>NC_044976.1:37284673-37884673 GCF_008728515.1 Papio anubis
CCTGGGTGACAGAGCAAGACTCCGTCTCAAAAAAAGAAAAAAGGCCGGGCGCCGTGGCTCAAGCCTGTAATCCCAGCACTTTGGGAGGCCGAGACGGGTGGATCACGAGGTCAGGAGATCGAGACCATCCTGGCTAACACGGTGAAACCCCGTCTCTACTAAAAACACAAAAAACTAGCCAGGCGAGGTGGCGGGGGCCTGTAGTCCCAGCTACTCGGGAGGCTGAGGCAGGAGAATGGCGTAAACCCAGGAGGCGGAGCTTGCAGTGAGCTGAGATCTGGCCACTGCACTCCAGCCTGGGCGACAGAGCGAGACTCCGTCTCAAACAAAAACAACAAAAACAAAAACAAAAACAAAAAAAACCAATTAGCTGGTCCTGGTGGCGTGGGCCTGTAGTCTCAGTTCCTCGGGAGGCTGAGGAAGGAGAATGCTTGAACCTGAGAGGCAGAGGTTGCAGTGAGCCGAGATCGCGCCATTGAGCTCCAGCCTGGCGGCAGAGCAAGACTCCGTCTCAAAAAGAAAAAAAAAAAAGAAAGAAATTTGTTACCTCTGTGGCACACAATAATTTTAACTTAACAATTATGATTATCACTGATAATGTACACTGTTATGTCAGAATTATAGGAGTTTCCCATAATTTTAGAACACATACCAATAACATATTTGTACAAATACAGCCCAAAGAAAAACCAATACCATTTCATATTTGACAATGCTTTTTGTATAAATTTTGTACCAAATAAGGCAAATTATGTTATTTTTTGGACTTTAGGGAACCTAATATCTTAAAGGATTTAATTAGGTTAGAAAAAGACATAATTCATCATTTGATTGTGAGAAGTTTGTCAAATATCAAAGGTTTTAAACATTTGATATCACAAAATAGAATCACAGGTCATTGTAAAATAAGTCATTCGTTTAACCAAAGCGATAACTCATGGATTTCAACGAAAGCCAAGAATCTTTATTCTTTGAGAGAGGAGACTTAATTTTCCAAACAATAAATCCTCATAAAGACAGGATGAAGCCAATTAAATTTGTTTTCCAAAATTTTATAAACATTCTATTAAATTTTAATCTTGACCATAAGATATAGCTTCCATAATCCTTTTATAACCTCTATTAAGGAGTGAGTTAATGCTTCAAGAAAACCTTGTTAACCTGACGCAGGAGCCCATATACTGGTCTTGCATTAGTGTGCCTTTTGACATTAATGGTTGATTGATTGATAGAGAAATTGAACTTTTTTTTTTTTTTTTTTTTTTTTTTGAGACGGAGTCTTGCTCTGTCGCCCAGGCTGGAGTGCAGTGGCGCCATCTCAGTTCACTGCAAGCTCCGCCTCCCTGGTTCACGCCATTCTCCTGCCTTAGCCTCCCGAGTAGCTGGGACTACAGGCCCCCGCCACCTCGCCCGGCTAGTTTTTTTGTATTTTTTAGTAGAGACGGGGTTTCACCGTGTTAGCCAGGATGGTCTCGCTCCTGACCTCGTGATCTGCCTGTCTCGGCCTCCCAAAGTGCTGAGTTTACAGGCAAGATTATTTCTCTTTAAGCTTTCTTGCCACACACACAGAAAAATACCTTTTATTTTTATAACTTTCTTTACATATATTTTTATTTCCTGGTTCTTTTTACCTTATTTTATACATAAACATTTAAAGAAGCTTTGAATCAGACAAAAATTTTTCATCTTTTTTTTTATTGAGAGAGAATATCGCTCTGTCGTCCAGACTGGAGTGCACTAGTGCGCTCGGATCACTGCAACCTCTCCCTCCCGGGTTCAAGCGATTCTTCTGCCTCAGCCTCCCGAGTAACTGGGACTACAGGTGTGCCACCAAGCCCAGCTAATTTTTGTATTTTTAGTAGAGATGGGGTTTCACTATATTGGCCAGGCTGGTCTCGAACTCTTGATCTCGTGATCCACCTGTCTCAGCCTCCCAAGTGCTAGGATTACAGGTCTGAGCCACCGCATACTGGGCCTTTTTTTTTTTTTTTTTTTTTTTTTGTGATGGAGTCTTGTTCTGTCACCCAGGCTGGAGTGAGTGCAATGGCTCCATCTCGGCTCACCAAAACCTCTGCCTCCTGGGTTCAAGGGATTCTCCTACCTCAGTCTTCCAAGTAGCTGGGATTACAGGCATGCGCCACGACGCCCGGTTAATTTTGCAGTTTTAGTAGAGACGGGGTTTCTCCATGTTGGTCAGGCTGGTCTTAAACTTCCGACCTCAGGTGATCCGCCCGCCTCAGCCTCTCAAAGTGCTGGGTTTACAGGCGTGAGCCAAGGCGCCCGGCCCATCTTTTTTTTTTTTTTTTTTTTTTAGAGGGAGTCTCGCTCTGTCACCCAGGCTGGAGTGCAATGGCGCGATCTCGGCTCACTACAAGCTCCGCCCCCTGGGTTCATGCCATTCTCCTGCCTCAGCCTCCGAAGTAGCTGGGACTACAGGCGCCCGCCACCAAGCCCCGCTAATTTTTCTGTGTTTTTAGTAGAGGCGGGGTTTCACTGTGTTAGCCAGATGGTCTCCATCTCCTGACCTTGTCATCCGCCCGCCTCGGCCTCCCAAAAGTGCTGGGATTACAGGCTTGAGCCACCGTGCCTGGCCTCTTTTTTTTTTAAAGGACACTTTTTTTTTTCCTGCAAGATGCCCAAATAACGAAATATATATTGTTTATTTTAATATAACTTTATATTCTAAATTATGACTGGTTTATGTACAAGTATTTATCCCTTTACATTTACCTAATTATGTTAATTGTTTACCAGGTTGTTTATGAAAACTGTGATACTCATAAATGTAAAGTTATGAAACTGCCATTGTAAAATTATAACTGAGACAGTGAAATAAGATTTAACCTAACTGACTCCATCTTGCTCTTTTTTTTTTTTTTTTTAGACGGAGTTTTCTCTTGTCATCCAGGCTGAAGTGCAATGATGTGTTTTCAGCTCACTGTAGCCTCTGCCTCCCGGGTTCAAGCGGTTCTCCTGCCTCAGCCTCCTGAGTAGCAGGGATTACAGGTGCGCGCCACCACGCCTGGCTAATTTTTGTAGTTTTAGTAGAGATGGGGTTTCACCATGTTGGCCATACTGGTCTTGAACTCTTGACCTCAGGTGATTCACCTGCCTCAGCGGGTGCTGGGATTACAGGTGGAAGCCACCTCTCCAGGCCTCCATCTTGCTCTTAACCTCCAAACTGTCCTTGTTCGTTCCTGGGCATAGGCCAAACTAACTTTGGGAGGAACTTAGTTTATAGTTTAGCTTTGAAACAAAGATGATGACAGTCCTGTCTCAAAACACACCTCCTTATTGCCTGTGGACTAGACTGCCTAAAGCCACAGGATTAGAAGTCATGGTAATCTTACTAATTCAAGATGCAATTATTTTCATTAAACTCATATCAATGTCTTATTTATTAAAAATTACAGGTTGGGGCCATGTATGGTGGGTCACGCCTGTAATCCCAGAAATTTCGGAGGCCAAGGCGGGTGGATCACAAGGTCAGGAGTTTGAGACCAGCCTGGCCAATATGTTGAAACCCCATCTCTACTAAAAATACAAAAATTAGGCTGGGCATGGTGGCTCATGCCTGTAATCCCAGCACTTTGGGAGGCCGAGGCAGGCGGATCACACACGAGGTCAGGAGATTGAGACCATCCTGGCTAACACGGTGAATCCCCGTCTCCACTAAAAAAAATACAAAAAATTAGCTGGGCTTTGTGGCAGACGCCTGTAGTCCCAGCTACTTGGGAGGCTGAGGCAGGAGAATGGCCTGAACTCGGAAGGCGGAGCTTGCAGTGATCCCAGATCGCGCCACTGCACTCCAGGATGGGCAACAGAGTGAGACTCTATCTCAAAAAAAAAAAAAAAAATTAGCTGGGCGTGGCGGCATGCACCTATAGTCCCAGTTACTCAGGAGGCTGAGGCAGGAGAATCACTTAAACCCAGGAGGCAGAGGTTTCAGTGAGCCCAGATTGTGCCACTGTACTCCAGTGTGGACGACAGAGTGAGACACTGTCTCAAAAATAAATCAATAAATAAAAATAAAAATTAAAATTTAAAACATTTAAAAAATAAAAATTACACAATCAAAAATCATTATCTTGGGCTGGGTTTATAGTTATGTAACCCCTATGCCAAATTTTGACACCTTATAGTATTTGGTAGGGATAAGTATGACATTGCTTGATTAATAAATACAAAACAAAAAATGTATGCTGGCAATTGTTAAGACATTTCTAAGATTACTTTACCAGTAATTTAAAAATTAACTTATTTATTAAAGGCTATACTGAAGCTATAATCTTGAAAAAGCAACTGACTCGTCTTTTGTTTTTAGTATCTGATTTATTAGTATCTGATTTAAGGTCTTTTATTTTTCTTTAAGCCAATTAATTAGAGCTTTTAAAAATATTTTAATCGTGAAACATTTTGTATACAACACATAAATACATATAAAGACATATTAGGCATGCTGATGGAGGTACATTAAAGACCCTCCCCTTTTTTTTTTTCCTATCTTGGATTTTCAGTTTTTTTTTTTTTTTTTTTTTTTTTGAGACAGAGTCTCACTCTGTCACCCAGGCTGGAGTACAGTGGCATAATCTCAGCTCACTGAAACTTCTATCTCCCGGGTTCAAGCGATTCTCCTGCTTCAGCCTCCTGAGTAGCTGGGATTATAGGCTCCTGCTACCACGCCCAGCTAAGTTTTGTACTTTTAGTAGAGACGGAGTTTCACAATGTTGGCCAGGCTGGTCTCAAACTCCTGACCTCAGGTGATCCACCCACCTCAGCCTCTGAAAGTGCTGGGATTACAAGCGTGAGCCACCTGAGAAATCCTGTCTCTACCAAAAATACAAAATTACCCAGGCATGGTGGCGCATGCCTGTAATCCCAGCTACTTGGGAGGCTGAGGCAGGAGAATTGCTTGAACCCGGGGGGCAGAGGTTATGGTGAGCCGAGATCATGCCATTGCACTCCAGCCTGGGCAACAAGAGTGAAACTCTGTCTCCAAAAAAATAAAATGAAATGAAAACTTTGCTCAAAAAAAGACAGTCTTAGGAGAGAAAAACAAAAAACAAAAAACACGAAGGCCTTTCAAATACAAACATGCACACCTGCACACATACACACACACATCTTGATGTTAGCCTTTTCATTAAGGTGACTTTTAAGCATTGATCTCCTTTAAAAACAATTCTTTTTTTTCTTTTTCTTGAGACAGAGTCTCACTCTGTTGTCCAGGCTGGAGTGCAATGGCGTGATCTTGGCTCACTGCAACCTCTGCCTCCCAAATTCAAGCAGTTCTCCTGTCTCAGCCTCCCAAGTAGTTGGGATTACAGGCATGTGCTACCACTCCTGGCTAATTTTTGTATTTTTAGTAGAGATGGGGGTTTCACCATGTTGGTCAGGCTGGTCTCGAATTCCTGACCTCAAGTGATCTGCCTGCCTTGGCCTCTCACAGTGCTGTGATTACAGGCGTGAGCACTATGCCTAGCCTCTTTTTTCTTAGTACGTATTTCAGCTAGGACAAAATGCTACCAAACTAACAATGATCACACAATTTATATGATTTCTGAGTGCTCTAAGCATAAGCAGAAATTAACACCAGCTGGTTGTTAAATGCTAACTTTACTTGTTTAAAAGGAATTTGCAAGACAGATTCCCAAACCAGTTTCTTACCTAGTGATGGGTCTCAGGCTGTAGACTGCTCTCTACCATCCTAGAAGCAGGAAAAAACAAACAAACAAACAAACAAAAACAAAACTCATTTTTCCTGTTGGAAGGAACCTCAGACTCCATAAAGGAGTTACCTGTTTTCTATCATCATGGAAGCAGGAAAAATTGTCTTCCTTGTGCTGGAAGCAAGTAAGACTCCAAAAAAAAAAAAAAAAAAAAAAAGAGGAGTTATACAACAAAATAAACTTTAGATCTTGACCAAATTTTGGGAGATCAGGGATTCTGTGGAGGGGGTGCTCTAAGACCTCAGCAAATTGTTCTATTGGTTTGAGCCATAAAGTTAGCTCATGCTGGTACCAAGCACCGATAGGAGATTTGTCAAAGGTCAGGGGCATCTCCACTCAGCATCCCTTTGTGGCTGCCATAATGTGAACCCCCAAAATTTGAGAGAGGTCTCGGTTTATTAAGAAAGTTTATTTTGCCTCTGGGCGCAGTGGCTCATGCCTGTAATCCCAGCACTTTGGGAGGCCGAGGCAGGTGGATCACGAGGTCAGGAGTTCGAGACCAGCCTGGCCAACGTGGTGAAACCCCATCTCTACTAAAAATACAAAAATTAGCTGGGTGTGGTGGCGCGTGCCTGTAATTCCAGCTACTCAGGAAGCTGAGACAGGAGAACTGTTTGAACTCGGACCCAGGAGGCAGAGGTTGCGGTGAGCCGAGATCACGTCATTGCACTCCGGCCTGGGCAACAAGAGTGAAACTCTGTCTCAAAAAAAAAAAAAAAAAAAAAGAAAGAAAGAAAGTTAATTTTGCCAAGGTTGAGGGCACGCCCATGACACAACCTCAGGAAGTCCTGACAACATGAGCCCAAGGTATTCGGGGCACAGCTTAGTTTCATACATTTTAGGGAGACATGAGACATCAATCAATATATGTAAGAAATACATTGGTTTGGTCTGGAAAAGTGGGACAATGTGAAACAAAGACAGGAAGACTCCAACCAGGGAGGGGGCTTCTAGGTCACAGGTAGGTGAGAGATGAACACTTGCATTCTTTTGAATTTCTGATTAGCCTCTCCGATCAGACATACATCTATCTCAGTGAGCAGAGGGTGACTGTGAATAGAATGGGAGGCAGGTTTGCCCTAAGCAGTTTCCAGCTTGACTTTTCCCTTTAGCTTATTGATTTGGGGGCCCCAAGATTTGTATTCCTTTCACAGAAGAATAAAGCTGTTCCAGGAAAACAGGTAACTGAAAGAGTTTCCATTTGGGTAAGGACTTAGAAAGACAAGGAGGAGAGGCCTAGTGAAATAACCTGGCCTCAAGCTTCTCAGCAGTGTCCTTTTTCTTCGCTCCCTCTCAGGGTACCCTGTACTTCCCCTATCCCAGCACAAATCAAACTGAAGGGTAATTTTGCCCTTTTACTTGTCTGTCTCTCTGTCTCCCCACCTAGACTGTGAGCAGCTCGAGGACAGGGGCCATGTCTGTCTGACTCTTTTTGTTTTTTTTCAAGACGGAGTCTTGCTCTGTCACTCAGGCTGGAATGCAGTGGTGTGGTCTCGGATCGCTGCAACCTCTGCCTCCTGGGTTCAAGCAATTCCCCTGCCTCAGCCTCCCAAGTAGCTTGGATTACAGGTGCATGACACCATGCCCAGCTATTTTTTTTTTTTTTTTTGAGACAGAGCCTCCTCTCTGTCACCCAGGTTGGAGTGCAGTGGCACGATCTGAGATCACTGCAAGCTCTGCCTCCTGGGTTCATGCCATTCTCCTGCCTCAGCCTCCTGAGTAGCTGGGACTACAGGCGCCCATCACCATGCCTGGCTAATTTTTTTTTTGTATTTTTTAGTAGAGATGGGGTTTCACCATGTTAGCCAGGATGGTCTCAATCTCCTGACCTCGTGATCTGCCCGCTTTGTCCTCCCAAGTGCTGGGATTGCAGGCGTGAGCCACCACACCTGGCTAATTTTTGTATTTTTTGTAGAGACGGGGTTTCACCATGTTGTTCAGGCTGTTCTCAAACTCCTGACCTCCTGATCCTCCTGCTTTGGCCTCCCAAAATTCTGGGATTACAGGCGTGAGCCTCCCAGCCCGGCCTGTCTGATTCATTTTTGAGTCACCAGTACAAAGCTAGATGTTGTTCTTTTTGTGAAAAGTTGCCCCATCAGACCCCAAAGAGGACCTTATCAGGCATTTGGGGTGTGAAGTTCCAAGGCCACTTGCTTCTGGAGGGAACGAGTAGTGGTCTGCAGTTGGTGAAATGAGATAGAATGGTGGGGAGCACTCACCAGACCTGGGGGATGTTGTGGACGGAAATAATTTTTAAGTGCCTGCACCTCTACCATCCTGTGAATCCTCAAGGACAAGGACCTGATTGGATTCACTTCTGTGTTCCTGACAGAACCCAGAACTCTCCCTAGGACATAGCATTCCTCCATAAAAGATTGCTGAAATGAACCGAAGCCCAGGAGCTCAAGGTTACTGGCCGGCTGCCAGCGGCGAAAAGCTTGGCAAATCTCCCCAGCAGCTCAGTCCCAGGGTAGCACTGTTGGAGTTGGAGAAACAGCCCTGGGAAGACACAGCTGAATGTCCTAAGTCCTACATCCAGAAGCTTCCGGAAGCTCCACTCACGGCTCACAGCATGAATAATTTAGGACAGGACTGGTGGTCAGATTTGGGAAGGGCATTGAGTTTGGAGAGGAGAGCCTCTTAGGTGTTCTCTCAGCAGGGCGGCCGTGCTTTCTGGCTTCCACATGACTGCACAGCCTCCGTGAGCCCTCCCAGCTGGCCCTGCCCGCTGAGACCCTGCCCACAGGCCCTGGCCCTATGGAGGTTCAATTTCCCACCCAGGTCCCCCACACTCTTCCCATGCTTGCAGCTTGGCTTCCCTTGGTGTTCATCTTCTCCTCTCACCACGGAAGTACTGTGGCACTTACTTCTCTTCTCCTTCTCCTTCTTCTTTCTTCCTCTTCCTCTTCTTGTTCTTATTTGTAGACAGGGTCTTGCTGTGTTGCCCAAGGTAGTCTCAAGCTCCTGGAGGCCTCAAGAGATCCTCTCACCCCAGTCTCGCAAAGCAGTGGAATTACAGGCATCAGCTACTGTGACTTGATGCTCATTTATTTATTTATTTATTGAGACAGAGTTTCATTCTTGTTGCCCACGCCAGAGTGCAATGGCATGATCTCGGCTCACTGCAACCTCTGCCTCCTGGGTTCAAGCGATTCTCCTGCCTCAGCCTTCCGAGTAGCTGGGATTACAGGCACCCGCCACCACGCCCAGCTAATTTTTGTATTTTCAGTAGAGATGGGGTTTCACCATGTTAACCAGGCTGGTCTTGAACTCCTGACCTCAGGTGATCCACCCACCTCGGCCTCCCAAACTGCTGGGATTACAGGCGTGAGTCACCGCACCCGGCGACACTCATTTCTAAGTTGAAAATGATTCTTCAGCTTCAAGACTTAGTGCATTTTAGCCCACCCCACAGGATCTTTTTTATTTCTATTTTTAAAATTTTATTTTTTATTTTTTAGAGACAGAGTTTCGCTCTTGTTGCCCAGGCTGGAGTGCAATGGTGTGATCTTGGCTCACCACAACCTCTATCTCCCTGGTTCAAGTGATTCTCCTGCCTCAACCTCCTGAGTAGCTGGAATTACAGGCATGCACCACCACGCCTGGCTAATTTTGTATTTTTAGTAGAGATGGGTTTCTCCATGTTGGTCAGGCTGGTCTTAAACTCCTAACCTCAGGTGATCAGCCCAGCTTGGCCTCCCAAAGTGCTGGCATCATAGGCATGAGCCACCGTGCTTGGCATATTTTGAAAATTTATTTGTTTATTTATTTTGAGATGGAGTCTCGCTCTGTCGCCCAGGCTGGAGTGCAGTGGCACTATCTCAGCTCACTGCAACCTCCACCTCCCAGGTTCCAGCGATTCTCCTGCCTCAGGCTCCTGAGTAGCTGATATTAAAGGTACATGCCACCACACCCAGCTAATTGTTTTTTTTTTTTTTTTTTTTTTTTTTTTGAGATGGAGTCTTGCTCTGTCACCCAGGCTGGAGTGCAGTGGCATGATCTCGGCTCACTGCAACCTCTGCCTCCTGGGTTCAAACAATTCTCCTGCCTCAGCCTACCAAGTAGCTGGGATTACAGGCGTGCGCCACCACACCCAGCTAATTTTTGTATTTTTAGTAGAGACGGGGTTTCACCATATTGGTCAGGCTGGTCTCAAACCCCTGACCTCAGGTGATCTGCCCATCTCTGCCTCCCAAAGTGCTGGGATTACAGGTGTGAGACATCACACCTGGCCTACTCTCTGCCTCTATGAGCTCAGTGTTTTTAGGTTCCAGAAGTAAGTGAGATTACACAGTATTTATTTTTCTGTGCTTGGCTCATTTCACTTAACATAGTATCTTCCAGGTTAATCCGTGTTGTCACAAATGACAGGCTTTCTTTCTTTCTTTTTCTTGCTCTTGCCCAGGCTGGAGTACAGTGGCTTGGTCACAACTCACTGTAGCTTCAAAAGCTCCTGGGTTCAAGTGATCCTCTTGTCTTAGCCTCCAGAGTAGTTAGGACTACAGGTGGGAGCCACTATGCCCAGCTAATTTATTTTTATTTTTTAATTTTTTTGTAGAGTTGAGGTCTCCCCATGTTGCCCAGGCTGGTCTCAAACGCCTGGCCTCAAGCAATTATCCCATCTTGGCCTCCCAAAGTGTTGGGGTTACAAGTGTGAGCCACCACACCCAGCCAGGATTTTCTTCTTTTAAACGCTGAATAGTATTCCATTGTCCCATAGGAACTTTAGAATCAGGCTGCAGAATTCTCCAGTGCTGAGGCCTCTGCAGGCTTCTGTGGAGAAAATATCCCACAGAGGGACCTGCACTTAGGCAGATTACAAATGTGGTCTCCTAATCTTTCTCCGGAAGCCCCCGAGGTACCTGTGGTCTAAGGAAAAGAACCCTTGGCTGAGTCATAGGACCTAGATTCTTTGCCTTGGTTTCAGATAGTAGAGAGCAGTGGTTAAAGCATGAGATTTGGAGACAGGCTTGGATGAGAACCCCAGCTCCAACATTAGTTTGCTTTGTAGTCTTCAGCAAGTCATTTAACCTCTTGAAGTTTCTGTTTCCTTATTTGTAAAATGAGAATAATAAAGGTAACTACTGCACAGGGTTTTTAGGAAGACTTAATGAGATAATATATGCAAAATGCTGAGTTTAGTAAATGGTGGTTGCTTTCCCTTAATACGAAAGAGTGCCTGCAAACACAGAAATTTAGCAAGTTTCAGTGGGTGGAAAACATCCCTTCCCATCTCCATTGTCCCTGCTCCAGTGCAAGCCTCATTACCTTTGGCTGGGACTACTAGAGTAGTCTCCCAAGCATAACCATCCACACCCATCTGGCACCTGCCTCTGGGTTACTTTCACTGTTACTTTGACACCTTTCTTGGCTGCTTATAATCATTAAATTTAGGCCAAATTTCTTTCTTGCTTTCTTGCTTTCTTGACGGAATTTTCACTCTTGTTGCCCAGGCTGGAGTGCAATGGCACTATCTCGGCTCACCACAACATCCACCTCCCAGGTTCGAGTGATTGTCCTGCCTCAGCCTCCCGAGTAGCTGGGATTACAGGCACGTGCCACAATGCCCGGCTAATTTTTTTGTATTTGTAGTAGAGACAGGGTTTCTCCATGTTTCTCAGGCTGATCTCGAACTCCTGACCTCAGGTGATCCGCGAGCCTCAGCCTCCCAAAGCGCTGGGATTACAGGCATGAGCCACCACGCCCAGCCAGTTTAGGCCAAATTTCTTAGCTCAAGGACCTTTGTAAATTGCTCCAACACATTTTTTTTCTCCCAATCATTATGGTGAAAAATAACAGAATGTGAAATCTGAAGACAGGGCTCCAGTCCTGGGACCATCCACTTTCTCCCTACATGACTTTGAGGAAATCATCTCAGTTCTACATCTATACATTAGAGATAATACTGACTCATGGGATGCATCCATCTTTCCTGCTGGACTGTGAGCCCATGGTCAACAGGCAGGGATGAAATGCATCTTGCTCACACTCTATCTTCAGTATCCTGCATGGGGCCTGACACCGGATAGATGTTCAGCATATATTTGTTGAATGAATGAATGAATGAATGAACAGGGTTGTGAGGACTGGATTTGGCATGGTCCAGGTAAAGCGCCTGACACAGTCACCAGGAGACACGCCCATATGGTAGCTGTTGCTATGCAGGTTACTAAGTGGAATGACTTTAGACACATTCCCTCTCTCTCTGGAAACATTCACGTATCCGTCCTAGGAGAGGATAGAAGGGACTCCTGCCTCTTGTTTTGTGCATCATTAGATCGTGCGTGCAGAAGGAGCTCAATAAATGCTTCCTCGGTGGATAAAGCTTCTTCCAAGGCTCCACTTGGGGCTAGCGCTGTCTAAAGAGACTGAGTTCCCTCATTGGGGCCTGGTTCTTTTCTGCTCTTTACCCTGCGGGGAAGATGAGGCCTTCTTTAGGTCCCTCCATTCAGTTCCAGAAGCCCAGAGGATAGGTGGGCCTATAGTTCCCGCAGGATCTGCAGGACGCTCTCCGGCAGCTGGAGCAGGAGCGCCAAGGGCGGGGACGGAATGTGGGTTTAAGGGAACCGGCGAAAGCGGGGTGGGCATGGAAAAGGGTTGTTTGAGAATCAGGGTCTGGGCAGACGGACAGCTCGGCAGCCTGAGAGAGCGACTTGGGGACGGTGAGGAACTCCAAGGGGGCGGGCCGGCTGAGCTGGCCCAGGGTCAGCGAGCGGCCGCGGGGCCGGGGCGGAGAGGTCGCGGAGCAGAGGGCGGGGAATTTGGGGGTGTGGTTGGCCTGGGGGAGACACCGGAGGCCACCGGGGAGGAGCTGCAGAGGGGAGGGACCGCCTGGAGGCGGCAAGAGGACGCGGGGTCAGTGCGGAGGGGGCGCGGGGCGACGGACAGGCAGGGGAGCGCGGGGCGAGCGCAAGCGCAAGGGTGGGGTGCAGGGCGGGGGGAGCGCGCATCGGGGGGCGGGGGGCGGCGTCGGCGCTGGGAGTGGGGGAGCGGGTTGGGCGGCTGCGCCGGCTCGGCTGCGGCCGGGGCGGGGGGGGGGGGGGGGGGGGGGGGCTCGGCGCCGCGAGCTCGGCCATTGTGGGAGCCGCTCCCCTCGGCTCCGCCACGCTCCCCTCGACTGAGCTCCAGCTCGCTGCCGCCGCGGGTCCGTTTTCTTCCTCCTTCGGCTCCCAGGGTAAGGCACGAGGCGCGGGGTTGGATGCAGGCGCCCTACCCGGTGAGCGGGGTGCAGTGATTGATCGCCCCAGGCAGCCGCGCCCCAGCCCCCGGCAGCCGGCGGCCGTGGACAGGCGGCTTGACAGGCCCGGGCACAGCGGCCGTGCGGGTCTCGCACCTGCAGCCCCCGCGGCCGGAGCCGGGGAGCGGTGAAGACGCGGAGCTGGGGTTTCCCCTGTGCAGGCGCTGCCAGGGTGGAAGGGAGGCGTGTTCCCCGGTAAAATGGGACACGGAGCCCTGCCGGGGCCCGGCGCCGGACCTTCGGGAGCGGGCAGGGCTGGGCGGGGAAGGTCGCTTCCCGGCCCCAGGGCTCGGCCGCTGGCCCCAGCGCCCTGTTGGTCCTCGGTCGCGCGTCCCCGCTCTTTGTCAGCCACGCTTAGCGGGCACGCGGACCCACCCGCGTCGCTCCAGGCTCGCGGGCGCGCCCCTCCTCCACCGTGGGGAAGCGGGTGGGGGCCAGGTGGGGAGGGTCGCAGCGGGTGACAGCACCTGGTGAGGTGCCTGTCGCCGACCGGCCTGCGGCCTAGCGGGTGGGCTGGGGCATGGGCGGGCGCTCCTGTGAATCTCGGGGATTGATGGAATGACCCAGGTGACCGAGGGTCGGGCGGGAGCCCGGAGGTCAAACAAGTGTTTGTGAGCGGCCGGAGATTGACGGGGTAGAGCCTAAAAGGGACGCTTTCTCCGGGAGGAGGCCTTGGGAGAGCCGGCCTTTGTAGTGAAATGGGTGTCTTGGAGAGGAATGGGCGGTTCTGGGATGAAGCAGGTGGTCTGAGAGGAGGGGCATTTTTTCTGCCCCCGGGCTAAGGGTAGGGATGGAAGCTTGGCCTGAGTTTCCCAGAGGTTGAGGCTGTCACTTCAGCACCTGCCCTAGCACCAGAAGGTAATGGGAGGAGGGGTAAGTGCTAGGATAAAGGGCAAAGCTGTGCCAGGACCCTGGGTCCTTTCCTTTCTGCTTCCTGTGGCTAGATCCCTTCTAGATGTTCCTTGGGAAGAGGGCCCACATGCTGCTGGCACAAGGGGTGCCCTGGCAGGGAGGCTCTGCTGCCCGAGGCTGCCTACAGGCCTCCTACACCGTTTTTATGTTTCTTTTGTTATCTCTTTGAATTCTGTGCTTATGGTGGGGATCTGCCAATGACCCAGGAGGCTGTCTCTGCCCCTTGCTACCTCTAGGCTGAGAATCGAGAATCCCGGAGGAGCTGTGGTCACAGACCCATTGTGTCTAGCCATGTAGGCTACCTTGTTGTCTCTACATAGCCCTGTGTGCAGGTATTCCCTATAAGGGAACATCAACAGCTCCTGCCCTCCCTGGACCCTACAGCCAAAGTCAGAGCTGGGTACCCGGGTTGGCTTTGGGACCTGTAGGAAGGCTGGTAGCTGAAGGCACATACCATTCGCGCTCTGATGGAGCACTTGGCATGGTGGGCTGTGTGTAGCAGATGGTTCTGGGAAGCGAGCTTGACCTGGCTGAGGGAAGGCTGCCCAGTCTGGCTGGTGGAGCCCAGCTGGCCTTAGAGCAATTGTATTTTCACTCAACCCTCTCCACTAGCTAAACTGACCAGAAAAAATGGACTTTCTGTCCTATCCCCCCACCCCATCCTCATGCTGTGCCACTTATTCCCACAACAGCCCTTGGAATAAGCAAATGAACATTTAATCTAATGCCTGCTGGGTGCCATGCATGGCATCAACCAGTGCTACATTTGCATTTGACAATGTTCTTTAAATATCCTCTGAGGTGGAATATTACCCCCATTTTGCAGATGAAGAAACTGAGTCTCAGAGAGGTGAAGTGACTTGCCCAAGATCACAGCAATTGTAAGTGGCCAAACCAGAATTTATACCCAGGTCTGTCTTACTTCAAGTCTAGTACATTTTCTAATATATCTGCTGGAAACAGAGTGGGAGAAACCAGGGAATTTCTGCCTATTCTGGCCCATGGTTTGCTTCATGCCTGCTATTGAGATCATGCTTTAGCTTTTTGAAAATACTTCCCATCTGTTGCCCCACTTTATCCTTATAGCATTCCTGGGAGGTAAGTAGAACAGGAATATAATAATAGGTACTGTGTATTGAGTGCTTACTGGGCAGTAGGCACTATTAAGCACTTTACATGCAGGATTAAGCACTTTACATGCAGAACCCAACCCGATAGGGCTAGGTTCTAACTATCGTCATCCCCATTTTGTAGATGAGGGTGCTGAGGCTCAGAGAGATTAAATGGCTTCTCCAGGCTCACACAGCTAGTAAATGGAGTAGAATTTAAACCCACAGCGTTCTGTCATGCGATCTGTGAGCTTAATCCTCCAAATGTGCCAAATAGCAATAATAATAGTTCCTAGGAATAGGAGCTAACTTTTACATGATGTTTTTAAGATTTATAGATATCATCACATATAATATCCCCCAAACCTCGTGAATTAGTTTTGGGGTGTATTATCTTCATCCCATTTTCCAGGTGAAGAAACTGAGGTACAGATAGGCAGGACTAGAACCTCTGCTTCCCAAGTCCCAGTGTTCCTTATGGGATCATTGTCTGTGTCTGCTCACATTCAACCCTTTCTCCTTCAGATCACTTCTCCCTGGGCTCCCAGGCCCTCCTGCGGCAGCCCCCACCTGGGCCATGTCTTCCTCAGATGAAGAGACGCTCAGTGAGCGGTCATGTCGGAGCGAGCGGTCTTGTCGGAGTGAGCGATCTTACAGGAGCGAGCGGTCAGGGAGCCTGTCTCCCTGTCCCCCAGGGGACACCTTGCCCTGGAACCTGCCACTGCATGAGCAGAAAAAGCGGAAAAGCCAGGATTCGGTGCTGGACCCTGCAGAGCGTGCTGTGGTTAGAGTCGCTGGTAAGAGAGGTCCCCCAGCAGGCTGGATGCTGTGGGTGTGAGGGAGGAATGGGCCAGGGTGCAGCAGCTGTGTGGGGAGCCGAGGGGTCCTCACCAGGGTTTCTGACAAAGCAGCCATAATCTGATTTGTTATTATTATTCCTGGAAAGATGTTGAAATAACATTAACGAAAAACTCTAAAGAGGAAAATCTGCCACCCCGGTGCTCACATGAGACCTGTTTTCATTTCTGCACCTTCTTCCTTGTCTTTGTCTCCATTCAGTTATATTTTCTATGCAGTTGCCTTCATGGCTTAGGTACCATTCTGCAGCTGACTCTTTTCAGTTACTCTTATATTAAAAAGATTTTCCATATTGCACTTTAGACTTTATAGTTACCATTTCTAAAAGCTGTCTACTATTTCATGATTTTCTAAATCCTACTCTTTTTTCACTTTTTGGCTATATTAGACAATGCTGTTGAGAACATGGTTAAGAATGATTTGACTTTTGTTATTTCCTTATAATGAAATCCTTGGAGACCACAGTTTTACTTGTATTGCCTTCCAAAAGTGGTGTACATGCTGACCTTTAACACAGTGTGAAGGCTGGGGCTGCCTCCTGTGGTGGGATGTGCCCAGCTGTTTGCCAAGCAGCAGCGCAGTGCAGTAGTTATGAGTGTAAGCTTTGGAATCAGAGAGGGTAGGGTGCTGGATTGTGGCCCTGCCACTGACCAACTGTGTGACTCTGGACAAGTCTCTTATTCTATCTCAGTGTCACTTTCCTTAAGAATGCCCACTGTGCAGGGATGCCTTGAAGGTGAGATGAGATAATGTGTGGAAAGCCCTTAGCACAGTTTTTGGCTCAATAAAGGAGATGCTTCCACTGAAGGCATCCACAGCTGCCTCCCTGAAGTGTGCTCAGCATCTCAGTAGGGTATTGGTGCTACAGTACAGATAGGAAGATAGAGCAGTGCCTGCAGCTAATTCAGTGACATCACCCGCTTTCAAACCATCACCAAGGCCTGTACTGCTACCTTCTTTGTGTCTCTCAAATAATACAGCCACCCCCTCCACTGTGTCATCTCTCACCTGGACCTTCCAATGAGCATTTGATAGCTCTTCCTCTCTTAGTCTTGCCACTATCCTCCACATGACTAATAGAGTATTTTTTTTCTAAAATACAAACCTCAATAACACATATTCTATTTTATGAAATGAAGTTTTGCCCATACAACACTTCATTAAAAACACAATAAAAAATAAAATAAAATACAAACCTAATTCTGTCACTCAGCTGCTTAAAAACCACCTTTGGGTCCTCATTTCCTGCGGAATAAAGGCTTCAGCATAAAGACCAATCAAAATTACTTACCTCTTCAGCTTCACCTGCCACCACCTCTACCCCGAATTTCCCTGCCACAGTACACAGTAACTTGCCCCCCAAAGGGATGCATCTTGCAGGATGAAACCACCACGCTTTAATTTTCTTCTCTGCAAGATGCTGGTAAACCCTCCTCCTCTTTTAAGTGCCGCCTCCTCTGTCCTTAATGCCCCCAGTGGTATCCAAAGCTTCCTCCTCCGCTCTAGCAGTCATACTTTTCTCTCCTCCATGTTCCCTTGTTCAATGTAGCAGTTAACCCACAGGGTGCCCATCACTCCCTTAGAACAGTGAGCAATTTGGGACGTGTCTTATGTTTTGAGTCCCTGAGGGCTGCACAGGACCTTGTGCATGCTAGAGATCGACCGGTATTGAACGACTGAATGAATGCTGAATGAGTGTTTTGAGGATATTATGTGATGTGACAGATTGTGATCCAGAAACAGGCACTGAGCTGTAACAGAAAGTTACAGAAAGGCTTATGTGGGCTCAGGTAATCAGGAAAGGACTTTAGAGGGAGTGAGCTCCAAGTGAGGAGACAGCAGTGGGGCCTGGAAGTCAGGAGGGAGAGTTTGAGCTCTTTCTAGTGGGCAACGAGGAGTCCTTGGAGGAAGTCCTTCTCAAAACCTTTGGGCCTGCAGCATCAGCCAGTAACAGAATTTTAGAGCTGTCCCTAGGGTGCAGGAAGGGCTTTACTTGTCCCCAGTCTTGAAGGGCCATAACTCAGGGCCCTGAAGACTCGTAAACCTCTTTCTCCTGAAGACAGAGTGGGCTGTCTCATTCTTCCTTCTTTATACCCTCTGCCTCCATCACTCATCACTCATGCATACTTAGATTGCTTTGTGATGATTTCCACTTCCAGTCTTCTCTGAGGAGGCCCACGGGATGATTTGCCTGCTGCTTCAGATTTGGAGTCTAGAATAGAAGTGGAGTGGACTCAAGGAGGCTTAATTTTACACAGGCAAGGCTCCTAAGGACCCTGCTGGGTCAACTGAGCAAAGGGATGGCAGGTGCTGCGCTGTGCTGTGTTTCTGGCATAGATGCCGATCTCCTTTGCATCCTGACACTGCTGAATGCCTCTTTTGAGGAGGGGGCTGGGCCAGTGAGGCTGAAAATGGGGAGACTGCCACGGTTAAAAATAACTTGTGCACTGCAGTTGGGCGTGTTTCTTTAGCAGGAGAGGAGAGAAGCAGCAGAGACGAGGCGGGACTGCGACTTTAGGGTCTTGCTGAAATCTTCATGTGATTTTAGAATGCTGTGGGGGCTCCACCAGAGTAATGGAAAAGGCAGCCTTAGCTCTGCAGGAACTCCTTCACAGGAGGTGCAGGAGGGGCATGTCTGGGAGACCCCGGATGCTCTGAAGCTCTCTGAAGCAGAACTTTAATTGTGGGAGGAAATGAAATCAGTCTTACACTGGAAGCCAGCTGTGGCCTGTGCAATTTTCTCCTCCCCCTGGATCTTGCTTATGAAGCCAAGTGGGGGTGTCTGAATCACTCTTACCAAATAGAGAGCTTCCCTTTCCCTGGCCCACTCCGTGTCCTGAGCTGGTCTTAGGGCCTCGCCCTTGCTTGAGAGGCCTGTTGGGGCAAGCCTGGTGGTCACACATGTCAGAATAGAGAGGGATGTTGGGGCTGAGAAACCTGCTGATTTCAAACAGGTTTTAGGGTGCTGAACCTTGTTCTTCTGCCCATCTTCCTATTCTCATCCTTTCCCTCCATTTGTTTCTCCTTCTTCTTTGCCAGCCATATTCTCCACTCCCTAAGCCCAGCCACATTCAAATGTAACAAGAGTCACTAATGAAAGTGTCTTGTTTCTGTTTATCAGCTTTATGGCTTACACAGAGATTTCAAAATAACTCTGTTAGGCAGGACATATGTTAGCATCCGAGGCTCAGAAGGTTTAAGGGACTTGCCTGTAGTTACACAGGACTGGTAAACACAGATCTTCTAACTCCAAGTACATTGCTATTTCTTTTTATTGAGACAGAGTCTCACTCTGCCACCCAGGCTGGAGTGCAGTGGCGCGATCTCAACTCACCGCAACCTTCATCTCCCGGGTTCAAGCAATTCTCCTGCCTCAGCCTCCCAAGTAGCAGGGATTACAGGCGTGCACCACCATGCCCAGCTAATTTTCATATTTTTAGTAGAGATGGGGTTTCACCGTGTTGGTCAGGCTGGTCTTGAACTCCCGACCTCAGGTGATCCGCTTGCCTCGGCCTCCCAAAGTGCTGGGATTACAGGCGTGAGCCACTGCACACGTCCCTGTACATTGTTATTTCTATTTCCTTGGGCAATACCTGGCAACCAGGCCAGTCTGAATCTTCTGTAGTTGACAGTCTAAATCTCCACACTCATCTGAGAGACTTGGTCACTTCCGGGAAAGGCCTCAGGATCCTGGTCTATAGAAACAGGAAAGGGGAGAGACAAAGATCTTGGAAAATTTGCCTCTTCCCCTCTGGCTTTCTGTCTAGTGAAGAGCAGTAGAAATATTCTTACTTAATGGTGGGGAGCAACAAGGAAGTGGGGCGCTAGGAAGCTTAGTCTAGCAAGGAGTACAACCCCAAAGGGTAGAAACAAAGAGAGGAAGAAATGATGTATCCCTTGGGACCTGTGAGGAGTATCTTGAGAACAGGGTACAAGACAGGGTGTCACATGGCTGTACACTGCACAACCTTGGGGGTGTGATTCACATCACATTTGTTGTCATTGCAGACGTGTACATTTATTATTACAAGTTTCCTGCAGATGGCAGTAACATATCTTGAAGAAGGGCTCATGTTTGGGCTAGGGCACAGTAGGGTGCAGGAAGATTCCACCAACTACTCATCAGTGAGGTATTCATTCGTCTAACATCACATAATCAGGACCCTCCCTGTCCTTGGCATTGATATTCAAAGATGACTGAAGATGTGGTCCCTTCTGCATGGAACTCAGTCTAGTGGAGAGGATAGAAGGGAAAAAGGCCGGGTGTAGTGGCTCACACCTGTAATCCCAGCATTTTGGGAGGCCAAGGCAGGAGAATCGCTAGAGCTAAGGAGTTCAAGACCAGCCTAGGAGACCCTGTCTCTAATTTTTTTTTTTTTTTTTGAGTAGTTAGAAGGGAAAAAATAATTATATTCCCGTATGTGTTGTGAAAAAGGGGAGCGCAGTGACTCAGAGCTAAGGACTGGACCCCTCTCTGGTTGTTCATTTATTCATTCATTCAACTAAAAAAGGGATTAAGCTATGTGCCAGTAGAAATCATCTATGGGATTCATTCCTGGGAGTATCAGCAAATGCTGCTGAAATGATCATTCCCAACATCTGCTCCATTGTGGCCTTCTAGTCAGATGGCAATTGTTTCTCTGCACAGCCCTTGTTTCAGTTGGCTTTATATTCACGTTCATTGTTCCCAGGTTCATTTCCCTCACCAGCTCTGGAGCTCTCTGTAGTCAGGAGTCCCATCTTACCCTGTTTGCCCCGGGACAGAGAGTCATGAGAGCACTACTTGGTCAAAAGCTGGAGCTTACTCCTCTGGGCCCATGTGTCTCTCCTCCAGGTTGGGAGCTCTGAGAAGACATCTCACAGGCACGTCTCTGCTCATTCATTCATTCAATAAAAAAATGGAGTAAGCTCCTGCCACGTGCCAGGCACTGTGGAGACAACTGAATCTGGAGTCACAAGCCTTAGGCAAATGACCTTGCTTCTTGAATCCTCAGTTTCCATATCTGTAAAAGGGAGATGGTGATGAAGAGTGTAAAAGGGAGATGAATGAGAATCAGAATGTGCTGGAAAAACACAGGTTCACACGGCCTGTTACTGCACTTAGCAGTGTCATTCCTTGTAACCTCCCTGGCAGCCAGATGAGGCAGTGGAGACTCAGGAGGCCAGCAGTTTCCCAGGCCAGCAAAGAAGGGGCCCAAGCCTCTTATTTCTGTCCCCTTCCTTTGTTCTTTAGGCCTTTGTCAGGGAGCAGATGGAAGTGGCTTATTTTGGCCAAGCTGTGAGTGGGAAGAAGGGAATGCAGGGATGGGAAATGGAACCCTAAAGACAATCTAATTGGGAATCCTTACTCCTGAGCTGGCAACCTTCCTTACCCTGAGGCTCTTCGAGTTTTGTATCCAGGAAGGCTCCTCCTCCTTCCCAGCTTCTCTTCTTCTTCCTGGCGGTGTCCTCAGAGTCTCTGGCCCTGTCCTGGAGCTTGGTTTCAGTAGCAGGAGAGATGAGCAGAGGAGAGTGCCCTGAAAGTGGGGCAGAATGAATTGTAGCTACACACCACCAGCTCAGCTCCAGCTCTTTGAAAGTAAATCTGGGTCACATTAGCTGTGGGCTGGAACATGACCACGTGGGCAGAATTCTGTGCAGGCAGCAGAAAAGACAGCCAATCTGTCCTTTCTCTGAGGTGCAGGGCCCCTGTGGGACCCCAGATGGTGAGGGAAGGTGGTTTCTGGATTGCAAGGTGTAATGTCGTCTTAACGCCATCATGCTTTTCTAGTGACTTCCTAGGTGACATAGAGAAAGGTATGGAATGGCAGTTTGGCTCATGCCTTTCTGTTTGTTATGGGAGAAGCCTACGCTGAAGGTAGGAATGCAGAGGAAGGACTGGTTACTTTGGGGACCGTGGAAGGCCATCATTTCTCAGTCTCATGGGCTCAGGGGTTAGATGCCACCAGAGTAGCTGACACTGCAGCAAGATCTAGGACTGCACTTGTTCTTTATTTCAGCAGTACTGCCCTTGAGGAAAGGTTTGTGAACAGATCCATCATCACTAAAATGTTATATGGATGTTGGCTGGCCTCCTCTTTCTGGTTGCTGTGGCTAGGGCCTGCCATGATTTGGCCCTGCCACTGCCTGTTGCCACCTGTCAGTTAGAAGCCTGCCAGCCTCTTCTTCTGTCTTGGCTTTCCTGTAGGAGCAGAATGGGTGCTCCTTGCTGGATTCTCTGCCTGGATCTGGGATGCTGCTACAGGGAAGGTCTGAAGTCCCTATAACTTGAAGGGTGATGATTATGGGCTGAAGCTTCTGTCCTAAGCTGTGCCCCACCCCTACCCCAGAAGATACCAGCCTTTTGCCTTGTGGTCAGGGGAGGATTCTGCCTCAGGCCTCAGTGGGTGTCTCCAGGGATGCCCTCCCTGGCTTATTCACACCTTTCCTCATGTGCTTACTCTTCCATTCATTCATGCAAAGGACTGGCTTTGGGAGTCAGCTGGAGTCCTGGTTTCCATTGCTCGCTTACTAATTGGGTGACCCTGGGATGTTAGTAACCTCATTGAGCCTCAGTTTCTGATACTGTTAAAATGGGGGAACAAGAGCACTACCTCAGAGACTTGCACGGTAGATTAAATGAGGTAGCTGGGAGTAGGATGCTTGGCCCAGTACCTGCTATATAGTCAGCCCTTAATACTTTTTTCTGAGACAGAGTCTTGCTCTGTCGCCAGACTGGAGTGCAGTGGCGCAATCTTGGCTCACTGAAGCCTCCACCTCCCAAGTTCAAGCGATTCTCCTGCCTTAGCCTCTGGAGTAGCTGGGACTACAGGTGCGCGCCACCACGCCCAGATAATTTTTGTATTTTTAGTAGAGATGGGTTTCACCATGTTGGCTGGGATGGTCTTGATGTCTGACCTTGTGATCTGCCCGGCTTGGCCTCCCAAAGTGCTCGGATTATAGCTACTGTACCTGGCTGCCCTTGATACATATTAGCTCTTTTCATTAGTATCATTAATTCACTCATACATTTGTTCATAGATTCATGAATGTGCTGATTTATCCCTTTGCTTATTCACTGATTACACACTTGCTTATTTAACAAATATCCCTAGGGCTACTTTGTTCTAGGCTCAGACTGCACTTCAGAGCCCAGCTCCTGCCTATGAAGACAGTTAGAATGCAGCATGAGCTGAGCTACGGTGCAAGTCCAAAGAGTTCTGAGGAAGTTCTGAAAGGGAAGGGACTTCTACTCCTGCCCCTCCCCGGCTTAGAGCAATGATAGCATTTCTTCTGGAGCTGGGAAAAGAAATACGAATTAGCCAGGACAACCTGAAGAAACAGGGCACTTCCCGGTGGTTTGCATCTATTCTTGCTCTCCTTTCTTTGGCTTTAGTAGAAAGGGAAGAAGGAAAATGAAGAGAGAAGAGCTGGTGAGAATTAGGAACTAAAGAATCTAGAGGGTGGTTTGGGGAGTCTCTGGACTCAGTTTAGGAGCGCCTGAGAGCTGGTGCCAGCTGGAATCCGTAAAGCCACTGTGTAGAGTCCTAGATGTGTGCCAGGCATTTTACATACATCATTTAATCCTCATAGAACCCTGGGAAGTAGTTGCTATTCTCAACAGACATGTTAAGGAACTTTTCTGAGGTTATACATTGACCAAATAATGGAGCTGGGATTCAGCATTACTTAATGTGCATGGCGCCCCCTGGCCGTCAACATGTACAATATGCCCTTTGGAGTTATTCAAGTGCTGAGTTTCGGGTCTGCCTAACTCCAAAGCCCTGGCACTTTTCAGGATATTTCAAACATGCTAAAGTAGTGACAATAGTACTCCCATCACCCAGAAACAAGAATGATCAATTCATGGCCAATTTTATTTCATTCATACACTCCTGTCAGTGGAAAAAACACAGTTCCTGTTGTTTCTTTTTCTTTCTTTTCTTTTTTTTGAGACGGAGTCTCACTCTGTTGCCCAGGCTGGAGTGCTATGGCACCATCTCAACTCACTGTAACCTCCGCCTCCCGGGTTCAAGCGATTCTTTGCCTCAGCTCCCCGAGTAACTGGGATTACAGGCACGCAACACCATGCCTGGCTAATTATTTTGTATTTTTTAGTAGAGACGGGGTTTCACCATCTTGGCCAGGCTGGTCTTGCACTCCTGACCTCGTGATCCGCCCACCTGGGCCTCCCAAAGTGCTGGGATTACAGGTGTGAGCCACCGCGCCCGACTAGTTCCTGTTTTTCTATTCTCTTACTCAACAATCAACACAGAAGACTTCTGTGACCCCAATATATGTGGGGATTTCTCCCCACCAGCAAGTTAAACAATAGTTCTGCAGTGGACACCAGCGGGGTGTCCCCAGTTTAATTATGACACTGTCTACCTGGAAATAGCATCAGAGTTCACAGTTTGAGGGTTCAGTCCCCAAGACATTCCCC
Organism: Papio anubis; assembly: GCF_008728515.1. Lineage (NCBI taxonomy): Eukaryota > Metazoa > Chordata > Mammalia > Primates > Cercopithecidae > Papio > Papio anubis. The sequence goes on from NC_044976.1 coordinate 37,308,941, forward strand.
CACTTCACTACTTTTTTTTGCGGGGGGAGATGGTGTCTTGCTCTTGTTGCCCAGGCTGGAGTGCAATGGCGCAATCTCTGCTCACTGCAACCTCTGCCTCCTGGGTTCAAGCGATTCTCCTACCTCAGCCTTCCAAGTAGCTGGAATTACATGTGCGTGCCACCATGCCTGGCTAATTTTTTTTTTTTTTTTTGAGATGGAGTCTCGCTCTGTCACCAAGCTGGAGTGCAGTGGCGCGATCTCAGCTCATTGCAACCTCTGCCTCCCGGGTTCAAGTGATTCTTCTGCCTCAGCGTCCTGAGTAGCTGGGACTACAGGCATGCGCCACCACGCCTGGCTAATTTTTGTATATTTAGTAGAGATGGGGTTTCACCTTGTTGGCCAGGATGGTCTTAATCTCTTGACCTTGTGATCCGCCCATCTTGGCCGCCCAAAGTGCTGGGATTACAGGTGTGAGCCACTGCACCCGGCTGAGGGATTCTTTCTTTTCTTTTCTTTTTTTTTTTTTTTTGAGACAGAGTCTTACTCTTTTGCCCAGGCTGGAGTGCAGTGGTGTGATCTTGGCTCACTGCAACCTCTGCCTCCTGGTTCTCCTGTCTCAGCCTCCTGAGTAGCTGGGATTACAGGTGTGTGCCACCATGCCCAGCTAAATTTTGTATTTGTAGTGGAGGCGGGATTTCACCGTGTTGGCCAGGCTGGTCTCAAACTCCTGACCTCAGGTGATCCACCTGCCTCGGCCTCCCAAAGTGCTGGGATTACAGGCATGAGCCACTGTGCCTAGCCCACCCCACTCCACTTCTAATGCCAATCACAAGACCCAAATTGTTTTTACCTGTGCTTCTGACTGACTGGCGATAAATGGGGTGCTGGCTGGGTGCAGTGACTCATACCTGTAATCCCAGCATTTTGAGAGGCCAAGGTGGGAGGATCGCTTGAAGCCAGGAGTTCGAGACCAGCCTGGGTAATACAGTGAGACCCTGTCTATACAAAAAATAAAACGAAGTTAGCCAGGCAGGAAAATCGCTTGAATGCAGGAGGTGGAGGTTGTGGCGAACTGAGATTGCGCCATTGCACTTCAGCCTGGGTAAGAAGAGTGAAATTTTGTCTCAAAAAAAAAAAAAGAGAGAGAGAGAAGGAAAGAAAGAAATTAGCCAGGCATGGTGGTATGCACCTGTAGTACCAACTACTCAGGATGCTGAGGTGGGAGGATTGCTTGAGCCTGGGAGGTCGAGGCTGCAGTGAGCTGAGATTGTGCACTGTACTCTAGCCTGGGCTACAGAGTGAGACTGGATCTCAAAACAAACAAAACAGAAACCAGAAAACATACAGAGGATACAGGTGAAGAGATGCAGAGGGCGAGGGCAAGGTATGGAAGAAGGAATGTGGAGCTTCCATGCTCTCCCTTGTATGCCACCCTTCACAAATCTTCACACGTTCACTTATCCTGGAAGCTCCCTGAATCTTAGGCCTTTCATGGAGACTTCCTTGGGTAGGCATGGTTGACAACCATGTAGAAATGTGATTGGGCAAAAAGGGTATGGTCTAACACTAACAGTGTGGAAACCCAGCAAAGCCTGGCTGTTCAGATTCTTCTTGGATTTTCTGTGCAGCATTCCTTCCCCCAGGATATGGGGCAAGACTCCTGAAATAGGGGCCTCATGATTATAGTCAGAAATGTGGGGGAAGGCAGCCGGGCGCCGTGGATCATGACTGTAATCCCAGCACTTTGGGAGGCTGAGGTGGGTGGATCATGAGGTCGAGAGATCGCGACCAACCTGGCCAACATGGTGAAACCTTGTCTCTACCAAAAATACAAAAAAATTAGCTGGGCTTGGTGGTGTGCACCTGTAGTCCCAGCTACTCAGGAGGCTGAGGCAGGAGAATCACTTGAACCCAGGAGGAGGAGGTTGCAGTGAGCTGAGATCACACCACTGCACTCCAGTCTGGCAACAGAGCGAGACTCTGTCTCAAAAAAAAAAAAAAAAAAAAATTGTCGGGGAAGCCTGAGAGTGGTGGCTCACACATATAATCCCAGAACTTTGCGAGGCCGAGGAAGGAGGATCACTTGACGCCAAAAGTTCAAGACCAGCCTGGGCAACATAGTGAGACCACCATCTCCACACACACACAAATTAGTCAGGTGTGGTGGTGCATGCCTGTAGTCCCAGCTAATCGGGAGGCTGAGATGGGAGGATCCCTTGAGCCCAGGCGGTCACTGCTGCAGTGAGCTATGATTGTACCACTACACTCCAGCATAAGCAACATAGTGAGACCTTGTCTCTACAGAGAATCAAAAAATAAGCCAGGTGTAGTGGCACATACCTGTGGTCCCAGCCACTCAGGAGGCTGAGGTGGGAGGATCGTTTGAGCCAGGGAAATTGAGGCTGCAGTGACCCGTGACCATCATCCAGCCTGAGTGACACAGTGAGACCCTGTCTAAAAAAGAAAAAAAAAATTGCAGGGAAAATTGAGTCCTGCTTTGGGAGGAAAAAGAAACAGGTGAAAGGAGGGCAGAAGGTCAGAAAGATTGTTTTCTAAGACGTGCTTTGCTTGTGAGGTCTACAGTGCCTCAACATTATAGCAGAAAACTATGACAAAGGCTATAGAAGTTATGAGCCAGGAACTGTGGACAAAAAATCCATATATTGCAACCCCACTTCTCTCTCCCCAGTTATGTATAAGAAGTTTCCAGTAGCTGGGTGTGGTGACTCATGCCTGTAATCCCAGCTACTCGGGAGTTTGAGGCAGGAGAAACCACCGGAACCGAGGCAGAGGCTTGTACGAGGCTCTGATTGTGCCACTGCTGGGTGACAGGAGCAAGACTTGTCTCCAAAAAAAAAATCAGAAAGTTCCAGTAATCACATTTACCTTCCTCAGTTTTTGTTTTTGAGACAGAGTCTTGCTCTGTTGCCCAGGTGGCCAGAAAAGGAAATTTTATAGCTCACTGCAACTTCAAACTCCTTCACATCCCTCACTTTTTAACTGTTATATTATACTACCTTTCCTCTAGTAGTAAATATACCAGTTTATCTGCTTCAGAATCCATGTCTGAGGACTGGAACCACTGCCACCTGACCTACTGCCCAGAGTCTTCATGAGGGATTCTTTTTTTTTCGAGACGGACTCTTGCTCTGTCACTTAGGCTGAAGTGCAGTGGTGTAATCTTGGCTCACTGCAACCTCTGCCTCCCAAGTTCAAGTAATTCTCCTCACTTAGCCTCCCGGTAGCTGGGATTACAGGTACCCGCCACCACCACTAACCACTTTTTGTATTTGTAGTAGATATGGGTTTCACCATGTTGGCCAGGCTGGTCTTGAACTCCTGACCTCAGATGATCTGCCCGTCTCAGCCTCCCACAGTGATGGGATTACAGGAATGAACCACCGTGCCCGGCCTCTTCATGAGGGATTTTTTTGAACGGAGTCTCGGCCTACCTGCACTGGCGCAGTGGTGCAATCTCGGGCTCACTGCAAGCTCTGCCTCCCGGTTCATGTCATTCTCCCTGCCTCAGCTTCCCTAGTAGCTGGGACCACAGGCAAACGCCCCAGCTAATTTTTTTGTATTTCTGCAGAGACGTGGGGTTTCACCGAAGTTAGCCAGGATGACCCCACCTCCTGACCTTGGTGGATCCTACTTGGCCTCCCAAAGTGCTGGGATTACAGGCATGAGCCACTGCACCCGGCCTTCATGAGGGATTCTAACACCCAGATGTTCAGGCTCCAGGGGCAGTGTGTCCCTGCTAGCGTTGCTTGGCTGATCCTCTGGTCCTTCCAGCTTGAGGTTCAGGCTTTACTCCCAGAACACACAGAAGTAGGCTAGAGTCTATCTGGTTCTGTTCTGCCAGTACAATTAAACAAAATATCCCAAAAATGAGTTTCAAGGATTCAATCTTGACAGACTGAAGTTGAGTTGCAATAGGACTGAAGTCCTTAACATCATCACAGGAGGATGGCACAGTGGCTCATGCCTCTAACCTCAGAACTTTAGGAGGCCAAGGTGGGTGGATCACTTGAGCTCAGGGATTCAACATCAGCCTGGACTACATGGCGAAACCCCATCTCTACAAAAAATACAAAAATACAAAAATTAGCTGGGAGCGGTGGTGTGCACCTGTAGTACAAGCTCTCTGGGGGACTGAGGCTAGAGGATCACTTGAGCCCAGGAGGTTGAGGCAGCAGTGAGCCATGTTCATGCCACTGCACTCCAGCCTGGGTGACAAAGCGAAACTCTGTCTCAAAAAAAAAAAAAAAAAAAATTCATCAAGGGAATGAGTTCCGTTTTTGTCATAGGGGCCTGTGCCCCAGGACTGCCCTGATGCTGGTGAACTGCTTCACGTGACTCTGATCTCAACTGAGAGCAGTGGCCACCACTCTTGAGGGCCTCTCCCGGCCTCAGTGATTTGTGCTCTTTCCAGGCTGCCTGTTAGTGCCCCTTTAGAGGTTTCTACCCTAAGGTGGTGTTGGATGGAGAGCTGTGGTTTCAAGTGAAGGGAAGTTTCATAGATAAAACAAAAGCCACACCTCACAGTTTGGGGAACCTCCCAATTCCCCAAAGAGTATAGACTCCCTCAGAGGACCCACACAGGTTAAGACCCTGTCCTGCCTCAGAGCAGGAAGGGAGATTGGGTGTGGTTCAGCAGGGCTCACATTAGCCTGATTCCTTCAAGAGTGAAGATCAAAACAGTTTTACTGACAAAGAAGCTGGGAGACAGCAGAGGGGCCAATATCTTTTATAACTGCTATTGTTAGGTTCCGAATGACAGCCTTGGTGCTCAGCATCTTACGTGCTGTATTTGACCTAATCCTCAAAACAACTTTAGGAGGCAGATGTGCTATAGCAGAGGAAGCAGAAACCCAGAGAGTTCGGTAACTTGCTCAAAGTCTCCCAGCCAGTAAGGGGCCACGCTTGGAATGGTGCTAGCTCTGCCTAGGGCAACCCACTGCCTCTCCCATTACAAGGAACAGTAGTTTAATAACAGCTAACATCTGTGTAGCACTTCAAGGTTCACAGAGTGCCTTAACACCCATTATCGCCACTGTGCCTCGGGAAGCCGGTGCGGTGAGGCCTTCCACGCCCCTTTGGGATAGCTGCCTGTCAGGGGTCCAGCCTCTGCTCATTTCCCCCAGGAAGCATGGGAGATTCTTTGGAATTGACTCTGACAAGCCATGGGAGAGGCCTAGGGAGAGGCTGAGGTGGAGCGACTTGGCCAGTTGCTATGGTAACCCAGATGGCTGAGTAACCATTTTGAGGGTTGCTATAGTGATGAGCTGCTGGTGGCAGGGATCGTGTCTTCCTGGGTGGCTGGCACCCTCCAGGCCTCTTAAATTGAGATGTTGCACTTTCTGAACAGAAGAGGGCAGCATGAGAGCAGGCAAAGGCTTCTTACCCCAGAGCGGATTTGGGAACTTGAGGCAAAGCTTAGGATTTCAAGGAGCTGGGCAGAAAGGGAGCTTTGGCTGGTGCTCAGGCTTCACTTCTGAGACTAGAACTAGGTAATTTTCTTCCAAGAGCTGGTCAAAGGATAATGTTTGGGGCTGCCCCTTCGGTGCCTGGCATCAGCTACTATTGGGGAATATAAAAGGCACAGCAGACAGCTACCCTTGCAAGGAGGAATGGAGAGAATATGTGCATGTGTGTGCACACACACAATCACTCAATCACTACTAGCAAAGAATTTCTTTTCTTTTCTTTCTTTCTTTCTTTCTTTCTTTCTTTCTTTCTTTCTTTCTTTTTTTTTTTTTTGAGATGGAGTTTTGCTCTTGTTGCCCAGGCTGGAGTGCAATGGCATGATCTTGGCTCACTGCAACCTCTGCCTCCCGGGTTCAAGTGGTTCTCCTGCCTCAGCCTCCCAAGTAGCTGGGATTACAGGTGCCCGCCACCACGCCCAGATAATTTTTTGTATTTTTAGTAGAGATGGGGTTTCACCATATTGGTCAGGCTGGCGTCGAACTCCTGACCTCAGGTGATCTGCCCGCCCTGGCCTCCCAAAGTGCTGGGATTACAGGCATGAGCCACCACGCCTGGCCTAAGAATTTCTTTATAAAGCATCAGTTAACACATAAAATAATGCAGCATGAACCAAAGGTGAAGAAGAGCTGGGAATAAACTTTCTAGAGGTTGAGGAAAGAGCACTAGCAGAAAGAGAAATAATGTTGTACTTCCCTCTTTTCTCCCTACACATGAAGTGCCCTCAGCCCTTGACCAGTGAGTGGACATTGAGCTGGATTCTCAACTGTCTTGAATCAGATCTGGCTCCCTCCCCCGACCCCCATATGAGTTCAGTGAGGCATCCATTCCTTCAGCAAATATTTATTGAACATCTACTACATGCAAAGTATTGTGTTAGGCCCAGTGATGAAGAAAGATGAAGTAGATGTCTTTGCTGTCAAGAACCTATGAAGTAGGAGGTTAAGGAGGCAGTGATACAGACATCCACAGTACATGTACCTGGAGTTCAAGACCAACACAGTGAGACCCTGTCTCTATAAAAAATTTTTTTTAAAAAGCCGGGTACAGAGGCTCACACCTGTAATCCCAGCACTTTGGGAGGTTGAGGCAGGCTGACTACTTGAGCCCAGGAGTTCGAGACCAGCCTGGATAGCATGGTGAAATCCTGTCTCCACAAACAGTACAAAAATTAGCTGGGGTGTTGGCACCTGCCTGTAATCCTAGTTGCTGGTGGGTTAGTTGGTGGGGGCGCTGAGGCAGGAGGATTGCTTGAGCCTAAGAGGCAGAGGTGTCAGTGAGCCGAGATTGTGCCACCGCACTCCAGCCTGGGTGATAGAGTAAGACGCTGCCTCTAAATAAATAAATAGAAAAAAAAATTCATGTCATTTGGGGTGAACTTTCAAGGTAAATTTCAGTAGGTGGAGTTGGGGGATGGGACATTCTAGGCAAAGCCTCAGAGTTTGATTATAGGGAAACGAGGTATACACAAGCGTGTCATAGCAGATCAGCCTGAAAAGGAAGATAGATGTCTAAATATGGAAGACTTGGAATTCCAGGCTTAGAATAAGGGATGCTGTGAGACAAACATACTCTCTCCTTAAATACTCTAGCCTTCCAGCTAGTCAGTAGTCACAGACAGCCAAGTATTTTAGGATCATCTGGTTCACTCATTCATACATTTAATCAAAAATTTAGGCCGGGTGCGGTGGCTCATGCCTGTAATCCCAGAACTTTGGGAGGCTGAGGCGGGCAGATTACCTGAGGTCAGGAGTTCGAGACTAGCCTGGCCAACAAGGCGAAACCCCATCTCTACTAAAAATACAAAAATTACCCAGGCATGGTGGTGGGTGCCTATAATCCCCGCTACTCGAGAGACTGAGGCAGGAGAATCGCTTGAACTCGGGAGGTGGAGGTTACAGTGAGCCGAGATCGTACCATTGCACTCCAGCCTGGGTGACAGAGTGAGACTCCGTCTCAAAAGAAAAAAAAAAATTAAATATACAAATACGTGTGCTCGTGTGTGTGTGTGTGTGTGTGTGTGTATGTATATGTATATTTTTAGAGACTGAATTTTGCCATGTTACCCAGGCTGGTCTTGAACTCCTGAGCTCAAGTGATCCTCCTGCCTTGGCCTCCCAAAGTGTTGGGATTACAGGTGTGAGCCACCATGCATAGCATTAAAGAAATAGTTGACCGGGTGTGGTAGCTCACACCTGTAATCCCAGCACTTTGGGAGGCTGAGGTTGGCGGATTACCTGAGGTTATAAGTTCGAGACTAGCCTGGCCAACAAGGTGAAACCCCATCTCCACTAAAAATACAAAAATTAGCCAGGCGTGGTGGTGGGCACCTGTAATCCCAGCTACTGGAGAGACTGAGGCAGGAGAATTGCTTGAACCCGGGAGGTGGAAGTTGCAGTGAACCGAGATTGCGCCATTGCACTCCAGCCTGGGTGACAGAGCAAGACTCCGTCTCAAAAATAAATAAATAAACAAATGTGTGTGTGTGTATGTGTGTTTTAGAGATCAAACTTTGCCATGTTGCCCAGGCTGGTCCTGAACTCCTGGGCTCAAGCAGTCCTCCGGCCTCGGCCTCCCAAAGTGTTGGGATTACAGGTGTGAGCCACCATGCACAGCATTAAAGAAATAGTTGTCTGGGTGTGGTGGATCATGCCTGTAATCCCAGCACTTTGGGAGGCTGAGGTGGGCAGTTCACGAGGTCAGGAGATCGAGACCATCCTGGCTAACACGGTGAAACCCCGTCTCTACTAAAAATACCCAAAATTAGCCGGGCGTGTTGGCGGGCGCCTGTAGTCCCAGCTACTCGGGAGGCTGAGGCAGGAGAATGGTATGAACCCGCGAGGTGGAGGTTGCAGTGAGCCGAGATCGCGCTACTGCACTCCAGCCTGGGTGACAGAGCAAGACGCTGTCTCAAAAAAAGAAAAAGAAATAGTTAATGAGTGCCCTATATGTGCCAGTGCCAGATCATTTGCTAGGTGGTAAGGATCCTGTGGTCCCAGCCCTCAGGGAGCTTATGATTTAGTAAGGATGAAAGACACTGTACCATAACTTCAAGTGTGATGAGTATTACCAAAGGGTAGAGGAGGACCTATTAATTGGAGGAGGGGGGGTCAAGGAAGGCTTCCCCCTGGGGAATTTCAGCAGAAGCATGGGTAGGAGTGAGCCAGGCCAAAGGAGAGTGATGAAGGATTATAATCTGGGAGGAAAGCCGGTTGGATGGCTCTGAGGCGACATAACACATTTGAGGTGCTGAAAGCAATAGAAAGTGGCAGGGCTTTAAGGATAGGGGCATTTGATGAGGCTTTAATTGGGAGAACACCAAGGATAAAGGGCTTTAATTTCCTTGTATTACTCTTCTTCTCCACTAGATGCCCTTCTGAGTACATCCTTCTGCTTCCCCCATTGCAGCCTTCTTAGAAATGCAGCAGCAGTCTCACCCATCAGGAGCAAAAGAAAATCAAAGACCAAAAGGAGAAAGGCTCAGAGCTTTTGCGACTGTGTGGTCTGGCTATAAATTTAGACTGTTGCTTGAAAGAAGCGAAAAATCTCCCCTTCGTAGACTTCCTTCTTCCCATCCCCCCTGTCAGCCGGCTTTGTTCCTCTAGCCTTGTAAAATTTTCTCTGTATAAAACAGGAACATCAGCCAAACATGTGGACTTCCCCGCTTTCCATTCATTAGAAGAATGCATTATTTCAAAATCTCCTGGGAGCATTTAAATGCAAATTTTGTCAAGAAAGCAATTTGAGTCTTAGAGAAGCCCTCTAGCCACAACCCAAAGCAGAAGTTTCTTCTTTGATTTCTGTGTTTCTTAAAAGGAATCTCAACCCCTTGCCTTCTCCCCGCAACCCCCCCAGGTCTTCTCTGATTCTCACGGCAGACTCTTCCCCTTTTTGCCCCTGTTCTTTCTTCACCTTTGGCAAGCATCAGTGACACATCTTGAAGAACCTGCTCACAAAGTGGCGCATGTAGCAGCCCCAGGAGGGAATGGAGGGACTTTTCTATGTACTGTAATGGACATAAGGAGGCAGATGTCTGTGTGGGGGCGAGATGTCTGTGTGGAGGTGTTTGTATGCGTGATTTCTGTCTGGGCCTTCTTAGCCCTGCTGGCATAAAATAATATGGGAAATGCAGATGACTCAGCACTGACACAGTCAAGATCCCCAGAGTTAGCATTTCTATATTCTCTGCTGTTTACGAAAAATGTGCTGTGCCATCAACCAACAACTCATCCTGCTTTTTCCACTAAAAGCCTTTTACTGAAAAACATATATACTTCAAACTTATTCTCCTTCTTTTTGTAAACTGAGCTCATTAGCAGCTGACACCAAACTGATAACTAGTTCTTTTTGTTTGTTTGTTTTTAGCACGGAGGATTAAACTGGAAGGAAATGAGCATTTGTCTAAGGATCCTCCCTGTCCTCTTTCAAGCCCTTCCCTGCATGATCTTCATGCCCACAACTTGGGCAGGCCAGCAACACTTGATGGGAAAAGATATGATTAATGACTTGCTCACCTGATTTCTGATCAGGGTGTGGTGTGGAAACAACCAGCGTGCAACTATTAGCGAAAAGCGTCTTTTTTTTTTTTTTTTTCTTGTTATGAATGTGCTGAGCATTGACCAAAATACTTGGCACTACTCACGAGGTACAAAGACACCTTCCCTAGCCTGGGGTTAAGAAGTTTCTCCTTCAAACTCTTGAGAATGGGAACTGGAATGGAAGCCTAAGTCCCAATTTTGGCTGCTCAGTGTTGCATGAATTCTTTTTTTACTTGCTAATTTGCCCTTATTGTGAGATCAGCCAGTGTAACTTCTTACCCACAACCACTTCTCCAGACCTCCTGAGAAATCAAGTTAACAGGGGAGGATAATGGCTGAATGGGGGTGGAGGGCACAACGTGTCACCTGCATTGACCAGAGTTCTTCATTCACTGCTCATGGCTCTGGCGCACTCCATGAATATTGGGATTGAATGATACACAACTGAATGTTGGATCAAATGATGTTGGGAGCTCTGTCCTCAAAATGGGCCCCAATAAATCCCTACCCGTATTTTCCAGTTTCCTTTCTTTACTCTTTCCTTTCCCCTGATGACAAAGAATAATTGGCTTCCCCTTTTCTTCCCTGACCAGCTATGCTCCAGAGTCCTTTCTTTGTTCCCTAACAGTCCTGGTTCCGTCTCAGGTTCCCACATTTCTCCCTTTTGATCTCTGTCTCTCTGTTCAGATGGCTGTCACAGTTTAATAATCCTGGAGGGTCTATCCCCCACAGATTTATGTCTCCCAGTCTCTCCTCTTATTCACCCCATGGTGCAGTCAGAATCCTGTTTTCGTGCCTCCCTGGGTTGTCATTTCTCAGGTTCTGGCTCCTTGGCCTGGTTTACTTCATGGTGCTGGATCTGCCCCGTCACTTCTCATTCGGCTTCTTCTGTTTCTGGAAAACCCTTTGTTCCCGGGATTCTTTGTGGGCTCAGTGTCCTCCGGCCCCACACTGCAGCCCTGTCTGGATCTTGCCCTTGTCCTGGTTCTGACCGCGTCTAGCCCTGGGATCTGAGGCATTGTGGTCTTTTGCCCTCTGCTTTCCCTTCAGCTTCTCCAGGTCCTTCTCCAGCAGCCGCACAGGCCCCGCTGGGTTTCTATCCAGCCAGGGGGCTCCCTCCTTTGTCCCGCTCCCGGCGGCGTAGGTCAGCGTTGACTGGGGCTCCCGCCCGCCCTGTGGAGCCGGCCCGGGTCTCCCTGCCGTTCGGCCGGCCTAGCCTTTCATTCTGACGCGCGGGCCTCTTACCCAGCCGGACTCCCGCGTGGGCCGGCCTCTCGCGCCCCTCGGCTCGGGCCCCAGTCCGGGCCGGGCGGGGGTCGGCAGCCCCTGAGGGACCCGTGTGGGCAGCCCGGGCCCAGCCGGCCGCAGCCTGGGGCCGAGGACTCGCCGGGCCCCGGAGGCGGCGGGGAGAGGGGGCGGGGAACGGGCCGGGCCTGGCGCTCCTGACAGGAGGAGCCGCTGCCGCCGCCCGCCGCCGCCGCCGCCGCCGCGCCAGGGCGGGCTGAGGGAGGAGCGGAGCCGAGGGGTGGGGAGGCGGAAACGCTAGCCGGGACCGGCGGAGCGCGAGCGGGCCGGGTGCGAGCGGACTGAGGAGCGAAGCGCGACTGCCGGGCCGGGCGAGGCGGGCGGACAGCGGAGAGCAAGGGCGCCGTCGCCGCCTCTGATACGCACAAAGGGCCGAGGCTGGGGCCGCCGCCGCCTCAGCGCGCGGGCCTGGAACCGGCAGCCTCCGGGGCTCGGGGAGAACGCGGTGCGGGCGGCCATGGCCGGCTACGTGCCGGGTCAGCAGCCGGCCAACCGCAGCCAGGAGAAGGAGTTCGTGCAGGCGTACGAGGATGTGCTGGAGCGCTACAAAGGTAGGGCCGGGGACTGGCCGGCGCTGAGGCCCGCGGGCCGGCGCGGCGTGGCCTTCGGTACCGGTCGGCTCGGCCGCTGCAGGTGGGGCGGCCGGGCGGGGTCGCACCCACCGTGCGGGGCTTGGCCCTGAGCTGCTGCTTCTCGGGGCCAGTTTATTTACAGAGTTGAGATAAGCCTTCGGAACCCGCTCCCGGGGCAGTCGGCGCGCTCAGAGCGCCAGTTACGTGATTTGCCCTATTATCCGGCCCCAGCTGGAGGGAGGCGAGACAAGGCGCTGGCCCGGAGACCGGCCGCCGTGGGGAGTTGCTGGGGAGGAGGAGGAGGAGGAGGAGGAGTTGGGCGCGGGAGAAACCACCCGATCTGCTCTGGGTGCGAGCTTCCTCCCAGAGGCGCTCGGACCTCTGTGTGCCCGCGGAGAGTCTCTCCTTCGCCCCCTTTTGTCTCCCTGAGTCTCGGATGAGTCGCGTGGAAGCTGAGATTGGGAAGCACCTTGGTGTCTTCGGGGTGGGGTGGGCAGCGGTGTGGGTGAGTGTGCAGGATTTGGTGGCGAGGCCTTCCCCGACCCCCATCTCCCCGGGGGTCTGGGCCTGCTGGAGGCAGGGGTCTATTTGTTTTTTTCCTCCAACATAAAGATTTGCCTTGGAGCTCGGATTTCAGCCCTGAAGGCTCTCTTGCGAGACACTTGTGCAAGTTAATGCCTAATCTGCGCCTTGGGTGTATGGGGAGAAAGTTTTGACAGGCAGAGGGCCTGTGAACTGCATTTCCCTAACTGCTGTAGGTGCCCCTGAGTGGCAGCCGGGGATGCGTGGCCTTGGGAGGCCCTTGCCTTGATCTTTAACATCCAGTTCTGGGATTTTGCTTTGGGTGGCAGTTATCCTTTCCACAGACGTGGAGATTTTCCCAGAAACGACACAGGCAGCACTTTTCCCCATTTTATTTAGCTCGGGCCCTTGTGACTAGGCCCTTAGTTTCTTTTTATCTGAAGGAGAGAAAACTTCAGCCCCTATGACTGAGCCCAGCATACTTGTTTACAGCACCTACCCAGTGAAGGGAAACTAATGAAGAAGCTGTAAGGCGCCCCCCCTCCCTTTTTTTTTTTTTTTCTTGTGGCATTGGAACTCTGCTTGGGAATGCAGCAGGAAAAAAAATAGAGATGAAATGCGAAAAAGGACCTACTAGGGTTTCTACTTGTTCCCTCTGCATCAGCTCCTGTAAACTGTCCAGCTTTTCCTGCCTGCAGCAAGTTTTCTGTCAACCCCCTGTGGTCTTTCTTTTAAGAAATGTGGTTCATTTCAGAGCACAAAGAGGTTAGATTGTGCTGCTGAACTTCATTGAAAAAATGCTGCTCAGTGAATGGTTCCATTAAGTTTCCTTTGCAGGCTTTTGAGTAACACTGCTCTCTTCAGAGAGAGGAGATACATTAGGACCGTCTCGGGCTGTGACAGCTTCAAACGAGCAGAATTAAGGCCCAAAATAGGTGAAGAAATCTCAGCACCTCACTGGATGGTAGTGCTGGTGACCCCCAGCAGAAAGGAAGTTGGACTCCTAGCAAATGAGGCTAGGAAAGAAGGAGGCAGTAGGCCTTGTTCCAGGAGAGACCTCTTTTGTTCAGTTTTTTTTAGCTGTCTCACTCAGTTTGGCTTTCCTCTGAAGGACCTTGATCAGGTGTATAGGAACTTAATCCTTCCCAGATACAGGTCTCTTTCTTGAGGGGAGGAATGAGTGAAAAATGGTTGCCTAAAGTAAATTAACTCGAGTTGTATAAGGTGGTCGTGCAGTCTGCTCTTGTGATCCGTGCAGAACGATCTCTCTTCCCCTCACTGCACCATTCTCACTGGGAAGTCAGAGTGGCTTAGCATCCGGGCCTTTGTTACTTTGCTTATGGAATTCCTGCATTTTTCAGACTTAGAAATCCCCGTACTACCTTAATAGGAGAACAGTTTGTCTAAGCAGAGGAGTGAACTGGAATCTATAGAGTGACCAGGGGAAGGAGTTTGTGAAGATCATGCCAAGTATTGGTTTTGGAAAGAGAGAGGGAAATACTGATGATGATGGGGTGTTCTAGACCCTTATTGGCTGGTCCCCACATTACTTGGATCTCTCTCTGCTGCTATTAATTCATTCTACAGACTGAAGCAGGATTTTTATATGCAGAAGGAGAGCTAAAATTTTCAGCTGCCTAAACTGCCCCAAGGGCCAAGGTGAGAAGGGCAGTAATGTATTTGGAGTGTGAGGGAAGCAGAGCTGTGTGTATGTAGTGCAGCTGTATTAGGAATGGTAGTCAAGTATGGGTTTTCCAGAACTGTGCTTGGCAACTATTTTTTTTTCTGTGTGGTGGCAGTGAGCATGGTCTTGGCAGGATTAGATGATTCAGCATGGAAATAAATGCTCTCCCTTATTTCCTAAATGTCCCAAAGGTTCTTTCAGATAGCTGGCCAGTAAACAGGAGGCATTAGATAATAACGCTGGATTCTAACATTTCAGAGTGGGCAGCAACCAAGAGAACCAGGGTATATCCTTCATTTCCCCAATTTCGCTGACAGCCATTAAAATCTGTCTTGGAGGTGACACAATGTTAGATGCCAGAATTCTGAATGAGATCTGGTTTTTGCCCTTGGTTATTCACATCTGGTAAGGGAAAGGTACTTGCAAACAAGTAGTTATGATACTGTGATAAGTGCTAGAACAGAGATACTATGGAAGCAAGAGGAAGGCTGAAACCCTATTTGGGTTTACCTGGGAGATTTGACAAAGGAGGTGACATGAGAGGGTTTTTGTTTTTTGTTTTTTTGTTTTTGATTTTGTTTTGAGATGGAATCTCACTCTGCCGCCCCGGCTGGAGGGCAGTGGTGAGATCTCGGCTCACTGCAGCCTCCACCTCCCGGGTTAAAGTGATTCTCCTGCGTCAGCCTCCATAGTAGCTGGGATTACAGGCGCCCGCCACCACACCCGGCTGATTTTTGTATTTTTAGTAGAGACAAGGTTTCACCATGTTGGCCAGGCTAGTCTCGAACTCCTGACCTCAGGTGATCCACCTGCCTCAGCCTCCCAAAGTGTTGGGATTGCAGGCGTGAGCCACCATGCCCAGCCAGCGAGGCTTTTAAGGATGAATAGGATTTAGCTCGATAGAAGAGAGGGTGGGCTGGGGAGAAGGCAGAGGAAGTAAATAGCACATGCAAAGGTATGCAGGTGTGATAGTGAATGGAAGGACTTAAGGAATGAGAGTAGTTGGGTGCCACTAAAGGGCTAGAGTTTTGGTGGGAGCACATGATACTGTAAATAATCCAGGGTCTAGCTTGTAAAGATTCTTTTTTGACTTTAATCCATGGGCAGTGAGGGAGACATTGAAGGTTTTGGAAAAGGAACAAAGGCTGGGCACGGTGGCTCTCGCCTGTAATCCCAACACTTTGGGAGGCTGAGGTAGGCAGATCACCTGAGGTCAGGAGTTCCAGACCAGCCTGGCCAACATGGTGAAACCCTGTCTCTACTAAAAATACAAAAATTGGCCGGGTGTGGTGGCGTGTGCTTGTAATCCCAGCTACTCGGGAGGCTGAGGTAGGAGAACCACTTGAACCTAGGAGGCAGAGGTTGCAGTGAGCCAAGATGGCGCCATTGCACTCCAGCCTAGATGACAAGAGCGAAACTCAGTCTCAAAAAATAAAAAAACCAACAATTAGGATGCCAATTTTATTAATTCATAATAAGAGAACACCTGTCCAGTGGTTAGAATATTTATATTGGTCTCCGTGGCACCCTCTTCTAGTACCAAAGTGCTTATGAAGTTGAGTTACTAATCAGATGGTTGCTTTGTAAATAAGGAAACAAAAGAGAAGTGAATCAGTTCAAGGAATATTTCATCCAGATGGTACCGGCCGGTCACAAAATTTTCTTCTCTGTGGCTTGAGGTCCTTATGAACACCAGAGGAAATTAAGAGGGAATAGTTGAGGAGGTAGGAGAACCAGGATTTTATTCTTCTCCTAGGATAGAGACCAACTCTACTGAAGAAGCAGGTTACATATGAGCATAGTTTTAGGTTTTAAAGAGGTGGTTAATAACCAGCATACTTGGTTGATGGTGGTTGGTTCAGACGGAATTAGACTTTGGTTTTCACAAAGCTTTAAGGGCTAAATAGTCTTTACTTGCTGGGCTGGGCTAGGAATAAAAAAGAACGTTCACATTTCGACATTGGTAACATCTATCTGGTACTTATAAAATTCAGATTTCTCACTAGGTGTTGTGGGTTATGTGAAGCTAGTTAGGACCAATTTTCATTTATCCTAGTGCAGAAAATAACTTACAAAACTTACTGCACAGAGGGCTACGAGTGAAGAGTCTGCATATTACTTAACATACAAAATTGATATTGTAGAAAGACTGTGCTTTGGATTTCTTCAGTTTTGGGCTCCAGTCCTAGTTTATGCCAGTTAACTTCTACTGTGTGACCTTGGAAAAGTTTCTCTGATCTTTTGGGTTTCTCATTTGTTAAAATAGGGATGATAATACTAACTTCTTGGGATTCATGAGACTATAAATGAGCTCTGGGTGTATATTTGTCCTTTAATGTTTCATTTTATTTTACTTTATTTTATTTTGAAATGGAATATTGCTCTGTTGCCTAGGCTGGGGTGCAGTGGCATTATCTCGGCTCGCTGCAACCTCTGCCTCCTTGGTTCAAGCAATTCTGTCTCAGCCTCCTGAATAGCTGATGCTATTAGAGGTGCACGCCACCATGCCTGGCTAATTTTTTTCTGTATTTTTTTTTTTTAGTAGAGACGGGGTTTCACCATGTTGGCCAGGCTGGTCTTGAACTCCTGAGCTTGTGATCCGCCTGCCTCGGCCTCCCAAAGTGCTGGGATTACAGGCGTGAGCCTCCGCGCCTGGCCTATTTTATTTTTTAACTCTTTTCTCTCCTTTTCTTTTTTTTTTTTCTATCTGCTACCAGAAGGGTCCTTTAATGTTTAGAAAAACGTTGAATTTATATCTTATTTAAGCTTTATATGTTATATCCTGAAGGATAGTATTACACAGATGAGTAAATTTAGGCATACAGACTTAAAATTACTGTCTGAGAGCCAGGCTCCAGATTTCTGGGTGAAGGTTTCACATTGTATCACAGAAGAAAGTTTTAAAATCACAGCAGATGACTTGGGTTAAGTGAGATGATTGTGAAAATGCTTTGTTAGTATCATTATTGTTGTTAGTTTTAGTTTCTGAAGTATAGTCACACGCTTTAAGTGACACACATTTCCAGATCTCTGAACTGTGGAGAATTTCTTTTTCCCTTATTATGGGAGAAGTTTTTTTTTTTTTTTTTTTTTTGAGACGGAGTCTCGCGCTGTGTCACCCAGGCTGGAGTGCAGTGGCGCGATCTCGGTTCACTGCAAGCTCCGCCTCCCAGGTTCAGGCCATTCTCCTGCCTCAGCCTCCGAGTAGCTGGGACTACAGGCGCCCGCCACCACGCCCGGCTAGTTTTTTGTATTTTTTTTAGTAGAGACGGGGTTTCACCATGTTAGCCAGGATGGTCTCGATCTCCTGACCTCGTGATCCACCCGCCTCGGCCTCCCAAAGTGCTGGGATTACAGGCGTGAGCCACCGCGCCCGGCCGGGAGAAGTTTTATGATATATAAGTCACGTCGAAATTTTCATACAAAAATAATGTGGTACAAAATGATGAAATTTTGTTAACACAGTGATTGGAAATTATGGGCTGAGGATTTGGGATTGTTTACCTAAGTAATGCTCTGAAGCGACCTCTTGGTTATATGTAGATTCAGCTTATTTATCCTTTTTAATGGATTTTTTTTTTTTTTTTTTGAGACAGAATCTTGCTTTGTTGCCCAGGCTAGAGTGCAGTGTGGTGAGATCAGGGCTCACTGCAGCCTCCACCTCCCAAGCTCAAGTGATCTTCCCACCTCAAGCCTCCCAAGTACCGATTTTTAAATATTTTGAAGAGACAAGGTCTCACTACGTTGTCCAGGCTGGTCTCAAACCCCTGGCCTCAAGTGATCATCCCGCCTTGGCCTCCCAAAGTGCTGAGATTACAGGCTTGAGCCACTGTGCCTGGCCTACACTCAGTTTTTAAGTTCCTTTTTAGAACAAAGTCCTAGAGTTGGAGTGGATAGTTTTTAGCCAGAACAAAAGAGTAATTGCTACTTCTGGACATGAACACTGTTAATTCAGAAAGTGAGTCAAGTCCGTCTGCTGGGAAATCACAAGTTTTGGCCACGTTCATACTGTTGAAATAATAAAATGTGTCCATGTGCTAACAATGCTTATGGGAGCTACTGCCTTGTCTTGAGCTTGTTGGCAAGTGACATAATACAAACCAGGGAAATGCACCAGCTTAAGCCTATTATCCTGGTATTTTTCAGTGCCAAGTCCAGGTTTAAGAGATCTACAGTGGAAAGAATACTTCAGAGTGCACATCTGAGAACAGAAATATCCCAAGATCAAAAGTCACAAATAAACAATTATAGATTGTAAGGAGTCTGTTGTGTTTTCTCAATGTTCTTGAAAACACCCAGTCTTTCTACTCCTTTTTCTAAGTAAGGTTGGCCCTTTCAGCTTCTGATAATTATATATTGAGCCATGTTGTGACTAGGTTGTATGGAATGCGAGAGCTCCTGCTTTTACTCTCATGGTTTTGATTGGAGTTGAAGCCTCTCTTGTCTGGCTTCTACTGGTGGCATTTACTAATTTTCTGGCCTGGTAAATGGCTTGTGGTATCTAAGAATGTTTATTCCAATTTTTTGGAGACAGGGTCACCCATGCCGGAGTGCAGTAGTACCATTGTAGCTCACTCTAACCTCGAACTCCTGAGCTCAAGTGATCCTCCTATCTCAGCTTCCCGAGTAGCTAGGATTAAAGGTGCATGCCACCATGCCCAGCTAATTATTATATTTTATTTCATAGAGATGGAGTCTTGCAGTGTTTTCTAGGCTAGTCTTGAATTCCTGGCTTCAAGCCATCCTCTTGCCCTGGCCTCCCAAAACACTGGGATTTTAGGTGTGTATCTTCTGAAAGTAACTAGTTTGTTATTTCTAATGAAATATTTTTTTCTTCCAGAGCTTCTCAGTTCCTGAAGTAAATTAGAATGAATTTCTTATTCTTTGTCTCTTTCAGGGCTTTTCATAATTTGACTTACTCTGCACACCCAACTATACCAACAGTTACCGCCTAACACAGTTCTCTTCTCCATTTGGGCTGAGCTTAGCAACCCTTCCCCTTGGGTCCTGTGCCTTTGTTTACATTCTCTTTTCCAGGAATGCCCTCTCCCTTCCTGATTATTAAATCTTTTTTTTTGTTTTGTTTTGTTTTTTTGAGACAGAGTCTAGCTGTGTTGCCCAGGCTAGAGTGCAGTGGCATGATCTCAGCTCACTGCAACCTCCACCTCCTGGGTTCAAGTGATTCTCCTGCCTTAGCCTCCTGAGTAGTTGGGATTACAGGTGCATGCCACCACGCTTGGCTAATTTTTGTATTTTTTAATAGAGATGGGGTTTGCCATGTTGGTTAAACTGGTCTCGAATTCCTGACCTTGTGATCCGCCTGCCTTGGCCTCCCAAAGTGCTAGGATTACAGGTGTGAGCCACCGCACCCAGCATTCAAATCTTATTTCTTATTTATCTATTTTTTTTTTTTTTTGAGACAGGGTTGCTCTGTTGCCCAGGCTGGAGTGCAGTGGTGTGATTATGGCTCACTATAGCCTTGACTTCTTGGGCTCAAGTGATCCTCTCACCTCAGTCTCTTGAGTAGCTGGGACTATAGGTGTGTGCCACCATGCCTGGCTAATTTTAAATATGTGTGTGTGTGTGTGTATGTGTATATATATATATATATTTTTTTTTTTTCTTTTTTCTTTCAGACATGAGATCTCCCTGTATTGCCCAGGATGGTCTCCAGTTCGTGGGTTCAAGTGATCCTCCTGCCTCACCCTCCCAAAGTGCTGGGATTACAAGTGTGAGCCACTGTGCCCAGCTTATCTCTTTTTTATTAAAGCCAAGCATGAAACCTGCGTTCTTCATGCGGCTTTCTCTGATTACTCTAAAATTAATCTTTCCTCTGTCATCCAGGCTGGAGTGCAGTGGCGTGATCATAGCTCACTATAGGCTGGAACTCCTGGACTCGTGATCCTCCTGTCTCAGTCTCCCAAATAGCTGGGACTGCTGTGTTTCCGTAATGAAGTTTTATGCTCTTTTAGTGTAGGGACTTTTTATACTTCTTATGTGTGTGGGTTAATTGGTAGGGGATTTCTCTTGAGAGAAGGGGCGAGCATATCAGTGCATATGTTATTTTTAGAGACATGGACTTTGATTTATATTTTTAAATAATTTCTTTTCACATTATGAACACATATTAATGTGGAAAATTGTAAACAATACAGGAAAGTATACAGAGCTTTAGATAATATGCTTTCTGTGGTGGTTGGGTGGGGGATGTGTGGGGGCAGGGGATGGAGAGGCAAGCTGACAAACAGGTAGATGCTTGGGAGAGAATGGAATGCGCAAGGATGGGACTTTTTTTTTTTTCTTCTAGATGGAGTCTTACTGTGTCACCAAGGCTGGAGTACAGTGGCGCAATCTGGGCTCACTACA
The DNA here is from genome assembly GCF_008728515.1 of Papio anubis. Lineage (NCBI taxonomy): Eukaryota > Metazoa > Chordata > Mammalia > Primates > Cercopithecidae > Papio > Papio anubis. The sequence goes on from NC_044976.1 coordinate 37,329,394, forward strand.
GCCTCCGCCTCCTGGGTTCAAGCCATTCTTCTGCTTTAGCCTCCCAAGTAGCTGGGACTACAGGCATGTACCATCATGCCCGGCTAATTTTTGTATTTTTGGTAGAGGTGGAGTTTCGCCAAGTTGGCCAGGCTGGTCTCGAACTCCTGACCTCAGGTGATCCACCCACCTTGGCCTCCCAAACTGCTGGGATTATAAGCGTGAGCCACCGTTCCTGGCCAAGGATGGGATCTTTTTTGCTTGCCTGGGATCTTATATCCTCCACTTGCTGTGGCTACCTAAAATTGTGTTATAGTGTAAGTCTGCTTTCATTGGGCACAAGCTTTTATTTTTCTCTGTTCAAAATTGCTTTCTTCTGTATGACCATGTGTCAACCATCAGGAATGTTCCAATTATCAGGGATGATGAGTAGTCACCTAAGACTCATTAAATAATTGGTCAGTCAGCATCTTTCTTTTAGGCAAGAGCATTGCCAGATGTATGGTTGGATCCCCTCTTACCATGGCAAATTTCTGTAGTGATTTTTATTCAGAACAATAAACACAATTCCTTTGTGTTGATGAAAAGAAAGGGCTTGCTTGAAGTGTCTTTTGGAGTTTATAGTTTTCAACCTGCAGGAACATGTTGGATTAAGACATATAGGAAGTGATTTTTTTTTTTTTCTGTACTTTTTAGTCAGTCAACAACCATGAATAAGCTCACTGTGTGCACTATATTCTACTAGTACCTATAAGCAGATACTATGATGGGGAAAGTGGCATTAGGGAGATGGGTGAGACACTTAGAAACACTGAAAGAATGATATTGAGATTAGGGGTAGGGAGAGGAAGATCCGGAATGCTAGTAGGAAGAATTTGAATTTTATGTGACAGGCAGGATTACTGAAGAGGTTATGTAAATTATGGATGACAGTGGAAATCTACTCTCTGGGAAGCCGCATTGCAATTGAGTCATGAGGTTAGATTAAGGGATTACTTTTTTGGGATTTTTTTATTTTTTTGAGATAGGGTCTTGCTCTGTTGCCCAGGCTGGAGTATAGTGGGGTGATGATAGCTCACTGTAGCCTCAAACTCCTGGACTCAAGCGATCCTCCTACTTCAACCTTCTTAGAAACTGGGACTACGCCCAGCTCTAGGGATGACTGTTAAAGAAGAGAGGGTTATATTTGAGAACATTTTGGGCAGGTACAGGGAATTAAGTTTAGATACTAACATTGCTAATTCTTTTCTAGAAGATTTGCCTTGAAAAATAATTACCCCTCATCCCAGGACTTTTCTAGAACAAAGTTCTCTTCTTTTTTTTGTGACAAAGTCTTGCTCTGTTGTCTGGGCTGGAGTGCAGTGGTGCGATCTTGGCTTAATGCAGCCTCCTCTGTCTCCCAGGTTCAAGTAATTCTTGTGCCTCAGCCATCCGAGTAGCTGGGACCACGGGCTTGCACCACCATGCCTGACTAATTTTTGTATTTTTAGTAGAGACAGGGTTTCGCCGTGTTCACTGGTCTCGAACTCCTGGCCTCAAGTGATCCGCCCGCGTTGGCCTCCCAAAATGCTGGGATTACATCTTACTTCTTTAATAAAAATCTTTTAAAGATTTTACTGTGGCCTGGCACACTCATGCCTGTAATCCCAGCACTTTGGGAGGTCGAGGCGGGTGGATCACAAGGTCAGGAGTTTGAGACCAGCCTGACCAATATGGTGAAACCCTATTGGGCCAAAAATTAGCCGGGTGTGGTGGTGCATGCCTGTAGTCCCAGCTATTTGGGAGGCTGAGGCAGGAGAATTGCTGGAACCCAGGAGGTGGAGCTTGCAGTGAGCTGAGATTGGGCCACTGCACTCCAGCCAGGGCAACAGAGCGAGACTCTGTCTCAAAAAAAAAAAAAAAAACTTTTACTCTTTCTGAACTTCTTAGATAGGGCTGTGCATTTGAACTGTAACTCAAGGTTGTATTTCTTAGCCTTTACTTCTCATTTAAATTAGCAATGCTGAATCCCCCAGTCCACCTATTCTACCCATTCTCTGGACAGCTTTCATTGTATGTTTCCAGGAATAAATACCTGGCAAGAATTGCATAAGAAATACCCTTAAATCCCCTCTGAGAGCTGAGTACAGTAGCTCAGGCCTGTAATCTCAGCTGCTCGGGAGACTGAGACAGCAGGATTGCTTGAGCCTAGAAGTTTGAGGCCAACCTGGGCAACATAGTGAGATCCCTGTATTGAAAAAAAATTCCCTCTGCAATCTTCAGAGATATCTATCTATCTGTCTGTCTGTCTGTCTGTCTATCTATCTATCTTTTTTTTGAGACAGGGTCTCACTTTGTCACCCAAGCTGGATCGCAGTGGCATGATCATAGCTCACTGCAGCCTCAATCTCCCAGGCTCAAGTGATTCTCCCAACCTGACCCCCCAAGTAGCTGGGACTATAGGCATATACCACCTCACCTGGCTAGTTTTTGTGGAGATGGGGTTTTGCCATGTTGCCTAGACTGGCCTTGAACTCCTGAGCTCACACAATCTGCTTGCCTCGGCCTTCCGAAGTGCCGGGATTACAGGTGTGAGCCACCGTGTGGAGGCCAGTTATATCTTGATTTGCTTATCTCCCAGGGTGTCAGCAGGCTTGTTTGGAGGATCCATTTGTTCATTTAATTTTTTTTTTTTTTGAGATGGAGTCTTGCTCTGTCACCCAGGCTGGAGTGCAATGGTGTGATCTCCACTCACTGCAAGCTCCGCCCCCCCGGGTTCATGCCATTCTCCTGTCTCAGCCTCCCGAGTAGCTGGGACTACAGGCACCCGCCACCATGCCCGACTAATTTTTTTGTGTGTTTTTAGTAGAGACAGGGTTTCACCGTGTTCGCCAGGATGGTCTTGATCTCCTGACCTCATGATCCATCTGCCTTGGCCTCCCAAAGTGCTGGGATTACAGGCGTGAGCCACTGCGCCGGCCCATTTATTCATTTAGTTAATAAATATTTATTGAATGTCTACTATGAACCAGAGAGTAGGCGACATGCTGAGAAGACAAAGATATTGTCCTTGTATCTCTATGATCTTACTGTTTAATGGGGGAAACATTGGCAAACTGACAGTTACTGTCTATTGTAGGGAGTGCTATCATTTAGAGAAATGCTGGTGCTGTGGTAGTGAAGAGGAGTACCCAGTATAGCCAGAGTGGGAAAGTGTCCAGGAAGGCGTCCAAGAGTAAATGAAACCTGAATTGTTACCTAAAGGATGTAGGACCCTGAGCAAAATGTTTGGGGAAAGAGCATTCTGGGCAGCATGAACAGAAGTAAGGGGATGAGCAAGTTTGAGAGGGGTAATATTGGGCATTGGTAAGGTTGGAGCGTAGGATGTGAGGGAAGGAGAGATGAGATGAGGTAGGGAGAGTGGGCAGGACAAAAATGTTGACTGGCTTTGTATGTCATATTGTATAGAGCTTGGACTTTATCCTAAAGGCTTTTGGGAGCCATTAAATAAAAGTAGGCAAGGGGCCAGGCCTGGTGGCTCACGCCTGTAATCCCAGCACTTTGGGAGGACGAGGCGGGTGGATCACGAGGTCAGGAGATCAAGACCATCCTGGCTAACATGGTGAAACCCCATCTCTACTAAAAATACAAAAAAAAAAAAATTAGCCGGGTGTGGTGGCAGGCGCCTGTAGTCCCAGCCACTCGGGAGGCTGAGGCAGGAGAATGGTGTGAACCCAGGAGGTGGAGTTTGCAGTGAGCTGAGATGCGCCACTGCACTCCAGCCAGGGCAACAGAGCGAGACTCTGTCTCAAAAAAAACGTAGGCAAGGAAGACTGTGCTTAGATTTACATTTTAGGAGTACTCTTCCTCTGGCAGCAGTGCCAAGGAAGGTAGGGGCGGGGAGGAAAGACTAGTGGTGGACAAGTTAGGAGGCTGTCACAGGAATTTAGGCAGGGAGTGAAACTAAGGTTGTGAAAGTAGTAATGTAACAAAGCAGACAAATCAAGAAATGTGAAGGGGTAGCATCCATGTGTTTTGATGACTAATTGAATGTGGTGTATGAGGGGGAGAGGGAAGAACCTAGGATGACTTGCAGGTTTCTGGCTTGGGTATTTGCGTGGGTGGGTCGTGTCATGAACTAAAATAGAGAATATAAGAGGAGGAAGGTTATTTTCAATGAAGTAGTGGCAGTGTTGATCCAGGAGAAGATACTGAGTTTAATTTAGGTTACATTGCGGTCGAGGCTTCTGAGGGATGCTAGGTAGAGATGTCCAGGAGGTAGTTGGTTGTAATGAACATGGAACTTAGGAGAGTGACAGGTGAGAGGGTGAGAGAGTCATTAGCTTATCAAACCACAGCCATAGGAGGGGAGAAGGAGCTGGCTTTAGGAGTGTATGTATATCGAGACAAAAACTCTGGGGAACTCCAACAGGAGAATGGTGTCAGAAGCAGAGAAAGAGGATCTCCTGAAGGAAATTGTCCACAGAAAGAGAGTGGTCAGAAAGGTAAGAGGAACAGGAGAGAAGTGAGTTTCAAGGAGTGTGTGACATACAGTGTAGATTATGCAGAGGTCAAATAAGACAAAGACTATAGATGTTGATATAAAGGTTACTGTTACTGGAACGTTTTCAGCGGAGTTGTGGGAAGTGAATGGAAAGTGCAGAAGAGGAGTCAGTGACCTTTGGAACTTGGACTTTGAAGGAAGAGAAGGAAGACAGGTGAAGGGTGGGGAGAGTTTTGTTTATATATTGTAACGTAGGAGAGACTTGAGCATGTTTATTTTAAGTGCTGTTTTGAAAGAGCCAGTAGAGAAGGAAGATATAATAAAATTCAAAAAAGGGAGATAAAAATTGATGGAGCATGGGATCTAGAGTCAAAAGTGTGTCTTTCAGAAAGGTCAGAGGGTAAAAAGTAAGAATGCAGGTGATTAAGTTGGTTGGTTAGAGGTGTAGGAACTTGAGGGGATTTCTCCTGATGCTCATATTCTCTCTATGAAGTAGGAGGTAAAGTTATTTGCTGAGAGTCAGGAGGAAGGAGAGAAGGGTGTGTGTGTGTGTGCGCGTGTGTGTGTGTGTGTGCGCGCGCGTGTGTGTGTGTGTGTGTTTTCCCTCTAGCCCTAGAAGTACTCACCAACCTGATTGTAATAGATTCCAAGGCAGACAGGTAGATTGATCCAGGATCAGAATTTCCCAGCATAGTTTTGACAGAAGAATAAGGGGTCCTTGGGCCGGGCACAGTGGCTCACGCCTATAATCCCAGCACTTTGGGAGGCTGAGACTGGCGGATCACGAGGTCAGGAGATCGAGACCATCCTGGCTAACACAGTGAAACCCCATCTCTACTAAAAATACAAAAAATTAGCCGGGCGTGGTGGCAGGTGCCTGTAGACCCAGCTACCTGGGAGGCTGAGGCAGGAGAATGGTGTGAACCTGGGAGGTGGAGCTTGCAGTGAGCCAAGATCATGCCACTGCACTCCAGCCTGGGCAACAGAGTGAGACTCTCTCAAAAAGGCCGGGGGACCTTGTAGTTTGTCTAAAAATGTAGCATCAGTTTCATTATCGATTGTTTGTGTGTATTGTTCTCTGGCTGGCTTGTATTTTGGCCCCAGTAACATTGTCTACCTCCTCTGGGAAGGAGCATATATGGAACATGCATTCCTGCTTGTCATTTAGCAAAGTGTGACGCAGAAATTAATTCTTATATTTTTGTTGAGATAATTTGACTTTTGGACAGGACATCTTGACTTTTGACATAGAGAGAGGCTTTCCTCACTTGTGGTCTTTAATCCCCATCTCATTATCTGACATGGATAGTGGAGGATTCGTTGGTTTGAGAGTGAACTCCAGGCTTAGCTTCTTCATTAATCTTAACAGGTTAGCTTTACTACTCTCCCCAAGGTAGCTGAGCTTAGAAACATTTTTGAGCTTTGCTTTCCATGAAGGTTACGTAGTTAGTATACCCAGTTCTATTTGCACTAGGCTTGTGAAGACCTGGGTTTTTACAAGACTGGACAGAGGGACTACTGTGGAAAATGCAGCCTCCTTCTTGTTTGTTTTGGCAGGCAGGCAATGAAGGAGATAGATTTGTTCTCATGACTCAGAGCCCTACCTGCATTACCTTAACAGGTTCAATATAACCACCACCTTTCAGATGTGATAGTGTCCTTCAGAGTTTATCTGACCTTTATATTTAAAAATAGTATTAGTTACCCTTTGTCCTCTACTTGCTTGGTTTTTTTTCCACTGTAGAGGATATTTCCTAATGTGTTAGGGCCAGCTCAGAATTGATGTAGTTATTTCCCATTGGCACATTCCACATCTTTAGTTGTTTATTGCCATGTTCCCCACAGTGTGGCTTGTTTTGTGCTCCTTATTTTGTGAAGTTGGACTCTTATCAGATAAACTTGCCATGAATCACACTGGGGAGTGGAAGGTATGTCTCCACTAATTTGGAGAATCTTTGATCTTGTTTTCACTCCCTGGTTTGGCTTGTCCAGTACAATTTGTCTCTCAACCTACAAGAGGGGTGTGTGTGTGTGGGTGTGTGTGTGTGTGTGTGTGTGTGTGTGTACTTGGGTGTCCCTTGCTTGTGGCTTCATCTATTGCCATGAATGGTTGAGTTTAGGGCATGCCTCTTTGTGTATACAGACTTCCTATACTATTGTTATCACCATCAGCAAAAATGTCTCTGTTAAGAGCCTCTTTGAATGTAGTATATAGTATATAACACTGAGAGTTCATAAACCCTCTGTCCTCTAGGGATTTACAGTATATAATACACATTACAAATGACAAAAGACGATAAAGAATGTGTAAGTGGTTGAACAAATAATGGATGATTACTCCTCATTTAGCTATCATTTTCACAGCAGAAGATATGCTAAAAAGACATGTAGTCAGTGAGGAAGAGGATTAACAGAGACAAGACCCTCTTCAGCTCCAACTAAGATGGCAGAGAGCTGCCACCTGTGGCCCTTTGGTACCAGGTAATTTCTCTCTGATATCCTTTCTAGTCATGCAGGACCTTTTGGCCATATTATCTATACATATGGGAAAGGATCCTAACAGGACCGTTGCTCTCTAGTGGTGACCTGTCACTGAAGTGGGAGGCTCCAGTTTCCAGCAGGGAGAGTGCCTGGAAGGCTTGGCTCTTCTGGTACAGTTATCTTTGTAACTTGAGGAAATTTATTCCACACCTACTACAAACACTCGTGTGCTCACAAGCACCACAGACAGAGCAGCAGCCAAGGCGAGCTGCAGCCTGAGCATGGGTCAGTGCAGGGTTGGAAAGAAGCTAACTGACCTGGCCTGAGTCACCTCAGAAGGGAAGAGTGTAGCACTTGTCCTAGCCTTTGTTGGTTAGTTTCCCAAATGGAAAACAGGGACCAGAATAGGTGGAGTACTTTGAGGTCCTCATACCTGTCAGAGGACTGGATCCTTGTTTTCGTTCTTGTTCTTATTGTTAATAAGTGTAATAACAGTATTCATTTAATACTGCCTTTATTAGGAAGAATGAGGAACTGCCAAAGGGCTGGAAATTTTCTTTACTTTCCCTGTGGGAGAGAAAGATAGATGGAGCATTACGTGCCCATCTCTCAGGCCTCCTCTCTCTGATTATCCTGTGGGAAGTACTTGGAAAGCAGTGAGGCAGTGGAGGGAATGGTCTAGGCCTTGGCATGAATATGTGGTTGTGAAGGCGTAAGACAAAATATCTTGTGTAGCTGGAGCACAGGTGCTCTGGTAAGAGGAAATAGGTTTGGGGGCAGTATTAAGGGGGCTAATAAATGCAGAAAATAGTATTTGTTGCTGTCATTAGTTGCTTTGCTTTGCCTTGCCTATATATGTTGTCTGATAGCAGAACTGAAACTCCAGCATCCTTTTGTCTCCTCCTCCTCTTCCTCCTCTTTTTCTTGATTATTTTCTGACTTATAAAGATGTATAATATCTCCAGTAAACAGGCTTGTGATGATATGGAAAGTTAAATAAATAAAAGTTCTAGAAATTGGAAAACTAAGTGGTGATTTCATTATGGTCTTTAAATATAACAAGTGTTATAGGCCACGGTGGCTCACGCCTCTAATCCCAGAACTTTGGGAGGCCAAGGCTGGCAGATCACCTGAGATCAGGAGTTCGAGACCATCGTGACCAACATGGAGAAACCCCGTCTGTACTAAAAATACAAAATTAGCTGAGCGTGGTGGCGCATGCGCGTAATCCCAGCTACTAGAGAGGCTGAGGCAGGAGAATCACTTGAACTGGGGAGGCGGAGGTTGTGGTGAGCCGAGATTGTGCCATTGCACTCCAGCCTGGGCAACAAGAGTGAAATTCTGTCTCAAAAAAAAAAAAAAAAAAAAAAAAACAACCAAAAAAACAAACAAGTGTTATAATTGTAATTCTTGTAATTCCTTAAGCCAAAACTCCCTTATAACATTTCTTAGTTTTTGTTGTTGTTGTTGTTGCTGTTACTTTTCATGTGTATTTGTCTGAACTTCCCGGCTGTATTGTGATCTCTTTGAAGCTCTAGATTATGTCAGATGAGATGCATATGATGCACTTCATGAATTGAGCCATTTTGCAAATGATGCTGGTTGTTTTATTTCTTAGTGTTTTCAGCAACTTCCAGCACCTTTCACAATGTTTTTTTCCACGTGGTTGTTCCACAGATGTTGCATACTTGATATGTCCAAAAGGGACATTGTTGTCCCCGTCCCTGCTCCTGGGTCTGCCCTTCTCCTATGTTCCTGATTTTACTGAATGCTTTTCCCATCCATCCAGTGGAGAAATTCTAAATACTGAATGCTTTGTGTAAACTAAATATATAATCTGTCCTTTTCAGAGCTTAAGACTAAAGTGTTGCTATCAGATGGAGAATTGTAATGTGCAGAATATAATAAAGCCTCTTTTTTTTTTTTTTTTTTTTTTTTTAAGAGACGGGAGTTTCTCTCTTGTTGTCCAGGCTGGAGTGCAATGGCACAATCTCGGCTCACCGCAACCTCTGCCTCCCAGTTTCAAGCGATTCTACTGCCTCAGCCTCCTGAGTAACTGGGTTTACAGGCATGTGGCACCATGCCTGGCTAATTCTGTATTTTTAGTAGAGACGGGGTTTCTCCGTGTTGGTCAGGCTGGTCTCGAACTCCTGATCTCAGGTGATCCACCTGTCTTGGCCTCCCAAAGTGGTGGGATTACAGGCGTGAGGCACCGCACCTGGCCAATAAAGCCTCTTTATACCATTTTCTAATTTCCATTTCATAGAATTTTAAAACTGCATAAGCCTTTAACCTCTGTTTCTCAAATTCACTTTCCCCTTGGGATGTTATAATTCTACTTCACCTGACTCCTGGAACTCCCTGTTATTATGTAACATATTTTATTTATTTTGGTTGTTGTCTGAGTCTTCCTACTACAATGCAAACTTTTTTTTTGAGACTGAGTCTCACTGTATTGGCCAGGCTGGAGTGCAATGGTGTGATCTTGGCTCACTGCAACCTCCGCCTCCTGGGTTCAAGAGATTCTCCTGCCTCAGCTTCCCGAGTAGCTGGGATTACAGGTGTGCACCACCACACTCAGCTAATTTGTGTATTTTAGTAGACATGGGGTTTCACCATGTTGGCCAGGCTGGTCTTGAACTCCTGACCTCATGATCCACCCACCTTGGCCTCCCATAGTGCTGGGATTACAAGTGTGAGCCACCGCACCCGGTCAACAATGCAAACTTCTTTAAAAAAGATTTTTAAAAAAAATTTTTTTGGGTACGCAATAGGTGCATGTATTTATGAGGTACATGAGATGTTTTGATACAGGCATGCAATGTGAAATAAGCACATCATGGAGAATGGTGTATCTATCCCCTCAAGTATTTATCTTTGTGTTGCAAACAACCTAATTACACTCTAAGTTATTTTAAAATGTACAAGTAAGTTATTATTGACTATAGTCACCCTTTTGTGCTGTCAAATATTAGGTCTTATTCTAACTATTTTTTTAAAATGTGGAGCACTTCATGAATTTGTGTGTGCAGGGGCCCTCCCTAATCTCTCTGTTGTTCCAATTTTAGTATATGTGCTGCTGAAGTGAGCACTAGAATGCAAACTTCTTTTTTTTTTGAGATGGAGTCTTGCTCTGTTGCCCAGGCTGGAGTGCAGTGGCCGGATCTCAGCTCACTGCAAGCTCCGCCTCCTGGGTTCAGGCCATTCTCCTGCCTCAGCCTCCCGAGTAGCTGGGACTACAGGTGCCCGCCACCTCACCCGGCTAGTTTTTTGTATTTTTTAGTAGAGACGGGGTTTCACCGTGTTAGCCAGGATGGTCTCCATCTCCTGACCTCGTGATCCGCCCGTCTCGGCCTCCCAAAGTGCTGGGATTACAGGCTTGAGCCACCGCGCCCGGCCTAGAATGCAAACTTCTTAAGAGTAGAGGTTTTTATTTGTGTATTAACTCATTTCCCTAGCACCTAGAAGAGTGTCTGGTGTAAAGTAGCTGCTCCAATAAATATTGAATGAATGAATTGGAAATGTTAAGTTAGTTCACTCTTGTTCCCCATAAGGAAAAGAGGCATGGAAAGGAACAATAACTTCCTCAAGCTAAAGCCGTATCTCCTTACCAGGTAAATGGATTTAAAAAAAAAATTAAATAAAATGATGCTTAATCACAGTTCCTTAATGTGGTTTGGTACTAATGTGTATTATGTACTTAACTGTATTATCTCTATGAAGAGGGGTGGAGAAGCAAAAGGGAAGAAGCTAATATATATTGAGCCCTTCCTATATGCCGGGTATTTTGTTTTATTTAATTAATTAATTTATTTATTTTTGACACAGAGTCTTGCTTTGTCGCCTGGTCTGGAGTGCGGTGGCGCGATCTCAGCTCGCTACAACTTCCGCCTCCCGGGTTCAAGCGATTCTTGTGCCTCAGCCTGCTGAGTAGCTGGGACTACAGGCACGTGCCACCACTCCCGGCTAACTTCTTATATTTTTAGTAGAGACAGGGTTTCGCCATTTTGACCAGGCTAGTCTCGAACTCCTGACCTTAGGTGGTCCACCCGCCTCGGCCTCCCAAAGTGCTAGCATTATAGGCTTGAGCCACCGTGCCAGGCCAGTCTTATTTAATCGTCATAAATGACTTCCTATGATAGTCCAGTAACCTTACTAGATTTTACGGATGAGGGAACTGAGGCTTAAGGAACCTATATCACTTCCCGGAGGGTCACACAGCTAGTAAGTGACTGAACTGGGTTTCGAACCCAGGCCTGATTAACTCCATTTGGCCTTCTTTTACCTTAAGGCACAGGAAAATTTTGGATTTGTGGTCTGGGTTGCTTTAAGATTCCCAGATCAGACTACTCTTGAAAATGGTCTGATTTGAACTACTCAAGTAGAGTTACAAAAATTGTTTACCTTAAGATAACCCCATGGAGCAGTGGGGTTGTGTCTGTAGGGCTGTTGAGTAAAAAAAAAATCCTGTGTTTCACATACTCCCACTCAGTTGTATCGTATATAATTCACATTTCAGACTTTCTTTTTAACCAGGGATCCAGAACAACTATAGAAAGGTGATTATGTAAAATACTTGTACAGTGCAGCCACTTTTGTGTTTGGTAATATTCTTTTTTTTTTTTTTTTTGAGATGGAGTCTTGCTCTGTCACCCAGGCTGGGTGCAGTGGGGCGATATTGGCTCACTCTAACCTCTGCCTCCTGGGTTCAAGCAGTTCTCTACCTCAGCCTCCCGAGTAGCTGTGATTACAGGTGCCCACCACCAAAGTTGGCTAATTTTTTGTATTTTTAGTAGAGATAGGGTTTCACCATCTTGGCCAGGCTGGTCTTGAACTCCTGACCTCGTGATCCACCCGCCTCAGCCTCCAAAGTATTGGGATTACAGGCGTGAGCCACCACGCCTGGCCAGTAGTACTCTTAAGCATGAAGAGCACAAACAAAAACTATGTCTAAAATATAGGGCAGGTAGACCAGGTGAGGACAGGTGAGGACTAAACCCAGTTGAAATTCATGGTTTCAGTAGTAAGTGGGCAGATCATAATTACCTGTGTTGCTCAGAGACCTAAGCTGAGAGTGGGGGTGGGGAGAGGTCTCACCCATTATCTTTGGAGAAATGATGGGAGTAAATAACCCATAGTTTCCAGTTTATTCCAGAAGCATTCTTGCCAGAGCCACAATGTTGATGTGGATTTTGAGTTGGACCTTGTTACTGCAAATCATCCAAGGTTAACATAGTTTCCTTAGTTTTCCTTATACCACAGACATTCATTTTGAACGCCCTGTTAGCTTCCTCTTAGGTAGCTTTGTGTAGCCTACCTTAGAAAGGAGGGTGGGGTCCGGGACGGGAGAGGAGGGAATAGTGAAAGTGCCAGAAAAACAAAGGACTAATTAGGAGGTTCCTCAGTCATTTGGGAGTAGATCTTTTTCATTAGCTGATCACTGAGATAAAGGATGGAGGTGGTGATCCAGGAGGAGGAGGAATTGTAGTAATCAGAAGCAGAATAGAATAACTTGGCAGTCAGTGGTGGTCCAAGGACCAGCATTTGATAGCTTGTTAGAAATATATATATATTTTTTTTTTTTTGAGACAGAGTCTCGCTCTTTCACCCACGTTGGAGTGCAGTGGTGTGATCTTGGCTCATTGCAACTTCTGCCTCCCAGGTTCAAGCGATTCTAGTGCCTCAGCCTCCTGAGTAGCTGTGACCACAGGTGCATGCCACCACACCCTGCTAATTTTTGTATTTTTAGTAGAGATGGGGTTTTACCATGTTGACCAGACTGGTCTCGAACTCCTGACCTCAGATGATCCACCCGCCTCAGCATCCCCAAGTGTTGGGATTACAGGCGTGAGCCACTGTGCCTGGCCTGAATCAATTTTAATTTTATCAAGATTCCCAGGTGACTTTTTTTTCTCTTGAGGCAGAGTCTTACTCTGTCGCCCAGGTTGGAGTGCATTGGTGTGATGACTGCTCACTGCAGCCTCAATCTTCCCGGGCTCAGGTGATCCTCCCACCTCAGTCTCCCAGATAGCTGGAACTATGGCTTGTGCTACCATGCCCGACTAATTCTTGTCCTTTTTTTTTTTTTTTTTTTTGTCTGAGACAGAGTCTTGCTCTGTCATCCAGGCTGAAGTGCAGTGGCGAGATCTTGGCTCACTGCAACCTCTGCCTCCCAGGTTCAAGCAATTCTCCTGCCCCAGCCTCCTGAGTAGCTGGGATTACAGGCACATGCTACCATGCCTGGCTAAGTTTTTTTGTATTTTTAGTAGAGATGGGGTTTCACCTTGTTGGCCAGGCTGGTCTTGAACTCCTCACCTCATGATCCGCCTGCTTTGGCCTCCCAAAGTGCTGGGATTACAGGCGTGAGCTACCGCGCCCAACCAATTCTGGTATTTTCTTTTTTTGTAGAGATGGGGCTTTGCCATGTTGCCCAGGCTGGTCTCAAGCTCCTGAGCTCAAGTGATCCGCCCACCTTGGCCTCCCAAAGTGCTAGGATTACAGGCATGAGCCACCATGCCTGGCCCCCAGGTGGTTCTTTAATTTGATTCTGTGCCTGTTAAAGTTTGAGAAGCACCAAGTTTGTGATTAGGTGGTTAGTGCAAGAGGCTTTGGAGTTGGACGGACCTGGGATTGAAACCTGGTTTGGCAATTTACTACCTGTGTGACTTTAGATAAATTATTTGAACTCTCTGTGACAGTTTCTCATATGTATAATAGGGGAACTCTCTATTTCATAGAGTTGTTGGGAAGAGTAAATGACATGGTGCATTTTGCAACAGACACTATCTTAGATTTAATGATATTTAGTAATGTCTGTATCATATTAAGCACTGAGTCTAGCACAGCCTAGCATACTCAGTAAGTGTTATTACTAATAATTAAATTAGGCAAATTTACAGGAATAAAGAGACTTTCTCCTCTTCCTTTTTTTCTCTTTCAATATCTCTCAATGAGTACATTTGTCTGCAGTTTCATAAAGCAGTATTGTGTGTATATACTCTTTGGTGTTTTGCCTAGCATTATTTAGTGGTAGTTATAGCAGCAGCATTAACACATCTTGTACTTATTAATGTGCCAGGCATAATTTTAATGTACTTTATGCATATATTACTTCATTCAGTCCTTAGAGCAACCATGTGAAATAAATATTATTGTCTCAATTTTCAGATGAAACAGGACAAACAGGTTAAATGACTTGCCTGAGATCACATAGCCAGTCAGTGGCAGAATTAGGGTTTGAATTGAGACAGTCTGATTCCAGCATCTGTGCTCTATTTTCATGTATTGCTATTGCTCTCCAATTTGTGTGGTGTAATGGAAATGAGGAAACTTTGATTGGATACTTGATTCTGCCACTGATTTATTTGTGACCTTGGTCAAGTCACTTGTCGTCTTTGGGCCTATTTCCTTATTATAAAAATGGAGGGATTATCAAACTCAAAGGAAAGCAATTAAACAAAAAAAAAGACAAAAAAATGAAAAAAGAAGAAACACACAAAAACAGAGGGATTAGATGAGATTTGTAAAGTCTCTTCAGTGATTCATTCGGCATATAGTGATTTCAAGCAAAGGGTGGAAGAAAATTATATCTAGGGAATTGATTCAAAAGTACTTGTTCAAGCAGGTTGGTGTCATTAAGAACCAGGGGTTTTTGCCAGGTGCAGTGGCTCATGCCTGTAATCCCAGCACTTGGGGAGGCTGAGGCGGGTGGATCACCTGAGGTCCGGAGTTCAAGACCAGCCTGACCGACATGGAGAAACCCTGTCTCTACTAAAAATACAAAATTAGCCAGACGTGGTGGCACATGCCTGTAATCCCAGCTACTAGGGAGGATGAGGCAGGAGAATTGCTTAAACCTGGGAGACGGAGGTTACGGTGAGCTGAGATCGTGCCACTGCACTCCAGCCTGGGCAACAAGAGCAAAACTCAGTCTCAAAAAAAAAAGAGAACAGGGAGTTTGTGTCTTGGCACAGCCACTTCCTGGCTGTATGACCTTGGGCAACCTACTTAACCTTTCTCAATATTGATGTCCTGACTAGTAGTGGGGAGAATAGTTCATACCTTGTAGGGGTATTGTGAGGTGAGGTTTGAATAAGATAGTATGTATTAGCACCTAGCATATGTGAAACACACAGTGGATACTCAATACCTGTGAGTTCTCTTTTCTTCCTTCCATTCATTCAGGAGGTGCTTAGGGAAGCAGATATACCAGATTCAAAAGGATTTAGACCCTCGCTTGGTCCTTATGTCCATTTCTGTAATGGTATTCTCACCTTTGGGAAATGAGAATTAGTAGGGAAGGAAGTGTGCATATAGCCAGATCCTGTCTGTTTTTAAATAATCCATCTTTTGATTTTAGATTAAAATTTCTTTTCACAATATATAATTTAGGCCGGTAATCCCAGCACTTTGGGAGGCCTAGGTGGGCAGATCACCTGAGGTCAGAAGTTCAAGACCAGCCTGGCCAACATTAGTGAAACCCCGTCTCTACTAAAAATACAAAAATTAGCTGGGTGTGGTGGCATGTGCCTGTAATCCCAGCTACTTGGAAGGCTGAGGCAGGAGAATTGCTTTAACCCGGGAGGCAGAGGTTGCAGTGAGCTGAGATTGTGCCACTGCACTCCATCCTGGGCGACAGAGTAAGACTGTCTCAAACAAACAAAACAAAACAAACAACAGCAAAAACATATAATTAATAGGATAAATGCCATTTTTTTGACCAGCCTGGTCAACATAGTGAGACCTGTCTAATAATAATAATAATAATTATTATTATTATAACAGCAACAGCAAAGTACTACAAACTGGGTGGCTTAAACAACAGATATTTATTGTCTTACAGTTCTGGAGGCGAGAAGTCTGAAAACAAGTTGTCACCAGAGCTGGTTCTTTCTGAAGGCTGTGAGGGAGAACCTGTTCCGTACATCTCTCTTCTAGTTTCTGGTTGCCTCAGATGTTCCTTGGCTTGTAAATGATGTTGTCTCACCGCCCTCACTTCTGTATGTGTCTGTCTGTGTTCAAATGTCCCCTTTTTATAAGAACACTAGTCATATTGGGTTGGAGCCTTTTCAAATGACCTCATCTTAACTTGATCATTTGTAAAGACCCTATTTCCAGATAAAGGCGCATTCACAGTCCCTGGGGGTTGGAACATCTCTCTGGGGGATACAGTTCATCCTATAGCAAATGGTTTAGGGCCGAGCATGGTGGCTCACACCTGTAATCCCAGCACTTTGGGAGGCTGAAGCAGGCAGATCACCTGAGGTTAGGAGTTCGAGACCAGCCTGGCCAACATGGTGAAACCTTGTCTCTACTAAAAATACCAAGAAATTAGCTGGGCGTGGTGGCGGGTGCCTGTAATCCCAGCTACTTGGGAGGCTGAGGCAGGAGAATCACTTGAGCCTGGGAGGCAGAGGTTGCGGTGGGCTGAGACTGTGCCACTGCACTCCAGCCTGGGCAGCAGAGCAAGACTCTGTCTCCAAAACAAAACAAAACAAAAACAAAAAAATAAAAACAAATGGCTTAGTCAGTTTGTAACCTGGACAGAGGAGTGAACATATATGAAATTAACTTTCTTTGGTCTTTTAAGATTTGTTACTAAGATTCTCTTAGTATACAGTTAAAACTCTCCTTGCCTTATTGGCTGGGTGCCTTGGCTCAAGCCTGTAATCTCAGCACTTTGGGAGGCTGAGGCAGGTGGATCGATCACCTGAGGTAGGGAATTTGAGATCAACATGGTGAAACCCCGACTCTACTAAAAATAACAGATTAGCTGGGCGTGGTGGCACATGCCTGTAATCCCAGCTACTTAGGAGGCTGAGGCAGGAGAATTGCTTGAGCCCAGGAGGCAGTGATTGCAGTGAGCTTAGATTGCGCCACTGCACGCCAGCCTGGACGACACAGCAAGACTCTGTCTCAAAAAGAAAACAAAAGCTCTTCTTGTCCTGCTAATTCTGCATTTTGATTTTTGGCAGCATTTAGGAAAGAGCTGAGGTGGACCTGGTGTGTAGCTTTGGTGGGAGATGCCTTCCTTTTCTGGGCTGAATGATTTAATAATAATATAATAGCAGCTTTCATTAATTTTTTACTATGTGCCCGGAATGGACTGTGTTAAGCACTTTATGTACATTAACCCACTTAATTCTCATGATAACCCTGTGAAGGAGATTATCTCATTTTGCAGAGGAGAAAAGTGGGGCTCAGCCAGTGAAATAACTTGCTCAAGTTCTCTCACCTAGTAGTGAATGGTAGAGCAGTCATTTATATGTAGCTCTGTTGGACTTCAGAACTCCAGCTCTTAACTCAGTATATACCTTTCCTTCACTTCCTTGAATAGAACTGTCTGGCCTGAGACCTGAGTCTCCTTTTCTCTAAAAACTCCTAGTTCTGGAATGGTGCCAACTGAGGGGTCAGGGAAGTGAC
This sequence comes from Papio anubis, assembly GCF_008728515.1. Lineage (NCBI taxonomy): Eukaryota > Metazoa > Chordata > Mammalia > Primates > Cercopithecidae > Papio > Papio anubis. Next base: position 37,346,759 of record NC_044976.1, read on the forward strand.
CTTTATTTGTGTTCCTTTGAGCTCTTATTGTTTTGAGTGGGAAAGAGAATGTGAAGTCAGTTGACATTTCCTACGTACTGGTTGCAGTCTTGCCATGGGGCCCTAGTCAGATGTGAGACGTTGTAAGTTACTTTAAAAAAAAAAAGTCCTAGCGGTTAAGAGGAAAAAACATAGGCCTGCTATGTTTATGTAACTCTCTTTTGTGTTATTACAAAATTAAACATGTTCACTGTAATACATTTAAGCAGAAATTACAAAGAAAAAAGTAAAAATTCTCTTTTCTAGTCTTTATTTTCTCCACCTAGGCCCACTGGTCAAGGTAACTACTGTTGAAGCTTCGGTTTGTATCCTTCCAGGTTTTTTTCTTTCCACGCTTGCTTTGGAACTGCACCTTTACATCGTTTATTCCTTTATGTTGGTTGTGTCTCTTCTTGACTCATGAGCCTTACCACTTATTTATTTTTATTAACATACATCTGGCTTACAGTTTAAAACAAATTTTTTTTTTTAGAGACAGGGTCTTGCTACATTGCCCAGGCTAGTGTGCAGTGGCTGTTCACAGACACCATCACAGCACACTGCAGCCTCAAACTCCTGGTCTTAAGCAGTGCCCCCTGAGTAGCTGAGACTACAGGACTGCACCACTGCACTGGGCTGGCTTACTTTTGAGTCTCCCTTTGATACTTAAGAGTTCTGCCATAGGCCAGGCACGGTGGCTCACGCCTGTAATCCCACCACTTTGGGAGGCTGAGGCGGGTGGATCATGAGGTCAGGAGATCGAGACTGTCCTGACCAACATGGTGAAACCCTGTCTCTACTAAAAATATAAAAAATTAGCCGGGCATGGTGGCAGGCGCCTGTAGTCCCAGTTATTTGGGAAGCTGAGGCAGGAGAATGGCATGAACCCGGGAGGTGCAGCTTGCAGTGAGCCGAGATTGTGCCACTGCTCTCTCCAGCGTGGGTGACAGGGTGAGACTCCGTCTCAAAAAAAAAAAAAAAAAAAAAAAAAGATTTCCGCTATTGCACCCTTTTCTGTAAAGTCTTCCCTCACCTCCTGGTAAAATTTTACTTATCTTTGGAGCTCAGTTCAAGTCCTCCCTTTTCCATTAATCCTTTGCAAGCCATACTCACAGATGATAACTCATTCTGCCTCATAACTCATAGCATTAATTTCTACCACTCATTAGCCAGTTGAGCATGAAATGCTGTGTATCACCACTTGTATTTTATTATTTGTTATTTAACTTCTCACACATTTGCCCAGTTAGATTGTGCTGCTTGGGCTCATGGTCATTTATTCTTCTTTCTAGTCCCAGTTTTGCCTAACACAATGTCCTACATTTAGCAAGTAGTCAATAAATGTTGATGTGATTGGATTTTGTTAGTACTTCACACCCTTCTAAAGTTTAGATCAGGTGCTCAGAGCCGGAAGCCTAAGGGAACACTTACCTGGCTGACATCATCTTGGCTGCCTGTCAAGATGGGGTGTGTGCCTGAGAGAACTGCCCGTAAATGAAATACTTGTGCAACAGGTTATGTTTTCTCCTTTAGTGGGTGGGATTCAGGACGTCACATTGGGAAAAAGAGATTGTAAGTGTAGGAGGGTGGCTGAAAAGGGGATGGATGGGAGGATGCTACCTTGTGAGAGGTGGGGATATGGCTTTATTAAAAACATAAATATAAAAGGCCGGCATATTGCAGAGAAGCTTCTTGGAACCAGTAGGCTAATTAGGCAAACTGGCTTCTCTGGTGCAAACCAGTTATTAATTGCCATTTATTTTCTTTGCTATAAAGCTGTACCACCCATCTACTTACTTTCTCATTAGAGTGAATCTGGAGAAAAGGCTTAGGTTAGATTTAGGAAACCCAGGAGAAAAATGCAGGACAGTCAGAGGAGGACAAGGGATGGGGATAGTCCTTTCTCTCATTTGTCTTACCAGCCCTAGACCTAAAGAGTGGCCAGGACCTCCTTGCATTTGCCAGTAGAGGTTGCTGTTGAAGTGGTATAAAACTTCTTGTTTCTATCCCTACTACCTCCTTTTGCCCCATCTTATTTTTCTCCTTCACTGACACCCTCTGATCACACACACATTATTGGTTAGTTATCATTCCCATCTCTGAGGCTCAGATATGCAGTGGACCACCCTGCCTTTAGCTGTCCAGACTTTGACTGCAACCTATCTTTCTATTCCACTCCTCCTCCCCTCCCCCAAGTGATTCGAAACGGAGAGGAAAGGAAATGGAGTTTGATGGTTTTAACTCTTCTGTGGCTGTGGCTTAGGGGGGCAGAATGTTTTGATTGCTTGATTTAGGGGTCTTGAGGTCTCCTAATACAATATTCTTTTTGTTAATAGAAAGACCCCACTCCATATTTTTTTTTTTTCCTCTGAGTAATGTGGACTCAGAAAGTTTTGTGTTGAAATGTCGGTACCTGCCCCTGAAGGGGAAAAGATCCCTTTCAGAGTTGATTTTTCCCCCCATTCATGGGGAATTCTTCTCATTATCAGAAGATGAAGATTAATGGTCCTTTGAACAGAGTATAAATATAGCCAACACCCTAATATATTTCTAATGATTGGGCTTTAGCTTTAAAAACATTAGGCTAGATGCCTCCCTATTTTTTGTGGGATGATTTAGCTGTAACTAGCCTGGAGGCAATAGCAATACTACATGACATTTTGTAGTCACATTAAACATTGAGATGGTACTGAGACTGCCTTGGTGGGGAGTTTTGGCCTATGGAAATGATGTGGGTTTTCGTTTCTACTCCTTTCTCTGTTTTCAGATAAATCCTCCCACATGTCCCATTCTCTGGCTCTGGGAAGTACTGACAGTAGGGAAAAGTTGGTACACTAATCTCATTGTTCAGATCAAGTTTCCTGGGTGCGGTTTTGCAGAACTTCCTACAAGAGCTGACTCAAGAGTTCTCTTCTATTGTGGAGTTGTTCCTGCTCTTACATGTCATACTAATTTATATCCTTGAAATTTTGAGCAGCATCATTTGGATGTGTTAAGTTGGGAATGAAGGAAGTGAAAATATTTTCAGAGGTTCCTTGAGAAAAGGGTTTCTATTGCTGGGTAAATCAACGTAACCTAGATGCTGTGGCTAAGAAGTGAAGAATTCTAAGCTAACTTTTTTTTTCTCCCCTTTTCTTTACTTTTTTTTTTTTTTTTTTTTTTTGAGACAGAGTTTTGCTCTTGTTGCCCAAACTGGAGCGCAATGGTGCGATCTTGGCTCACTGCAACCTCCACCTCCCAGGTTCAAGTGATTCTCCTGCCTCAGCCTCCCGAGGAGCTGGGATTACAGGTGTTACAGGCGTGCGCCACTATACCCGGCTAATTTTTTGCATTTTCAGTAGAAACGGGGTTTCACCATGTTGGCCAGGCCGGTCTCTAACTCCTGACCTCAGGTGATCCACCCGCCTCAGCCTCCCAAAGTGCTGGGATTACAGGCATGAGCCACTGTGCCCGGCCTTTTTTTTTTTTTTTTTTTTTTTTAAGAGACAGAGTCTTGCTCTTTCACCCAGGCTGGGGTGCAGTGACATGATCATAACTCCCTGTAACCTTGAACTCCTGGGCTCAAGTGATCCTCCTGCCTCCACCTCCTGAGTAGGCTAGGAATACAGGCACATGCCATCATGCCCAGCTGAGTTTTATTGTTTTTTATTTTTTGTAGAGACGGGGTCTTACTATATTGCCAAGGCTGGTCTTGAACTCCTGGCCTCAAGCTATCCTCCCACCTTAGCCTCCCAAAGTGTTGGATTATAGGTGTGAGACACCTTGTCCAGCGCCTGTTTTTCCTTTTTGATGTCAGATCCCTCTGAATAACAAGTTATTTGCCTTTTTTTTTCCCTCCGTAAGACTGTGAGCCCCTTGAGAGCTGCGAGAACATCTCACTTATCTTTATTTAGGATAGTGTCCAGCTTAAAGTGTCTATAAATGTACGTTGCATTGAATAGTGGAGGGAAACTTTAAATGCATTTACTGTAGACAGATGCATGCTTAGCATATTGAATTGGGAGACATTATTAGAAAGTGGAGATGGATAAAGGAATTTTTGTGGATATGATATAGGGAATTTTTGTTTCCTAAGGATTTAAAATTTTTGTTTGTTTATTTATTTATTTTTTAGAGATGGGGTCTTGCAGTGTTGCCTAGGCTGGTCTCGAACTGCTGCCTTCAGGTGATCCTCCTGCCTCAGCCTCCTGGGTAGCTGGAATTACAGGCATGAGACACTGCACCCAACTTGCTTAACAATTTTTAGAGTAACAGTTATTTTGCGGTTCCTTTACATGGAGAACCTTTAGAAGTGTTCCATCTGACTACCTTGGACAAGGCACTGCCACCTTTGTAGCAGGGACTAAAGGTACCTGCCCATTCCCCTCAAATGGAGGGATATCTCTCAGTAAAGGAAGGGGCTCAGAATTAGATTGGGAGTGGAGAAAGGAAGCACTGAGTCCCTCCTAGCCCTGCACTGCGGAAATGTAAAGCTATTATTATGATAATTGTTGTTGGCAAACAAGAAAAGTCTTAGCCTCTGGTTTGTACCTACACCCAATCACAACCTCAGATTGGGTGGATGCAGACTTTAAATACTGGGGTCACCTGTAGCTGTTGGTAAAGGTCCCTGTGGTTTCACTGGGTGTTGTGCAAGCATTACTTTTTGGCTCTTTTCCCCGTGTCCATCAGTAAAAAGTAGGAAGTTTGAGGAGCTGTGCTTTTGGTTGGCAGCAGGCATTGGAGTGCCTTTATTTCCCACATTTAACTAGTAAATACACAACACTCCGTAACAAGATGGCCCTGCTTGGAAATTCTTACCTAGGGAGTGACTGAAGCCTAAGAGGAACTGCACCGCCCCCTGTATTGAAAACTGAGTAGTCATTTCCCAGAGCATGGCTTGGATCCTGATCAGCTGATTTCCTGTCTCTACAGGGATGTGATGTGATTCTTCCCCCTTCCTTCTGGAAGAAATGGGTATTTTTTTTCATTTCCTGTTTGATAGCGTATTTTTTTGAGTACCAGGAGACACTTGATGACTATAAATCATTTGGTATATTGGGGACGGGAAGGAAGGAGGCTTTTGTTTTAATCAGAATGGCTTTCATTTGAGGAATTCAAAGCACATACATGAACCCAGGCGTCTTTGGGAGAGACAAAGGTTCCCATGGGAGAGACACAGGATCTAAGAAGATTGTTTTGAATCCCTTTCCTGGGCTGTGTCTACTTGACCTGCACTGGTAGAGCCCCTTCTCCCCTATAGGGTAGAAAAGCTTAGTCCCTCATGAGGATCTACATGCTGTGGATTCTGCTCTTGCCACATCCCCTACTCAGCCCTTTTCGTGCCTAGATCCGCTGGAGAACAACTGTTAGTCCCTGGGGGAAGTGACACCACCCTTGGAATGGAACCTGGCTGGATGCCCCTTGATCCCTGACTGAGTGACATAGACTGGGACAGGAATCTGGCTGTCCAGATTTCCTGTCCTCTGTCCTCACCAGCAGACTCTGCTGCTTCCACTCTGGGGCTGGGGGTATGGGGTGTGGTGGGATCTGGTTGCTAACTAGCAGCGCCACCTATGGACCTACACAGCCACTTGTTTTCCTAACCAAGAGCTGCCGGTCCAGTCTGGCCTGTTCCTGATTCATCTGGAGTGAGAGCAGAGGCCTGGAAGAGAGATCAGTGGGGAGGCAGTCATTGTGATCCCTTTTGTTTGTAGTGAAGCTTTGCTTAGTGTTTGAGGGCCTGGGGTTTAATTTTGTAACAGACTCTTACTATAGTTGTGTGTGTTTAACTCTAAGATTTTCTTCTTCTTCTCCTTTCTGCTTTCTCGTTTTTCCTCCTCCTCCTCCTTTCTCTTCCTCCTCCTCCTCCTCCTTTCTCCTCCTCCTCCTTCTTCTTCATGTCTGTTTTTTATTTTTCCCAACTTTATAAAGGTATAATTGATACATAAAAATTGTATATCTTTATGGTGTACAATGTGATGTTTTGATATATGTATACATTGTGGAATGATTAAATCAAGCTAGTTAACATATCTATCACCTCACATAGTTTTGTGTGATGAGAATATTTAAGATTTACTACTTCCAGAATTTTCAAGTATACAATACATTGTTATTGCTATAGACACCATGCTGTACAATACATCTCCAGAACTTATTCATCTTTTCTAGAGTTTCTTTTTCTTTGATGAATTATTAGGTTTCTTCTTGACCTTGAAGAAGTTCAGAAAAATTCTTACAAAATAGAGAATTGCATGGTAGGTAGGTTATGAGAAGTTTTGTTTTTGGGTTTTGTGGGTATTACAAACAGCTTTTCCTAGTTTGCTAGGGATTTGCATGGGCAGGTATTTGCTGCATTTAAAGTTCTTAGATATTATCATCAGAAGAACAATCTTAACAAGAATAAGTGGAATCAGGGAGCATGCCCCTAACATTTAACAGTACATTCTTCCTTTTACCTCTGTTGTTGACCGTTTTTGCTCCAGGGGTTTTCAGTTTTCTTTTATTTTGTAGTATCAGATACATTTTCCCTCTAGGGTAGAAAGCAGCGTCTTACAGTGGAAAGGAACCCTGGCTTTGGATCTCACTAGCTCTGTGGTCTTAAACAGTCACGTAAGCCCCCTCAACTATGTGCTTTTCCTAATTCCTCATTTGTAAAACATTGGTGGTGATAACCATGTTGCAGAGTTTTTGTAAAGGTCAAATGAGTTAATATACGTAAAGCACATTTGTTGGCACATAGTATATAACTGTATCTTGTTTTTTGTTAGTAGGAGTCATAATAACAATACGATTGATTTTATTATGATAAAATACACTAACATAACATTTAGCATTTTAGCCATTTGTAAGGGTAAATTTAGTGGCATCAAGTGCATTCACTTGATTGTTGTTCAGCCATCACTATTATCCATCTTCAGAACTTTTTCATCTTAAACTAAAATTCTAAACCCATTAAACAATAACTCACCTTCCCCCTCCTTAGCCCCTGGCAACCACGATTCTACTTTCTGTTTCTATGCATTTGACTACTCTGTGTAGTGGAATCATACAGTATTTGTCCTGTTGTGTCTGGCTTATTTCATGTAGCATAATATCCTCAAGGTTCATTCATGTTGTAGCATGTGCCAGAATTTCCTTCCTCTTTTTTTTTTTTTTTTGAGACGGAGTCTCGCTCTGTCGCCCAGCCCGGAGTGCAATGGCCGGATCTCAGCTCACTGCAAGCTCCACCTCCTGGGTTTACGCCATTCTCCTGCCTTAGCCTCCTGAGTAGCTGGGACTACAGGCGCCCGCCACCTCGCCCGGCTAGTTTTTTTTTTTGTATGTTTTAGTAGAGACGGGGTTTCACTGTGTTAGCCAGGATGGTCTCGATCTCCTGACCTCGTGATCCGCCCGTCTCGGCCTCCCAAAGTGCTGGGATTACAGGCTTGAGCCACCGCGTCCAGCCTCCTTCCTCTTTAAAAGGCTAAATAATATTCCATTTATGTATCTACCACATTTTATTTATCCATTCATCTGTTGATGGATACCTGGCTTGCTAATAATATGATTATTTTTATTTTGTTTAACATTTTATTTAATTAATTTATTTATTTAGACCGAGTCTTGCTCTGTTGCCCAGGCTGGAGTGCAATGGCACGATTTCCGCTCACTGCAACCTCTGCTTCCTGGATTCAAGTGATTCTCCTGCCTCAGCCTCCCGAGTAGCTGGGATTACAGGTGTGTGCCACCACGCCTGACTAATTTTTGTATTTTTTTTTTAGTAGAGACGGGGTTTCACCATGTTGACCAGGCTGGTCTTGAACTCCTGATCACCTGTTTTGGCCTCCCTAAGTGCTGGGATTACAGACGTGAGTCACTGCGCCTGGCCAGATTATTTTTAATAGTGATGTATTGATTCTCTAAGGTTCATTCAAAGGCTTCAAAGCTGGGGAGAAGAGGATGAAGTAGAATAATATCCTTGTTTGTATGTTGACTTTCTCTCTCTGAGTTTTGCTTGCAGGACCTATGTTGATAGGAGTCTGATGAATGGTGGACCTACTGAACCCCATACGGAGGGTCCAGACCTGGTAGAATTCTAGGAAAAAAAATTTTGCCTCCTAGTCTAATTTTTCTCAGTGATAAACTACTCTGTGTGCTTACAGTTTGTCTATCTTGCTTCTCTCCCTCTCTCCTTTGCTCCTACTGTGAATGGGATTCTTGGAGTGGTGACATGTCTAGACTCTTGGATTGTTTTGCAGAGGTCAAAGGCTGAGAGGAAATTGCTGTGTAGCTGAGGGGTGATGAGTACAGCGAACAGCCAACTATGTGCCAGCCTGGCTTTCCAGGGCAGTATTTTTAGGATGTGTGTACCTATGTGTGTACACGCATATGTCTGCACACACATACGTACATATATACACACAACAAATATCCCATTGTTGATACTTGACACAGTAAAGGAGCCACATGTTCTTCTCTGGGTTCTCCTCAATGCAGCCCACCACCAGAATGCATGCATTGGAAATGGGTCCAGGATAATGTGAGAGGTCTCCAAGGCGTTCCAAGTATAAAGAGCCTTAGCAGAAGGGCCTTGACAGCTTAGACAGGCTCTTACAGTGTCTACCAAAATTCTGAAGAAAGACTACTCTCCAGCTGTGATTTTTCTGCCTTCCAGGTTAGACCTGAAAAAGTCCGGGTGCCTAGCTTCTGTGTCCTGTGCTTATGCTGGACATGGGTGGAGGGTGGGAAGGAGAGGCAGTAGTTCCTCCAAACCCTTGTATCTCCAACTGTGGATTCTCCTATTTGTTTATAGAGTGGAACGGGTGGTTTATACTGGTTTGTCCCCAGTTCCTACTCTGTGCCTGAGGGGACTGCAGTGGCACTGGGATTTTTTGCCCAGTTGTGTCATGGACATAGAGACACGTCACCTCAGTGCACTTCCCTATGCAAATTGGCCTACCCTCATATTACCTGTTTTTGTACCTCCAATGCCTAGAGACCGGTTTTCTCTCAAAAGCTACTCAGGATGATTTTATGCTGTCTGCATAATAAAAGTGAATTAATTCTATATTAAATTAATAAAAATCATATTTAGTATTAGTCAACTAAGGTTGTATATGTATATATGACTAAAGAAAAATGAATTTTAAAAAAGAATCTATTTTAGAGAAACAGATTAAATATGAACGACAGTAGGGGGCACTTGTATGACAGTAGAATAAAGACAAGCATGAGAGTGTTCAGTTTGAAATTTGAAGTTTAACTTTTACTTGCTTCTTGGAAGTTCATGTTTTTTCCTCATGCAACTTTCTGCAAAACTGAAGGTTGGATTTTAAATATAAAATATTTGACATGACCAAGTTATATTTACTCTTTGTCAACTAAAAATGGACTTTTTTCAAAGTTCGTTATTTATATTTTGTTTTGTTTTATTTTATTTTGTTTTGTTTTGTTTTGTTTTATTTTATTTTGAGACAGAGTCTCCCTCTGTTGCCCAGGTTGGAATGCAGTGGTGCGATCTCAGCTCACTGCAACCTCCACCTCCCGGTTTCAAGAGAGTCTCATGCCTTAGCCTCCTGAGTAGCTGCAGTTACAGATGTACACCACCATGCCCGGCTAATTTTTGTATTTTTAGTAGAGACAGGGTTTTGCCCTGTGGGCCAGGCTGGTCTCGAACTTCTGGCCTCGAGTGATCTGTGTGCCTCGGTCTCCCAAAGTGTTGGGATTACAGGCGTGAGCCACCATACCCAGTCTAATTTTTTTAAAGACAGGCTCTTGTTCTGTCGCACGGACTGGAGTGCAGTGGTGCAATCATAGCTCATTGTAACGTCTGTCTCCCAGGCTCAACGGATCCTCCCACCTCAGTTTCCCAAGTATCTGAGACTACAGGCGTGTGCCACTACACCTGGCTAATTTTTAAATTTTTTGTAAAGATGAAGTCTCATTGTATTGCCCAGGCTGGTCTCAAACTCCTGGGCTCAAGCCATCCTTCTGCCCTGGCCTCCCAAAGAACTGGGATTATAGGCATGAGCCACTGTGCCCCAGTTTTTTTTTTTTTTTTTTAATCTTCAGGTGCTCTTTGGCAAGCAAGTACGGATTGCTCGATTAAAAGTATTGCGGCCGGGCGCGGTGGCTCAAGCCTGTAATCCCAGCACTTTGGGAGGCCGAGGCGGGTGGATCACGAGGTCAGGAGATCGAGACCATCCAGGCTAACATGGTGAAACCCCGTCTCTACTAAAAATACAAAAAACTAGCCGGGCGTGGTGGCGGGCGCCTGTAGTCCCAGCTACTCGGAGGCTGAGGCAGGAGAATGGCGTGAACCTGGGAGGCGGAGCTTGCAGTGAGCCGAGATCGCGCCACTGCACTCCAGCCTGGGTGACACAGCGCGAGACTCCGTCTCAAAAAATAAATAAATAAATAAATAAAAGTATTGCATTATCTCATTCAACTCTATGAACATACAAGACTTAAAAAAATTTGTCTTGAGGCCAGGCGTGGTGGCTCATGCCTGTAATCCCAGCACTTTGGGAGGCCGAGGTGGGTGGATCACCTGAGGTCAGGAGTTCGAGACCAGCCTGGCCAACATGGAGAAACCCCGTCTCTACTAAAAATACAGAAATTAGCTGGGCATGGTAGCACGTGCCTGTAATCCCAGCTACTAGTAAAGGGGCTGAGGCAGGAGGATCGCTTGATCCTGGGAGGCGGAGGTTGCAGTTAGCTGAGATCATGCTACTGCATTCCATCCCGGGCAACAGACAAGACTCAGTCTAAAAAAAAAAAAAAAATCTGAAACAGTATTGGAAGCTTCAATTTCTATTTCAAAAAATTTGTGCTACTCTGGATTATGTGCTACCTGTCACTCAAGGATCTTGTTGAAATAGTTTCTTGTAAAAAAAACAATGAATCAAAACAAAACAAAACAAAACAAAAATGAGTGTATCTCATGTTGTCTTTAAGTAAAGGTCCTAACAAACACTTGAAAAATGGCTGGTGTTAGATGAACACAGCTTTCTTTCATTTCAATAATGATATTGAAAGGTTTTAAAGGTCAAATAATTTTTTTTTTTTTTTTTTTTTTTTGGGAGACAGAGTCTTGCTCTGTCACCCATGCTGTAGTGCAATGGTGCAATCTCGGCTCACTGCAACCTCCACCTCCCAGGTTCAAATGGTTCTACTGCCTCAGCCTCCTAAGTAGCTGGGATTACAGGTGTGTGCCACCATGCCTGGCTAATTTTTGTATTTTTAGTAGAGACAGGGTTTTACCATGTTGGCCAGGCTGGTCTCGAACTCCTGACCTCAGGTGATCTGCCTGCCTTGGCCTCCCAAAGTGCTGGGATTACAGGCGTGAGCCACTGCGCCTGGCCTAAGGCCAAATAATTTTTATGAGTTGTCTGGAGAAGCTTTGATGAGGAATGACAGTATCATTTTCAAACTGGCCTCTGCACAAGCTACGTAATTTGGGGTATTCCATGTTACATGCATATGATATAGCTGGCTCTTAATCACCCTGTGAAAATGGAGTACAAGGTATGCTGAATACTTCAAATTCACAGATAACTACTAAAACTAATTTTAATCAACTGTCTCGTCATTTATTCCTACTTGAATTACCAAAGATGCCTGCTCATGCGGGGAAATTGAACAGATTTTTTTCCTCTTGTTTACCCTTTACCTTTTTTTAATGTTATCTGCCACTATATATATATATTTTTTTTTTCAGACAGTCTCGCTCTGTTACTGCAACCTCTGCCGCCTCCCAGGTTCAAGCGATTCTCCTGCCTCAGCTTCCCAAGTAACTGGGATTACAGGTGTCCCCTACGACGTCCAGCTAATTTTTGTATTTTTAGTAGAGAAGGGGTTTCACCATGTTGGCCAGGCTGGTCTCAAATTCCTGACCTCAAGTGATCCTCCCATCTCAGCCTCCCAAGTTTGCCACTATTCTTTATATTCCAGCTAAAGTGAACTAGTGCTTTCTGCTTTTTTTTTTTTTCCCTAGCTTTCCTGCTTTCATGCCTTTGCTCATGCTGTTTTCTGTGCCTGCATTTTCCTTTAATTTCTACATTATATTTGGTCCTTACATATGCATCTCAAATGTTACTTTTTGTGGCTCCTTCCCTGATTGTCTCAGATACAAGTCATATCATCTTCCTGAATTGACATAATATTATTGAAAGAAATGCACTTAAAAGTAATAGTAATAACTGACAGCATTCATAGTCTGTTATAAAATGTTTTCACATGTATTAGCTCATTCGAACCTCACAGATGTTGTTTATCCCTCCTGTTTTACAGCTGAGGAAATTAAGACTTAAGGAGATTAAGTAACTTGCGTGAGGTTACCCATCTTTAGAACTAAACCTTTTTTTTTTTTTTTTGAATTTTTTTTTTTAGAGACAGGGTCTTGCTGTTGCACAGGCTGGAGTACAGTGGTGTAAACATGGCTCACTGCAGCCTCAAACTCCCGGGCTCTTGAGATTGTCCCACTCCAGCCTCCTGAGTAGCTAGGACTATAGGCGCATGCCACTACACCCAGCTAAATTTTTGTGGTTTTTGTAGAGATGGAGTCTCACTGTGTTGCACAGGCTGGTCTTGAACCTGAAATGATCCTTCTGCCTTAGTCCTCCAAAGTACCTGGGATTACAGGCATGAGCCACCATATCTAGCATAAATCTAAATCTTATGACCTCAAATCCCATGTTCTTTCCACCAAACAGTGCTATCTTATGATTCTTATCACTTGCTAGTATGGGTTAGAGTTACTTGTGTAAATGTCACATCTGGCCTACTACTTTGTACTGTCCTTAGGTGAAAAGTTAATACCTTATTCTTTGTCTGTAACGTCCCATAGCACAGAGTATTGCATATAATAAGGCTTCAATAAACATTGCTAAAAGGCTGACAAATTCAAGAAATGTTGATGAATGCATGTACCTAGCACAGTGCCTCACACATAGATGCCTAATAAACATTTATTGAATTTAATTGTAAAATGGATCAAAGACCATAGTTAATAAGAGCTTATAGGGCACTTAATAAGTGCCAGGCGACTGGGCACAGTGGCTCATGCCTGTGATCTCTGCACTTTGGGAGGCTGAGACAGGTGGATCACGAGGTCAGGAGGTTGAGTCTATCCTGGCCAACATGGTGAAACCCCGTCTCTACTAAAAATATGAAAATTAGCAGGTGTGGTGGCGCACATCTGTAATCCCAGCTACTTGGGAGGCTGAGGCAGGAGAATCTCTTGAACCCAGGAGGCGGAGGTTGCATTGAGCTGAGATTGCACCACTGCACTCCAGCCTGGGTGACAGAGTGAGACTCTGTCTCCAAAAAAAAAAAAAGTGCCAGTCACTGTTATAAATGTTTTATGTCAAATCAACTAATTTAATCCTCACAACCTATCTCCATTTTACACTGGATGAAACTGAAGAACAGGAGAGCATAGTGACTTGCCCAGGGACACACAGCTGGTAAGCAGCAGAGTTAGGTTTCACAGTTTGGCTCTAGAATTCTCATGTACTCAAACATTATTCTATAATCAGTTGTTCGTAATATTTTCACACTATTAAGTTCCTCCTGAATGCCTGTCTGTCTTGGGTGTAGCTCAAAGAATGAAAAGCAGAAGCAGCATAACTTGTTGAATATACTCTTGAGCCTGCGTCAGAATCACCTGGAGGGCGTGTTAAAACACAGATTGCTGGGTCCCACCCTTAGTTCTGATTCAGTACGTCTGGGGTGGGGCTTGAGAAATTGTGTTTCTCAAAAGTTCTCAGGAGATGCTGATGCTGCTGGTCTGGGGACCACAAATATACCACTTTGGCATATAGGTGTTAAGAGCATGGACTCAAGCTGCTGAGGTTTGAATCTCAGCTCTGCCATTTATTAACTGAACTTGGGCAAGTTCTTGAACCTTTCTGTGCTTCAGTTCTCATCTGTAAAGTGTTTTACTGTTACCACATATATCATAGGATTCTGACAGAGATTGAATGAAATAATGTGTAAAGTGCTTAAAATGGTGCTTGGTTCGTAGTAAGCATGCAGTCTTAGCTACAGTAATGGGGATAGGACATGTTTCTTGCCTTGTAGATTTTAGAGTCTAGTTATTGAACTTAAATCTAATAAATAATTTTTAAAAGTACAAAATCAGGTATTAGTTTACATGTTCTGATTCTACCTTAGATTTGGAAAGATGAAATGCATGTATCTTGGGGGATAGAGTGGGAAGTGGGGGACCAGGAGGAAGAAAGGTACATGAGACTAGAAGAGAATGGAAAGTTGTATAGTCAGAATTTGGAAAGGTTGGAATTGCTAGTGGTTTTGGTTTTATTACCTGAGAACTTGAGGGAGATAGAGGGAGGTGCCTGTGCTCTCTGTTTGCCAAAGAGATAACTGACTCCTTTTCACATTTCTCTTTCTTAGAGCTGGTATCTGGTCTGCAGGCAGTTCTGGCAGCGTTTGCTTTTTGTGGGGAACAATGGCTAAGGAAGTGGTTTGCTACTGGCTTCAAAAGTTGGGCTCTGTAGCCTTTATCCTCCACAGCTGCCTCACATAGTTTTGATTCTTCCTGAGAAAGGCAGTTGTTAGGTTTGGAAGTCTTCAGATTCCAGAGACAGCTGGGCATCTGACCCTCTGGTAGCTATTTCCCAAACTGCCAGCCTCCTGTTGCCTCATCTCCCTGGGCCCCTTCTTTTTTACTTTGAAGCAATATCCTATATTTAGTGAACTAACCAATTTGAGGTTAGAGGAAATTTGATGGGGGAGTCTCTCCCACCTTAAAATCCTGGATGGATGGAATATTTGGGCCCAGGAACAAGATGTATCCTGTTAAAAAAAATTTGACACCTTCATCAAACATACTGCAAATGACAGCTTACAGTGCTATGAATGTACCTCTAGCTCATGGGCAAGGAGCAGTGTTTATTTTTGGGTGCCCTGAAGAAAATATTTGGGGGAAGGAGTGGGGAGAAGCTCAGGCAGCTCCATTTATGGTTGAGCAATGCTTGGTATTCTACAGAAGGGACCATATGGACAGTGGAAGAGAGTTTAGCATTCTGATTGTTCACCTCTTGCCCCTTCCATTCTGATGGCTAGTTAGGGACACCTCATTAGCTATCAGAGTGGAACAAGTATTTACCAGGCTGACATGAGCCTCAGCACTGCATCCTGCATCTTCTGCTTTCCCAGCCTGCTGAGTCACCACCTAGGAATGACAGTAGCCAGGTTACCACCTGGAGCACCTGGAGCGCTCTTGGCAAATTGCACTGTTGACTGGTTTTGGTCTCCTAGACACAGCTTGGGCCTCTCCAAGCCTGTTGGAGTGATAGGTTGGATCTTAGCTCTCCTTCCAGCTTGTTTCACAAGGCGCTGACCTACTTTTCAGGGACAATTAAGTGTTTGTGAGCAAAGGAAGGCGGTGACCCGAGTGAAGGTGAACCAGAGCTGCATTAAACAATCATTTGGAGTTACTTTTTCTATCTTACACAGGAGGGCCCATCTCAGTCCAAATGGAATGGCAGATCAGGCTGATTGTGATAGCCACATTCCAAATGCTTATCAAGATAGCCAACTAACCCTTGAATTTTTATTCCTTCTCTCAATGTACCTTAATATCAGAAGTTACTTTTCATAATCATTGTACCCCTTGTCTTTGGGCCATAGGAAAAGGTTTGGAAGGAAGTTGGGGCTCTTAGAGTGAATTATTGATGCAAGCTAGCTTTTGATATACTTTTTGGTGTATCAAAGATACACTTTCTGGTGGCAGTGTTTGGTTCATTTGTAACATCTTGGAGAGGATTGGAATCTCTTTGTCTTTTTGCATCAGGCCAGGATAATAGGATAGAGGGGAGCTAGATCTGTAGAGAATGAGCAAGTGGCTTATTTAGGGTTTCCTGCCCTTGTGAGGTAAGGGCTCAAGGATTAGATTCAGTCTTTCCATTTGCAGTGAAAGGAAGTAAACTCACTTGCCCACCCTCATCCTGGAGGTTACTTACGTTATTTGCAGACCCCAACTTCTGCCTCTCTGTTGAGTACACTTCTTATGCAGGTTGCCCTTACTGTTATATCTTACCACTGGGGGAAAGATCCAAGGCTTTGGGAAGGACAGTGACAGTTGTCCTACATTGGCTAGTTCCAAGACCCTGAGGGAATTGCCAAGCCAGCAGTTAGGCAATTTCTTTTTCTTTTCTTTCTTTCTTTTTTTTTTTTTTGAGACAGTCTTGCTCTGTCGCCCAGCCTGCAGTGCACTCCACTCACTGCAAGCTCTGCCTCCCGGGTTCATGCTATTCTTCTGCCTTAACCACCCGAGTAGCTGGGACTACAGGCGCCCACCACCATGCCCGGCTAATTTTTTTGCATTTTTAGTAGAGACGGGGTTTCACCATGTTAGCCAGGATGGTCTCGATCTCCTGACCTCGTGATCCACCCACCTCGGCCTCCCAAAGTGCTGGGATTACAGGTGTGAGCTGCTGCGCCTGGTCTTTTTTTTGAGACGGAGTCTTGCTCTGTTGCCTAGGCTGGAGTGCAATGGCATGATCTCGGCTTACTGCAATTTCCGCCTCCCAGGTTCAAGCGATTCTCCTGCCTCAGCCTCCCAAGTAGCTGGGATTACAGGTGCCTGCCACCATACCCAGCTAATTTTTGTATTTTCAATAGAGGCGGGGTTTCACCATGTTGGCCAGGCTGGTCCCGAACTCCTGACCTCAGGTGATCCACCTGCCTTGGCCTCCCAAAGTGCTGGGATTACAGGGGTAAGCCACCACGCCCAGCCAGCAATTTCTTAAACTTTTATTTTTAGCAACTCCACATACATGAGAACTCTCATAATCTCAAGTTATTGAAGTTACTGATATTGCACCCAGAGATCCAGATCAAATCTTAAGGAAGGAAGCAGCTTAGAGGAGAACTTCACCCTGCCAGTCTCTCATTGGAATTCCCTTCTAACAACATGTGAGGTGTCAGCCCCATTTGAAGAACTAGTTTATATATCAGAGCATGGCCTGGAAATCAGCATGGCATCAATTTTGGTCCTTTTTTTTTTTTTTTTTTTTTTTTAAAAAAAAGAGACAAGGTCTCACTATGTTGCCCAGGCTGGTCTCAAACTCCTGGGCTTAAATGATCCTCTCTCCTTGGCCACCCAAAGTGCTGGGATTATAGGTATGAGCCACTTTGCCTCACCAGTTTTGGTCTTATAGATGACTAAGTTTTTTGGGGGAGGGTATTTTAGGTGACGTGCAATTGCTCAGTTCCTCCTAGACATCCCAGAATCTGGTCACAACCTCCTTTTTTCCACTTATCCTTTCCTTTATGCACATTAAACCTGTTCTCTGCTATTTCCCAGTCTATCAGCCCCTTTATGGTGTCAGTGCTTCCTGACCTGTCACGTACAATAGGGCTTGTACTGGCATTCTCAGATCTCTTTTTTTTCTTCCACACCTTTCTTTTCTATCCCCATTGCTGAACCTGTGTTCATTTTCTCCACTGAGCTACTGAGTGCCACTGCATAACAGTGTACTGACTGACTCTGTTACAGATTTATGAGCTCCAGCCACAGCTTGGCTCTCAATCCTATCCTGAAACCTTTTTATTCTCTTCTGGTTGACTGCCATTCATTTTTTTCTATAGCAGCCATTCCAGACTTTCATCATTCTCTTCAAACTTGTTGCTCCACCCCACCTTATAAACTCTCAATAAGTCATTTAGCCTTTTACATCTCAATTTATCTGTAGCCTTTACCAGTCCTTACCACATTCCCTCCTATTTCAGAGGCAGGTCTCTGGGCATATACATATATTTTTTGTGTTCTTAGTTCCTCCCTTCCTAGTGACTCTTTGTAAATATGTTCGGGTTTTCTCCATCCTAAGATAAAAATTCCTTTAAGCTTATCTCTTCTTCAGACTAACTTTCTGTGCTTTTTTTTTCTTTACCACCAAACTATCTCAACAGCCTTTCTTCTACTCCTTTAGTCATTGTGAACCACTATAGCCAAGCTTTGTGTCCACCATCCCAATGAAAGGCTCTTGCGTGTGATGACTTGCTTGCAGAACTCAGCAGCCTCTTTTTGTTCTCATGCTGTTTCATCTTGTAACAGCATTTAACACCATTTGGACCTCTTTCCTTCCCTGACTGTGTGCTATCTCTGGATGAGCTGACCTACTCTGGTAATTTCATTTAGGAACTTCATCTGTGTGTACAGTGATGACTCTCTTACCAGAATCTGTAACTACCTATCGTATGAGCTTTTCCCCCAGGTCCAAACATGTATTTCCAAATGACTACTGTCCTTTTCCACTTTGTCGCCTACAGAAATTTGCATGTAATGTATCCAGAACTGAGCTTATACAACCACTATGGAGAATGGTTTGGAGAACTAAAAATAGAGCTACCATACAGTCTAGTAACCCCACTCCTTAGGTATATACCCAAAAGAAAGGAAATCAGTATATTGAAGAGCTATCTGGACTCCCATGTTTATTGCAGCCTGTTTGCAATAGCCAAGATTTGGAAGCAACGTAAGTGTCCATCAACAGATGAATGGATAAAGAAAATGTGGGCCAGGCACAGTAGCTCACGCCTGTAATCCCAGCACTTTGAGAGGCTGAGGTGGGCGGATCATTTGAGGTTAGGAGTTCAAGACCAGCCTGGCCAACATGGCGAAACCCCGTCTCCACTAAAAATACAAAAACTAACCAGGTATGGTGGCGCACACCTGTAGTCCCAGCTACTCGGGAGGCTGAGGCATGAGAATTGCTTGAACCCAGAAGGTGAAGGTTACAGTGAGCTGAGATCATGTCACTGCAGTTGGGAAGGGGGGTTGGAATCACAGGGAAGTGGGGGATGGTTAATGGATGCAAAAAAATTAAAAGACTAAATAAAACCTAGTATTCACTAGTGCAACAGGGTGACTATAGTAAGAATAATTTAATTGTTCATTTAAAAATAACTAAAAGAGTTTAATTGGATTGTTTGAAACACAAATTTTTTGAGGTGATGGATACCCTATTTACCCTGATGTGATTAGTATACATTGCATGCCTATATCAAAATATCTCATGTAACCCATAAATATATACACCTACTGGGTACCCACAAATATTTGTCTTCCTTTATTTTCTTCTTCTTTTCCTTCTTTCTTCTTCCTTCTTCTTCTCCTATTCCTCTCCTCCTCCTTCTCCCTCTTCCTCTCCTCCTCCTCCCCTTCCTCCCTCCCTCCTTCCTTTCTTCTTTTCCCTTTCCTTTCCCCTTTCCCTTTTCCCCTTTCCCCTCCTTTCTCCTTTCTCCTCTCCTCTCCTCTCTTCTCCTCTCCTCTCCTTTCCTCTCTTCTCTCCTCTCCTTCCCTTCCCCTTTTCCCTTTTCTTCCTCTCCTCTCCTGTCCTCCCTCCCTCCCTCCCTCCCTCCCTTCCTTCCTTCCTTCCTTCTCTTTTCTTTTCTTTTTCCTTCCCTTTTCTCTTTCATTTCCTTCCTCCCTCCCTCCCTCCCTCCCTCCCTTCCTTCCTTCCTTCCCTCCCTCCCTCCCTCCCCTTCTTTCTTTCTTTTCCTCCTTTCTTTTCCTTCTTTCTTATTCAACAGGGTCTTGCTCTGCTGCCCAGGCTGGAGTACAGTGGCACAATCTTAGCAGACTGCAACCTGAATATCCCAGGCTCAAGCTGTCCTCCTGCCTCGCCCCTCAAGTAGCTGGGACTACAGGCACATACCACCAAGGCTGGTCTCGAACTCCTGGCCTCAAGCAGTCCTTCTGCCTTGACCTCTCAAAGTGCTGGGATTATAAGCATGAGCCACCCTACTTGGCCCTATTTATTTTCCACATCTGATTGGACACTAAGTTCTGTTTGTCTAGCTGAAAAATATCTCAACAGCTATTCTTTCCTGGCTAGACTCACTGCCCTATTTTAGACTCTCGTCTTCTTTGACTTATGCCAGTGCTCACGCCACATTTCCTCTTAAAAACTGATGATCAGTTTCACCCCTTGTTTATGTTGTTTTCTATGCCTTGAATGATCTTTTTACTTTTTCTGCCTCACAAATACTTGTTCATGCTGTAATCTTTTGTCCCAACTCAAAACTTAATAGATTTTAATAGTGTTCCTGATTCTTTCCTTCTATCCCAACCAGTAAAAAATTTCACTTACCTTTTTGTCTGAGTTCTTATGGTAGGATGTACATCCCTTTGTGATAGTGTTTATCATCTTTATTTTACAGTTTTCTGTTTAATTGTCAGCCTCCCCTAGACCATGAGTGCAGTGACTGCAGGCTGTACTTTCTTCATCTTTGTTTTTTGGTGCCATAAACAATTTGTAGAATTGTTGGGCTGTATATAGAGTTCCTGCTTTCTCCAGATAAAGAATGTTCAGAAAAATCTGAAAGAGCTATGCTACTGTTGGGTATCAGTTGTGGCAGAATCTCCCCTCCCCTTTTTACTTCACAAAATATTCATGTTTGTTGTAAGAAGATTTTAAAATAATAAATAAAAATATAAAATTAAAATGACTTAAAATCCTACCGTTTATAACTGCTATAAATATTTTGATGTTTTCTTTCAAATATTTTCTTGTGCAAATATGCATGTAATACATATTTGGAAAAAAACAGTTTGTAACATATTTCTTAGTGTATGTTGAAAGTCTCAGTGTCAAAAATATGTATCAGCATCATGATTTATTAATATGTTGCTGTCAGTATTGTACGGATGCATTGCACTTGAGACAGTCTTCTATTGTTGAACTTTTAGGTAATTTTGTACTGTTTGGTGTTATGAACAATGAGATCAATATACTTACATGTATATATTTGCATGCTTAACCATATTTTTAAAAAGATAAATTCCTAAGAATGGAATTGCTGAGTCAAAAGTTATTTATAGTACTTTAAAAAACTTTTGCCAAACTACTCTCCACAAAAGTTTTACCATGTGGTTGGGTTTTACATTTCATTGAGATTTTTTCCCCATTTGGTAGATTTTATGTTGCCATTGGAGGTTTTATGCATTGGAATGATTTAATTAAGGCTGTGTTTCTAGGAATATTAATATAGCAGCACGTGCAACATGAATTGGATAAGGAAAGTCAGTTTTTTTGAGGCTATTTTAACAATCCAGGTGAGAGGTAATGAGGATCAGAAGAGAGAGGGTGACTCTAGAATACAGAAGAGGATGACTGGGAGAGGTATTTGGAGGAACTGATAGGACTTGAGAATGGGTTGGGTAAAGGATAGTGCTATTAATTGAAGTGGGAAGTTAAAAGGAGGCATTGGCTGGATGTGGTGGCACACCTGTAATCCCAGCACTTTGGGAGGCCGAGGTGGGGGGATCACTTGAGGTCAGGGGTTCGAGACCAGCATGGCGAAACCCCGTCTCTACTAAAAAGACAAAAAATAGCCAGGCATGGCGGTGCATCCCTGTAATCCCAACTACTAGGGAGGCTGAGGTGAGGCAGGAGAATCACTTGAACCCAGGAGGCGGAGGTCCCTGTGAGCTGAGATGGTGCCACTGCGCTCCAGCCTGGGTGACAGAGCGAGACTCTGTCTCAAATAAATAAATAAATAAATAAAATAAAATAAAAATAAAAGGAGGCATTGATTTTGGGAGGAAAGATACAGATTCACTTTTAGTAATTTCAGTTCTGTTTGCTGTGACATGCTCAGGTGGAAATGTTCAGCAAGCAGTTGGCACTACAGAGCTGCAGTAGAAGAGAGCCAGGGTTCAGTCATCCCAGCCTGATATTTAAAGTCGTTCATAATTGCCTCTCTAGCCTTCTCTCCAACCGCTTTCTCACTTCTAAGCCAGACAAGACTGTCTTAATCTTACCCCATTGTTCATCACCTGCCTAAAAGCCCTGTAGGAAGTCGTCTTTGATCACTCCATTGGAAGTTAGTTCCAGTTTTCTAAACTTAATGCTAGTCATATTTTTTTCCTGTATCATTTGTATTGTACTTTAACATCCTGTTTGTATGTATGCATTACTTTCTTCTACAGGATTTTAAACTCCTAGAACTTGGGACTGTATCATGAACCTTTTTTTTTTTTTTTTTTTGAGGCAGTCTCACTCTGTCACCCACGCTGAAGTGCAGTGGTGCAATCTCGGCTCGCTGCAACCTCCTACACTCAAGCAATCCTCCCACCTCAGCCTCCCAAGTAACTGGGGTTACAGGTGCATGTCACCATGCCTGGCTAATTTTTTTTTGTATTTTTAGTAGAGACAGGGTTTTGCCATGTGCTCAGGCTGGTCTCAAATTCCTGAGCTCAATCGATTCGCCCATCTTGGCCTCCCACAGTGCTGGGATTACAGGCGTGAGCCACTGTGCCTGGCATAAACCTTTTTTGTCTCTCACATTACCAGCTCTGTATTTTGCACAGTGTCAAAAATATTTGGTGATTTACAAAGTAAATGGAATCTGCTTTAAGGTAATGGTAATGATACATTGGATTACTGTCATTCTGTACCTAATACCTATTAAAATATTAACATTATTTTAATGTGCATTTTCCTGTTTATTTTTCTTAAATACTCAGACATATTATGGGAGGGGGAGTGGAAAACAAAAGATGTGAAGTGAGAATCCCCTTTCACAGCCATGTTCTTTGTTTCCTCCAAGATTCTTGCAGAATGGTATATACCTGCCCTTTAGCTTCCAGCCCTCTCTGCTATACTGAAATTGCAGTTGTCAAGGTCACCAGTCACCTCCTAATTGCCAAATCCAATGGTAATTTTTCAGCTCTGATCTTACTTGACCTTTCTGTGGTACTTGACACTGTGAAACCTCCATTCTCCTTAAAAGTTTCTCCTTTCCTAACCTTTTGTGATTTTATCCTCTCCTGATTTTCTTTCTTCCTCATTTTCATATTTATCTTCCCTTTGTTGACCTTTAAAGAAAGATGCTTTCTAGGATTTTGTCCTTGGCACTCTATATAGTTTTCGTGAGTGATTTTATTCGTACTCATGGCTTCAACTGCTGTGGTGACTCTGGGCCAGTTTTCTCTTCCGAGCTCCAAGATTTTATCTCTGAGAGCTAGAGGACTTCTTTTGGATATCCTGTAGGTGTCTTTTACTCAACATGTTCCAGATGAAACCCTTTACTCTGGCAAACCTGCTCTTCTTTCTCTTATTCCTTACTTTATTTAAGGTACTATCTTCTACCCAGGCACACAAGTGAGATATTTGGGAATCATTTGAGAATCTTCCCTCTCTTTGTCCATACACCCTACTGGACCCCAACTCAAATCAAATGTTGTATAATTTCATTTTAAATCTGTGTCCTTTCCTTTGTTTTGATAACAGTACTACTTTCTTAGTTCATATTCTATAACTATAGTGTCCTAATTGGTTTCCTCCCTTCCTTTTTGCTATTGCCAGAATGCTCTTTCTAAAATTAAAATCTGATTATAAAAATAGTCACTCGGAAGCCCTTGCAATGGGTTTCCATTGTCTTTGGGGTGGTGAATCTGGTTTCTTTAGCATGGTATGCAAAGCTTTCATTTCTTGCCATTATTCTTCCAAAGTAGAATGTACGCTACATTCTAGCCATATTAAATTGTTTTGAGTTGCTTAAATGCTTCATGTTTCTACTTTGTTTCCTCTGTCTGAAACACTTCTGTTCTCGTCACTCTAATTCTCTGTGACCCTGAGGTCCCAGTTCAAGCATCATCTCCTTTGGAAATCCTTACCTAGGCCACTAGGCTTCCTTTTTGCTTACTTCTGCATCTCTTTATCAGTATTAGTTGTACCATATTATGTGTTAGTTTGCTTGTTTGCCTCCCTTACTAGATTATAAGTTGAGAGAGGAAAGAGACTGAGAGCTCTTCATTTCCATCCTCAGTGCTCTACAAATTTGGCACAGGGTAGTGAATAAAAAAACTGCTTGTTGAGTATATGAATGATTAAGAAGGGTACGTGTTCAGTGGCAGCACTGGGATCAGGATTCAGAACACATATTCTTGTCTTTTATAAAATATATATATTTTTTATTTTTTTTAAGATGGAGTTTTGCTCTTGTTACCCAGGCTATAGTGCAATGGCGCGATCTTGGCTCGCTGCAACCTCTGCCTCCCAGGTTCAAGCGATTCTCCTGCCTCAGCCTCCCAAGTAGCTGGGATTACAGACTCCCACCACTGTGCTCAGCTAAATTTTGTATTTTTAGTAGAGATGGGGTTTCACCATGTTGGCCAGGATGGTCTGGATCTCCTGACCTTGTGATCTGCCCACTTTGGCCTCCCAAAGCGCTGGATTACAGGCGTACGACACTGCGCCTGGCGTGCATATGTATATCTTTAGGTAAAATTCTTTTTTTATTTTTATTTTTGTGTGTTTTTTTTGAGACAGAGTCTTGCTCTGTCGCCCAGACTGGAGTGCAGTGGTGCGATCTCAGCTCACTGCAAGCTCCGCCTCCCGGGTTCACGCCATTTTCCTGCCTCAGCCTCCCGAGTAGCTGGGACTATAGGTGCCCACCACCACGCCCAGCTAACGTTTTATATTTTTAGTAGAGACGGGGTTTCACCGTGTTAGCCATGATGGTCTCGATCTCCTGACCTTGTGATCCACCCACCTCAGCCTCCCAAAGTGCTGGGATTACAGGCGTGAGCCACTGTGCCTGGCCTGTAAAATTCTTAAATGTGGAATTGTTGTTTCAAAAGGTATGTGTACTTGTAAATTTGATGGATACTTTGATTCATTGCTTTAATGTTTTTTTTTCTTTTTTAAACTCTATGGAATATTTCTAGTCACATTGCTGTAATTTTTAATTTTGTGTATTTCAAGCATATAGACAAGTACAGATAATGTATAGCAGATACATATGTACCCACTACTTTTTAAACAGATGTTGACACCCTCATTGAGGTTCTCCCTGTTAGGTACTTTTAGCACTTCCTCAACATTGTGATGTTCTCCCACAGAATTTTATCTTAGACGTCAGAGTAAAAAGTTCCTCAGAATTCATACACTAACATTCTGGATTCGCCACCATATATTCTATCTTGGACTTTCTTTTTAAATATAGCCTCATTGTTAGCAAAAGGCAGCTTCATAGGAAAATTCCATTATGTTATTTTTGGTGTCTGGAATCTAACTTCTGAAAAATGTTTATTTTGCTTTCTTCCTCTGCTGAAAAGCAACAAAAGAATGCTACCAGAACTTCATCACAAACCCAGTGACTTAAACAAATTAAAAAAGGAAAAAAAAAGGAAGGCAATTGGTGGCTTATGTTTCTGGAGACTTGTTTGATTTGCTGGCAGAACAGCCCAGGTGAGTTGAGCCAGCAAGCACTTTTCTTCCATTAGGTTTTTCAGAATAACCAAATGTGGTTCTCCTAATCTGGCACTGACCTTTAGCTGACTTAGTGGTATAGCTGTATCCTCTGGGTTTAGATGGAGTTGATTAGAGAAACTGTTCTTGCGGGAGGTAAGAAGCTGTTGACCTGACCTCTGTTACACCTGGCTGTTTCAATATGCCTTTGTGGAAATAAATGTCCTACTCTTCCATCTCTCTGCTAGAGATCTATAACCTTGTTCCAGTGGAAGGTGACTCTTACCTCTGATCTTTTCCTAGGTCCTCAGAATGCCTGGCAATGAGGCTTTTAGGTTATTTGGGGATTTTATAAACTGAGAGGGGAAACTTAGTCTCAGGTGGGGCTAGAATCTGAGGTCCTGTAGGTACAGATTTATCCTAAAAGCAAGTGTTTTGCCTTCTCTCTCAGGTGCTCAGTGCTTCTTACCTCATTTGATCTTGTAGTATTACATAAGCACCTTAGGGAGGAAAGGACTCAAAGGAGCCAACCATTTCTCCTTGGACCCACAGCCAAAAAGAAAAGGCTCAAGGAGAGTGAGCTTATTCGAGGGTCTGTAGCCTAAAGCATGGGCTCTTTTAAAGCCTCTTGTTGGGCCCTGTAGCATAGGTCTAATCCACATCACGTAATTTCCCAGGCCTGGGGTGGCCACAGGGTGAGCAGAGCTCTTTGTATCCTTTTTGCCAGACCTACACTTAATTGTCTTTAAAGCCTCACTTGGTCTTGCCATTTCAGCCCTTTCCTTCTAAGTAAGAAGCCTGACTTCTTTTGTCTTCCTTTCTTCAGCCCTGCAGAGGCGGCTATGGCCCTGGGGACGGCCCTTTCTTCAGGTGGCAGACTCATTTTCTGTCCAGTAGACCAGAAGGACAAGGTGTAATTCAACCCTTCTCTCCACCAGACACTGCTGCCAGGGGAAGACAATGAAGAAAGTGATCTCTGTTGCTCCCTGAATAGGACCCTGAACCTGGCACCTGCTTTTGTTATTGGCTTCTTAAGTCACTGGAGACATTTTTGCTGTTTCCTGGGTTAGCAGCTGCTTTGGGATAGTAGTGGCAACTGGTTGTCAGGATGTCAGTTCTGCCTCAAAGAAAATCAGTGTATTTTTATATGAGGAGAGTTACCTTTTCTGTTCTTAAATGTCTTCAGGGTTTGTCTGAAGAGTGAGCAGTTGGAAGTCAGCTGTGCCCTTAGTTTGATGACCCCATGACCCTCATCTTTGAATCTGAGGAGACACTACCATTTCTACTATCCAGTACTAACCAGGCCTGGCCCTGCTCAGCTTCCAAAATCAGAGGAGATCAGGTGTGTTCAGGGTGGTATGGCCGTGGATGAGACACTGCCGTATTTTTTTGTCCTGCTCTCCCTCTGGTGAGACTGAGTTCTGGGTTTTAACACCTAGGTCAGTGTCTTGTACCTGGTAAGCATTCAACAGATACATGCGGGATGAATGATTGAATGAATTCTTTAATCTTGCTGTCCAGGTTTAGTTTCACTGACACTGATATGTGGGTGTTCTGTGGGAGGGGGACCTTTGTTTTTAAGAGAAAGATTGCTTCAAAGGAATTATGGAAGGTGTTAATTTCTAGGGGGCTTTGGGGGAACTATGGAAACTCTAAGATGCGACTTGTTCTCGCCTCATTGGTCAAGATCTTTCTCTTCGATTGTAACTGTCTGCTGACGGACTTGCCCTGTTTCAGGAGCAGTATCTGGAACCTGACTCATCTGGGCTCTGTCCCTGAGCAGGGTAAGGGATTTTTTTTTTTTTTTTAAACAGCTATCCTGTCACTGTAGATTCAGAAGCCCTCAGGACCACATCTCATGCACTGTAGTCTGGACATCCTGATCTGGCTGCACTTAGTCAAGTTCCACTCAGCTCTTAGGTGTCTGTGTCTTTGTAAGGGCTGTTGGAGACAGAAGGGCTTTTTTTCCACTTTGTCAGCAGCTGGCCAAAGAATGCCTGTTAGTCTGCCAGATCCTAAGTCTTTCACATTTGCCTGTCTGTGTCTGGAACTTAGGGCAGAATCTCTTACCACCTAAGATTACATCTCACTGTTTGCCTTTGTGGTACCCATTGGAGGATAAAAGACGAATAGCCATGAAAGGCATACAGAGGTATTGAACTATGATTCTTTGAAATGCTGTGATTCTGAAAAAAGATCCCTGGTCTCCAAGAATACAACTAGAGCCAGACCATTGCACCACCACTCTCCTTTCCCAAGAGCCTCTTTGGAACCATCACTCATTCCATAGTTCCAAACATCCTTGTTTTTGTTTAATTTTTATCTAATAAATGTTATTAAACAATTTTAATGGTGAAACACACAGAGGAAATGACAAACTAGCATCTGTTGTCTTTTAAATGCACTTAGTTCAAGTGGTTAAGTCAGTTGTTCCTGTTGTTAGATTGCTGTTGTCTAGTCTGCTTTCCTTCTTTAGGTGGGAGGAGTCTCTGAACAGACTTACAAAAAAGCAAAAGGGACCAGCTCTTCTTTAGCTGATTGATCATTCCTTTACATCTTACTCTTTTCAGCACTTAAATTCAGATTGTACTATGCTAATTTCTTTCAGATCATGACACAGAAGAGGTCTTAAGGTCAGTTCAGGAGTTCTTTAGCTGAGGTCCATTTGATACTTCTCCACTTGTAAACAAAAGTTTGTATGTAGATAAATATATATCTTTTTCTAGGGAAAAGTGTCCTTAGTTTTCATCAGATTCTCACTGGAGTTTATGACGTAAAAAAAGTTAAGACTTAGTATTTTATTTATTTATTTATTTAAGATGGAGTTTTGCTCTTGTTGCCCAGGCTGGAGTGTAATGGCACAATCTCGGCTCACCGCAACCTCCGCCTCCCAGATTTAAGTGATTCTCCTGCCTCAGCCTCTCAAATAGCTGGGATTACAGGAGTCCACCACCATGTTCGGCTAATTGTTTTGTATTTTTAGTAGAGATGGGGTTTCACCATGTTGGCCAGGCTGGTCTTGAACTCCTGACCTCAGGTGATCCACCTGTTTCGGCCTCCCAAAGTGCTGGGATTACAGGCGTGAGCCATCATGTCCGGCCTGTGACTTAGTATTTTATAAGAATTTGGGGGCCTGGCATGGTGGCTCACACCTATAATCCCAGCACTTTGGGAAGCCAAGGCGGGATGATCACTTGAGCCCGGAAGTTCGAGACCAGCCTGGGCGACATGGTGAAACACTGTCTCTACAAAAAATACAAAAATTAGCGAGGCGTGGGCGTGGTGACGTGTGTCTGTAGTCCCAGCTACTTGGGGGCTGAGGTGGGAGTATTACTTGAGCCTGGGAGGTCGAGGCTGTGGTGAGCCAAGATTGCACCACTACACTCCAGCCTGGGTGACAGAACAAGACCCTGTCCCAAAAACAACAAAAAAAGAATTTGAGCCTCCTGCCTCATATAGCTAGTTAGTGGCAAAGTTGAGAAAGACTCTGAAATCCTGGGATTGTCTCTACAAGAATCCATATTTGTCTTTTTTACTATATCCTACTGTCTAATTTATGCTCTTTAAGCACTAAACTCCTTTTTAACCTGTTTATCTTGCCTATCAAGTTGCTTTTTGAGAAAATGAACCATGTATTTGTGTTTCCACATAACTCCTAATACATCTGCACAAAGTAGTACCTTGCTGGTTCTGTTGACTGACTAGTAGCATTGGAAGGCACAAAAGCTTGGGTTGGTTATTACTTTCCTTTCCATTATCTTTTTTTTTTTCTTTCTTTCTTTCTTTCTAAGTTGGGGTCTTGCTCCGTCACTCAGGCTGGAGTGCAGTGGTGCAATCATAGCTCCCTGTAGCCTCAACTTCCTGGGCTCAAGTGATCCTCCCACCTCAGCCTCCCCAGTAGCTGGGACTACAGCCATGGGACAGCACACCTGGTTAACATTTTTAGTTTTTATAGAGATGAGGTCTCACTATATTGCCCAGGCTGGTCTCAAACTTCTGGACTCAAGCAATCCACCCACCTTAGCCTCCCAAAGTATTGGCATTACAGGCGTGAGCCACCACACCCAGCCCCTTTCCATTATCTTAGCAGCTGTCACAGTTATTTAGCCTGATCTTTTTAAGTGGGCATACTCCCTTTTCTCTCTGTTTTTACAGTGCTGCTTACACAGTTTCTCCTCCTGCATCCAACCTTTGTAATTGGGAGTTTTGCAGAGCAGTGTATTTGGTATGCTGTGAACTCTTCCCTAGGTCACTCAGTGGCATCCTGTTAGCCAGGTTGTCTGAAAAACTTCAAATCTTGGTGAGGGGTGGGGTGCGTGTATCTCCCATATGAGGGATTGTTCAGGGGATCTGACTCAGTTGACACCTCCTGAGTTTCTAGTATGCCAAGGCTTTTGTGATAAGATGAACAAGAATTTTTCAAG
Source organism: Papio anubis (assembly GCF_008728515.1). Taxonomy (NCBI): domain Eukaryota; kingdom Metazoa; phylum Chordata; class Mammalia; order Primates; family Cercopithecidae; genus Papio; species Papio anubis. Next base: position 37,376,391 of record NC_044976.1, read on the forward strand.
CTCAGATTTGGGGAACATAGCTTCTTGCCATGCTTTCTCATTGGCACAATGTGTGACTTTTGGGCAGATACTTAACCTCTGTCTATTTACTTTTTCTTTTTTTGAGACAGGGTCTCACTTTGTCACCCAGGCTAGAGTGCAGTGGTGTGATCTTGGCTCACTGCAGCCTCAACTTCCCAAGTTCAAGTGATCCTTCATCCTCAGCTCCCCAAGTAGCTGGGACTGCAGGAACGTACTACCACACCCGGCTAATTTTTTGGAGTTTTTGTAGAGATGGGGTTTTGCTATGTTGCTCAGGCTGGACCTCTGTTTTCTCATCTGATAATGAAAAGCAATTATTTTCATAAAATACTTTCAAAGATGAGTCTAATAATGCAGATGAGCCATTTTGAGTTCCTTACAGCAAAGATGCTGTAGAAATTTCAGGATTTCCCCCCTTTAATTATAATATGGGTAGCTTATCCTAAGAGCCTGTGACTATTGGGATGGTCATCTTTTTTTTTTTTTTTTTTTTTTTTTTGAGACGGAGTCTCGCTCTGTCGCCCAGGTTGGAGTGCAGTAGGGTGATCTCGCTCACTGCAACCTCCGCCTCCCGGGTTCACGCCATTCTCCTGCCTCAGCCTCCCGAATAGCTGGGACTACAGGCGCCTGCCATCATGCCCGGCTAATTTTTTGTATTTTTAGTAGAGATGGGGTTTCACCGTGTTAGCCAGGATGATCTTGATCTCCTGACCTCGTGATCCGCCCACCTCGGCCTCCCAAAGTGCTGGATTACAGGCGTGAGCCACCCTGCCCGGCCTGGGATGGTCATCTTTTTGAGGCCAACAGTAGAAAGAAATTTGCAGTAGTGACTGACACATTAAAGCAACCCCGAAACAAATCTGAGTGAAATAGTGTCCTGGAGTTGGGGACATGTGGGTGATATCTGGGTTGCATTTTCTCTCTGGTTATCTGTGGAGAGGGGCGTGTATGAATGGTTGTGCTTTTAACATTTAGGAAATGAGCTTGACAGTTTCTGCTTCTTCCCTCCCCCTGCCTTGAACTGCCTTGATAGGCAGTGTCTCCTCTGTTGTGTGGCTATATTCCAGTCTATAAACATGACTGCTATAAGGAGGGTGCAGAGTATTGTTTATTTTGTAAAACCTGTCTCATTGCCACGTAATATTTGCTCAAGAGCTCCTGTTGTGGTGACATTCTTGTGGTGAGCATGGCCCTTTAAAGATTTTCTCAAATATTAAATGAGCCCCGACTGGTGTCCTGAAAAGCAGCTTCTCTCCCTAGAGTTTAAGCAAGAGTAGCAGTAATCCCAGTGGAGCCTGGGCTGGGGTCTAGAGAGAAGGTGGCAGATGAGGTGGCAGATGATAGGCAGGGGCGGTTGTGGTCCCGTAGCTCATTTGCACAAAGGAGGGGCTGGCCTCTTCTGGGGAGGTATTTCCGCTCACTGGAACAAATGAGGGCTCTCAAAAGGCTGTAATGTAATAAAGCTTCTCTGGTGACGTCACTTGTAAATGTGGTCAAAGTCCAGTTCTTGGGGGCTAGTAGAAGCAGGAGTAGAGATCAGTCGGTTTGCATGCTTTCACTTCTCAGCTGTCACTGCCATGGTGCCTACTTTCAGCCAGTGAACCAACACAGCTGGGCCGGGCATGAACGCTTACAAGTATCAGAAGTTCCTGGAGGGACTCAACAACCTTAGAGGTATTACAAGGCTTCAGGCTCCCTACCCTTTGTCCTTGCTGATCATGTGAACACTTATTATGGTGTGTGTTGTATAGGGTCTGTCAAGCCCTCCTGCTCTGAGCTGGCCCTATTTTTTATGCGTTTAGGCAATTAAACAGAGGGGATAGAGTTTGTAAATGCAATCCTAAGTGAGTAGGAGAGAATCTCCTTAGGTACTTCAGCAACAGCCTGTTGTCTTGCTTGAATGGACAAGTAAGAAATGTCCCCTGCATTCTTGAGCTCAGAGGGCTCAGGGCACTCCCTGTTTTTTTTTTGAGGTAGCCAGACAGTGTGGGTGGAGGGCTCTTGCCATAGGGCCCTGCAGCCTCACCTAGGTGTAGTTAGGTTTCTTGGGCCAGGGTTTCCAGTTGCTTGTATCTACAGTGAGTCAGAGTCCCATGTAGAGAGAACGGGAGTTGGGAGTGGGGAGGAGGGTGGAGGGAGGAATGCAGGTTGATGGGCTATTTGTAAGCCCTTGGTAAAGTAAGCCTTTGTAAAGGGTAAAACAATGACTTTGAAAGAGGCAGCTGTTTATTAAAGTAATATTTAAAGAAAATAGTGTTTTCTTTGCATCATTGGCAAATTCTTCACTGACCAGACATGAGAAGAATGTACTCAGATGTGATGTAGGACTCTTTTTGGATATTAACGAAAAAAAAAATGAATGAAATCTTTTTACTTTCCCATCTCTAATTAATAAGCGGTTTTACTTCCATTTGCAGAGGAGGGTGCTCAAACCATTTTTCTTTCATCAGTAGTTAGGATTTTGGACCCAGAGCAACCATGGGGTGTGTAGAGAGTGGGAGGAGGTAGAGGGAGGAAAGGAGTAAGCTGGGTTTTTTCAGGGATGAGGAAAGTGGCAGACAGGGTGTGGGCAGGAGATCTGTACTCCCTTCTTGCCAGGGTATATAGATGTTTTACTTTCTTTCATTATCTGTTGAAGAACTCTGGTTCTAAGAAATATATATGGAGAGCTTTGTATGCTATAAAGGGATATACAGGTCAGGCATGGTGGCTCGCACTCATAATCCGAACACTTTGGGAGGCTGAGGTGAGAGGGTCCCTTGAGCCCAGGAGTTCTAGACCAGCCTGGTCAAAATAATGAGACCCCCCCCCCCATCTCTATAGAAATGTTAAAAAATTAGCTGGGCGTGGTGATATGCACCTGTAGCCTTAACTACTTGGGAAGCTGAGGTGGAAGGATCACTCCGAGTTCATCTTAGAGGTACAGAACCCAAATAACACAGCAAAGAGCCCCAGAGTCTGGAGTGAGAACAGTGCTGCTGTCTGGTGCTAGAGACTATGTGAAGAAGGGAAGAATACCCACATGTGATCAAGCATATGTGTAAAATGCACCTTTGTCTCTGAGAAAGAGCAGTAGTATGGTGCTTTAGAGTGAAGGCAATAGATCTTTTCTCTCCACACTACTACTCACCTTGAATGGAGTTCTGTTTTCTAATCTCTCATTCACTATTGTTTGCTTCATTCACTTATATACGCTGTATAATAGTCTTTATAGCATAAAACATACAATATATAGCAGTTTCTCTTGTTCGCTCAAAGAAAGGATCAGATTTAAACTCTTCTTTGCTCCCGCAACCTGAGTCTTTTTCAGGTGGGAGAAGTGCCTGGAAAGAGGTCTTGTAGTTCTTTTGGTTTAGTCCTTACTATTTTTTGGAATGTTGCTAAAGGTCTTAGACAACTATTCCCCCAATTCTGGGCTGCCAGACAGAGAGTTAGATACAAACCATTGCCTTTGTCAAATCCTCCTGTGGGTTGAGTTTCACCCACTGTGCCCCCTAATTATGGCGAATGGTTACTTCCCTTCTTTTCACCTAATATCTTTGTGTATTCCAGAAGGGCTGATTCCCCTCTTCATTTAGTTACTGACTTTGCTTTTCTTGGCATGGTTCAGCTTGTAGACATTCCTCCATCTAGTGGGTAACTGTTGAAGGGAATCCAGTGGGAGAATAGAGACATTGTACAAGTTTTTGAAGTTCCAATCCCCAAATTCCTATGAATTATTGGTGTTTTGATGCCAGGATTGGGGTGCAATATTTTCCACTGCTGGTGCTTTTTCTGGAGGGCTTTAACTTATATTTTTCGAGCCTGCCAAAAACTTTAGTTATTGGGGTGATTTCTGCCCAGATGGACCTCTCTCGTGGGTATGACAGGCTGAACTATTGACCCAAGTCCTGCTTTTTGGCAGAGTCCAGACCTGTGCCATGACTGGGATAAGTAGGTAATTAGGGATTAATTAGGGAGGCATAGAGGTAGGTGAAGTAGAGTGATGAGAAAGTGGTTCACTAGCCTTGACTAAGAAAAATTTGTGATAGGACTATGAGATAACTGACTTTTAAAACAGAAATATAATGGCCAGGTGCAGTGTCTCATGACTGTAATCCCAGTGCTTTGGGAAGCTGAGGCAGGAGGATCAGTTGAGCCTAGGAGTTTGAGACCATCCTGAGCAGCAGTAGCAAAACCCTATCTCTAAAAACAAATAAACAACACAAAAATTAGCCAGGCATGGTAGTGTGTGCCTAAGTTTCAGTTTCAGCTACTCAGGAGGCTGAGGTGGGAGGATTACTTCAGCTGGGGGTTTCGAGGCTGCAGCGAGCTATGATCATGCCACTGTACTCCAGCCTGGGTGACAGAGTACGCCCTGTTTTGTTTTGTTTTGTTTTGTTTTTTCAATCTCCGCCTCCTGGGTTCAAGCCATTCTTGTACCTCAGCCTCCTGAGTAGCTGAGATTGCAGGCATGTGCCCCTGTGCCTGGCTAATTTTCTGTGTTTTTAGTAGAGATGGGGTTTCGCCATGTTGGCCAGGCTGGTCTCAAACTCCTGACCTCAAGTGATCTGCCCGCCTTGGCCTCCCAAAGTGCTGGGATTACAGGCATGAGCCACTGCGCCCGGCCCCTGTCACTTAAGTAAATAGATAGATTAAAAAAAAACACAAAAACATATATACCCCAACATACCTATGTAATTTTGCCCTTCTCTTCCTTTGCATATACTGTCTTATTCCCTCTGCCTGGAATCCCATTATTTTCTTCTCTTTGTACCAAATTTCTGCTCATCTTTCAATGCCTAGCTCGAGTCTCATTTTCCCTCCCTAAGTTTTGTTTTTGTTTTTGTATTCCCAGTAGAATTATTCTCTCTCCCTCAGCTATGTTGTCATGGCACTTTAAACATACTTATTTTAGAGCATATCACATTATGTTTTAGTTATTTTATTAAACATTTGATTTTCCTGCTAGTCTTTACTTCTTGGTCAAGTTTTCTGTAACTTTCTTAGGCTTCAGTTTTTTCATTTGTAAGAAAGGGGATGATAGAATTTACTTTACAAGATGTTGTGAGGATTAAATGAAATAGTGAATATAACATCTGATGCAGACTAGGAGCCTGATAGATGTTAGCTATACTGTTTCTAAAGGCGGGAACTGTGTCTCATTTATCCTTGAGTCTCCTTCACCTAGCATAGTGCCTGGCACATAGTAAGCATAAAAAGAATATTTGGGGAATTGAATTGAACTAAATTCATATATTTAAATGTCCTTCAGTAGTCAACATAGGAGGTTAAAAAAATATTCTAACAATGGTGCCTATGCTGCATACTTTTATTTAAGCATGCTTTTTGTGGGTTTTCTCTTCAGTGCCAGGTTATGACCCTCATAAGAAACTCCATAGTTGGCCAGGCGTGGTAGCTCATGCCTGTAATCCCAGCACTTTGGGAGGCAGAGGCTGGCGGATCACGAGGTCAGGAGATCCAGACCATCCTGGCCAACATGGTGAAATCCCATCTCTACTAAAAATGCAAAAATTAGCCGGGTGTGGTGGTGCGTGCCTGTAGTCCCAGCTATTCAGGAGGCTGAGGCAGGAAAATCACTTGAACCCAAGAGGCGGAGGCTGCAGTGAGCTGAGATCACGCCTCTGCACTCCAGCCTGGGTGACAGAACAAGACTGTCTCAAAAAAAAAAAAAGAAAAGAAAAGAAAAGAAACTCCATAGTCATTTTATAGTCATACCTAATTTTTGGTCAAAAGATGATATTACCCAAGACAAAATTAAACCCAATCTCAAAGAGTGAAAATGTACTACTATTGAAAACATTGGAAAGATGGTACTACTAGTCTGTAGCTAGTTCCAGATGAGGGGTTTCAGGTATTTTGAACAGTGGCAGTATTGTTGAATAAGTAGAAAAAGGTGACTACTGAGAAAGAACATGGTCCTTTTTGGTTCTCTTAGTTCTGATACATTTGTCAGATCATGTTTCTCATTTTCTTAGAGCTTTACTTGGGACATCCACTTAGTCTGCCTGCTGAGAAGCCTGTCCCCTGTTACCACATACAGTCAATCAGGACAAGCTCTCACACCCCAACATATACCCTCAGAGAGTGAATTCTTTTTTTAAGGGGGAGTGCTTTTTTCCCGTCTTCAACTTGGCTTGGAAAAAAGACTTTTGACTGTTTTTCTGATGTTAAATGATGGACTATATTGTCCTTATAGAAAGCAGGGAAAAATAAACTAATAAAATCACCGAAATCCTACAAATTACTAGACTCATATTTTGCTGTATTTCCATCATCTTTTCTCTATCCATATGTATATAATGTTGCTTTTATATATATCTGTTGTTGTAGTTTTCTATCTTGCTCTTTATTATTTTGTGAGCATTCTTTATACCTTTATCTATCTACATCATGATTTTTTTACAGCTTTATGGAATTCCATCAAATGGAACGTTTATTTATTTATTTATTTATTTATTTATTTATTTTTTTTTTTTTGAGACGGAGTCTCGCTGTGTCACCCAGGCTGGAGTGCAGTGGCGCGATCTCGGCTCACTTGCAAGCTCCGCCTCCCGGGTTTACGCCATTCTCCTGGCTCAGCCTCCGAGTAGCTGGGACTACAGGCGCCCGCCACCACACCCGGCTAGTTTTTTGTATTTTTAGTAGAGAGGGGGTTTCACCGTGTTAGCCAGGATGGTCTCGATCTCCTGACCTCGTGATCCACCCGCCTCGGCCTCCCAAAGTGCTGGGATTACAGGCTTGAGCCACCGCGCCCGGCACGTTCATTTATTTAACATACTCCAGTAGTGGGGCATGTACATTTCTTCTAATTTTTCACTGCTATGATAATGACCATCCTTGTAAATAAATTTTTTTGTGCATTTCTGATTTTTTTAAAGGATGGATTTCCACAAGTGGAATTACTGGGTGTTAATACATATATTCAAAGCTCGGGATGTTGGCTTTTAATTTTATTTCACTTTTTTTTTTTTTTTTTTTTTTTGAGACGGAGTCTCGCTCTGTCGCCCAGGCTGGAGTGCAGTGGCCGGATCTCAGCTCACTGCAAGCTCCGCCTCCCGGGTTTATGCCATTCTCCTGCCTCAGCCTCCCGAGTAGCTGGGACTACAGGCGCCCGCCACCTCGCCCGGCTAGTTTTTTTTTTGTATTTTTAGTAGAGACGGGATTTCACCATGTTAGCCAGGATGGTCTCGATCTCCTGACCTTGTGATCCGCCCGTCTCGGCCTCCCAAAGTGCTGGGATTACAGGCTTGAGCCACCGCGCCCGGCTTATTTCACTTTTAAAAGCTACTGAGGGTAAGAAGAGGATACCTATAACACTGAATACCTCTCTGATAGCTCTTGGCCTCTTGTCCTCTAGGGATAGCCCTGTCTTCAGGCTTAGTGGCTGTGTGGCTCAGATGTTTTATTATCCAGTTAATTTCATGGTGGAACAGGTGCCAAGTGGCCCTCTCACTTAGTCAGCAGCTCCCATCATGTCATCATCGTATCACTGCACTGCTTTACTCTGAAGCTTTTCTCACAGCAACTCTAGGCATTTAAATAGCTTCATTGATCCTTCCAACCCTAGTACCCTTTTCTCTTGTGGTGGTAAGAGACCCATTAATGTTGACTGGGAAACTGCAGTAGCAAAAATGACCATCAATATTGTACAGAAATCCCACATTGGAACCCTAGATTGGTACCAGATTGAGGTTTTCTTTGTTTTCCTGCTGTTACTGAGCTAGCACCTAGGTAATAAATTGGGCCAGCTTAATTTGATAAAATAGGTTGACAAATTTTACTGTGTCAGCGCCCCTGCTTTGGTAGATTTCTGCCTCTGGAAGAACCAGAACTGGTGCTGTGTTTTAAATCAGTGTATTGCAGCCAAGTGCAAATCAGCTTCTGTTATGTGGGACTGATAGCCATAGAGTAGAATTATAGACTTGATGAGAGTACATCCTTGTTTCTGACTTGGAGTTGACATCCTGGAGCAGACAACGTGAGGTTTTCTAGCTGATGATAGACTGGGGATGTTTGGAGATTAGCTGGAGGACTGAGAGAAGGCACATGTGTAGGACTTGATGTGTAGGTTGCCAATGAGAAAGTCTCTGCTGCAGTTAGGATAGTGGAAAATGGCTTGAGTCACTGACAGGCTTGTGTCCTTCATAGTGAGAACTGTCTGCCTCTCCCATTCCCAGAGCCCTTAAGCAAAGCTGTCATAATAAAAGGGCGATTCTCTCCACTGCAGGGAATCTGGAAGTCTGCATGCTTCTGGGGTGAGGCCTGTCAACACCTTTTACAGCACTAGGCACCTAGTAGACCATGTGCTTATTTGGCTAGTTGATAGTTTTGTTCTGTTAAAGTTTTTTCTCTCCTTAATTGTGTACTTTTTAGGCTTACTGCATGTCACTGGGCTAGAGAGGGTCATCAGCACAAACTCACTTTGGGGTTGTTTTCAGTTGCTGCTGTTTTGCAGTGTGTGGGGTCAGTCTATTTTTTTGTTACAACTGGAGATGGTTGTTATACTATCCCTGTTTCTCAAAGAGTGAGCCTGTATAGCTAACAAATACACAGTATCATTTTCCCCTCATCCTTGCTTTTGTTTTCTTATCAAGTAGGCATTAATATTGAAAGGTTAAGGCCCTCATCCTCACTATGCTCCTGCTGTTTCTTTTGGTTGTTGGAGAAACCTCAGGCTGATAATACTACTTTTATGTCAATTATTCATTGTATCAACTGTGGGGATGGTACTTTCAATAAATACCAGTTAAATAGCATCTCTTGCTCATTTTGGAATGGCAGGAACTTTTTAGACTTCTTGGTTTGAAATCCTTTGATTTGGAAGATCACTTTCTACAATTTGTTACCAACTTAATTGCCTCACTCCTTGATCATGTTCCATGTTTCCTGTTGCATTTACTGGAAGTCTCCATCTCCTTCCTTTCATTGAGAACTTTCTGACAGGATACAAAGATTATTGATAGTCCCTGTCTTTGAGGGATTATCAGTCCTATATAGTCTAGTGGGGAGACTGTAGAGGGCATTAGATTTTTTTTTTTTTTTTTTTTTTTTTTTTTTTTTGAGATGGAGTCTTGCTCTGCCACCTAGGCTGGGATGCAATGGCATGATCTCTGCTCACTGCAACCTCTGCCTCCCAGGTTCAGTGATTCTCCTGCATCAGCCTCCTGAGTAGCTGGGATTACAGGTGTGTGCCACCATGCTGGGCCGATTTTTGTATTTTTAGCAGAGACGGGGTTTCACCATGTTGCCCAGGCTGATCTTGAACTCCTGACCTCAGGTGATCTGCCAACCTTGGCCTCCCAAAGTGCTAGGATTACAGGTGTGAGCCACCATGCCCTACCAGCACGAGATATTCATTCATTCATTCATTCATTCATTCATTCGAGACGGAATTTCGCTCTTACTGGCCAGACTGGAGTGCAATGGCGTGATCTCAGCTCACTGCAACTTCCGCCTCCCGGATTCAAGCAATTCTCCTGCCTCAGCCTCCCAAGTAGCTGGGATTTGCCCGCCACCACAGCTGGCTGATTTTTTTGTATTTTTAGTAGAGACGGGGTTTTACCATGTTGCCCAGGCTGGTCTCGAACTCCTGACCTCAGGTGATCCACCTGCTTTGGCCTCCCAAAGTGCTGGGATTACAGGCATGAGCCACTGTGCCCAGCCAGCATTAGATACTTTTAAGGCAGAGGAATGACATAAACAACTAGGGTGGGTATTTTTTGAGAGGTAGGGTGGGGAGAGATAACTGGCAGCAGTGTGAAAGATCATTTATAGGGATCATTTACAGGGAAGTGAGGATATAGCTAAGTCAGTAAGTATGTACCTGATTTTAGTTTGTTTAGGATGCAAAGAGGTGAGAGAAGTAAAGAGCAGGGATGTTAAATCTTTCTTTTTTCTTCTTTTTTTTTTTGACAGTTTCCCTCTTGTTGCCCAGGCTGGTGTGCAGTGGCACAATTGTGGCTCACTGCAACCTCCGCCTCCCGGGCTCAAGCGATTCTCCTGCCTCAGCCTCCCGAGTAGCTGGGATTACAGGTGCCTGCCACCAGGCCCAGCTAATCCAGCTAATTTTTGTATTTTTAATAGAGACAGGCTCTTGCCATGTTGGCCAGGCTGGTCTTGAACTCCCGACCTTGGATGATCCACCCGCCTTGGCCTCCCAAAGTGCTGGGATTACAGGCGTGAGCCACCGTGCCCGGCCAGGGTTGTGTAATCTTTCTAAAAGAGAATTTGGGCTGGATGCAGTGGCTCATGGCTGTAATCCCAGCACTTTGGGAGGCCGAGGCGGGCGGATCACCTGAGGTCAGGAGTTTGAGACCAGCCTGACCAACAAGAAGAAACCCTGTCTCTACTAAAAATACAAAATTAGCCTGGTGTGGTGGCGCATGCCTGTAATCCCAGCTACTCAGGAGGCTGAGGCAGGAGAATCGCTTGAAGCCGGGAGGGGGGGAGGTTGCTGTGAGCTGAGATCGTGCCGTTGCACTCCAACCTGGGCAACAAGAGCAAAACTCCGTCTGAAAAAATAAAAAAAAAAAAAAGAAGAAGAGAGAGAGAGAATTTGGTTTTTAGAAATATTTTATGTTGAATGCTAGCTGGAAGTGGAGATCCACTTTACCCCCACAGCTCAAGTTCAACTTGACCCTTATGTTGTGCAATGCTTTGTGTTTGGGTTGGTATTTCCCGGGACTGGTTAGGTAATGCATTTCAGCATGAAGCCTGTGTAGTGTCTGAAGAGTAGTGGCCCCAGGTGTCTATCAGTGATAAGAGGAGAGAAGCCCATTTAGCTCTGGACAGGGCCTCTGTTTCCTCTGAGATCTCTGGTCTACTCTCCCTGGTCTGGGGCTCCATCTTTACAAAACTTTTTACAGATAGATTTGAAGTGCCAACTTCATTCATTCTGTGTTGGAGTGCTGGCATTGGACACAACTGATTACATCCCTGCCTGTTTAAAATATTCTCTTCTTTTAACTTCAATGAGAGTAATTTCATGGTTTTCCTTTACCTATCTGATTGCTGTTTGTCTGCTTTGTTGGGTCTTTTCCTTCTTCTGACTCTTAACTGGCAGTTTTCTAAGGGGTAAGGAAGTGTAGTGAAGTGGGAAGAACATGGCCTTTGGATCCAGGCAGGGCTGGGTTCAAATCTATGTTGTTGTTTTTGTGTGTGTGTGTGTGGAGAACGGGGTCTCGCTATATTGCCCAGGTAGGTCTTGAACTCCTGGGCTCAAACTATCCTCTTGCCTCTGCCTCCCTGAGAGCTGGGATTACAGGCGTGAGCCACCGTGCCCGGCTCAAATCTATGTTTCTACGTTTATCAGCTGAGTGACCTGGGGCAAGTTACTCACTTTTTCTGAGCCTCAGTTTTTTCATCTGTAAAATGGGGATAATAATATCTTCCATATAAAATTATGAGGATTAAACAGAGTAGTATAAGTAAATTTTCTTATTGCTTGATTGATTGGTTGATTGTAGAGATGGGGGTCTCCGTATGTTGTCCAGGCTGGTCTCAAACTCCCAGGCTCAAGCGATCCATCCCCTTGGCCTCGTAAAGTGCCGGGATTACAGCTATGAGCCACTGTGCCCAGCCCAAACTCAGTATTTTCAAACCAAGCTTAAATTTGGCTTTTCTATCCAAGTCCATATTTTTTGACAGTTGAGCTCACATTCTTCCAGTCTCTGAGATTAGAAACCTTGCAGACGTCTGTAACTCTTTTGTCTTCATCAACCCCCATTTTCAATGTCATTGAGTTCTTTTGTTCTTCAGAATTTCTCTTAAATTTGTCTTTTTCTCCCCATTCTCTATGCCATGATTCTAGTCCAGTCACTCATCACCTTGTGCCTGAATTACAGCAACTGCCTGATATTTTGTTTTCTGTGTCCTGTTTCTCTCTTCAGTTAACACTGAAGTAGCAGTTACTTGCCTAGTATTTCCTATTACTGAAAGTCCAAATTTGTTAAAAAGACCTTTTATGAGCTGGACGTGGTGGCTCATGCCTGTAATCCCAGCACTTTCGGAGGCTGAGACAGAAGGATTACTTGAGCTCAGGAGTCTGAGACCAGGCTAGGCAACATATGGAGACTGTGTCTCTACAAGAAAAAAAAAATTTTTTTTTTTTGAGTAGCCAGACCTGATGGTGTGTACCTGTAGTCCCAGCTACTCAGGAGGATGAGGTGGGAGGATTGCTTGAGCCCAGAAGGTTCAGGCTGCAGTGAGCCATGACCCTGTCACTGCACTGTAGCTTGGGGACAGAGCAAGACCCTGTCTTAAAAAAAAGACAAAAACAAAAACAAAAAAACATTTTATGCTTTCATCCCCTTCCTACTTAACCAGGCTTATCTCATGTAATTTCCTAGAACACACCTTCAGCTCCACACAAACCCTGTTCCTCATTGTGTCTTATCCTCTCTCATTCATTCTCTCTCCTTTTCTTTTCCTTTCTTTTCTTTTGTTTCTTTTCTTTCTTTTTTGACTGGAGTCTCACTCTGTTGCCCAGGCTGGAGTGCAGTGGCATGATCTTGGCTCACTGCAAGCTCCGCCTCCTGGGTTCACGCCATTCTCCTGCCTCAGCCTCCCGAGTAGCTGGGACTACAGGCACCCGCCACCATGCCCAGCTAATTTTTTTATTTTTTATTTTTTAGTAGAGACAGGGTTTCACTGTATTAGACAGGATTGGCTCAATCTCCTGACCTCGTGATCCACCCACCTCTGCCTCCCACAGGCATGAGAGATTACAGGCGTGAGCCACCGCGCCCGGCCTTTCCTTGCCCTTTAGTTTTCTTACCTGGAATGCCCTTGTTCTTTATACTTAACTGAAATCTATCTATTCCTTCAAGTTTCACCTGAAGTCTTTCTTCTGATGAAGACTTCTCTGATTATTGTAGTCCAAGTTGATGTATCACTTTCCCAAGCTAGTTTTATCTATCTATTGAAATTGTAAGCTTTTTTGAGAGAACTGTTTTATAGACATTTCTGTTATTATTCCCACGGTGCCTCACTCATGCCTACCCAAGTTTAAATGCTCCTTACAGAGCACTTACAAAATGTGGTGGCCAAAGCCAATCACTCTTTCATTCAACAAATGTATATGAGCACCTACCATGTGTGCTGTGTTCTGCACTGGGATCCCAGCAATAAATAACACAGTAACGAGACAGGTTATACTGTACAGAAGCAGACACTAGACAAATATTTGTTGGTCAGCTGAATTTGTGGAAGCCAGGCAGGACTCTGAGGACAAATGATAAGAAGAGGGAGAATTTAGAAAATAAGATACCAATGAAATGACTGTTATAGGAAAAAGGTGTTTAATGGATTCATTCAGCAAGTAATTTATTGAATATCCACTGATATAAATGTATTCCCAGGTATTAGGGATATACCAGTAAATAAAGCAAAGTCCTTTCCCTTGTAGAGCTTATATTCTATCATTTAGAGGCATTTTTGAAAAGAAAAGCACTTAATATTGGATGAAGCCCTTCAGTGGGAAGACAGCAGTGAAGGAGTTAAAATGCTTCTAGGGCTCTAGGCTTTGTTGAAACAGATGGTTTCTTTGCCCTAGGGAATGTTTTTAAGGGGGATTAGAGGACTGGGCTGAGGAAGGCCTGAGACCTCTTTCCCTCACGCCATAGCACACACACCTGCTGTTCTGGCGCCTGGTGAGCTATGTAACTTGTCCCCCACTTGGTAGGCACTTGTTTGCGGGCTTGTGATTGTGACTGTAGGGCTGGCTCTAAGCTTCTGACTTTTTTATCTTCCTTTCATGATTTTATTTGTTGTCCAACAGCAATGAAGTCCCATTTTAATTTAACAGACGTTGGGACTTGTCTTGTGTTCCTTTCTGGTCCATATTTACTTTTACATAATTGTAATCTTTCTGTTTGTGTGTGTGTGTGTGTATTTTTCTCCCAATCCAATTTATTTTATTGTGGTAAAATACACATGACAAAAAATTGATCATTGTAAGTACTTTAAAGTGTACAGTTCACTGACATTAAGTACATTCACAATATTGTACAAGCAGCATGACTATTGAATTCCAGAACTTTTTCATGATCCCAAATGGAAATCCATTAAGCAGTCATTCCCCTTCTCTCCAACCCCTGGCAACCACTAATCAGCTTTGTGACTTGCCTGCCCTGGATTTGCTCATTCTGGATATTTTATATAAATTTAGTCATGTGGCCTTTTGTCTCTGGCTTCTTTCACTTAGCATATGCACATAGTTACATGCCTTTTCCATGTAACACTGTAAGGATTTTTTAAGTGTTTCCTTACAGACATTATAATTTTAAGTTATCTTGTTGATAATGGCTTCATTTAGCCATTCCTTTATTGTTGAATATTTGGATTGTTTCAAGTTGCTATTATTTTTTGAAATGCTACAGTGGACACCTCCCTGAGTGTGCTCTGCCATCTTTCAGGGGACTCTGAATGTTGCACATCAGCTGCAGAAGAGCCATTGTGCTTGATTTAGGGTAGTGTGGACTGTTATCCAGCTCTGTGGGAGGACAGTCAAGTAATGAATTTTATATAGAAGGGAGTGTTATTCTTTGCAAAATAAGACCATGATCTTCAGGAAGTGGCAGGGAAAAGTTTTTTTCCCCACTGCCTAGAATTCTCTGATACTCCGTCTATCCCTTTGGCTATAGGAAATAATTGATTATAGCAGTTGAAGATTAAATGTTTTATTTATTTACTCATTCAACAATTATTTGAGAGCCTACTATATGCCAGACATTTGAAACTTGCTCATGGGTTGAACTTGGCTAAACAGTGCCTTTCACTCCCTGGGCCTTTCATAGCTGCCTGGGAACGAGACTAGGACCTACTTCCAGAGTAATCAGAGAGGATCCAGAGGCCAGAGCCATGTGGGGCCTTATTACCTCATGGTTTAATGCCTCAAGATTTGGTACCATTATAGATACTAATCACACATTAATTTGTCTGCTCACTCTGGGGATTTCCAGGCCAGGCTGCCACTTTTCATGCGTGGCTATTCTTGTTCACCACTCTAATAGAGTCCTGGCTGCTAGGAGATGAGCCATCAGGCCTGTGCTCTCTTAGTTTTGTTCACTATATCCTGGGCAAGGCAGCAAGGAGAAGGTGCTTACTGAGTGAGTATAAAAGCTTCAGGGACTTTATTATAGTAACATTACTGTGTTCATGCAAGGGGTGAAGTTGGAATGTCACAGATTCTGAGTTAGCCCAGATATACTTGTGATTAGTGCTTCTGGGGCCTTCTTGCTTTCTGGCAGACAGCCCTCCTCCCATTTTTGTTCTTACTGACCCATTTAACAGAATAGTCTTAATTTCTCTCTACTTTGCTAGGAAAATAAAGACCACTTAGGGCCATTCAGGGCCACACACTCTGCTTACAAAACCCAGTGTGGAGTAGAAAAAGCACTGGAGGCCGGGCGCAGTGGCTCTGCCTATAATCCCAGCACTTTGGGAGGCTGAAGCGGGCGGATCACAAGGTCAGGAGGTGAGACCATCCTGGCCAACATGGTGAAGTCTCTACAAAAATGCAAAAAATTAGCTGGGTGTGGTGGCTCATGCCTATAGTCCCAGCTATTTGGGAGGGAAATCGCTTGAACCCAGGAGGCAGAGGTTGCAGTGAGCTGAGATTGCGCCACTGAACTCCAGCCTGGCAACAGAGCCTCGACTCCATCTCAAAAAAAAAAAAAAGGAAAACACTGGAAACAATTGCTAGATCTTAAACATTCACTTAGGAAAATGCCAAACCTGTAGAATTGGAGTAAGAAGCAGAGAGGCTAGTGAGAGAGTTCAGGGATTAGGCCTGATCTCTGTCCTCTTCCACCTACCACTTGTTGCATTTCCTTCACTGTCAGAATTTGATTGTTCTGTGTCTGTATCTTCAGATGTATTTTCCTAGTGTATTTGAAAAACTGTTGAATAGTCCCCTCTGGGCCGGGAGGGAAGAGGGTTAGACAATCAGGAGTAGAGACTCTGTTATTTCTCTCTCTAGACCCAAACCCTGATGTTAACTGAAGGCCCAGAGTTACTGAGGGGCGGCTGTGTTTGTTTTTCAGTAGGCTGGCTTTACTGAGTGGGATACAAAAGCCCAAAGCACAGGCCATTCCCATAAGCCTAACATTTTCATATTTCTTTCTCTGCCAAAGAATCTTTGGTTAGGGTTAAGAATAACTAGTCTGTCTGTGGAAATACCAAGGCCTTTTGTTTGCCAGAAGAAAAGGGCTTTTGATTAAGGCTGCCTTCTCTCGCTCTCTTTTTTTTTTTTCTTAAGCTGCTGTGGGAAGACTTCAGAGCCTCTGAAGGTGCTGTATATTTAAGGGGTGTAAGGGAAGGAATGATAGCTAAATAGAACTAAGAGAGACTTAATCGTGCTTTACCACACATTTGTGCAGAGATGAACCACAGCAACAAAATCTATCCAAATTTTGGTCATTGCTTCTATTAGCCTTTCTTTCTTCCTACTTTTATGAAATCTACCCAAAATAGTAGTTCCCAAAGGACCTGCTGTACTGATCTGACCTTGAATCACACTCTATCACTTAGTATGATTTGGGGCATGTTACCTAACTTTTCTCTGTAGGCTAGAGTTTTGCAACTATAAAATGGAGATTACAAAAATTGAGATTTTGCAACTATAAACTGGAGATTATATTTTCATAGGGTTATAATGAGAATTGAATGAGTTAATATGTGAAAAATACTTAGAACAGTGCCTGGCACATAGTAAGAGCTCATCCCAGTAAATATTACTACTATTGCCTATGGCAAATGCTGAGTGTAGCTTTATTTTTCTGATTAGTAATTCCAAATGTGGCTTTCTAGGGTTAGCAGAGTCAGGGCTTTTTCTTTATAGAATGAAAAGGAAGCAGACATTCCCATTAGGCATGAACTTTTTATCAGTCAGAGGTAAAGGGAAAGATTTATTCTCTGTGTGGACTCATCTTAGAGGCCCAGTGTCGTCTTAATTGAATGTCAACAAGGGAATCGGTTTCATCATGAAGAACTTACTCTTTGCCAAAAGCAAGGGCGGGGGTTGGGTTGTCTACTTTTAGTCTTTGTCTGAGAGTAGTGATGTTTCTTGTGCCCTAGGAAAGCTTGAACCAAGGTATGGAGAAGGGGCTCCTGGTCCTCCAAATTTACAGTAGTAAAAGAAGCAACAAACATCTTAGTAGGAAAAGGGGAAACCCTCAGGGCTGGGGCTGGTCCCAGTGACTCTACTACCAGGTCTGGAGAATGTCACTAGTGGAGGCTCTGGGCAAGTGCCTGGCCACTGCATTTCCCTGGCCATAGTAAGAGATGTACAGAATGACCTGCCTTAAGCCTCTGGGCTGTTTGTTTTATAAACTGCCACCTCCTTCCCCAAATTGCTGGGAGTGGCTAAGGAAGTGGCACAGAATTTTAGATTTTTGTGTCTTTCTTGCCCTTTTCTGTATTGTCTTTAGTTTTTAGGAAGGACTTTCTTGGCTGCCTTCTCCCTCCCCTACCTCACTCCATCCTTCTCTTGCAAAGTAAAATCTCATCTTAATTCCTGCAGGGGGTTAGGTTGTAAAGTTTACACATACAGTGAAGATACCAAATAATCAAAATTATCATGGAAAAATATCTCAAATGACCCAGAAATCAAAGTATATAAACATGGTTTTGTGTATATGCCACGACAGAGTTGGAATACCATATGAAATAGTTGGCCTGTAATTAGGAGAAATTTTATATGAAAAAATAAGTACTCTCAAAAACCAGAATCATATTCAGCATTCGGAATGCTCACAGTGTGAAGAGGCACACTGGACTGAGACATGCTCAAGTCTCAGATTCAAGTCCTCTCTTCTCATGTTCACCCTGGTAAATAACTTCCCTTTGGTGTAAAATCTCATTGAGTGGAATTGTGAGCAAACTTTTGAACTATTTAAATTATTTTTCTCTTCCTAGTCAAGTCTGCATAAATGCAAGTGTGTTGTGATTGTATTTTATCCTTCTTTTCTGCTTTCTGTTTTTCTAATTTCTCCCTTTTAAAAATCCTCACTGTGGGGGGACAGTGGCTCATGCCTATAATTCCAGCACTTTGGGAGGCTGAGGCAGGCGGATCGCTTGAGGCCAGGAGTTTGAGACCAGCCTGGCCAACATGGTGAAACCCTGTCTCTACTAAAAATACAAAAATTAGCTGGGTGTGGCCAGGCGTGGTGGCTCACGCCTGTAATCCCAGCACTTTGGGAGGCCAAGGAGGGTGGATCACGAGGTCAGGAGATCAAGACCGTTCTGGCAAACACAGTGAAACCCAGTCTCTACTAAAAATACAAAATAAAAATAAAAATAAAAATAGCCGGGTGTGATGGCGGGCGCCCGTAGTCTCAGCTACTCCGGAGGCTGAGGCAGGAGAATGGCGTGAACCCGGGAGGCAGAACTTGCAGTGAGCTGAGATCGCGCCACTGCACTCCAGCCTGGGTGACAAAGCGAGACTCCTTCTAAAAAAAAAAAAAAAAAAGGCCGGGTGTGGTGTCAGGCACCTGTAATCCCAGCTTCTCGGGAGGCTGATGCAGGAGAATCACTTGAACCCGGGAGACAGAAATTGCAGTGAGCCGAGATCACACCTCTGTACTCCAGTCTGAGTAGCAGAGTGAGACTCTGTCTCAAAAAAAAAAAAAAAAAAAATCCTCATTTTCTTCTTCTAAATCCATTTTATAGCACACAGCAATTCTTCTCTTACCCAGAATGCTTATTTGTGTGTTTGCTTGTCCCATTTCTTAATTATTTTCGTTGTTCAGAATTCTTTAAAGGAGAATTGAGAGTAGGAAGGGAAGACTTCTAATAGTCCTCTTCATTTAAATTCTGTAATCATAGCTTCCACTCTCCTCCTCTTAGGTCCTCTAACTTTTGATTCTTATACCTTGCATATGAGGCTCTTTCTTTCCTTCTTTTTCCCCCTATTTTGGTCATTTTTCTGTAGAAAATTTCTGTTTATGCTTGAGGAGTTAAATATGAATTCTTGTTATACTTACTAAGCATCACTGGTTCTATCTCTAGATGTTTAATAGGTTTTTAGATCAATCCCAAATTCATAGTGTCATGAAAAGATAGATGAGGAACTAAGCCCACCTGGAGAAGACAAAGGCTACTTGGCCCAAGTAATATAGCTAGTTATTGACAAGCTTAAACCATGACCTAGGGTTCTGATGTGCACTTCAATGCCTTTCCTCCAAATCACGTTGCTTGCTGTTGAAGCCTTGGCTAGGAGTAATCTTTAGTAAGATCCTTGAATTGTAACTTCTTTTCTTTTGTTTAATTTTATTACAGTTCCTTCCTTTAACAAAAATGCTAAGTAATATAAACTTTAAGAGGGTTAAAATTAGTTAGGTTTCAAAGGTATATTTGAGAATTACGTAGCATCTCTTGAGATAGTCTAGAGACCTTAGAGCTATGTTGGGGCCTAAGGACTGGGAATCGCTGTCATCAGACTAGACATTTGAGAAAAGGGAGATTTTTATTTATTTGTTTTTGAGACATAGTTTCGCTCTTGTTGCCCAGACTGGAGGCGCAATCTCGGTTCACCACAACCCCCGCCTCCCAGGTTCAAGCAATTCTCCTGCCTCAGCCTCCTGAGTAGCTGGGATTACAGGCATGTGCCACCACGCCCAGCTAATTTTGTATTTTTAGTAGACACGGGGTTTGTCCATGTTGGTCAGGCTGGTTTCAAACTCCTGACCTCAGGTGATCCGCCCGCCTCAGCCTCCCAAAGTGCTGGCATTACAGGCGTGAGCCACCGTGCCCAGTCTAACTAGTGTTTCTATAGGAGTTTTCCAGATTGATGCCTAATGTGCAAATAACTGCATCATCAGTCCCTGGCTGTCATCATTTTGCTGTGCAAAAAGGGAACATCAGAGAGGGGTCCAGGAGCCACTCCACATATCATTCATAAATGTTATTGTGAATGGAGAGAAGGATGATGGTGGGGGCAGGCATATTTGTGTTCATAGAGGAAGGTAGAACTGTAATCTTCATACCTAATTGCTTGGCATTGATAATATAACCATCTTTCAGAGAGTCAGCTCCAAGAGGTAACTGGGAAACATCTCAGTTTTGCTCCAGGCACTATTTCGTTTGCCATCTATACCAGAAGCTGTGGTGAATGGGAAAGCCATTGCTTTCTGAAGTGCCCTTAGGCCTTTCTCAGTGACTCTTATATTTTAAGAATCATTTGGGTGAGCATAATGCTGAAATCCTGTAGCTATGAAAGCTGCACTGCCACGGCAATAAAGCTCCCCATTGAATAAGTAAAATGGCAATTTCCAAGAATCTGGGTGGTAGTTATTTCAATCAAGTTGAGAAATGGGATCACCGAGAGGGTGATTTCCACAGAATCTAGGCTGTCAGGGAAATCTTTATTACCCATTGTCTTCTCCTTACAAATTCCAGGAGAGGAGTATGAGGTTATATTTGTGTCCTCAGTAAGCCCATAAAGGTTAGCCAGTGTGCTACCTTACAGTTACATTGTAATTTTCTTTTTCAACATTCTTTTTTTTTTTTTTTTTTAGTTAAATTTTACTTTAAGTTCTTGGATACATGTGCAGAACTTGCAGGTTTGTTACATAGGTATACAGGTGCCATGGTGGTTTGCATTCTTTTATATACCGAACATAATCTTAGTACCTCACAGACGGTGCACATGTACTAACACCGTTCCTGAAACCTTAAAATGTAAGAAATATAGAAATACAGGTAGTTTGTAAGTCTTCGCTCTTGGGGAAGCCAATTTTGGATTTCCTTTGTCTTTTTGTCCTATCATACTCCTTGAAAGGGGTAGTAAAAGCATTTTTTCTCTTTTTCCCTCTCTGTAGTTCACCCCAGTGGGCACATAGTTGCTGGATTCAGGAACATTCTTTCCCAAATGATTCTTAAGGCATGCGGGTCACTGAGGTTTATTTTTAAATCCATAACCCAGGGTTCAGCAGTTGTCCTTAATTCCCGTGAGGAGGCTTTCAGCTGCCTAGACACCCCCACGTCTTTACTGGGCACATTCCAGCAGTCCTAAAGTCCTGACCCTCAGGAGTGAAATTCTGGTCTGGTGTTTCACTCCTGGAATTCCTTCATGAGGCACGGCCATGGCATGAATCAGGTATCAGATTGGAAAGCCAAGGGATCAGGTGGCTTGTGATCATAATATAAAAAGTTTCTAACGGTAAAGTGGTTTTGGAGACTTAATGAGTATTGAAAGTTTCCTTCTGCTTTATTGTCAGCCTTAGCCACCTCTTGATGGTCTCTTTAGTTCCCTTCCTGAATTGTCTAGGAGCATGCTGGAGGCAGTCAGGACATAAGGAGTTAAACTGCAGTGAACTTACGGAGAATGATTAAACAGTGATTAAGTGATATTTTAACTTCTGTTTACAGGGGAGAAATGGATGTCATCAGGAAAAGGGTTTGTTTGCAGTTTTGACTGAAGTCATCTTATCTTAGCCAGGGTTGCCTGCCCTTATTCAATTTCATTTTTAGCTGCAAGGTGAACTCCCCCACACACTTATTTTCTCATGTCCGTCTTTGTCTTTGCTCGTATTCCACTCCATCCTTTCTTTCCCCCAACCCCGTGTTGCTCTAGGAAAACCAGCTCCACTCAGAACAGAGTTGGGGTGGGCCTTAGCTGCCCTCCTGCATCTTCTGTTTCTGGAAGTCTTTGGGATGAAGCACAAATGGGAGAGTCAGGATGCTGGAATGCCATTGAACTGGTGGAAAAAGCACTAGATAGGCAATTGAAGAGGCTTGGGTTTGAATTCCAGCTCTGCTACTTATTAGCTGTGTGATCTTGGACAAATTACTTAATCTCTGTAAGTCTTAGTTTCCTGATCTGTAAAATGAGGGTGATAATTTCTACCTGAAAGAATAAGAATTAGAGAGGATTAGAGTTATGTATATAAAGAGCATTGCCTGACACACACACAGTAGGCATTCAATTATGTGTGATCAAAAGAGGTCAGAGTTGATGGTAGAATTTAGACTGCCTCGGTTAGCTTTTTGCCTATTTTTCCTAGTGCTCATTGTATCGTTTATATATTATAGTTTAAAGTTATGCTTCCAGACACAGTAATCTGTAATCCCAGCCTTTGGGAGGCCAAGGCAGATGGATCACTTGAGGTCAGGAGTTCGAGACCAGCCTGGCCAACATGGTGAAACCCTGTCTCTACTAAAAATACAAAAATTAGCCAGGCGTGGTGGCACGCGCCTGTAATCCCAGCTACTCACGAGGCTGAGGCAGGAGAATCACTTGAACCCAGGAGGTGGAGGTTACAGTGAGCTGAGATCACACCACTGCACTCCAGCTTGGGCAACAGAGCAAGACTGTCTCAAAAATAAAATAAAATAAAAAATAAAGTTATGCTATCCTTTGCTTTTATTACAGTTTAATAAGGAGCTTGGACGACTCTTAGACCCCCCATAATCTCCATCACCCTCCTCAAAGCTGCTCTAAAACAAATTTAAGTAAAAAGTATCTTGCAACCAGATTGCAAGATACAAGCCTATTTTTAATGCAATTTCTGGTTCCCTACTCTGGTACTAATGCAAATATTTATTTTTCTTAGGGATGAGTTGTGGCCAGTTGATAGAAAAGGAGATATAGGCCAGGCACGGTGGCTCACATCTGTAATCCCAGCACTTTGGGAGACTGAGGCAGGCGGATCACTTGGTGTCAGGAGTTCAAGACCAGCCTGGCCAACGTGGTGAAACCCCATCTCTACTAAAATACAAAAATTAGCAGGGCGTGGTAGCTCATGTCTGTAATTCCAGCTACCGGGGAGGATGAGGCAGGAGAATCGCTTGAACCTCGGAGGCAGAGGTTGCAGTGAGCCGAGATTGAGCCATTAGACTCCAGCCTGGGCAACAAAGTGAGACTCCACCTCACACACACACACAAAGAAGATATAATTTCGTCTTTTGATACTGTTTTACATATTTGATGCATTTATGATAGAGAAATGGATTATGGTTATTCTATCCTTCCTTTTACTAAGGTAGAATGAGCCAAGGCCGGTGGGACCTGACAGATCTCAGGGGCTTTGCCGTTCCTCTCAGCCCTAGTGATGGTTGGCTAAGTCTCTTTTTCTTAGGTCTCAGGGTATTCAGCTGTTTTGGGAACTTGTTGAAAATTGTTGTTTTGCAGTACAAAATACACTCTGTTACTTTTTAATCAGTATTTTTTTTTGAGACAGGGTCTCGCTCTCTGTTCACTGCAGCCTTTGCCTCCTGGGTTCAAGTGATTCTTGTGCCACAACCTCCTGAGCAGCTGGGACTACAGGCGCGTGCTGCCATGCCCAGCTAATATTTTTGTATTTTTAGTAGAGATGGGATTTTGCCATGTTGTCCAGGCTGTTCTTGAACTCCTGGCTTCAAGCAGTCCACCCGCCTTGGCCTCCCAAAGTGCTGGGATTATAGGCATTGAGCCACTGCACCTGGCCAGTAATCAGTATCTTTTTAGCATATTACTTCTTTTGGGGAGATCCTCCAAATCAGGGGTCTCCAGTGTGCTAAATATTTGATAGAGCATAAGGAACTTTGAGTATTTTAGTTTCCGATTATTAGTAAAGAGTGGCTCAGATTGCCTTTTACTTTATAAAAGTTCATGCATTGGAAGACTTAATATTGTTAAGATGGCAACACTCCCCAAACTAATCTACAGATTCAATGCAGTCCCTATCAGAATCCCAGCAGGGTTTTTCTTCTTCGTCTTTCGTCTTTCTTCTCCTCCTCCTCCTCTTCCTCTTCTTCCTCTTCCTCTTCCTCCTCCTCTTCCTCCTCTTCTTCCAGAAATTGGCAAGCTCCTCCTGAAATTCATGTGAAAATGCAAGGGACACAGAATAGTCAAAGCAGTCTTGAAAAAGAACAAAATTGGAGGACTCACACTTCCAAATTTGAAAACTTACTACAAAGCTACAGTAATTAAGACAGGATGGTACTGGCATAGGGATAGACATATAGATCAATGGAATAGAATTGAGAGTCCAAAAATAAACCCTTACATTTATGGTAAATTGATTTGTGATAAAGGTGCCAAGACAATTCAATGTAGAAAGAATTGTCTTTTCAACAAATTGTACTGGAACAACTGGATATCCATATGCAAAAGAATGAATTTGGCCAGGCGTGGTGGCTCACGCCTGTAATCCCAGCAATTTGGCAGGCAAAGGTGGGTGGATCACACAAGGTCAGGAGTTCGAGACCAGCCTGGCCAACATTGTGAAGCCCCATCTCTACTAAAAATACAAAAATTAGCTGGGTGTGGTGGTGGGTGCCTGTAATCCCAGCTACTTGGGAGGCTGAGGTAGGAGAATCGCTTGAAACCCATGAGGCAGAGGTTGTAGTGAGCCAAGATCACACCACTCCACTCCAGCGTGGGCAACAGAGCAAGACTCTGCCTCAAAAAAAAAAAAAAAAAGATTTTAAAGCCTGACCTCACACAACATGTAAAACTTAAAGTGGATCGTAGACCTATATATGAGCTAAAATTATAAAACTATTAGAAGAAAACTTAGGAGTAAATCTTTGTGACCTTGGATTAGGTAGTGTTTTCTTGTAGCTAACACTGAAAGTATACACAGAAAAGAAAAAAATAGAGAAATTATACTTGATCAAAATATAAAACCTTTGTGCTTCAAAGGACACTACCTAGAAAATGAAGACATCTCACAGAATGGGAGAAAATATTTGCAAATCATATATCTAATAAGAGACTTATATCCAAAATATATAAAGAATTCTTTGAACTCAATAGTGAAAAGAAAACCCAATTAAAAAATGGGCAAAGGATTTATATAGCCATTTCTTCAAAGAAGATATACAAATGGCTAATAAGCACATGAAAAGATGCTTAGATGCTTAACATCATTAGTTATTAGGGAAATGCTAATCAAGATCACAATGAGATACCACTTCATACCCACTAGAATGGCTTTAATGAAAAAGAGAGTGAGGATGTGGAGAAATTGGAACCCTCCAACATTGCTGGTGGGAATATAAAATGGCGCACCTGCTTTAGAAAACAGTTTGATGGTTCTTCAAAAAGGTAAACATAGAGTTGCCACATGAGCCAGCAATTCCAAAGTGTATATCCAAAAGAACTGAAAACATATATTCATAGAAAACTTGTACATAAATGTTCATAGCAGCATTATTCATAATAGCCCCAAAGCAGAAACAGTTGAAACATCTATCAACTGATGAATGGAAAAACACACTGTGGCATATCCATATAACAGAATATTATTTGTCAGTGAAAAGGAATGAAGTACTGATCGATGCTAACATGGATCAACCTTGAGAACATTAGACTAAGTGAAAGAAGCCAGACACAAAAGGCTTGTATTCCATTTATACAGAATAGGCAAAACCATAGAGACCATAAGTAGATTAGTGGTTGCTAGGGGTCAAGGAGGGGAGAATGGGAAGTGACTGCTAATTGGTATAGGGTTTCTTTTGGGGGTGATGAAATGTTCTAGTTAGATAATGTTGATGGTTGAACAACTCTGTGAATATACTGATATTTAAACAGCCATTGAATTGTATACCTAAAAAGAGTGAATTTATGTTAACCAAATCTCAGTGAAGCTGTTATTAAAAATATTAGGCTGATTTGTAGGTATGAATAGTATTTTGTCTGTTTGTATTGGGCCCCTTATTGCTGCCACTGAGAATCTTGAAGTTGTCTTGAATACTTTGCTTCAGAACTGTCACTGTTTTGAGCAGGCAAGTTACTGTTGCCCCAAATCTTCAAGGTGAGAAACAGGTTTGCAATCATTTTTTGCAGGAGAATACATGATGGCACTTTATATCAGGAACTGAACTTTTAAGGTGAGCACTCTGAGGTTGAAGCATTTCCAAGTTTTAAGTGTGACTGTGCCCTGCCTTCGTTCTTACTTCATCCTTTCAACTGTGTGTCCCACTGGAGTAGCCAGTTTCCCAGCCCCATTCCCAGCTCCACCAAGATCCTCACTTCTTTCATCATTTTCACCTTTTTCCCTAGGCTATGTTTGATCTTGCTCTGAGACCTTCTTTCTTGGGAGGTATAGACAGAGTAGCTGCAGAAACCTCTGGGTGGCACCCTGCCGCCACAGGATTTCCAAAGAATGACATGTCTGGAAGAGGCTCAGGCTTGTGTTGGCAGGAAGAAGTGACTCATTTTTCATCAAAGGAATTTCAAAGAACATATAATGACAGGATGATGTCACAGGAGCAGGTGGAGACAGGAACCTTGATTGAGTTGCTGGAAGATGTTAAATGGTGTAGCTGCCTGAGCAGTCAGAATGATTGACCAGCATAAATCATAGGAAACATCACCTGTTTTTTAGTTCCTGTTTCATGAGCCCTGGTGTGGGCAGCGTTGTTCATGTGCCCTCAGAGCATATGGTTGAGCCTATGCATGTCCTGGGTATACTGTGTGTGTTATCTGGGTGAGATGGCTCACAACATCCTGTGCTAGTCATGGACTTCTTTCACATGCAGGGCAGTGTGTGTGGGTTCCTGCACTTTGTGCCTCAGTTCTATAGCTAGCAGGGTCTGTGTCTTGGAAATGAACCTTACATGGTCATGGTGGCTGGGGTGAAGGCATGACATGTCCCCTGACATATTTAGAGAGGGGAACTTGCCTTGACATCAGAAGGTCAGATCTCAGAGTTTTTTACCTTATTGCCAAAAGTACCCTAGTTCCATCTAGTATTTTGGCAAGAGCCGGATCTTTGCTCAAAGCCCAGTTAAGTCTTGTGGTGGTGTTTTTCTTCTTTGAGTAGAGGGTCCTCCAATGGTGTTGTGTGGTTGAAGCTGATAAGGCGGGGTGGGGTGGGGTGGGGTGGTGGGATGGAGAGTTACAGTCAGGGTGAGTCTTACTATCTTTTCATATTGCAAAGCACTAAAGTTGGTTAGGTTATTCAGGCTCCTATTTATATTAAGATTGTGAAAGAGTGCTCCTGGTCATCATTATGCACCTACCAGAGTCTGTGTGATTATGAGGTTGGAGGCTAAATTAGCCATTTACACAAAGATAAAAGAGAGGCTAGCATTGATAATATTCTGCCTCAGGTTTCAGGCCTCTCAAGGAAGGTTTTAGGAGAGATGGCTTAGCAGTATCAGTTGCTGCCTTTGTGCTTATAACTCGTTCATCTGAAGATGGTATGGAAAAAGAGACTTTTAGTCTGCATAGGACACCACCAAAAAAGCAGAAGATACTACCTCTCTTTAAGATATATCAGGGCTAGGGCCGGGCGCGGTGGCACATGCCTGTAATCCCAGCACTTTGGGAGGCCGAAGCGGGCGGATCACGAGGTCAGGAGATTGAGACCATCCTGGCTAACACTGTGAAACCCCCTGTCTATTAAAAATACAAAAACATTAGCTGGGCGTGGTGGTGGGTGCCTGTAGTCCCAGCTACTCAGGAGGCTGAGGCAGGAGAATGGTGTGAACCTGGGAGGTGGAGCTTGCAGTGAGCCGACATGGCACCACTGCACTCCAGCCTGGGCGACAGAGCGAGACTCTGTCTCAAAAAAAGAAGAAAGAAAGATATATCAGAAGAGCTGGGCATGGTAGCTCACACCTGTAGTTCTAGCTACTTGGGAGGCTAAGGCAGGAGGATTGCTTGAGCCCAGGAGTTCGAGGTTATAGAATAGTGCCATGATTGTGTCTGTGTAGCCACTGTACTCCAACCTGGGTAACAGAGAGGCCCAGTTTCTTTAAAAAAAAAAAAAAAAAAAAAAAGTAAACCCAAGATATGTTAGAAGCAAGAAGCAAAAGTTAGAAAACAACAGCTATAATTTGAAAGGGAGGAAGGAAAGGTTTCTTTCTTTCTTGACGCAGTCTTTAATTGTTACGTTCTTCTGGCTGATCATGAGTTTTGTTTTTAGACAATATTACTAGGTACACTGTAGGATGTAAACAGATCCTTGGAGTAGGATAAGAAGGAAATGAGTCAGATAACTTATTTCTTTTTTTTTTTTTTTTTTTTTTTTGAGACGGAGTGTGGCTCTGTCGCCCGGGCTGGAGTGCAGTGGCCGGATCTCAGCTCACTGCAAGCTCCGCCTCCCGGGTTTACGCCATTCTCCTGCCTCAGCCTCCCGAGTAGCTGGGACTACAGGCGCCCGCCACCTCGCCCGGCTAGTTTTTTTTTTGTATTTTTTAGTAGAGACGGGGTTTCACCGTGCTAGCCAGGATGGTCTCGATCTCCTGACCTCGTGATCCGCCCGTCTCGGCCTCCCAGAGAAGGGTGCTGGACTTCCCTGGGGGTTAGTTAGCAATATTCCTCCTGCCTGCCAGCAGCCATCTCCCTGTGTCTCTTCATGAAATAACAAACCATTAGAAGAGATTTTTAACCTGAGGTGCTGAAGAACCCAGGGAGGAAAGTTCCCTAGGGTGTATTTGATTTGGGAGCCCCCTGAGGGTAATCTGTGGTGATGCGGTTTCAGAAGGTAACACCTGACTCATTATCAGATGAGTCTGAACCCAAGAAGCAGCGTTGACCTTAACATCTTCTCACATCTGCCACATAATATATACAGGTCCTCTCTCCCTTTGGTTATGAGCTAAAGGCCTTTAATCATGAGGTAGAGCAGTGGATAAGGGAGAAATATCTGAAACCCAATTAACGAGAATGTTAAGGGAATCCATGTGGGGGATGGGATTCTGAACCTCTCTCTCTCTCTTTCTCTCTTTCTCTCTCTCTCTCTCTCTCTCTCTCTGTGTGTGTGTGTGTGTTTGTGTGTGTGTGTGTGTTTTGGTGGGGGGCAAAATGACTTTCTTTTTCTTTTTTTAATTTCAGACGGAGTCTCACTCTGTCACCAGGCTGGGGTGCAGTGGCGTGCTCGGCTCACTGCAACCACCAACTCCCAGGTTCAAGTGATTCTCCTGCCTCAGCCTCCCGAGTAGCTGGGATTACAGGCATGTGCCACCACGCCCAGCCTGGAAGTGACTTTTTTGGGGGCTCACCTATAGGATAAAATCCAAACTCACCTTGTCATTTAAGATCTTTCATAATCCAGTCCAACTTTCTATAACATTAAATCAAAATTATACATGTTCTTATTTTAAAAGGTTCAAATATTACCATGAGGCATATGACAAAAATAATCTGTATTTTCCACTATATTCTTTCTTTTCTTTTTTTTTTAAGAGACAGAGTCTCACTCTGTCACCCAGGCTGGAATGCAGTGGTGTGATCATGGCTCACTGCACCCTTGAACTCCTGGGCGCAAGGGTCTTCCCACCTCAGCTTCCTGAGTAGCTGAGACTATAGGCGTGCACCACTGTGCCTGGCTAATTTTTTTACTTCTTGTAGAAATGGGGTCTCGTTTTGTTCTCCAGGCTAGTCTCGAACTCCTGGCCTCAAATGATGCTCCTACCTTGGACTCTCAGAGTTCTGGGGTTGCCGGCGTGGGCCCCCACACCTGGCCCACATTTCTGTTTCTTTTTTTTCTGCACACAAAAACAGCCAGAATATATTTCCTTTTCTTTTACTAGTGATTCTTGTTGTTTTTGGTTTTTTGTTTTGTTTTGTTTTGTTTTGAACATTATCTGTTGATATTCTACACAAAATTAGGGTTTAGTGTTTTTATTCTTACCCCCTTAACATACACACTTTCTCTTCCCCTTTCTTCCCAAAGTCACGCATTATTGCCGTTATATTCAGTGTTCAGATTAATGTGATTATATAGATATTGCTTAAAGGTGAGCTAAGTAATATACTATGATTACATTTCCTTTCTGGACTAACTTTTAATTTTTCCTGGAATTAATAATTGCCATATTTTGTCACATGTTTACTGATCTATGTACATACCTTCAGACTCTCTCATGGGGACTCTAAGACTTCTCTCTCAGTATGTTGAAACATATCAAATAATCTTTTAGTTCAATAGTTTATTTGGAGACATCCCCCAGGAGCTTTCTCTTACTCACTCTGGATGGGTTGCTCTTAAAGTAAAGCTGTCTTGCCTTTAGTAAAGCTGTCATCCTGGCACTTCCCTTCACTATCATATGGGGAAATTCCCTCACCTGTCTTCCCTGTTGGATCTCATGTTTCCCAGAGCTGATGTTGTCATATTTCATGATGTACTCCATTTTTTCATTGTGGTATATCCTAGCTTCCTGAGGAAAGATACAAGGGAGGTAAACGTTTTTGAGACTTTGCTTATCTGAAAATGTCTTATTCTACTTTTCATTTGATTAAGAGTTTGAGTATAGAGTTCTAGGTTGCAAATCACTTTCTAGCAGATTTTTTTAAAAAAATTATTTAAATTATTTTTTGTAGAAATGAGGTCTCGCTATGTTGCCCAAGCTGGCCTCAGACTCCTGGGTTCAAGCAATTGTCTGGCTAATATTTCCTTTTAAGGCTCTCTAAGGATATTAATTAGAGGCTCTTTCTTTCTTTCCTTTTCTCTTTTCCTTTTTCTTTCTTTTCTTTCTCTCTCTTTCTTTCTTTCTCTCTCTTTCTTTCTTTCTTTCTCTCTCTCTCTCTCTCTTTCTTTCTTTCTCTCTCTTTCTTTCTCTCTTTCTTTCTTTCTTTCGTGCTTTCCTCTGCATCCAACATTGTCTCTGTTTCTTCTGAGCTCCTTCTATTTATTTTGGTCTCTGTCTTTCATGTTAGAAGCTCTCTTAAAATGTCTGATGTTTCTTTGTGATCTTCACGTTTAAGAGTTGGGCCCTAGCCAGACACAGTGGCTCACACCTATAATCCCAGCACTTTGGAAGGCCAAGGTCGGTGGATTGCTTGAGCCCAGGAGTTTGAGACTAGCCTGGGCAACTCCATCTCTACAAAATATTACAAAAATGAGCCGGGTGTGGTGGCACATGGAGGCTGAGGTGGGCGGATCGCTTGAGCCCCAGAGGTTGAAGCTGTAGTAAGCTGAGACTGTGCCACTACACTCCAGCTTGGGCAACAGAGTGAGACCCTGTCTCCAAAAAGAAAAAAAAAACAGCTGGGCCCTAAAATGGTGATTGGTGGGACTTGTTAACTGGTATATTCCTAATGAATAACCAGGTAGAGGAGGTTGGTTTCCCCAGGAAAGAACTGGCCAGCCTCCCATCTGGAGGCCAATTCTGGCAGCTAGAGCTCTGGGCCAGGTGGAGCAATGGGCCAGTGTGGAAGGGCCTCATCGTTCATTGTCAAAGTTGATTGATTGATTGATTGATTCAGACGGAGTCTTACCCTGTCACTCAAGCTGGAGTGCAACCTCCGCCTCCCAGGTTCACTGCAATCTCTGCCTCCCAGGTTCAAGCGATTCTCCCACCACAGCCTCCCGAGTAGCTGGGATTACAGGCGTGTGCCACCACGCCCGGCTAATTTTGTATTTTTAGTAGAGGTGGGTTTCACCATGTTGGCCAGGCTGGTCTTGAACTCCTGGCCTCAAGTGATCCACCCTCCTCAGCCTCCGAAAGTACTAGGATTACAGGTCCATGCCACCACGCCCAGTTAATTTTGTATTTTTAGTAGAGGTGGGGTTTCACCATGTTGGCCAGGCTGGTCTCAAAGTCTTGAGCTCAGGCGATCCACCCACTTTGGCTTCCCAAAGTGTTAGGATTACAGGCGTGAGCCACTGTGCCCGGCCCATTGTCAGATTTCATTTAATATCCCTGTTTTCACTGAGGCACCTGGCTCCTGACCTCACACGGGCCTGAAGACTTCCAACCAATCTTGTTTTTAGCCTTACTCTGCAGCATGCCTCCTCCTACCAAGGCTTCAGAGGTTCCAGGTGCTTCCAATTTTTGAGCCTTTCTGAGGTTCTGCAGCACAATTTACCTTGTTTCTTATTGTTGCCCATTTCCTGCAGGCACTTAGCAGAGAAAGAGAAAGCTGACATTTAAGTTTTCCACCATTTGTTTATCCACACTCCAGTGTATCAAATTTTGTTGCTATTTCTTATTCTTATTTTCTGTGGGTTTGTGCCATTTTAATTCTCTTACTGTCACTTTTCTGAGGTTTCTGAAAGGGAGCTAAATGTGCTTATTAAATTTGTGATGGATACCCTAAAGTTGGCAGAAGTTAATCTTCCCAATTTACTTACCTCTCTCTGAGCCTCCCCAAATCCCAACCCAAATACACAAACCCTGTGATTCATTCTAGTGTCACTTGTACTTTCTTTTTTTCATTCTCTTCCTCATGCTATCTCTCCTCCTGGAGTGTTTACTCTTCCTATTTCAGACTGTTGAAATCCTACACATCCTTCTAGTCCCAGGTTATATTTCTTATCTATGGAAGCCTTTTTTTTGACTTCCCCAACAGGAAATGACCGTTTCATTGACTGAATTTCTGAAGTTCCATTCACTGAGTTCTTATAGTCTTGCCCTCCTCATGACACAGCCTGCACTGCTTTATGTTAAGATTATCTGTATACATATTTCTTCAGTTAGATTGTAAGCTTTTAAAGGATAGTTGCTTAAGACTGGCTTTGTAATTTTTTTGTTATTGATAACAATCAACATAGTACCTAGGCAACTAAATATTTCACAGAACCACAGAATTTTAGAGCTGGAAAAGAATTTAGAGATCTAGAATGCCAACTCATTTTATGAATGAGTAAACAGATCCAGTGTAATGATCCTGAAGTCATTTAATAAGCCAAGAACAGAACTGGACCTATAATCGTCTCTAGTTCTGTAATGTCTAAATGCATGATAAAATCTGATTGTGCTTATTCAGATGTTCTGGTTTATCAAAAGTTAACCAGAGAGCACTTTTTGTTTCATTCTTGTTGAAAATTTTTGTAAATATCTTTTTGATTTTAGTAATTAGGTATGCCATAGGTAATTTCTTTTCTCTCTCCTTCCCTGCCTCTCTTCTTTCTCTCTTTCTTGTTCCCTCCCCTCCCCTCTCTTCCTTTCTCTTTTCCTTTTCTTTCTTTCTCCTTTTCTTTGTGTTTTATTTATTTTTTTTTTATTTTCATTTATTTATTTTTGGACATAGTCTTGCTTTGTCACCCAGGTTGAAGTGTAGTGGCGTGAGTAGCTGGGACTACAGGTGTGCATCCCCACACCCAGCTAACTTTTTGTATTTTTTCATAACAACAGGGTTTTGCCATTTTGCCCAGGGTGGTCTCGAACTCCTGGGCTCAAGAAATCTGCCCTCTCAGCCTCCCAAAGTACTGGGATTACAGGCGTGAGCCACTGCCTTGTGCTATTTCTCTTTTTCTCTTTCTTTCTTTCTCTCCCTCTTTTTGATAAAAATCAGGATCTGGAATATTCTGGATTTTGTCAAAAACTAAGCTGGAGGCGGTACGGTGGCCTGTAATTCCAGCACTTTGGGAGGCTGATGCGGGTGGATCACTTGAGGCCAGGAGTTCGAGACTGGCTTGGCCAACATGGCAGAACCCCATCTCTACTAAAAATACAAAAATTAGCCGAGCGTGGTGGTATGCCTGTAATCCCAGCTACTTGGGAGGCTGAGGCATGAGAATCGCTTGAACCTGGGAGGTGAAGTTTGCAGTGAGCTGAGATTGCACCACTGCACTCCAGCCTGGGTGACAGAGTGAGAGTCTGTCTCAAAAAAAAAAAAACAAAAACAAAAAACAAAGAAAACCAAAAAACCAAAACAACAACAACAAAAACTGAGCTGGATAATAGTTTTCTTCCCAGGCATATATGAGCATCAGAGACCCAAGGATTACAGGTAGGGAAAAAATTTAGGCAACTGTATTGAAGGTGCTCTGATTTTAAGAAAATTTTAAAAAGTCACAGGATATGATGTATTT
Source organism: Papio anubis (assembly GCF_008728515.1). Classification (NCBI taxonomy): domain Eukaryota; kingdom Metazoa; phylum Chordata; class Mammalia; order Primates; family Cercopithecidae; genus Papio; species Papio anubis. The sequence continues at coordinate 37,410,107 of NC_044976.1, forward strand.
GGGGTGATTCTTTTTTTTTTTTTGAGACGGAGTCTCGCTCTGTAGCCCAGGCTGGAGTGCAGTGGCCGGATCTCAGCTCACTGCAAGCTCCGCCTCCCGGGTTTACACCATTCTCCTGCCTCAGCCTTCCCGAGTAGCTGGGACTACAAGCGCCCGCCACCGCGCCCGGCTAGTTTTTTTTTTTTGTATTTTTTAGTAGAGACGGGGTTTCACCATGTTAGCCAGGATGGTCTCGATCTCCTGACCTCGTGATCCGCCCGTCTCGGCCTCCCAAAGTGCTGGGATTACAGGCTTGAGCCCCCGCGCCCGGCCTGGGGTGATTCTTTTTTTTTTTTTTTTTTTGACAGTTTATCAGGGATTATTATTGCTTAAGATAGCTTTGAAGTAAATTGTCTGTGTCAGAGACCTTCCTCCACTTCTCTCACTTATCTAGCTCTTGGCAGCTATTTCCAGAATGTTTGCACTAACTCCATAGATTCATGTCTGAAGGATTAGATACTCTAGGAACATCTACTGGGAGAAAGTTTAACTACAACTGTTGTCCATTTTTCGTTTAATGTGCCAGTCACTAATCAAAAAACCAGATGCTGTCATTTTCCTCATCCACTACTTGGGACACCTAAGGGTGGATGGACAGATACTTAAGAGGCTGCCTCCTTCATCTGAGATTGGGCTTTTCATCAGGGCTGTGCTGCACAGTGTGATGCTGTGTGATAGCAGATGGCTCTGCTTCATGCCCATTACTTTTTGTTTTATCCAAAGTAGAAGCTGTGGTCCCCGGATTTTAGAGAGTAAGGGCTTATCATACTCATTGGCTTTTCTGCCTTTGCCCGTTTCTGTATTGCCACCTGGCTGCCATTAGAGGGAATTCATTACAACTCTGAGTCCCTGCAGGGAGCTGAGAGGAACTATCCTTGTGTTCGGGATGGGACATGTGTTCTTAAAACTGGGCCAGGCATGGTGGCTCCCAGCAATTTGGGAGGCCGAAGCAGGTGGATCACTTGAGGCCAGGAGTTCGAGACCAGCCTGGCCAACATGGTGAAACTCCGTTTATATTAAAAATACAAAAATTAGCTGGGTGTGGTGGTGTATGCCTGTAATTCCAGCTACTCGGGAGGCTGAGGCACAATAATTGCTTGAACCTGGGAAGTGGAGGCTGCAGTGAGCCGATATCTCACCACTGCACTCCAGCCTGGGCGACAGAGCAAAACTCTGTCTCAAAAACAGAAAAAACCAAAAAACTTAAAACGGTTACCCAGATTTCCTTTTATGACTTGTTCAGTCAGAGGCAGCTGGGAGGATGCACGCTGGGGAAGCATTACTCACCAGGCACACATAGTGGCCCTGACTGCTGGCAAGTAGTCTGGGCTGTGTTAAGAGTGAGTCACCTCGGGGAATGGAAAAATTGCAAGGTACTGAGGGTAGGAGTTGTGTGCCAGTGACTGCTCCTTCTCTGTCTGCTATTTTCTCTATAAGGACTCATCACAAAACCATAAATACTGGCGATCCTGTTGAGGCAGTTGAAGCCAACCAACTTTATGGTGATAATGTTTCCCATGAAAGGAATGAGCTGACTGGACATAGCATTGTTGCCTTCTATGTTACAGGTGTATATAGATTTTGATACAAGCTTGTACTTGTATAATGAAAGTTCCATATGTGAGAATTTCATTAGAATAAAAGCAACACAGGTTTTCTTTGTTGTTTAAACTCAGTCTTCTGTGTCTATCTATCTTTGTCCAGTAGGGGTCACTGAGGGTTAGGCTGTCAATAAGAGAAACTCACTAATCTAATGATAGATGAGCCAGATTCCTTGTCTATTGTGACATCTTTGTACATTCAGTACTATCTTTTTTTTTTTTTTTAAATATATATTAGAGCAGAAACAAAAGGCGTGAACTTGTATTAAGAACTTTATCGGCGAAGCACCGTGGCTCATGTCTGTAACCCCTGCACTTTGGGAGGCTGAGGTGGATGGATATCATCTGAGGTCAGGAGTTGGAGACCAGCCTGGCCAACATGGTGAAACCCTGTCTCTACCAAAAATGCAAAAAAATTAGACAGGCATGGTGGTGCACACCTGTAATCCCAGCTACTTGGGAGGCTGAGGCAGGAGATTCGCTTGAACCCAGGAGGCAGAGGTTGCAGTGAACCAAGATTACGCCATTGCACTCTAATCTGGGCAACAAGAGTGAAATTCTGTCTCAAAAAAAATATATATATATTTATTTTTTTTCTGGACAAAAATAACAATCCTGAGCAAGATTCTGGAATAGTGCCCATAGACATGGCTTCTTTTCTTCGTATCATTTTTTTCTCTATTTCTTTAAGATGTTGGCTACCAGAGTTTCCTGGAAAAAGCTTACTAGATAGATAATATTTTAGTGGGGAAAAGGGTCAAAATTCCAGAGACAGGGATTACTTAAAATGGTAATATGGCTGTTGAGTTGACTAGATATTCTTGTCCTTTCCCTTTTTGAAGCAATGCTGTTGAAGCCTAATTTGATTTAGTCATTGAGCTGGTTGGTGTCTTAGAGCTGTTCAATACCACGCATGTTACTTTCACTTACCTTCTTGCGTTCACCACTGAAGATGACTTGATGCCCTGCTAGGAGGCAGATTCTCTTGTATAGTAATCATAATAAAAAGAGTTGGCATTAATGAGTCGATGTTTAATGCTTTCTAAATAGTTAATGCTTACTGTGTGCCAAATATATTATGCATTTTCTCACTTAATCCTCACCATAACACTGTGAAGAGGTAATTTTATTATCCCCATTTGACACGAAATAACTATGGATTAAAGGGATTAAGTAATTCATTTAGAGATATACAACTAGAGATTGTGAAATCAGAATTTGAATATAGGTTTGGCTCACAAATTATATTTACAGCCCTGGTCAGAGAGAGAGAGAGAGAGAGAGAGAGAGAGAGAGAGAGAGAGGCACTTGGGTTTAAGAGTGAGTTTTCTGTTTTCTTTTTTTTTTTGAGACAGAGTTTCATTTTTGTTGCCCAGGCTGGGGTGCAATGGCGTGATCTCAGCTCACTGCAACCTCCGCCTTCTGGGTTCAGGTGATTCTCTTGCCTCAGCCTCTCAAGTAGCTGGGATTACAGGCATGCCCGGGGAATTTTGTATTTTTAATAGAGATGGGGTTTCACCATATTGGTCAGGCTGCTCTCAGACTCCTGACCTCAGGTGATCCACTCACCTCATCCTCCCAAAGTGCTGGGATTACAGGCGTGAGCCACCGCACCTGGACAAGAGTGAGTTTTCTAAGTGCTGTACTGGAACATCTCTCACTTTATTTTCTGCCCCTCCTCCTTAGTGTTACTTTCCCTTTTCTTTCTTAAGGGTAAGACCTTCAATTGCTGAGCTTGATAAGAAGGCCATCTAGAGTTTAGATGCTGGGCAGAATCCGTATCTGGAGGGATTTCCAGAAGTGGAATTTCTTTTCTTTTCCTTTTTTTTTTTTTGAGACAGAGTCTTGTTCTGTTTCCCAGGCTGGAGTGCAGTGGTGCGATCTTGGCTCACTACAGCCTCCACCTCCCGGACTTAAGAGATTCTTCTAACTCAGCCTCCCAGGTAGCTGGGACTATAGGCACATGCCACCATGCCCGGCTAATCGTTGTATTTTTTAGTAGAGATTGGTGGCCAGGCTGATCTTGAACTCCTGACCTTAGGTGATCCACCCACCTCAGCCTCTTAATGTGCTGGGATTACAGGCGTGAGCCACCACACCCAGCCAAAAGTGGAATTCCTTTCTCCCTGCCCTGCCCTCCCCTCCCCTCTCTATTGTCTTTCTCTGCTGTCTAGGCTAGAGTGCAGTGGTGTGATCATAGCTCACTGTGGCCTGAAATTCCTGGGCTGGAGTAATTCTCCTGCGTCAGCCTCCCAAGTAGCTAGAACTACAGGTGTGTAACCACTGTGCCTGACTCAGTGTTACTATGTTTTGGAGAGATGAGGTCTTGCTATGTTGCCCAGAGTGGTCTTGAACTCCTGTCCTCAGGCAGTCCTCCTGCCTCAGCTTCTCAAAGCACTGGGATTACAGGGGTGAGCCACTGCTCCCAGCCAAGTAGTGTAATTTCTGAATTAATAAACTAGCTTCCTTCCAGCTCCAAGAAAAAGCAAAACTTGTGTTCTTGGAGGCATTTTTTTCTTTTAAATTCCCAGGTAGATTTGGAAGTTCACTGTTAAATGTGGTTCGACACCCTTGTTAGTGTATGTTACCTACTGGGTCTCTCTTGAAGAGCATTTTGAGTTATTTCTGCCGTAAGATGAATGGTTTTCCAGGCACTTGTTCTCGGTTGTATGTTTTTATGGTCAAAAAAGATGCATTACCAGAAGAAATGTTTATATTTTGGGAGTATTCATAATTTATTGGGCCCAGTTTTGCCCTTTCTGGTATGCCCCCCACTTCTTGCTCTTAAGCAGTTCTCAGATCTTCTTGTTCATTTATTAGTTTATTTGCTCATTCCACAAACAGTTATTTAGTGACTAAGATTTTATAAAGGAGAGCAGACATTTATCTAACTTCAAAAACAGTCTAGTGAGGGATTAACAGTATGTGCTCAGCTGTATTAAAAAGCACAAAGTGCTAAACTTGAGAGAAACAGAAAAAGTATAATAAAAGCTCAAGGGAGGGAGAAGTTTACTTCTCACTGGGATGGAGGGAGGGACTGGAGATAATTCTCTGGAAGTACTGGATTTAAGCTGGTCTATAGAAACAGGATTTTAATATCCGGAGATGGTAAGGAAAAATGTGCCAGGATAATGAGGGAAATATTGTGAAGCCAGAGAGTTTTGGATTTAATTTGCTGATAGGGAGAAATGTAAAGTTTTACATGTGAAAGTTTTACAAGTGAAGTTATAAATAAACATTTATTAAGCATTTAAAATGTGCCAGTAATTATGGTGAATGAGGACGGGGTTGATAAATTGGAGACTGAGATTAGGCAGATTAGGTAATTTAGGTGAGGTAAGTTATCAGTTGCCAAGGTTTTGTACAGTCTGAGCAGTATTCATAGTCTTTGTGGTCAGATGTAGTTTGTTTGCTGCTCCTCCAAATAATGACAATTATAACCAGTAATTATTAAGCACATATTGAGCACCTGAAACACATTAACTCATTCATCCTTACAACTCTGAGACAGGTGCTATCATTATCATCATTTTACATATGAGGAAATTGACATGCCATGAAGTTAAGTAACTTGCCCAAAGATGCTAAATATGATGTATACATAGTAGTCTGGATTTAAACCAGGCAGACTAGGCTTATAATTCCCATGCTACTATAATACTCATGGCATCTAGGTTTACAAAGCAGTAAATGTGGAGATTTTCCTTACTTTGTTGTGTTCAGTGACACTTGTGTATGTAGAATGTTCTTTGTAGACATTTTGGGCCTTTGCAAGTTGTCTCAATACCACATTGCCAAACCTTAGAGGCAGAGTCATGGATGTCTCCTAATTAAGGTATCTGAAGCCCACATCCTCTGCCTGTCTTCAGTTAGGTGCCTAGTGTACTCATGGGAGGGGACAGATGACAAGAGTTTCAGGGCCAGGCTTTGATGTCTGCATCGTGCCATTTCCAGAAACCCAAGGTTTTCAGACCTATCAGTTATGTGCTGTTCCCTCTACCAAATTTATAATCTTAGGTATATTTGTTGTATTTTTAAAAAGCCTTCTCTCTTTGTAAGCATTATTTTTCTAGATTTTGTTTTTTTATTTATGGTGTAACTTAAATTTTTAGTCTGAATCTGCTAAAGTTATGATGCTTGTGGATATCAATTATTTTGAGACCAAGTAAATCTCAATGACATTTGAATAAAACATCTAGCATACCTTTGCACAGGCTGTTTTTGCTTGCAAACATTAAAGTAATTCTGGGGTGTTGCCTTGTGTTGAGATTTCCTGTGGGTAACAGGGGAGACCATCCCAAATTCCTGTGGGTAATCCCAAAGAGAGGCAGATCTAAAATCTTAATGAAGTTCTTAGTCTGTCTTCTACAAGGCTTCTTTCATGGTTTGGGGCCCTGCCCGTTGGCTGTTTCTAAGGGATATCCTGGGGGGTGCTAAATGTGACTTTAAAAGGACTGTTCTTTGTATAATAAATGATCTCTTAAAAAGAAAACTAGTCACTCCCTCCTGCCAGCCTCTAACCACTTCCTATAAATGACAGCACACAGATCTATCTTAGTTTCACTACATGAAAAATTACTTTATTTTCATGAAAGCAGTTCCCCTCTGCTTCTGTCCTCCTTCCATCATACATATTATACACACACACACACACACACACAGACACACAAGCTGCAAATAGGCAAACTTTTTACCTGTCATATCAAGGTATAACATGCCATGTTTTGATGATCTTATGAGAATAAATTACTTTGGTTATCTTTCATTGTCTTCTCTAATAATAAAGGTAGGTTCAGAACGTATCTTGGTATTTGAGTGCTTTGGATTTTTTCCCCCAAATTTCCTAGGTGTTTTTGAATGGCACAGACATGGTATATGATTTTCTAATTACTGGTGCCAGAAGCTCTTATAACAGCTTTATAATGGCTTCAGGTAGCAAATAGGGCAGAGAAATGGCTTTCACTTTGGGAAATGAAAATATGGTGAAGGTATTTGTAAGACTGAAAAGATGGTTGTGGTGGCTTATGCTTGTAATCCCAGCACTTTGGGAGGCAGAGGCGGGAGGGTCGCTCTTAAGGCCAGGAGTTTGAGACTAGCCTGGTCTACATAGTGAGACCCCATCTTCAAAAAAAATTAAAAAATTATGGCCAGCATGGTGGTGCATGTTTATAGTCCCAGCTCCTCGGGAGGCTAAACCAGGAGGATCACTTGAGCCTAGGAGTTCAAGGCTGTAGTGAGCTATGATCACACCACTGCATTCTGGCCTGGGCGACAGCGCGAGACCCTGTTTCGAAAACCATGGTTGAGAAATGGTGGACAGACGCCAAGTGAAGTGGCTTACGTCTATAATCCCTTCACTTTGGTAGGCCGAGGCAGGCAGATCACTTGAGCCCAGGAGTTCGAGACCAGCCTGGGAAACATGGCAAAACCCCATCTCTGCAAAAAACACAAAAATTAGCTAGACGTGGTGGCACGTGCCTGTAGTCCCAGCTACTCGGGAGGCAGAGGTGGGAGGATCACTTGAGCCCGGTAGTTTGAGGCTGCAGCAAGCTATGATTGTGCCACTGCATTCCAGCTTGGACTACAGAGTAAGACCCTGTCTCAAGAAATGGTGATAGAAATAGCACTAGCAGGCTGGGTGCGGTGGCTCATGCCTGTAATCCCAGCACTTTGGGAGGCTGAGGCGGGTGGATCACTTGAAGTCAGGAGTTGGAGACCAGCCTGACCAACATGGCGAAACTCTGACTCTACTAAAAATACAAAAATTAGCTGGGTGTGGCATGGTGGCACACACCTGTAGTCACAGCTATTGGGGAGGCTGAGGCAGGAGAATTGCTTGAACCAGGGAGGTAGAGGTTGCAAAGATCGGAGCATCACTGTCGCCAGCCTAGACGACAGAGCGAGACTCTGTCTTAAGACAAAAATAAAAATAAAAAGGAAGAGACAGCACTAGCAATTAATATATTCTGTTGTTGAGATTCTTTTCTTAAAGCCAGGTAGAACTATTGTATAAATAAGTCTTGTAAAGAGGAAGTATAAACACCTCAAGTTGCTTAACCTAAAGTTAGTGTACTTATTTTGACAGATTTTTTTTTTTTTGAGATGGAGTCTCGCCCTGTCGCCCAGGCTGGAGTGCAGTGGCATTATCTCGGCTCACTGCAAGCTCCGCCTCCTGGGTTCACGCCATTCTCCTGTCTCAGCCTCCCGAGTAGCTGGAGTATAGGTGCTCGCCACCATGCCTGGCTGATGTTTTGTATTTTTAGTGGAGACGGGGTTTCACCGTGTTAGCCAGGATGGTCTCGATCTCCTGACCTTGTGATCCACCCGCCTTGGCCTCCCAAAGTGCTGGGATTACAGGCGTGAGCCACCGCGCCTGGCCTATTTTGACAGAATTTTTTAGGAAAGGGATAAAATATATTGATTTGGAATCAGGCATATAAAAGTTCAGACATGGGCCAGGCACAGTGGCTCACGCCTGTAATCCCAACACTTTGGGAGGCCAAGGCAGGAGGATTGCTTGATTCCATGAGTTTGAGACCAACCTGGGCTGTAACATAGTAAGATTCTGTCTCTACAGAAAAAAAAGAAAGAGAGAGAGAGAAAGAGAGAAAGAGCTCAGATGTCAGCTCATCCTCTTTCTTGGATGACCTTGGCAAAATAACTTGAATTTCTGGAGCCTCATGTGCTTTATTTATAAAATGGAGTAATAATAAATAGTTCCCAGGGATATTGCAGGGATCAAATGAAATAACAGATGTAAAGATGCTTTATAGTAGATGCTTAATAAATTTTAGTTTCCTTTCCTAGCAAGTCCACCTTCTTTGACCATCACAGCCCAGGAGCTTCTTCACTTCTCCACAGCAAGGGATGTGTTATAGTCATCTTGGTGTCCATAGTATCTGGCACAATGATCTGCATCTTTTAATGGAATGAATGAAGTGCTCTGTTTCAGAAGAGATGGAGGTCCAGCTTAGTCTCCACTGGACTACGTCATCAATTTTTCCTTTCTAGTTCTTATTCCCTTCAGCAAACACTATTACATTTCACATGTCAAGAAGAATTCTCTATTGACCCTACATTACTCTCTCTGCTCCCCTTTACAGCTAAGTTCCTTGAAAGAGTTATTTTTCCCTGTCCCTGATTCTTCTCCTCCCATTCATTAGTTCTTGAATTGCTCCAGTCAGGCTTTTTCTCTACCATGCCATCAAAACTGCTCTTGTTAGAGTCACCAGTGACCACCTCCACATTGCTAAATTCAATGGTCAATTCTCAATCCTCAACTTGACATATTAATAGCTCTTACATGGTTAATTTTTACTTTTTAGAACACTTTCACCTCTCTTCTGGGACAGTTTACTCTTTTGGTTCTCCCTCTAATACACTGAATCCTCTTTTTTAGCCCCTTTTTGTTGTTCTTCCTCTTCCCTAGCTAATGTTGAAAGGTTTCCAGGACTTAGTCCTTGAACTTGATCTTTTCTCTATGTTTACTCCCTGAATGATGCCATCTAGTCTCCTGGCTCTAAAATTCCAGCCTGGGCCAGGCACGGTGGCTCACACCTGTAATCCCAGCACTTTGGGAGGCCGAGGCGGGTGGATCGCCTGAGATCAGGGGTTCGAGACCAGCCTGCCCAACATGGCAAAACCGTGTCTCTACTAAAAATACAAAAATTAGCCGGGCATGATGGTGGGCACCTGTAATCCCAGCTACTTGGGAGGCTGAGGCAGGAGAATCACTTGAACCCGGTAGGTTGCAGTGAGCCAAGATAGTGCCACTGTACTGTAGTCTGGGTGACAGAGCTAGATTCCATCCCAGAGGGGGGAAAAAAATCCAGGCTGGGTCTCTCCCTGAACTCTAGATTCATATATTCAATTGTCTATTCAAAGTTCCACTTGAGGGGTGGGCATGGTGGCTCAAGCCTGTAATCCCAGCACTTTAGGAGACCAAGGAAGGAGGATCACATGAGGCCAGGAGTTTGAGACCAGCCTGGGCAACATGGCGAAACCCGGGTGTTTAGGCATTTCAAACCTAATATATTCAAAAGGACATTTCTACCCTGTTCCCCAAAAAACAAACAACCACAGCCACCAATGAACCACAAACCCTCTGCATCTCTGGTACCAATCTTCCCCATCTCAGGAAATAGCAGTCTGTCCTTTCAACCTTTCAATTTCTCAGGCCAACACTTTGGAGTTATTTTTTATTCTTTCCCTGCTCATTCCACAACCAATGTATAAGCAAATCCAGATGATTCCTTCTTTGTAATTATTACAGAATTTGAACACATTTTACCAACTCTGTTGCTACACTCTGGCTCCACCCATCATTTTGTAGCCACCAATTTTCACTTGAATTATTATACTGGCATTATAGCTGGTTTCCTTGTACTCACTCTTATCTCACAGTAGTATGATCTCAACATAGGAACAAGAGCGATCCTTTTGTTGTTGTTGTTGTTGTTGTTGTTGTTGTTTGAGATGGAATCTTGCTCTGTCTCCCAGGCTGGAGTGGCGCGATCTTGGCTCACTCCAACCTCCACCTCACGGATTCAAGTGATTCTCCTGCCTCAGCCTCCTGAGTAGCTGAGACTACAGGCGCGTGCCACCATGCTTATTTTTTGTATTTTTAGTAGAGACGTGGTTTCACTGGGTTAGTCAGAATGGTCTCAATCTCTTGACCTCACGATCCACCCGCCTCGGCCTCCCAAAGTGCTGGGATTACAGGCGTGATTCACCGTGCCCGGCTGAGCAATCCTTTTAAAACCTAAGTTAAATCATGTTACTATCTCACACAAAGCTCTCCAATGGCTTCCGGTTTCACCTAGAATAAAAGCCAAAGGTTTTACAATGATCTGTGCAACCATAGGTGATCTGAACTCGTCTCTGGCCTCCTCTCCTGATACTCTTTCCTTTCATCTTTCAGGTCCAGCCATTCTAGGTTCTTTGGTGTTCCCTAAACATAACAAACACACTTCTGCCTCAGGGACTTTGCACTTGTTCTTCTTTGGCTTATCCATTCTCCAGATAGCCATGTGACTTGTTTGCTCATATTTATCTGCTCAGATGTGACCTTATTAGAAGAGCCTTCTCTGACCATCATATATATATATAAGCGTAAACTTGACCGGGCGCAGTGGCTCATGCGTGTAATCCCAGCACTTTGGGAGGCCAAGGCAGTTGGATCACGAGGTCAGGAGTTCGAGACCAGCCTGCCCAATACGGTGAAACCCCGTCTCTACTGAAAATACAAAAATTAGCTAGGTGTGGTGGCACGTGCCTGTAGTCACAGCTGCTCGGGAGACTGAGGCAGGAGAATCACTGGAACCCAGGAGGTGGAGGTTGCAGTGAGCCGAGATCACACCACTGCACTCCAGCCTGGGCAACAGAGCAAGACTCTGTCTCAAAAAAAAAAAAAAAAAAGTAAACTTTCCCCTATTGACATTGACTCTCCATCTCCTCTTCGTCTCCTTTAGTATTCTCCATAGCATTTATGTGACAAGCTATGTATTTACCTGTTTATATTTCTTTTCTATCTTCTCCTACTAGTATGTAAGTTCTGTGAGAGCAAGGTCTTTGCTTTGTTTACTACTATTGTTTCTGGTACCTGGAACATGACCTGGCACATAGTATGAAGTAAATATTTGATGAGTGAAATGTGGGTTAGCACAAAATTGTAGATGATCTTATTGCCAGATTTAAAAGTTCCCATTGTATTAGTGCTCCCATCAAGGGCCTTTTATTATTTTTCTGGGTAGTAGATTATTCACATCTAAAACTCTTTCCTTGTGCCTCAACAAGCTTAACAAAAAGCAAAAGGAAAATAAATAAATAAAGATTTCACATAGAAAAAAAATAAAACCCTTCGCTATTATAGGAAAAAAATAAACTTGACATATATAAAGCAGTTTTCATTTTTTAAAGCTTGTGAGACTACAGTATCTTTATATCGTAGTGTAATAGGTACTCTATAAATAAATAAACAGGGTCTCACTTTGTCTCAAATTAAAAGGCTGGAGTGCAGTGGCATGATCATGGCTTGCTGCACCCTTGATTCCTGGGCTCAAGCCATCTTCCCACCTCAGCCTCCCCAGTAGCTGGGACTATACACACATGCCACCACATCTGGCTAAATTTTAAAAATTTTTTGTAGAAATGGGGTCCCACTGTGTTACCCATTCTGCTCCTGAACTCCTGGGCTCAAGTGATCTTCCTGCCTCAGCCTCCTGAAATGCAGGGATTACAAGCATGAGCCACTGCATCTGGCCTGATTTAGTCAGTTTGGACAAATGTATACAGTCATGGAACCACCCCCACAATCAACATAAGGAACATTTCCATCATCCCCTATAGTTCTTTTGTGATCCTTTTAGTCAATTTCCTTCCCTCACTCTCAGCCTCTTCCATTTCTAGTTGTATAGTTTTGCTTTTCTAGAAAGTTATATAAATGGAATCACATGGCATGTAGCCTTTTGTGTTTGGCTTTTTTCATGTAGCATAATAGTTTTGAGAATCATCTGTGTTGTTGTATGTATCAGTAGTTTTGTTCTATTTTATTGCAGAATATGTAGTCCGTTATATGGATGTACAATTTGTTTATACGTTTACCAGTTGATGGACATTTAGGTTGTTTCTAGTTTTTTATATTATGAATAATGCTGCTGTAAACATTCATATACAGGTCTTTGTGCGGACATACGTTTCTGTTTCTCTTGGATAGATACCTAGGAGTGAAATTGCTGGGTCCTCTGGTCTAAGGCAGGGCACAGTGGCACACGCCTGTAATCCCAGCACCTTTGGAGGCTGAGGCGAGATGATTGCTTGAGGTCAGGAGTTCGAGACCAGGCTGGCCAACATGGTGAAACCTCATCTCTACTAAAAATACAAAAATTAGCTGAGTGTGGTGGCATGCGCCTGTAATCCCAGCTACTCAGGAGGCTGAGGCAGGAGAATTGCTTCAACCTGGGAGGCAGAGGTTGCAGTGAACCGAGATCGTGCCTTCCAAAGTGCTGGGATTACAGCCGTGAACCACCACACCCAGCCAGATGGATTTTTTTAACCCTTGAAAAGTACTGCCTAAATGAGCAGTTTGCTCTCCTTGCTGATCTTCATCACATCTAGGTGTCAGGTCTGCTTCATGGGAGCTTGCCCTGTGTGTATCCTCCCCGGACTGATGTTCAGGCCCCTTGCTTCTCCTCCCGGGTTGTGGGTGTATGGAGGGGTTGTCGTCTGACAACTCCAGGGTACTTGTAGTGCTCATACATCCTCTTGTACTTTGCTTCCTCCCCGCAAGAGGTTCCCTATGCTTCTGTGACTGTTTTCTTCTGGCTACATCCTGAAGTCTGGCCTTCCAGGCGGGTTGGGAATGGAAAGTTAAGTGTGACTCCTCTGACACCCTCCCTTCTTGTAGAAGGGTCTGAGGTTTGTTTATTTAAGCTGAGCAGAGGATGCCAAAGATAGAGGTTTGAGTCAGCTTGACACTGACTTAGGCGCTCCTTTTCACTCTCCTTGTTCCTTCTTCCCTTTCCCCTCCCCCGCTGGCCAGTTGTTTCCTGGGCTTTGTCTGAGCTACACTGTACAGTTTTAGTCCCAGTCTACTAGTGCCTGCTGAAAAACAGTCAGAGGCGAGATGGAGGAGAAGCTGCCAGGAAGTTTCTGACAACACTAAGCTCCGGCCTCTGCCTCTGTGCTGATAGTACAGGACAGCAGTAACCTCAGGAGAAAGGCATCCAGAAGCCTGCGCTGAGCTTGTGGCTAACTCAAGGGAGGAGAAAGGACGGGCCTGGAAATGCCCTTCTTAGATTCATCTTATTTACCACCAACCATCTTTATTTTGACTCACGTTCTTGGAGTTGCTGGTGTTCTATACTGGAAGAGGCATACCAGAGGTAGAGCAGGTAACTAACTGGTATCCAGTTATTCTTTAAATCTACTGTGGGACTTTTGAGGGTGGGGTGAATGACAGAGGTCTTCCCAGTTGCTTTCCTTAAAGGGCCAGTACGTCTTTCAGCTGGGGTGCTGTCAGACTTAAGTGTGTGTGTGTGAGTATAATGAAGAAGCTGGTCTGCCCTGGGACCACTTTGGGATAGAGGGGGGTGCTCTTTACAGTGAGTCTGTCTGGAGAGTGCTGGTTAGATGAGGTGATGACTGGGCCCGAAACTGAAGGGAAGTGGCTACTATGCTGACTTAGTCTTTCGTCGGAGAACTGAGCTCTTTCTTTACTTTCTCAATCTCAGAGTGGTTTATTGGACCCTTGTTTTTAACTGAAAACATACAGTAACTCTGTACCCTCCTCCAGGTATGTATTTGGGTTGGAGAAGTTTCTGTTAACTTGGTGTGTTTTGGGGTGAGAAAAGGCAGAGGAGGAAGGGCCAGTCAGCGGAAGGGGTCAGTCCTTGCCAAGGGGCATCCTGGAACACTGTGTGTCTGTGTTCTCTTTGATATCATTGATACTATTCCTACACAGTTTGGCTGTGTGTATGCGAATTATCTTGTTCAATGCAAGGAAGTTAATAATCCCTGTCTTCCCTAGGGAATCAGGCTTTGCTAATTAAAAATTGGTTTTTTGGCTTTTTTTTGTAATGGCACCAGAGCCCTCATTCTTCCCATATTGCTATTAGTTATATTCTGTTGACTTCTAAACACTCAGAGCAGGGATGAGCCCTGAGTTTGGCTAATTCTGAGTCTCCATAGTTGAGGATTCATATGGTCTAACTTTTACTGGAGTATACCCTTGGGTCCCATTGCCTTCAGTACTCTCATTGTGATGGGCTCACTACCTTCAAAGTAAGGTATGTAGACACTTTTGATAGTGTATCTTACAAGTCAAGGTGGAGATTTGATGGCTTATTATTTAGCTTTCTATTAAAAGTTCACAAACGCCTGACAGAATTAGAATTAGATTCAGTCATTCCCCAGTGTCCTTTCCAGTAAGTCCCAGAAAAGCTTTTGACTAAATATTCAGATCTTAGTGTGCGTCTACATCAGCAAAAACAAAGACAGACATTTTAGAAGTATGTTTGATTGTGTGGTGGTGTTTTTAAAAAAGCCACCTCAAAGTGGCTTTCCTGTATTTGAACTTAGAAAGAAAGAGATAGGCAGGCTTAAGTTGTTTGGTCCTATTTACTATTTCACATGTAATGAGAAAATAAATATAATATCATTTAGGTGGAGGCTGCTGCTTTTCTTTCCTTGTGCATTATGGTAATGTCATTTCTAAACATTAAATAACTAATAATTAGTTGTTAATATTTTTAAAGTTTATCTTCAGTATAGGACTTTTATGGAACTTAAGAGCTATCACTCTGCATTTTAAGTGAGTTCTTTTTTATATTTAGAAATATTAATTTCACAAACAGCCATAAAGTAATTGAAATAAAAAGATACATTGTAAAAGGTTTTTGTTTGTATGAAATAACTTTGATTCTAATACCAAATAGATATTTTGGGAATGTGCTTTGTTCGCTTTATCTGTAAAATGAGAGATGTCTTTTTTCGGTTGGAGACTATGGATTCCAAATCTTCCGTGGAGTTTCTTAGGAGATTCTGTACCCATTTTATTATAATTGCAATTTTAAGATGCATTTCATTTATTTAAAAAT
Source organism: Papio anubis (assembly GCF_008728515.1). Taxonomy (NCBI): domain Eukaryota; kingdom Metazoa; phylum Chordata; class Mammalia; order Primates; family Cercopithecidae; genus Papio; species Papio anubis. The sequence goes on from NC_044976.1 coordinate 37,425,342, forward strand.
ATGTTTTTAAAAATAATATGTACACTCTAATTACTTGCCAGTTGGACATCACAGAATAAAGTTTTTCCACCATCTCTGTGTATATATTTGTACTATTAGTAAATGTACCCTTGATTAAAAACACGAAGATTGTTTCTTCTGATCTAGCCTTTTTTTTTTTTTTTTAAATTGGAATTACGTACACTATTGCAGAGCAAATTATAGAACATAGGTCCTGTGCCTAATAATAGTAATAATAATGATTCAGGCAAAGCTCAGTTGTATGAGCTCAAGTGTTAACTGAACATAATAGTAAAGTGGGTAACTCATCTCTAGGTAGTAATATTGTAGTACTGGTTTAGTGTGTGTACCAGAAGTTTCTGTTCTTTTGTCTCACTTTTCTATTTGTGTATACAGATTATGAAGAATGTTCATAGTTGTTGTTTTTTTTTCTTCTTTCTTTTTTGGAGATGGAGTTTCGCTCTTGTTGCCCAGACTGGAGTGCAGTGGTGCGCAATACTGGCTCATCGCAAACTCCGCCTCCCGGGTTCAAGTGATTCTCCTGCCTCAGCCTCCCAAGTAGCTGGGAATACCGTCATGTGCCACCACAGCCGGCTAATTTTGTATTTTTAGTAGAGACGGAGTTTCTTCATGTTGGTCAGGCTCGTCTCGAACTCCTGACCTCAGGTGATCCCCCACCTTGGCCTCCCAAAGTGCTGGGATTACAGGTGTGAACCACTGCACCTGGCCAAAGAATGTTCATAGTTTTAAATACTGAAGGTAACTGGCTTTGAAACAAATATTTGTGCTGTTCTTTCAGGCTCTCATCTCAATTTATTTAAATAATGTCCTGAGATTATTAGGCAAGCTGTGAAGCTGTTATTTGTTTCTATTTATTTGTGCGAATCACTTCTAAAAAATTGATTCTCATCTATGACCATACCACCCTGAACATGCCCAGTCTCATCTAAAAATTGATTCTCTGCAATAAAACACAACATAGAAATAAATCAGATGCTGGCTGGGCACAGTGGCTCATACCTGTAATTCCAGCACTTTGGGAGGCTGAGGCGGGTGGATCACCTGAGGTCAGGAGTTCAAGACCAGCCTGGTCAACATAGTGAAACTCCATCTCTACTAAAAATACAAAAATTAGCTGGTGTGATGGCAGGTGCCTGTAATCCCAGCTACTCGAGAGGCTGAGGCAGGAGTTGCTTGAACTCAGGAGGTGGAGGTTGCAGTGAGCTGTGATCACACCACTGCACTCCAGCCTGGGCAACAGAATGAGAGTCCATCTCAAAAAAAAAAAAAAAAAGAAATATAGCTGGGTGTGGTGGCTCACGCCTGTAATCCCAGCACTTTGGGAGGCCAAGGTGGGTGGATCACAAGGTCAGGAGATCGAGACCATCCTGGCTAACTCGGTGAAACCCCATCTCTATTAAATATACAAAAAATTAGCCGGGCATGGTGGCAGGCACCTGTAGTCCCAGCTACTCGGGAGGCTGAGGCAGGAGAATGGCGTGAACCCAGGAGGCGGAGCTTGCAGTAGGCTGAGATTGCGCCACCGCACTCCAGCCTGGGCAACAGAGTGAGACCCATCTCAAAAAAAAAAAAAAAAAAAAAAAAAGAAAGTTTTTGTTTGGTTTTGTTTTTTATTAAATCTACTCCCTTCCTGTTTCACTGGTTTTATTTCCTATCTTGGCCTTATAAGCATCCAGGACTCCAGCGTCATTTAAAAACTCACAGCTCTGCTATGGATGCTTGTCCTTTAGGGTAAGTAGTTACTACCTCTGGAAAGCCTTCCTTGACTGAAATACGAGTTCCTAGTCTGTGCTCCAGTAGCACTCTGTTAATACTACTTATTCAAACCTGTATTGTCATCTTGCTTAGCTTCCCCTTCTCTCCTTACTAAGTAAAACAGGGACTCTTCTTTTTTTCTTTCTTTTCTTTTTGAAACTGAGTCTCGCTTTGTTGCCCAGGCTGGAGTGCAGTGGCATGATGTTGGTTCACTGCAAATTCTGCCATCCGAGTTCAAGCAGTTCGCCTGGGATTACAGGTGAAAACAGGGACTCTTACTCATCTCAGTATTTCCAGTGTCTGAGGCAAAATAGATGTCAGTAAATATGGCCATGCGCAGTGGCTCACACCTGTAATCCCAGCACTTTGGGAGGCTGAGGTGGTGGATCACCTGCGGTCGGGAGTTCGAGACCAGCCTGACCAACATGGAGAAACCCTGTCTCTACTAAAAAATACAAAATTATCAGGGTGTGGTGGCGCATGCCTGTAATCCCAGCTACTGGGGAGGTGGAGGTTGTGGTGAGCTGAGATCTCACCATTCCACTCCAGCCTGGGCAACAAGAGTGAAACTCCATCTAAAAAAAAAGTCAGTAAATATTAGCTTGAATAAATAAAAAAGTAAAGATGGCACTAGCTGTAAACTGTAGCAGGAACCACGCCATGTTCATTTGTTTATTAAGAGGGTTTGGTTTAGTTTAATGTGTGATCTAAAATGGATGCTCGGTATAGGTTAATTAGATGATATAGAGTTGCCCTGTGTTTTAGTTTATTAAATCTCACATTGTGATAGTATAAGCAGGAAAAGAGCTTTATGGTTTTTTTCCTCTCTAGGGTCTTGTTTTCTTTACCTGTAAAATGAAGGAGTTGGATAATATGATCTCTTAAAGTTTTCTCCATTTCCAACATCCCACTAGGAAGAATAGCCATAATCCTGGATCCAAACTATATGAAGTACAATCTAAGATTGCATTCCATCACCTCCCCATCTTGGCTTTTTAAATTTAAAGCAGTTCCCTTTATCATACTATTGGGTTATATTAAACCTAAGATCAATTATAAAATGGCCAAACCTTGTACATGAATTGTTGTCTCCCTTGCAATCGCTGCTATGCCTTTGGTTGTCTTCAACTTCAGCATAAGACTTATAGGTATCCTAGAGCCAGGCTTGGTGGCTCACGCCTGTAATCCTAGCACTTTGGGAGGTGAAGGCATGGGGATCACTTGAGGTTAAGGAGTTTGAGACCAGCTTGGCCAACATGGTGAAACCCCATCTCTATCAAAAAATAAAAAAATTGGCCGGGCGCGGTGGCTCAAGCCTGTAATCCCAGCACTTTGGGAGGCCGAGACGGGCGGATCACGAGGTCAGGAGATCGAGACCATCCTGGCTAACACGGTGAAACCCCATCTCTACTAAAAAAAAAATACAAAAAACTAGCCGGGCGAGGTGGCGGGCGCCTGTAGTCCCAGCTACTCGGGAGGCTGAGGCAGGAGAATGGCGTAAACCTGGGAGGCGGAGCTTGCAGTGAGCTGAGATCCGGCCACTATGCTCCAGCCTGGGGGACAGAGCGAGACTCCGTCTCAAAAAAAAAAAAAATAAAAAAATAAAAAAAATAAAAAAAATAAAAAAAAATAAAAAAATTAGCTGGGTGTGGTGGTGTGTGCCTGTAATCCCAGCTAGTCGGGAAGCTGAGGTAGGAGAATCACTTAAACCCGGGAGGCAGAGGTTACAGTGAGCCAAGATTGCACTACTGCATTCCAGCCTGGGCAACAGAGTGAGACTCCATCTCAGGAGAAAAAAAAAAGACCTACAGGTATCCTAGTTAAATTTTGTCCTGTGAGATTTGTTGCAGACTTCTAAACTTTTTAGATTTCTTTGAGCTTTAATTCTTCCATGTATGGCAATACCTGTGTGTTCTTCATTTATGTTATCTACAAATTAGTTAAGCACATAATAGGGACTCAAATATTTGAATAAATGGTCATGTATCTAACATATCTTTGCTCAAATAACTAAAGCATTAGAATGTTTAATCAAGGTAGAGTCTTAGTCTTTTCCTTTCTTTTCCTTTTTTTTTTTCTTTTAAAGAAACAAGGTTTTGCTATGTTGCCCTGGACTTGAATTCCTGGGCTCAAGCCTCCTCCCACCTTAGCCTCCCAAGTAGCTGGGACTGTAGGCACCCTCTACCATGCCTGGCTCTTTTCCTTTCCTTTGCATTTTCTTTTTCTTTCTTTTTTTTTTTTTGAGACGGAGTCTCGCCCTGTCGCCCAGGCTGGAGTGCAGTGATATCGGCTTACTGCAAGCTCCGCCTCTCGGGTTCACACCATTCTCCTGCCTCAGCCTCCCAAGTAGCTGGGACTATAGGCGCCCGCCACCATGCCTGGCTAATTTTTTGTATTTTTAGTAGAGATGAGGTTTCACCATATTAGCCAGGATGGTCTCGATCTCCTGACCTCGTAGTCCGCCTGCCTCGGTCTCCCAAAGTGCTGGGATTACACGTGTGAGCCACCGTGCCTGGCCTGCATTTTTTTTTTTCTTAAAGATTTGTACAGTGTAGTAGAAAGACCACTTAACTTGGAATCAGAAGATCTAGGCTCTAAGCCCTTGCTCTTCTGCTTACTACTATGTAATGCTGGACTGGTCACTTCCTCTAGTCTTCAAATTTCTTTTTTTTTTTTTTGAGACGGAGTCTCGCTGTGTCTCCCAGGCTGGAGTGCAGTGGCGTGATCTCCTCACTGCAAGCTCCGCCTCCCGGGTTCACGCCATTCTCCCGCCTCAGCCTCCCAAGTAGCTGAGACTACAGGCGCCCGCCACCACGCCCGGCTAGTTTTTTGTATTTTTAGTAGAGACGGAGTTTCACCATGTTAGCCAGGATAGTCTCGATCTCCTGACCTCGTGATCCACCCGCCTCGGCCTCCCAAAGTGCTGGGATTACAGGCTTGAGCCACCGCGCCCGGCCTAGTCTTCAAATTTCTAGTCTGTTTGAGAAGAAAAAAGACTAAGGTCTCTAACTTTCTGTGATTCTGATTCAGTTCGATCATCTGGCTTGTTCTTGGAAGTCATATGGAATTGTGGTTGAGAGCAGGTTGAGAGTCTGGAGTCAGATTGCCTGTGTTTTTATCCCAGTTCTGCCACTACTGGCTGAGTGACATTAGTCTATCTGGGCCTCTGTTTCCTCATCTGCAAAATGGGTTTAATTATGCTGCTTGGTTGTTTTTACTTATTTTCTTCTTGTTTTTTTTTTTCTTTTTTCTTTTTTTTGTGAGATAGCGTGTTGCTTTGTCGCCCAAGCTGGAGTGCAGTGGCATGATCTCAGCCCACTGCAACCTCTGCCTTCTGGGTTCAAGCGATTCTCCTGCCTCAGCCTCCCAGGTAGCTGGGATTTCAGGTGTCTGCCACCACGCCCAGTTAATTTTTGTATTTTTAGTAGAGGTGGGGTTTTACCATGTTGGCCAGGCTGGACTTGAATTCCTGACCTCAAGTGATCCGTCCAGAACTCCTGACCTCAAGAGGTCCGTCCATCTTGGCCTTTCGGAGTTCTGGGACTGCATGCATGAGCCATAACGCCCGGCCTTGACTTAGTTCTTAGAACACATTCTGCATGTGGTAAGGAATATGTGATTATTTGCCATCATTATTAGAATTTTTTCACATAAGATATCATTGAAGACATAGTACTTTCCTGTGAGCCATTGGGATGAAACAGTAATTGTCCTTATTTTTTAATTTTTTAAATTAAAAAAATTTTTCATATATAGAGACGGGCTTTCTCCATGTTGCCCACGCTGGTCTCGAACTCCTGGACTCAAGCAATCCTCCATGTCGTCCTCCCAAAGTGCTGGGATTACAGGCGTGAGCCACCAGTGCCTGGCCTGTCTTTATAGTTAGTAATTAAGAACTGTGACATGCCGGGTGTGGTGGCTCACGCCTGTAATCCCAACATTTTGGGAGGCTGAGGCGGGCGGATCATGAGGTCAGGAGTTCAAAACCAGCCTGGCCAAGATGGTGAAACCCTGTCTCTACTAAAAATACAAAAACTAGCCAGGCGCTGTCATGGGCACCTGTAATCCCAGCTACTTGGGAAGCTGAGGCAGGAGAATCGCTTGAACCCGGGAGGCAGAGGTTGCAGTGAGCTGAGATTGTGCCACTGCACTCTAGCGTGGGCAACAGAGCAAGACTCTGTCTCAAAAAAAAAAAAAAGAAAAGAAAAAGAAATGTGACAGAAGCCAATACAGGGGTATATAAAAAGTAGGTGATATATTATGATCACTGTCTTATACGTTAGAAAGAAAGATGTTTGTGTCTTTTATATCCTTAATAGTGGGTGATTTGGGCATTTTAGGAAAGAGATTAAGTATATACCTTCAGTTTCTTTGTTTCTGTGAGAAAGCCAGTAGCTGTCAATTCTCAGGTAACTTCTGACCACATGTGGAAATACTGGCCTGAACCTCTTCCCTCCACTCACCCTTTTTAAGATCTGCAGGTAGCAGCCAGATTCACTTTTTCCTACCTTTAACAGGAAATGACAAAAGGTTGGGGGAAAAAGAAGGGGAATGGCTTGGAGGACTCTACTGGCCCATCTCCTCTGGATAATTAAGAGCTGACTGACCTATTCAAAGTCCTCTCCTCCATTGCAACAGAACTTGCCTCCTTTTTGAGGCTCAGGACCTCTTGGGAACTTGAAGGGAAGGCCTGTCTCCTGTAGGTAGACTGATCTTGTCCCCACGACTCTACCCTACTTTTCTCAGTCTGCAGTGCCGTTAGGGGAAATAGGTTTTGCTTGAGTGCCAGGGAATTGAGGAGATGGCAGATTTTGGTTCACTGTCCTCCAGCTTCACCCAGTAATTATTATTTTAATTTTTAGATAATGTGAATTCAGTATTTCTAGAAGTTGCCACATGTGCTCATTTTGGATGTGTCCTAAATCTCTAGTCAACTAGAGTTAAGTATTTTTTTATTTTATTTTTTTTGAGATATAGTCTTATTCTGTCACCCTGGCTGGAGTGCAGTGGTGCAATCTTGGCTCACAGCAATCTCTGCCTCTGGAGTTCAAGTGATTCTCGTGCCTCAGCCTCCCAGGTAGCTGGAATTACAGGCATGTGCCACCATGCCCGGCTAATTTTTGTATTTTTCAGTAGAGGTGGAGTTTCGCCATGTTGGCCAGGGTGTCTGCAGCTCCTGACCTCAAGCGATCTGCCCACCTTGGCCTCCCAAAGTGCCAGCATTACAGGTGTGAGCCACTGTGCCTGGCCGAGTTAAATGTTTTTATTTCTTACCCTTCCCAAGAATATTTCACCTTCTTACATATACAACTCCTGTACCTTAGTTTGCTTGTTCTGCTTTAGGTCCTTCTCAGAGACAGCAGGGTATAACAGGAAGCACAACTTTGGAACTGGACAGATGGACGTATAATCTTGGTCAAGTTATTTAACCTTTTAAAGTCCTAGCATTTTTATCTCTAAAATGGAAATGATAATACTTTTCTTGGAGAATTATTGTTGGGGTTAAATGAAATGATATTTAAAATTTTTAGTGCATTAACTGTGAACTAACAGTTACAGTAAATGTTCAGTTAATTTTAGCTTAGATTATTCAGTGCCTTCTAAATGTGATAGAGATTGGGTTATGAAGACAAAAGAGTCCCTACACTCAGAGAATTTATTTTTTTATTTTTTATTTTTGAGAGAGTCTCACTCTGTGGTCCAGGCTGGAGTGCAGTGGTGCAATCTCGGCTCACTGCAACCTCCACCTCCCGGGTTCAAGCAGTTCTCCCACCTCAGCCTCCCAAGTAGCTGGGATTACAGGCATGTGGCACCAAGCCCAGCTAATTTTTTTTGTATTTTAGTTAGAGACGGGGTTTTACCGTGTTGGCCCCAGGGTGGTCTCAAACTCCTGAGCTCAGGCAATTTACCTGCCTCGGCCTCCTAAAGTGCTAGGATTACAGGCGTGAGCCACTGCACTCAGTCTCACTCAGGGAATTTAAATCTGATAAAAGAAGAGGTTACTAAATATGAGTCAGGAAATGTTCATTCCTTTTTTTTCTCTCTTCCCTATTTCTTATGCATTCCTTTTCCCAGTATAAGGCAAATTCTAGGAGGACCCTTCCTCTCCAAGGCTAAAAAGAGTCTTATAAGAGGGACAAACTGAGTACAATTGTCACAGGTTATCGGGGTGACTGAGAGCTTAGTCTAGGCGGGATAAAGTCAGCTGTGAGAACCGTTATTAGTAAGCAGTAACCAGGATTATTAGCAGTTTGTAGGTGGGAGGGATACCCACTTGGGAGTGAAGTTGTCGAGCAACTGAGGCAGGTCATAGGGCTTGTTTAAACTGAATGGCCTGCTAGGCAAGCTTGCATTTACTTGTTTTCATTTGTAGTCTTTTGGGCTAATCTCTGGAAACTTGCTTTCCTACGTGCTGCCCCTCCTCCCTGCCTGCCTTCAGGACAGGATTGAAAGCAGCATTAGCCTGAAGAAGTCGTTCTATTTAGGGAGCTAGAGCAGAGGGCCAGTGATTAGGCCCTTATCTGCAACGGGGCCTTTTTGAGTGTTGTAGGGCAGGGCTGCAGTGTCTGTCCTGACACCCACAGAGGCTGGCCTTCTCTGTCCCCTGGTTGGGTCAGAACTGTGAAGAACCAATAGAAGGGCCAGGCCAGCTGAATGAAAAAGCCCTTCATTGTGTTTCTTCAACATTCCAGTGTCTGGTACAATTAGCCAAGACTCGGAAAACAAGTTGGACAAACAAGCAGGCAGCCTTCTACTGATGGATAAAAGGATTTCTGGCACAGCTGAGTTAAGTGCACTGACTGTAAAGACAGAGTAGGAGGCTCTGGGAAGAAGAAGGGGACTTTGGAATGCCATTCCTGGCTGTGAGGGGAAAGAATGGAGCAACAAGCAAACGGTATTTTTGAAGCTGATAAAGTCTGCTGTGATAATCTACCTGGGAGGCTGGCTGAGGCGAGGCTGGCTGAGGTGGGGCTACTCTGTAAAGTACATGGAATCATTGGGGAGTGACTGTGACTCTTCCCTTTGGGCAGCTGTAAGTGCGGGGAAGGGAAACTCTCTTTGGAATCTAGGGTTCTGTTTGCAGTGGACAGTGAGTGTATAAGCTTGCTCCATTATAGTCTCTCCCGTCATGAGACCTTCTCAGTTGGTTAACACTTTATGTGTACTTCTGCCTGAGAAGAGGCACACCTGAGGAGCAAGTTGTTGGGCAATGGATGCACTGTTCCTGACTTGGCAGCAAACCACTTAGCTCACTAGCTCTCCTGCAACTACGATTCCCCAGATTACAAGCTTCTGCTCTGCAAATGGAGGGTAACTCAAAGACCAGTTTCTACCTACTCGGGCTTACTCACTTCATACCTCGACTGGACTTTTGCATATGGAGCTCTCCCTCTGTGTGCTCTAATTGGTCTGGAAACACTGAGCCGGTGATACTTTTGAACAGCGTGCTATATGCCTGAGACATGGACCCAGTTTTTGGAAGTGCCCTAAGGAGGAGCTTCCTCTCTGACCTCAAGGGAAGAAGGAGGTCAGTAGGAAGTGGTGGGTGGAGCCACTTCTCTGTTCTGCTGTCTCCTCTCTACACCTCGCAGCCCTTTTTCAGGAGCTGTGAAGGGTGCACAGGCCACTAGCTGGAGGTCCTTTGGTACCCCCTCCTTTTAGGTGGGGTCAGCAGGCACAGGGGCGCCATGTGGCCGAGTTATCAAGATGAGCACGAGTTCAACGCCCACCTGGTTTGTCGCATGTGCTGTATGGGTTAGTATGTGAAGTTTTTTTTTTTTCCTTGTCTGGTCCTGAGGATCCCAAATAGCCCTTGCTCTCATTGACTCATAGGAATGCATGGACTTTGAAGCCTTGTGGTGTTACAACCTTTGGGCTTGTTAAAATGTGCAGTGGAATAGATTGGGGTGCCCTACTTCCCCGGGGAACTTCTTAAGCTTGCAGTAACTGGCAGTTAAGAGCCCAAGCTTTGGGTATAGGATTTTTTTATAGAGACTGAATTCATACTTATGCTTCTGCCTGTATCAGGAAACCACTCTTAAGGTATGTTGCATAGTGCTGAAAGTCCAGGGTGTATTTTTAGCAGAAGTTGGTTGGTTACGGAGTCCACCTCTGAGCAGACTGCGGGGGATGGGTGGTAGGAGGGAGGAGTCATGGCCTATGTTTCCTCTTTGGGGTTTAGCGCTAGTTCTTTTACACTTTACTCTGCCAGCTGTGACAGAGAGAGAAAAAGACTCAAAGATGATCTGGGGACAAGGACCTAAATAAGAGAGGCTAGGGGAAGAGTCATGTTAGCTGTGACTTAGATCTCTCTTGATAAGGCATCATTAAATAATGATTGTTTAAGTAATGTCCTGTGGCCTTGAACAAGTGACTTAACCTTTTTGGCCGTAGGTTTCCATGGTTTCAAAATTGTAGGGTATACACACTGGCGCTAGACTGAGAGACATCAATTCTCTGTAAAATAAAATTTAAAAAGATAAAGAAAATATAGTGTGTCTTTCATAAAGCTAAACTTAAAAGAATTGTTTTTTATTCTGAAATTGTCTTTGCTACTTTTTAATGTTAAAATATCCTTTATTTTATGAAAGAATTGTTATTATGTGGTAGTGTATTTTTAAGATATTCCTACTTAGCAAAATGAAAAGTTGACAGCTGTTAGGCTTTCTGATTTATTGTGGAACATGTATTGGTCTATGAAATCTAAGTTTGGGAACCCCTGGTTTGGTAATCTACTGTCTTTTGATTTTATACTTTGAGGCTCTAACAAGGAGCAAAATTGTGACCCAAACAGGCAGATTTTCATTAAAATTGAAGTAACGCGTTGTTTGATGAAGAGAAGACCTTAGAAAAATCTCAGAGAAGGAGAGCAACAGAACTAGGGTTCTGATCAGTGTCCTGACTCCTAGGCTAGTGCTTCCAAGTAGGTGCTTTTTGAGGGAAAAAAGCTGATACAGCAATAATGCTTGGGGCACAGGAGGGGCAGTTTTAGTGGTCTACTTTTTTATCTTTCCTGTATCGTTGAGATGTCTTCCCTGGGACCTACAAGAAAGAATTGCCTGTATCTAAAAGTGCTTGGAGATAAACATACAGCAAAAGGGCCTTTCCTGTAACCAACAGAGAAGTATAGGAAAGTCCAAAACCTTTACTGAAAGTTTCAGGGCAAAAATATAATATAGCCCCGTCTCCCACAATCCCACATAATCCCCTAAAGGCATTGTAGCCTAATAGCTAAGAAAATGGGCTTGGCATCAACTGTCTACATGGGGTTCCTACTCCACCACTTAACATCAAAACCAACTGGGAACATTGCTTAACCTTTCTCTAGCTTGGTTTCCTCATTTTTTATTTTCTTTTTTTTCATATCACTATAAAATAAAATCACTTGTATAGGGAGAATGGATGAAGATTAGCAGTAGATTTTCATGTTATATACTTTTCACTTTATATTACTGCTATAACTACCAGCTAGCATTTATTAACTTATGTGTGAGAAACCAGGCTAAGTGCTTTCATATCATATACTCACAATCACTCCATGATTTAGGGTCTGTTTTGTTTTATTTTATTTTAGAGGTGGAGTCTTACTCTTGCTCAGGCTGGAGTGCAGCGGCATGATCTTGGCTCACTGCAACCTCCACCTCAGGGGCTCCAACGATTCTCCTGCCTCAACCTTCCAAGTAGCTGGAATTACAGGCATGCACCACCACACCTGGCTAATTTTTGTATTTTTGGTAGAGATGGGGTTTTGCCATGTTGCGTAGGCTGGTCTTGAGCTCCTGACCTCAAGTGATCCATCTGTAAAAAATAAAAATAAATAAAATTACTATTCAAACCTCATTGCTTAAAAAAGGGATTAAAACAGACTCTAAATCAGCTGGGTGTGGTGGCTCATGCCTATAATCCCAGCACTTTGGGACGCTAAGGCAGGCGGATCAGTTGAGGTCAAGAGTTCAAGACCAGCCTGAGCAACGTGGTGAAACCCCATCTCTACCAAAAAATACAAGTTAGCAGGGTGTGGTGGCGTGTGCCTATAGTCCAAGCTACGGGGGGTGGGGTTGGGGGGCGGCTGAGGTGGGAAGATCGCTTGAGCCTGGGAGGCAGAGGTTTCAGTGAGCCAAGATCCACTCCAGCCTGAGTGATAGAGCAAGACCCTGTCTCCAAAAAAAAAAAAAGAGGCCGGGCACAGTGGCTCACACCTGTAATCCCAGCACTTTGGGAGGCCAAGGCGGGCGGATCATGAGGTCAGGAGATCAAGACCATCCTAGCTAACACGGTGAAACCCCGTCTGTACTAAAAATACAAAAAATTATCTGGGCATGGTGGCGGGCGACTGTAGTCCCAGCTACTTGGGAGGCTGAGGCAGGAGAATGGCGTGAACCTGGGAGGTGGAGGTTGCAGTCAGCCGAGATCACACCAGTGCACTCCATCCTGGGCAACAGAGCAAGACTCTGTCTCAAAAAAAAAAAAAAAAAAAGAAAAAAGAAAAAAAAAAGCTTCCCACATGATTTTGAGATGGTTGGTTTACAGACTGATATTTAGGAACTATTGGCCTAACTCCTCATTTTATTTGCAGAGTTGGAAATATAAATAAATTTTTAAGAACAACAAAGGACAAACTCCTAATTTTATAGGTGAAACTCAGGCTCAAAGAAGGGAAATGAATGCCATGTAAAGATATGAACCATAGACTAGACAGCAGGAAATCCAAGTTATAGACCTAGTTCTGCCCCTGTGTGACCTTGTCTAAATTATTTAATCTCTCTGGGCCTTGGTTTCTTCATCTTTAAGATGATTTTTGAGGACTCTTAAAACTCTCTCTTTGTATTTATGAAATACTTAGTTTTTCTGACTGTGATATTCCCGTGAATTTTCTAAGAACTATTGAGCTTTTCTTCCTCTTGTGTTCTTATATGTCTTTCCCTCTCACTGTGGCTCTTTTTTTGCTACCATGCTTACTCCTGGATTTCTTTATCTCCCTTCTGCCCTTTATTCTCTGATTCTCAATAGTACAAAGAACTACCGTTATAATAAAGATTAGGTTTTCCTAAGAAATAAGGTAAATTTTTTTTTTTTTTTTTTTTTTAAAGATGGAGTCCTGCTTTACTCTGTCGCCCAGGCTGGAGTGCAATGGGGTGATCTCGGCTCACTGCAACCTCCGCCTCCCAGGTTCAAGTGTTTCTCCTGCCTCAGCCTCCCAAATTGCTGGGATTACAGGCGTGAGCCACAGTGCCTGACCTGAAAATACCATCTTAATGTGTCCTGTAGCTATAACCTTGACACCTAGAGGACTCTCATTATATATTTGTTAAATGAATATTTTTCAGTACCTATCATTGTCCTAAATGTTGGATATTTAATGAAAAAAAATTTTTTTTTTGAGATGGAGTCTTACACTATTGCCCAGGCTGGAGAGCAGTGGCACAATCTCAGCTCGCAATCTCCACCTCCCAGGTTCAAGCGATTTTCCTACCTCAGCCTCCTGAATAGCTGGGATTACAGGAGCGCACCACTATGCCCAGCTAATTTTTGTATTTTTAGTAGAGATGGGATTTCACCATATTGGCCAAGCTGGTCTTAAATTCCTGACCTCAAGTGATCTGCCAGCCTCAGCCTCCCAAAATGCCGGGATTACAGGTGTGAGCCACTGCATCTGGCCTTTAATGAATTTTTTTTTTTTTAAAGTCAGAGTCTCACTCTGCCACCCAGGCTGGAGTGCAGTGGTGCAGTCTCAGCTCATGGCAGCCTCTGCCTTCTGAGTTCAAGCTATTGTCTTGCGTCAGCCTCTCGAGTAGCTGGGATTACATGCGTGCACCACCACACCTAGCTAATTTTTGTCTTTTTTGGGGGTAGAGTCGAGGTTCCCCATATTGGTCAGGCTGGTCTTGAACTCCTGACCTCAAGTGATTCACCTACCTCGGCCTCCCAAAGTTCTGGGATTATAGGTGGGAGCCACTGCTCCTGGCTGGCCTTTAATGAAGTTTAAAGCATGGATCTTGACTTGAAAGAGCTCAATTCAGATACAGAAATGGACTTAGATACAGAGCTCTCTAATGATAGGTTTTATATGCTTAGTGCTAAGTAAATTGAAGAAACTTTTAAGTGCCATAGTTATCCAAAGGTGGCTGACATGTCCGGAAAAGTGTTAACAGAAGCAAGACTTCAGCTGGACTTTGAAAGGAGGCTCTAAGTTAGATAAGCCCCAAGAGAAGAGGGTAGGTATTCCAGTTGGGGGAAAGGTTGCTCCTCGTAGAGTAGGACAGATGTGAAAGATATGTTTGGAGACAAGAAGATCCGAATGGTTGCAGTTGAGTCATGCAGGGGAGAGTGAAAGAGTAGATAGATTGTAAATTTCTTCAGGTCAGAGACCAGGTCTTTGTCTCCTCTAACCACCTAAAACATAGTGAATAAAAACTGCAATTGAATTTTATAGGGTTGTAGAGGGCTTTGAATTCTAAAACAAAAGGGATCAAATCCGTAAAGTATTTTGAATAGAGAGAGAGGTGATGTGGGCTAAGTTGTGATTAGGAAGATTTGTCCAAATAAGCTATCTGCTCTCTATTTGCCACAACTATCAGTTGTTAACTCCAATTCCTTATCTTCAGTTCTGACTGCTCTTCTGAACTCTAGACCAAAGATTCCAACTGTCCTTGAGAAGATCCTCCTAACACCTCACTCTTTGTCTTCTGCTTTACCCAGTGTACCCTCACCAAATCGTTAACCTCTTTCTGTTTTCATTATCTTGAAGTTCTACTCTTTTCCCAGTTGCTCTGGCTGGAAGCATGAGAATTGTCTTGAACTCTGCCATTCTTTACCCACCACCATCTAAAGGCTATTTAAAATAGCTAAAGGCTATTGTTTCTACCTCTACATTGCATGACAATGTACCTGCCCTCTTCTTTACTTTCCTGCTGCCTCTGCCCTAATTCATGCTATTTCAAGATGTTTTTCCTGGTCTGTCATTGGAGCCTTCTAACTGGTTCTTCTGCCTCTTAGTGTCTTTCTGGTACAATGTGGCCTTCAGTGCAAAGCCAGATTAGTCTTCCCAAAACATACTCTAGGTCAGAAAATTTCAGTGGTTCTGCTTTGTCTACTTAATTAAGTACCTACTCCTTACTCTAGCTTTCTGGGTCCTTTGTGATGTCAGCTAGCTGTTCTGTTAGCCTGGTTGCTCATCACACTGCTAACTGCATGTGATGCATGCAATAGCTATACGTTCCCTAAACATATCCTGTATACTTACATGTCTCCAAATCACTACTTGTGCTTTGTAAATTTAAAAAAAAAATTTTTTTTTTTTTTTTTTTTTTGAGACAGGGTCTTGTTGTCACCCAGGCTGGAGGGCTGTGACACAATCTTGGCTCACTGCAACCTCTGCCTCCTGGGCTCAAGCGACCCTCCCACCTCAGCCACCCAAGTAGCTGGGACCACAGGCTCAAGCCACCATGCCTGGCTTATTTTTGTATTTTTTGTGGAGGCAGTTTTGTCATGTTGCCTAGGCTGGTCTTGAACTCCTGAGCTCAAGTGATCCACACACCTCGATCTCCGAAAGTGCAGGGATTATAGGCATGAACCACCATGCCCAGCCTACTTGTGTTTTTTTTTAGTTTGGAATCCTTTGACCCCTTTTTGGGCTGCCAGAATTCTACTCGTTATCCAAGGTTTATTTCAGACACCGTTCACTCCGTAGCCTTTTGTCCAAGATCAGGTGTAGTTCTACCACGCCTTCCATGAACACCTCTTACCTCTCTGTGAGGATTAATCAACTCTATGCTTGTGCTATAGTGTCATTTTGTGCAGCTTGTATCTGGTGTGTTATTTACTTGGTGTTACTGTTAATTATTTACATGTTGTTCTCCATCACTAGATTATAAACTTTATGAGGTCACAAAACAGGCCTATTCCAACTTCAGTTCCTTTCTGTGTCAGCTGTGGTGTATCGTTTTTAGATTTCCAGGTGGTTGGTGTTTCTGGGCTTCTTGAGGCGCTTGTCATTTTTCTGTGGCCTTTGGAAACAGCAGAGGCTCTTCTTTCACTTGTTTTTTGAATGATTCATAAGGTACTGGGACTACATGGATATGCTATGTTGGATCAGAATGTAGAACTTTGCACCTCAAATGCAGGCTTTCATTTGACGTCAGGCCTACTCTCAAATTGCTCCTAGTAGAGTAGGACAGATAAACAAATAAACAGTGATACCCTGCAATAAGCACACAAACTAGTGTGTGTAAGAGATGGGAAAAGCTCCTGGAGGAGGGGATAGTTGAGTTAAATGCTGAAGAATGAGTAGTCAGAGAAGGGGAGAGCTATATTCACAGTGTATGTGCAAAGGCATGGAACTGAGAGAAAACCTGCCCCATTTGCAGGAATTTTTTTAAACAAGGCTGAAAGTTTTTATGGAAAGGTAGAGGGATGAGTGGTAGGTAGGCATTCCATCATAATGGGTCTTAGCTCCCAAGCTAAAAAGTTTGAATGTTATCCTGAATGGAGGCATCAAGCTTTGGAATTGGGTAGAGCTGGGTTCAAGTTTGACTTCATGACTTACCTTGTGATCTTGGGCACGCTGCTTCATCTGTCTGGACTTTATTTTTCCAGTAAAATAATACCTAACTTACAGAGTTGTTGAGCATTAGAAAGAATAGATATAAGGTGCTTAGCACATAAATTGGTGCTCAATAAATGCTATTAAATTTTTTTTTTTTTTTTTTTTTGAGGAGAGAATATCACTCTGTCACTTAGGCTAAAGGAGTTCAGTGGTACTTTCTTGGCTCACTGTGACCTCCGCCTCCTGGGTTCAAGTGATCCTCATGCCTCGGCCGCCCAAATAGCTGGAATTTTACAGGTGCCTGCCACCACACCTGGCTAATTTGTATTTGTAGTAGAGACAGGGTTTCACCAAGTAGACGAGGCTGGTTTTGAACTCCTGACCTCAAGTGATCCGCCTGCTTCCGCCTCCCAAAGTGCTGGGATTACAGTTGGGAGCCACCGCACCCAGCCTAAATGTCAACTGTTAATAATATTGGGCGAATAAGGGCTCACTGAAAGATTTTAAGGTGGACAGTTACAAGATCAAACTTGTCAGAAAGGTTGCTGACACCACTGAGAAGGGTGGATTACAGCAGGGATATCTGTTGGAAGCAAAGAGAAAAGAAGACTTCAGTTTTAGACAAGTTGAGTTTGAGATGAGCATGAAAGTTTTAGGAGGCCATTGAATCTATGAGAGTGGTAAAGGCCTCAGCTAAACATAGAGATTTGGAAATTATCATTGTATAGGTCACAACTGAAACTATGGATGTTCATTAAATCATTAAGGGAGAATGTAGAGAACAGCTATTTTTAATTTTTATTGAAAAGCTATGGATCCCCCTGCCCCCACCGCCCAACACACACACACACACACACACACACACACACACACACACACGACACAAAACATTTTGCATGTAATTTTAGGTGGTTCCTGAACACTCCTTCTCCAAAACCCATTAGTGGACTCTTGGGTCCTTGGACATCTGAAGAAGCTGTAATACAGAATGAAAAGAAAAGAGGGCTAAGGATGAGTAACATTTAAGGGATGAACAGAAGAGAAGAAACAACCAAAGGAGGAAGAGGAAAACTAGGGTAGAATGGAGTCTCAGATTCAAGAGAGAGAGTCGATATTTAAAAGGTGAAGGAATGATCAGCAGTGTCTTCTGCTACAGAGAGTTTAAGTGAGATAGAACTCAAAACTATCCATTGGGTTGGCAATTAGGTGACTAGGGGGAGAGCAGTTTCAGTGAATGTGTGGGGCTGGAATCCAGGTCACATGGAATAAATGGGAAGTGGGGAAGTGGAGTCTGAGCGTTGTCATCATACTTGTTCAGAAGCCAACAGGAGAGAACCAGGAGAGAGAGAGCAGTTGAAGATACACAGACTAGGGAGTATTGTTGGATTAAGGTTCCCATGGAGAAGAGGAGCGATGATTGTAGGTAGAAGGACTGACTTAGGTTCTGAAAAGGGACAACTCTGGCAATGAACTAAAATAAAATTAGGGTAGGTATTGGTAGCACGATGCTCAAAGACCTTTGTTGATGAAGATCAATAAAGTTGGAAACAAATATTAAATCCTAATTAGGCTGGGTACAGTGGCTCATGTCTGTAATCCCAGCACTTTGGGAGGCTGAGGCGGGAGGATCACATGAGGCCAGGAGTTTGAGATTAGCCTGGACAACATACTGACACCCTGTCTCTACAAAAAATTTAAAAATTAGCCAGACGTGATGGCGTGCACCTATAGTCCTAGATACCTGGGAGGCTGAAGCAGGAGGATCGCTTGAGCCTGGGAGTTCGAGGTTGTGGTGAACTATGATCATGCCACTGCATTCCAGCCTAGGAAACAGAATAAGACCCTGTCTCAAAACAACAACAAATAGCAAATTTTTCTAATTTAAGCCTTCTAATTCAGTAACCTCTAAGTAATTAATAAGGTTTAAAGTGTTAAATCTGAAAATTAGATGGGCAGTTGGGTTCTCCACTTCTGTAGAGATGCTGGTGGTGGGCCATGGGCTCTCACTTCTTTGTTTATAGCCTTTGGTGGGGCTGAGATTATAAAGAACATTAAAATGAATATTGCCTTTTCTTTGCCAGTTTTCCTGTCACATAAGGGTACTTTCTGAGACTTTTACCTCAGTTTTACCTTTCTGCCTAACCTGCAATGTTAGGCAGAAAGATCTTTGCTAGGCCTGGAGTTAAACTAGGGATTTATGTGTTAGGAGCCAATCTAAAACTTACTAAATAGTTTGAGAGTCTGAGCTATTATTCTGAAGGTCAGTGTAATTCTTAAGGTTGCTTCTTGGATTTCCTTGCTGAAGATTAAGATCTATTAAACTCTAGGCACTGTAATATTCTTTGATCCTGAAGTTTAAACCAGGAATGAACTTTCATGTAATTGATGGGCTTACCAACATAGGATCTTAAAAAATTATCTTCCAGCTCTTAGGGGCAAAGGAATTCTATAAAACCCTTTTCTGAGGAGCTTATGGCTCAGCTCTAAGCAGGCTAGGTAGTCTTGGGAAGGGCTTGTAATCATGTTACCTTTAATGATTATATTCACAATAAGTACTTAAATGTCTTTCTCCAGAGCTGAAAGTCAGCTTTTTAGCTTTTGGAAGCATGATTGGTATGAGACCATCAGGTTTCCTTAGTACATTACCATTATGGAAGGGCTTGGTAGATTAGCAGAATAATTTATGGATAGTAATTTTTTTTTTTTTTTTTTGAGATGGAGTCTTGCACTGTTGTCCAAACTTGAATGCAGTGGCGCGATCTCGGCTCACTGCAACCTCCGCCTCCCAGGTTAAAGCAATTCTCCTGCCTCAGCCTCCCGAGTAGCTGGGACTACAGGCCACCACACCCAGCTAATTTTTGTATTTTTAGTAGAGACAGGATTTTACTATGTTGGCCAGGCTGATCTCGAACGCCTGACCTCGTGATCCACCTGCCTTGGCCTCCCAAAGTGCTGGGATTACAGGTGTGAGCTACCGTGCCCCGCCTATGGATAGTAAAATTAAAAAGAATCATGCTACTCACATATTCAGGTCTAAACGAAATGAGGCAGTGTACTAAAAAGAAACCAGAAGAATTCCACCTCCTTTAAGGTACTTACTAGTTTAAAAGAAAATCTGTTAATTTTTTCCTTTCTCTTTTCTCTTTGTTTTTTTTTTTTTTGAGACCAAGTCTTGCTCTGTCTCCCAGGCTGTAGTACAGTGGTGCGATCTCGGCTCACTGCAAGCCCCGCCTCCTGAGTTCACGCCATTCTCCTTCTTCAGCCTCCCCAGCAGCTGGGACTACAGGCACACACCGCAATGCCCAGCTATTTTTTTTTGTATTTTTAGTAGAGACGGAGTTTCACCGTGTTAGCCAGGATGGTCTCGATCTCCTGACCTCGTGATCCACCTGCCTTGGCCTCCCAAAGTACTGGGATTACAGGCACGAGCCACCGTGCCTGGCAGTTTTTCTTTTTTCATCTGTATGTTGTTTGACCTATTACAGCAAATATACATAGCTTTTATAAAAAAAGAAATTATGAAAAGAAAACACTTCTGTCATCAGAATGAAAATTTTTAAAATTAGAATCAGACTGTTTTTGGCTATGAAGGTAATTAATATAGTGAAGCACAGTGGGCCTGATATCATGTGAACATGTAATGGACACAACTTTAGTTAGCTCTAATTTTTCCACCATGCCTTCTTATATCAGCACACAAGTGATACTTACTGGCATGTTGTGTTTTTGTTTTTTCAGACAGAGTCTCAGTCTGTTGTCCCATCTGGAGTGCAATGGCACAATCATAGCTTGCTGCAGCCTCAAACTCCCAGGCTCAAGTGATCCTTCTGCCTCGGCCTCCCAAAGTGCTAGGATTACAGGCATAAGCCAGCTTGCCTGGCAGGGTTTTGAGGTTTTTGTATATTGAACTGGATTCCTGTAGATAACTCAGTTCTGATTTCATTTTGTGTGTTTCTGTAGCCAGTCTTCTAATCATACTTGGCCAATTAAGAACACTCTCTGGTGGTTTTATGTTTGAGGTCTTACTATGTAGAGCTTTAGGTGTTGCAAGTTGTGGGAAATACAAAAATGTAAATCATGGTCTCTTCGAGGAGTTAATGATCTCACTGGTAATGTAAGAATAAGCATATTAAAAGTTCAGAACACTATATAATTATTTAAGTGCTGATTGAGTGATTAGCCCAGTAAGTAACATGGATATTTGGAGGACACAGAGACTATTGAGAATTGGAGTTGTCAGAAAAGGCAGCCAGAATTTTTCTTAAACACAAATCTGAGCATGTCATTCTCCAATTCAAAATCTTTCAGTGCCTCCGCTTACCTATAGGATAAAGTTCGGGTTCCTTAAGCTTGTCATGAAAGGTCATGATTTTGCTCATACCATCCTATCTTGCCACTACCTAGTTGTCTTTCAGCTATTCCTAATTCTGTGCAGTTCTTCGAACATAAGCTTTTTCTTGTCTCCATGAATTTGCATTAGCTATAACTTTATGTAGCAACTTTGTTCCTTCCCTTCTCTTTCTGGCTTATACTCATCTTTTAAGGTTAGATAGAGTCACTCCTCTTGGAAACTTCATTAAGTCCCCCATATTTCCTGTCCCTACCAAGGTATGCTTAACCTCTTATGTTCATGAGCACTCTGTGCTTACCTGTTATAGCACTTATCAAACGGCTTTGAAGTTATTTCTCTTATTTAAAGATTAAATGAGGCCAGGTGCCTGTAATCCCAGCATTTTGGGAGGTCAACGTGGGTGGATCACCTGAGGTCAGGAGTTTGAGACCAGCCTGGCCCATATGGTGAAACCCCATCTCTACTAAAAATACAAAAATTAGCTTGATGTGGTGGTGGGCACCTGTAATCCCAGCTACTCTGGAGGCTGAGGCAGGAGAATCTCTGAAACCCAGGAGGCAGAGTTGCACTGAGCCCAGATCACACCATTGCACTCCAGCCTGGGTGACAAGAGCAAAACTCTGTCTCAAAAACAAGCAAAAAAAGAATACATGAGTGAATGAATGAGGTGGATTTTAAAGAATAAATACCATTTGGAGAGATGAAGACAAGTAGCCTGCCATGAAGGGAAAATAAGTAATATGAGCAAAGTGTCAGTGATTTCGATGAGACTATAGTTGGAAGCTGATTCTGATTCAGTCTGCAGATGACACGGGCTTGGAAAGGATGATGATGTTGGATAACTAAATCAGCATCTAAAAATATCAAAATATGTTGGAATGACAGTGGTCAAATCTAATAAGAATCCTGGCTTCACATACTTTCAAGACTCCATCAGTTGAAAGATGGATTAAACTTTTAAGTCTAATAATAATACTTATTTTTTTTTTTTTTGAGATGGAGTCTCGCCCTGTTGCCAAGCTGGAGTGCAATGGCACGGTCTCAGCTCCCTGCAACCTCCGCCTCCCAGGTTCAAGCTGTTCTCCTGCTTCAGCCTCCCGAGTAGCTGGGATTACAGGCATGCACCACCATGCCCAGCTAATTTTGTGGTTTTAGTAGAGACGGAGTTTCACTATGTTGGTCAGGCTGGTCTTGAACTTCCAACCTCAGGTGATCTGCCTGCCACAGCCTCCCAAAGTGCTGGGATTACAGGCATGAGCCACTGCACCTGGCCTAATAATAATACATCTGACAGTCCCAAATGAGAGTCAATAGGCAGAAGTTATAAGGAAAGCAGATTATGACATTTTATAGAATTATTACATTGGTACATTGTCTTTCTTCATCTGTTAGTGAATTCTCTGTTACCCTAAATTTTAAACATCAAGAATATTGTAGATTTATGGGAGAGTTGTAGAGACCTTTCAACGTGAACTTATGATTCTTTGTTGTCAAAGGGATTTGTGTGTCAGCAAAGAATTAGACTATATAATTTCTAAGGTCCATTCCTTAGTGCTGTAGTTCATAGTAGGAAGAAAATTGTTCCTTGCAAAGCAAGAAAGGATTCAAGGCTGAAAATAAGGATGTGAAGATAAAAACAGAGGCCAAGATAAGAAGTGCTTATTGAATGGCTATAAACTCAGGAAAAATAAGTAGATAAATATATTCACCTGGCATGTAGAACGAGCATTGACATTGTTTGGAATGGCAGTATGTTGGCTTTTCCTAGGGGATCAATAAGAAGAAAATAACTGGGCACTGGGGAGAGAGAACCTGGCTGAAGCTTGTATGAATTACTAGTGAACCAGATTTATATACCTCTGCAACTTTTTATTTTATTTTATTTTATTTTTTGAGACGGAGTCTCGCGCTGTCGCCCAGGCTGGAGTGCAGTGGCGCGATCTCGGCTCACTGCAAGCTCCGCCTCCCGGGTTCACGCCATTCTCCTGCCTCAGCCTCCCAAGTAGCTGGGACTACAGGCGCCCGCCACCTCGCCCGGCTAATTTTTTTTTTTTTTTGTATTTTTAGTAGAGACGGAGTTTCACCATATTAGCCAGGATGGTCTCCATCTCCTGGCCTCGTGATCCGCCCATCTCGGCCTCCCAAAGTGCTGGGATTACAGGCTTGAGCCACCGCGCCTGGCCACCTCTGCAACTTTCTTCTGAAATGTTCTCTGTCTTGGAAAAGATATGGAAGAGTCAAGCAGCGGACAATGGTGGTAATTTAGGTTTGCAGATTGTCATGGTGAATGTAGTAGTAGGTGGTTAGGCAGGGAGAGTCTCTGGGGTATTAGTGAGGGAAGCTTTGAATTGCATAACCATGTTGTCTAGCATGGACTGGGATTATTTTAGATGTTCTTTTTTTTTTTTTTTTTATGAGACTGTGTCTTACTCTGTCACCCAGGCTGGAGTGCAGTGGTGTGATCACGGCTCACTGCAACCTCCGCCTCCCAGGTTCGAGCGATCCTCCCACCCTCTCACCTCAGCCTCCTGAGTAGCTGGGACTACAGGTGCACACCACCAGCTGGCCAATTTTTATATTTTTAGCAGAGGTAGGGTTTTACCATGTTGGCCAGGCTGGTCTCCAACTCCTGAGCTCTAGTGGTCCACTGGCCTCAGCCTCCCAAACTGCTGGGATTACAAGGCGTGAACCACCATGCCCAGCTGTAGATGTCCTTAATGAATAGGGTAAAATAAGAATGGAGTGATTGAAGGTTTAGAATGATTAGGAGAGGGTATGAGAGACTGATAATGTTAAGTGCTAAATAGATACATTTGGGGAAGGAATAAGGCCCAAAATGTGGCAGTGTGGTGGCTGGACATGAATTGGAGATGAGTGCCCGTGGAGCCAAGTAGGCACAGATGCATTGTCACATATGTCTTCACGTATATGTAGAGATGATAAATGAACCAAGTCATCAGGGAAGGCTAAGGTAGATTTGCCATGTGGAAGGGGATAGGCTGCAGGGCATGGTCCATGACAGTGAGGATGATTTGAACAAGATGATATAGGGGATGGTGTGGGCTTTCAAAAATAGAAAAGGACCAGGACTGATGGCTCAGTGGTCTAGAAATGGCTCTGGGGAATTGGCAAGAGTCGGAGAAAGTAAGTCCTTTACAGGATAAGGCCTCTGTGGAGCAGTCATTGTCAAGCATTGATAGTCATGTTTCTGTTAAAGAGGTAAAAAAAATGGAGAAAGAAAAGGAGTTTGCTGCTATGACAGGAAAAGGGAGAGAGGGAAGAGATGTTCTGTGGGGCTAAACTGGGCAGCTTTGAGAGTTTGAGTGTTTTGATAATGGCTGGTAAAGAAATTGGAATGAAGAAATTACTGGGGTAGGAGAGGGAGGGAGTTGCGCATTACTCAGGCAGATCAACACATGAAGAGTGAAATTTAACCACTGCAATATGTGTGTCCCAAATGTCAAGGCCACCCCATCTGTTGGTGGTATCATGGCTTTGGCTTTTTGAAGCTTGTTGTGAGAGAAGTGGGGAATCACTCTGTACCCTGCTCTGCTCAAATTATCATGCTAAGGAGACTTTGCCATGGTATGATTTTTGAGGCACATGATGATTCTGTCTAATTTGTAAAGTGACAGCGTGATCAGGACCAAAGAGGAAGTTCAGCTAGGCCAAACCTTCCTAAGAAGAAGTCACTGTCCCACAGTTATGTGGGTAAGTTGTTCTAGAGAAACATAGGTGTGGGCAGGGCTGCAGTGTGGGAACCTGTTACCTGGGTAGCACTAAGCCAGTGCCTTCTCTGTATTTTCTTTACAGATGAACGGGACCGGGTTCAGAAGAAAACGTTCACCAAGTGGGTCAACAAGCACTTAATGAAGGTAAGACCCCTTCATATATATGCTGCCCCAGCACCTCTCACTGCTCTCATCTGGATCTGTCATTCCGTCTTTCAGATGGTTTAGATTGCTTGCTGTGTGCTCGAGTCTATGAAGATACGCGTGACTTTTCTTTTCTCTTTCCTTTTTTAATGGAGAAGGGGTCTTGTCATGTTGCTCAGGCTGTTCTCAAACTCCTGGGCTCAAGCAATCCTACTGTCTCAGCCTCCAAAGTTCTGGGATTACAGGCATGAGCCACCATGCCCAGCTTTTTGAAAACTAACATAGTCATAATAGCATGGAAACTTGTATTAATCTGCTTCTTGGTGAAGACAGTATTACCTACCATTACATCAGGAGGCAGAGGTTGAGGATACCATGGGATGATTTAAAAAATTCAAAGAACAGTTTACTCCTAGCTTTATACATTACTTTATAAGCCTGTTTCTTTTTTATTTCATTTATTAATTTATTTTTTAAATAGAGACGGGGTCTCACTATGTTGCCCAGTCTGGTATCAAACTCCTGGGCTAAAGTGCTCCTCCTACCTTGGCCTCCTAAAGTGTTAGGATTACAGGCGTGAGCCACTTCGCCCAGTGTATTTTTATTTTTTAATCTGAATACTATGGAAGGATGATAGAGGGGGATTTTGTCTCTTTCTCTTAAAGTGCATGAAGCTTAAATGTTTAACTTGATGAATTTTTACATGAATTTTACCACCAGATAGTCTAAAATACAGAATATTTCTAGAATGGTTAGGGCTGGGTGAAGATTATTATTATCATTATTATTATTATTTTAAATAGAGGAGAAACCAAAACAGAGGCATGTTAAGACTCACCTAAAGATAATAATAATAATTATTATTATTATATATTAGATATATAAATAAATATCATAATAATATATTATTATTATTTTAAATAGAAGAGAAATCAAAACAGAGGCATGTTAAGACTCACCTAAAGATAAAACAGTATGACTACTGTGGCAGTTAGGATCTGAAAACGCAAGTTTTTGAATTATAATAATAATTAGTGCTTCTCTGGGAAAGGTCACCAGTGATCCCTTAATTGCCCTATCCAGTAGCCTAGTTTTTTCTTGCTCTTATTTGATTTCTCTGTAGCATTTGATACTGTTGTCTACTCCTTAAAATCCTCTCTTACATTGACTTCTAGAACATTGCTTTTTCCTGAATTACCTCTTGCCTCTACGAATGCCTTTTTTTCTACCTGTTTCATTGACTTTTCTTCCTCTGTCTGACTCTTCCATGTTGGTGTTCCCCAAGATCCTAACCTTGGCCATTTTTTGGTTTTGTCTCTGTATTCTTTTTGGGCAGTCTCATCCATTGTAGCCACTGGGATTGTTTTGTTGCATGGAATGGAAAGAAACACAAGTAGAAATGGATATGGGATGATCTCACAGAATCTGGTGTCTAGATGCAGCTGGGCTTTATGAAACCTAAACAGTTATCCGAAAACTACTCTCGCTCTTTTTTTTTTTTTTGAGACAGAGTCTTACCCTGTTGCCCAGGCTGGAGTACAGTGGCAAGATCAGAGCTCACTGTAGTCCTCCTGGGCTCGAGTGATTCTCCCACCTCATCCTCCTGAGTAGCTGAAACTATAGGCATGCACTACCACACCTGGCTAATTTTTAAAATTTTTTGTAGAGATGGGTTCTCACTGTGCTGCCTAGGTCTTTCTTGTGTTTGTTTGTTTGTTTGTTTGTTTTTTAAGATGGAATTTCACTCTTGTTGCCCAGGCTGGAGTGCAATGGCACAATCTCGGCTCACCACAACCTCCACCTCCCGGGTTCAAGCAATTCTCCTGCCTCAGCCTCCTGAGTAGCTGGGATTACAGGCATGAGCCACCACACCCGGCTAATTTTGTATTTTTAGTAGGGATGGGGTTTCTCCACATTGGTCAGACTGGTCTCGAACTCCCAACCTCAGGTGATCCGCCCACCTCAGCCTCCCAAAGTGCTGGGATCATAGGCGTGAGCCACCGTGCCTGACCAACCCAGGTCTTTCTTGTTTATGGGGCCTTGTGTTCTTTCATTTTACTTCTGTGTACCTCCTATATTCATTTCTGTGCTTTTCTCTTACTGCTATGAGTGAGCCATGGCGGCTGTGCCTCAAACAGTGATGTAAACCCCTGAGGCCACATAATTCTGAATGCACAAACACAGAAAGTCTGGTGGGCTGAGGTCTTCTTTTCCTCCATGGGCCAATTGTCCATCTGTAGTTCAGTAGACCGTGGGTAAGGAGGTGGTTACATAAATCAAACATGGCTTCTTAGGACCACTTGTTTAATGGGTACTGCAGGTGAGCATGATTTTCACACTACAAAATCTGAATAAGGAGGCAGTGATAGAGCCTTTTCTTGGATTCTTGCCTGAGCCAAAGACGTGTGTCATGGTATATTTTACACGTTCATCTGTATGTTACCTAGCCATAGCTTTTATTGAACACACCCTAAATTGTTAAATATTTTCACTCATGTAGCTAGTTGTCCAAGTTAGGAACCTATTTGATTCAGTACTGCCCATAATCTCTCCCTTGTTACCAAGTCCAGTCAATCACTTGCAGCTCAGAAAGATTGCATGCATCTGTCTTCTCTTCTCCATATCGCTGCTTTTGTTCAGGACCTCTGTGTCTGTTGCCTTGACCATTATAATAGTTTCCTAATAAAGTTTTCTATTATAACAATGGTAGTAATAGTATCTTGAAGACTTCCTATAAATCAGACATATTCTCCATATCTGTGTGTGACAGGGTTTGCTCTGTTACCAGGCTAGGGTGTAGTGGTACAATCATAGCTCACTACAGCCTCCAACTCCTGGGCTCAAGTGATCCTCCCACCACAGCCTCCCAAATAGCTAGGTTTATAGGCGCGTGCCACTGTGCCTGGCTAATTTGTGTGTTTGTGTTTGTAGAGATGGGGTCTTGGTATGTTGCCTAGGCTTGTCTTGTACTTCTTTTTTTTTTTTTTTTTTTTTTTTTTTTTGAGACGGAGTCTCGCTCTGCCGCCCGGGCTGGAGTGCAGTGGCCGGATCTCAGCTCACTGCAAGCTCCGCCTCCCGGGTTTACGCCATTCTCCTGCCTCAGCCTCCCAAGTAACTGGGACTACAGGCGCCCGCCATCTCGCCCGGCTAGTTTTTTGTATTTTTTAGTAGAGACGGGGTTTCACCGTGTTCGCCAGGATGGTCTCGATCTTCTGACCTCGTGATCCACCCGTCTCGGCCTCCCAAAGTGCTGGGATTACAGGCTTGAGCCACCGCGCCCGGCCCCTTGTCTTGTACTTCTGACCTCAAGCAATCCTCCTGCCTTGGCCTCCCAGTGTCTTGGAATTACAGTCATGAGCCACCATGCCTAGTCTAAATTGGACATTCTATATACTAAGTCCTTTACATGGATTATTTCATTTAATCCTTCAGTGATCTTATGCTGTGGGTTCTGTTAATATCCCCATTTTATAAATTACTTAGAGAGGGTAAGTAATTAATTCAAGGTCATGCTGCTAGAAAAAGGCAGAACTGAAATTTTAAAATTCAGGCAACCTAAAGTCTAGAAACCGTGCTCTTAACCCATGCAGAACTGGCTCTGGTTGCTGCCTACCTTTCCAGGCTCATAGCACCAAGTTTCCCTCATACCTTGAGCTCTTGCTGAACTGTGTGCCATGCTATTTTATGACTCTGTATCTTTGTTCATTCTACTCCCTGTGCTTGGAATACCTTCCCCAAGTTTGTTCTGCCTGGATAACACCAACTTAACACCTCTTCAATAAGTATTTTCCTGACTCTCTGATGTGGAACTGACTACCCTTTCTTTGTGCCCCGACTGTACTCCTTATGTGCTTTTGTTAAAGCATCCAGAGTGTTTATATACATGGTGTATCTTTCAGCTATATCACCACTTGAGGGCAAATATTGTGTCTTACTATTTATAGTGTTAGGATAAAGAAGAAAGAGAGAGAAGTAAGGAGAAAAAGAAATTATAATTTCCTTTTTTTTTTTTTTTTTTTTTTTTGAGATGGAGTCTTGCTCTGTCGTCCGGCTGGAGTGCAGTGGCGCGATCTCAGCTCACTGCAACCTCCGCCTCCTGGGTTCAAGCAACTCTCCTGCCTCAGCCTCCCGAGTAGCTGGAACTACAGGCGTGTGCCACCAAAACCTAGCTAATTTTTGTATTTTTGTATTTTTAGTAGAGACAGGGTTTCACCGTATTGGCCAGGCTGCTCTCCTGGCCTTGTGATCTGCCTGCCTCAGCCTTCCAAAGTCATGAGATTACAGGCGTGAGCCATCGCGTCCAACCGTGATTTCCTTTTGTAAATTTCTTCTATGGCTACTAGTTGCCTCTAGAGTTTGATGTCACGTAATTCTGTCATGACATAGAGCACTTTGCAGCATTTCCAACCCACCTGTCCAGCTTCATTTCTAAGCACTCTGTTTTTTGTATCGCGCTGTAGCCACATGAGACAACTCACTGCTCCCTAAACACTGTGTACTTTCACACCTCCTTGCTTATTTATTTCTCTCCCTAGAATGCACGTCCCAGCC
This sequence comes from Papio anubis, assembly GCF_008728515.1. Taxonomy (NCBI): domain Eukaryota; kingdom Metazoa; phylum Chordata; class Mammalia; order Primates; family Cercopithecidae; genus Papio; species Papio anubis. Next base: position 37,454,440 of record NC_044976.1, read on the forward strand.
TCCTCTGCCTGGTCATCACCCACTTCACCTTCTAGGCCCAGCTCCAGTGTCACCTTCCTGAGATTCTGACCTCTGTTCCTCAGATTAAATCAATTGCAACTCCATCTCTATATCAGACTGCCTTGAAGAGATGCCTGTGTGTTCACTCACCGGTGTTCTCTGTTACAGTACTCATTGAGGACTGGGATTGTAGTATGCTACTTTCTCTGTTAAGTGCTGCACATAGCACATGAGAAGTATCCAATAAGTACTTGTTACCTTGAGTAACTAATATTTCAATAGTGTTTATAGCTTATGAAGCACATTCTTACCTGTCTTAATCCTTATAATAACCTTGAAGTAGGTAAAGGTGTTTTATCCTCTCAATTTTAACAGCTAGGGAAAAATGAGAATTAGAGGAGTGAAGTGACTTTGCCAAAATGATACAGCTAGTGAGGGATGGAGCTAAGGATCAGTCAGTCATGAGTCTTCTGATCAAAATTACTTGTTCTTTCTGCTAACTATGCTGGCAGCTGATTCTTTCATACCTTGTCTCTAACAGTTGGAGGAACTGAGTCAATCCTGCCTTGAGCTTGTCCCCTGAACTTTGTAGTTGAATTCCAGTGCTCTGGCTCCTTGCTGCCTGTTTGTAGCTGATGCTGCCTGTTGGACCTCTGCCTCAGTGCTGTGTGATGACAGGAGGCTCAGGGAGGGAGAAGCTAGAGGAACACATCATAGCATTGTTAGAAACTGGAGGCCAGCCAAAGCTTTACTTAAATCCTTGGCTATTTTTCATCTCTTCTCAGGCCCCCAGCCTTACAGTTTCAACAACGTTTGCTTATCTTGGGATATTTCAGAGAGAGATTCACTGCTATTCAGAGTTACTGCTCTAAATTGGAATTATTTGAATTTTGGGCTGAGAATTAGGGATTGAGATTTGTTTTTTGCAACTCAAGCATCCTTTGCTTTGCTCCCCAAGTACACCCCAGATTAATGTCATCTTCGGCAGGTAGACCAACGTAAGGACAAAACCAACCAGGTGGCCTGGCATGGTGGTTCATGCCTGTAATCCCACCACTCTGGGAGACTGAGAGGGGTGGATCACTTGAGGTCAGGAGTTCCAGACCAGCCAGGCCAACATGGTGAAACCCCATCTCTACTAAAAATACAAAAATTAGCTGGGTGTGGTGGCTGGCGCCTGTAATCCCAGCTATTTTGGGAGGCTGAGGCAGGAGAGTCGATTGAACCCGGGAGGTGGAGGTTGCAGTGAGCTGAGATTGTGCCACTGCACTCCAGCATGGGTGACAGAGCAAGACTCTGTCTCAAATAAATAAATAAATAAATAAAACCACAAACCAGGTCTTCCAACTTCTAGATTTAGTTGATCTTGAAATCTCTTGGATTCCCTGGTAACCTTTTGGGAAACAGCTTACTTTGGGATAAGCAAATTAATTATTCCTTATTGAGAACACTTCTGATCCAATCTTAAAAGAGATTTGTTAAAGATGTAAGCATCTGAAATAAACAACCTAATTTAGAATGTAAACATACATATATAAGAGTTCTGCTTATATACCTGAACCATCAAAAAGAGAAATCTAGGTTTCTAAATGAGGTCTTATTTAAATTACTTATGCTGTATCTCTGGGTGCTGGTAGCTGATGAAGTGTATTCCCCTAAAGAGAACATGAAAGTATGTATGAGCTCCTTAGGAGGGAGAAAAATGCTTTTCTGGTCAGTTCCTGTTGACTTCAGGGGTTAGTAGTTACAAAGGAAAAGCCCAATATTTAATCTAGCAGATAGAGCAGCTCTTTCCATTTTTGTATACGCAATCTAGAAGCCCCTGGCTTTCCTGGAATTTTAGATAAAATTTCCGTATATACCAGCAAACGTTTTCAAATTTTTAGTGATGCTGACAACCCTTCCCTTCTTCTTTCCTTCCTTCCTTCCTTCCTTCCTTCCTTCTTTCCTTCCTTCCTTCCTTCCTTCCTTCCCTCCCTCCATCCCTCCTTCCTTCCTTCCTTCCTTCCTTCCTTCCTTCCTTCCTTCCTTCCGTCCATCCGTCCGTCCATCCGTCTTTCTTTCTGTCTTTCTGTTTCAAGAGACAAGGTCTCCCTATGTTCCCTAGGCTGGTCTCAAACTCCTGTGCTCAAGGAATCTTCCTGCTTTGGCCTCCCCAAGTGCTAGGATTACAGGCGTGAGCCACCACACCTGGCCCACTTAAAATTTCTCTATTTCTGTTTGAGACTCTCTAGTTGAATACAGGGTAGCACTGATTCCAGGTATTCTCTCCTATACAGCCTCTGTTTTGGCTACATGAGTCAATTCACTGACTCCCTAATCACTGGGTGGAACTTCATACCTTTTTGCTTATTCATGTCTGTGGGAAATATCAGAATGAGACTGGCAGTGTAGTTTAAGAAATTGACAAAGTATAGTGCTGGTTAGATGCTGAGGAAAGGAGTGTTGCCTTTGTTGCCTATGTGTGACTATATGATAGTGGTTTGTGGCTGTCTTTGCCTGGACCTGATTTTTTTAGGGCTTAATTTCACTCTAAATGCTTGTCAGGCCTACATTTGGGCCTACATTTGGACTTGGGCTTTACTCTGGATTTTCTATTCCCTATGCTTAAGTGCCTGCCTATGAAAGTAAAGCTACGTTTTGTGGATTTTATTTTATTTTTTTGAGACGGAGTTTTGCTCTTTGCCCAGGCTGGTGTGCAATGGCGCGATCTTGGCTCACTGCAACTTCTGCCACCCGGGTTCAAGCGATTCTCCTGCCTCAGCCTCCCAAGTAGCTGGGATTACAGGCATGTACCACCACGCCTGGCTAATTTTGTGTTTTTAGTAGAGATGGGGTTTCTTCGTGTTGGTCAGGCTGGTCTTGAATTCCTGACCTCAGGTGATCCGCCCACCTTGGCCTCCCAAAGTGCTGGGATTACAGGCATGAACCACCACGCCCAGCCTGTGGATTTTAGAATCATCCACATTCTTAGAGAAGCTGTTAATCCGGGTTGACTAGTACCACTGTTAGATTCCTCACAATTTAGGGAATTCTCAAAACAGAGATACGATAAAAATTCTTACATGCAAAGAACCTCACACTTTGTTCCCCTCCCACCCCCGCTCTCAAACAGGGATTCCCAGCTGCTACTTTTATTCCCTGCATTTAAGCATAGTTCTTTCCAGAGTAAAGAAGTCTAGGACAACTATAATCTTTTTTTTTTTTTAGTGTTGGGCTTTTCCTTGAAGACAGATTTGGCCAATGAATCAATATGGGTTTCAGTTTTTACAGTTTGGAGATTTGCCATTCAGAAATCTATCTGAAATTACTAGGCTCACTTTCCCTTTCCCTGTATCTTTTAATAAGTGTAGGAGAGAGTAAATAACATGCTTTTCTCTTTAAAACTTTCTCCTCTGACCTATATATTGCTCTTCAACATAGTCTGAGTCAAGGAAATTGGGCTGCTTACATTTCCTTTTAATTGTTTAGAGGAAAGGTTTCTAGATCAAGTTTTTGGCAGGTGTCAATACTATGAGGCCAGGCGCAGTGGCTCACCACCTGTATTATCAGCACTTTGGGAGGCCAAGGTGGGTGGATCACTTGACGTCAGGTGTTCGAGACCAGCCTTACTGACATGGTGAAACCCCGTCTCTACTAAAAATGCAAAAATTAGCTGGGTGTGGTGACGCATGCCTGTAATACCAGCTATTTGGGAGGCTGAGGCAAGAGAATCGCTTGAACCCGGGAGGCAGAGGTTTTAGTGAGCTGAGATCACACCACTGTACTCCAGCCTGGGTGACAGAGCGAGACTCCATCTCAAAAAAAAAAAAGGATACTATGTGACAACCCTTGGTCTTTTTTGTGTATGTATGGATGTATGGTGGGGAGGAGGGTACTCTTATTATTTAAAATTGTTGATAATCTGTCATTTTGACCCTCCAAGCATCATAGAAGCCTTGTTAGGGGAGTCAGGGGACAATGTTCTAGGCTCAGCTCTGATACTTTCCAGCTAAATGATCTTACACAAGTTATTTAGCTTCTCTAGGCAATGGTTTTCTCATCTGTAAACTAAAGGTATTAGAGTTAAGTAATCTTTAAAGTCCCTTTGAGCTCAGATTAGGATTCCAAGCACTGAAGTGTAATTTATTCCCTTTGTTAAAGCCACTCAGAAATTGAGGAAAGCTGTTTATTTTTTCATAGCTTTAAGTTAATCTTTAAAAAATGGAGGCCGGGTACAGTGACTCATGTCTGTAATCCCAGCACTTTGGGAGGCTGAGGTGGGTGGATCACTTGAGACAAGGAGTTCAAGACCAGCCTGGCCAACATGGCGAAACCTTGTCTCTATTAAAGATACAAAAAAATTAGCTGGGCATAGTGGCGTGAGCCTTTAGTCCCAGCTACTCGGGAGGCTGAGGCAGGAGATTCACTTGAACCCAGGAGGCAGATATTGTAGTGAGCTGATACTGTACCACTGCACGCCAGCCTGAGCAACAGAGTGAGACTCTGTCTCAAAAAAAAAAGCAGACAGCAGAGCCCTCCTTGGCTTATTAATGCTTGGGCATTGGGGAGGATTGGACTTGGTCTCTCAAAATCTAATTATTCACTAATTTTAAGAAATCACTTTATGGCTGGATGTGATGGATCAAGCCTGTAATCCCAGCACTTCAGGAGGCTGAGGCTGGCAGCTGGAGGCCAGGAGTTTGAGACTAGCTTGGGCAACATGGCAAAACCCCATCTCTATAAAGAATAGAAAAAAACTAGCCAGGCATGGTTGTGTGTGCCTTGGGAGACTGAGGTGAGAGGATCACCTGAGCCCAGGAAGTCGAGGCTACAGTGAACTGTGATCGTGCCACTGCACTATAGCCTGGGCGATGGAAGTGAGACCCTATCTCCAAAAAAAAAAAAAAAGAAAGAAACAACAACAAAAAAAACTTTATGGCCAGGAACAGTGGCCCACACCTGTAATCCCAACGCCTTGGGAGGCTGAGGTGAGAGGATCTCTTGAGGCCAGGAGTTTGAGACCAGCCTGGGTAATGTACTGAGACACCATCTTGCCCCCGCAACCCCTGTCTCTGTGAACATTCATTTACAAGTTTTTGTCTGGACATATATTTTCAGTTCTCTTTAATTACATACCTAGGTGCACAACTGGTGGATCGTATGGTAACTTGTGTTTAACGTGTTAGTAACCATCACATGATCTTCTAAAATAAGTGCACTTTTTTACATCCCCACCAGCAGTGGATGAGGGTTCCAGTTTCTCTGCATTTTTGCTAACGCTTATTATCTGTCTTTTATAATATAGACATCCTAGAGAGCGTGAATCACTGCAGTTTTGATTTATATTTTCCTTATGACTAATGATGTTGAACATCTTTTCAGGTGTTTATTAGCCATTTATATATCTTCATTGGAGACATTTACTAATTTTGACAATGATTTTCTCAGAGTGTGCAAACAGGCAAGGTCCTGAATAATTGCAGTTTTTTACTCATTTATTGACAGAACATTATAATTATTTGTTAGAAAGAAGCATCCATATGGATGATTCTTGAACAATCTTGCTTCAGTTGGGTGCTTTTAAAATTTTTTCTTTTTTTGAGACAGGATCTCACTCTATTGCAGTGGTGTGATAATAGCTCCCTGCAGCTTCAGTCAGCTGGCCTCAAGCAACCCTCCCACCTCAGACTCCTGAATAGCTGGGACTATAGGCATGCACCACCACACCTGGCTAACTTTTAAAATTTTTTGTTGAGATGGAGTCTCACTGTGTTGCCCCAACTGGTCTCAAACTCCTGGACTCAAATAATCTTCCCAAAGTGCTCAATAACATGCTTGAGCCACCGTACCTGGCCTTCTGAAATTTTGTTGCTTAGTTCACTGGTCATTTTCCTAAGAGATTTGTGGAAAACTTCACAGGCAAACTAGTATGAGCAGAAGAGATGAGGATTTTAGGATGAGATAGATCTGGATTTGATCAGCCTGGCAATTTAGTAGATGTGTGATTGGGGGATGTTAATTGAGGCCTCCAAATCCTATCTCTGTGCCCGAAAAATTCCTGACACAGAAGCACCCAGTAAATGTTAGCTAATTCTTTACCCTTCTTTAGGTAGAGTTGTGTCTAGTATGCTTTAGAAACAAACTGTTGTTTTCTGTTGTTGACAATTTTCCAGGCAAGGGAAAAAAAAATCTCTTTGCATTCTCCTCTCCATTACCTCTCTCTGTATCTCTTCAATAGTTCTATTTATTTTTTATTAAAAACTTTTTTTGCAGGGGACAGAGTCTCACTCTGTTGCCCAGGGAGGAGTGCAGTGGCACAATCTCGGCTCACTGCAACCTCTCCCTCCTGAGTTCAAGCAGTTCTCCTGTCTCAGCCTCCTGAGTAGCTAGAATGTAAGGAGTGCCTCACCATACCCGGCTAAGTTTTGTATTTTTATTTATTTATTTTTTGAGATGGAGTTGTGCACTGTAGCCCAAATTGGAGTGCAGTGTCGTGATCTCGGCTCGATGCAACCTCTGCCTCCCAGGTTCAAGTGATTTTCCTGTCTTAGCCTCCTAAGTAGCTGGGATTACAGGTGCCCACCACCACACCCAGCTAATTTTTTGTATTTTTAGTAGAGACAGGGTTTCACTATGTTGGCCAGGCCGATCTCCAACTCTTGACCTCATGATCTACCCACCTTGGCCGCCCAAAGTGCTAGGAGTACAGATGTGAGCCACCACACCCGGCCAATTTTTTTTTTTTTTTGAGACCGAGTCTCACTCTGTTGCCCAGGCTGAAGTGCAGTGGTGCCATCTTGGCTTACTGCCACCTGCGCCTCCTGGGTTCAAGTGAATTCTCCTACCTCAGCCTCCCCAATAGCTAGGATTATAGGCGCATGCCACCACGCCCAGCTAATTTTTGTATTTTTAGTAGAGACAAGGTTTTGCCATATTCGCCAGGCTGGTCTCAAACTCCTGACCTCAGGTGATCCATCTGCCTCCGCTTCCCAAAGTGCTGGAATTACAGGCGTGAGCCACCACGTCCTGCCAATTTTTGTATTTTTAGTAGAGAGGGAGTTTCACCATGTTGGTCAGGGTGGTCTCCAACTCCTGATCTCAGGTGATCTACCTGCCTCGACCTCCCAAAAGTGATGGGATTACAGGGATGAGCCACTGTGCCTGGCCAATAGTTTTATTTTTATAGTTATTTGGTTACTGTAGTCAGACAAAGATTGAGAAGGCATAATAAGCTAGTTCTCATCTAAATTTCTTATAATATATACAAGTTTTGCTATCACAGGTATAACACATAATCAGAATTTTGAGAGACATTAGGGCCTTAGTGTGAAATTAACTTTACATTTTAAGTTGCCTCCTTTGTCTTTTCAGTACTCTGTGGTATTTAATATCTGTTGATAAGATGACCTCACTTGGTCTTCAAGACCAACCGCAATTTGTTTATTATTATTATTATTATTTTTGAGGTGGAGTCTTGCTCTGTTGCCCAGGCTGGAATGCAGTGGTGCGATCTTGGCTTGCTGCAACCTCCGCCTGTGCGATTCTCATGCCTCAGCCTCCTGAGTAGCTGGGACTACAGGCATGTGCCACCATGCACAACTTTTTTGTATTTTTAGTGGAGACGGGGTTTTGTCATGTTGGCCAGGCTTGTCTCAAACTCCCAACCTCAGGTAATCTCCCAGCCTTGGCCTCCCAAATTGCTGGTATTACAGGTGTGAGCCACTGCGCCTAGCAACCACAATTTATTTAAATATTTATTCAGGCTGGGAGTGGTAGCTCACGCCTGTAATCCCAACACTTTGGGAGGCTGAAGTGGGAGGATTGTTTGTGGCCAGGAGTTTGAGACCAGCCTGGGCAACATGGCAAGACTGTGTCTCAATCAGTCAATCAATATTTATTCATTTATTTATTTATTCGTTCATTCAGTGTCCTCACCTGATTTTTATTTCCTATGTTCAGATTTTATCTATCAAAAATAAATCCCTCATTTAACTTAGTTGTCCCTTCTCTTCTTAAGCCTTAATGTCAAGTATGTAATATTTTCTGACTTTTTAAAAAACCTACCATTAATTTTAATCTGATTTTCACTCTACTACTCTCTTGAGAAATAGTCTCACAAAAGCACTTTATTTGTAGGAAAGTTAAAAAACTTTCTTAGTCCTTATCCTCGTTGACTTCTGCTGTAGTATTTGATACTAGTGATCATTCCTATCTTGATTACACTTCTTACATTTTTGCTTACCTCTTTCACTGTTACTGTTTTGTTTTGTCTTTTTCTTCTGTCCTTTGTTGATTGCTTTTCCATCTCCTGCCTTCTAATTTTGGCTATTCCCTAAGGCTCAGTCCTTAGCACTCTGCTCTTCTATCTTACTCCTAATCCAGAAAGCCCGTTTCCCGTGTCTTTAGCTAGCACCTCTGTGCATGTGACATCTAAACTTAAGTTCTCAGCTGATCCAAACTGAATTCTGGTATTTCCAGCTGCTTCAAGAACATTTCCATTTGCAACTCCTTTGCTGCCATTTTAAATTCAACATATTTAAAATTGAATTTGTCAAATCCACTGCCTTTTTAACAAACCTCATGACCTACCTATTTCTGTTAATGGTGCACTACTGTTGTTCCACACTGCAAGCTTGAAACCTTGGATCTATTTGAGGGAGGGGTTTTTGTTTTTGTTTTTGAGACAAAGTTTCACTCTTATTGCCCAGGCTGGAGTACAGTGGTGTGATCTTGGCTCACTGCAACCTCTGCCTCCTGGGTTCAAGCGATTCTCCTGCCTCAGCCTTCTGAGTAGCTGGGATTACAGGCGCCCATGACCATACCGGCTAATTTTTTGTATTTTTAGTAGAGACGGGGTTTCACCATGTTGGCTAGACTGGTCTCGAACTCCTGACCTCAGGTGATCCACCTGCCTCCGCCTCCCAGAGTGCTGAGATTACAGGTGTGAGAGGGAGGGGTTTTGAAATCTTGGAGCCCCTGGTGTGCTAGAGCCAGCTTATGGACTCATGAGAGCCAAATGTTAAATTTTCAGCAATTTTGTGAGCTGGTTGCTAAACACAGCTTCTTTTTTTTTTTTTTTTTTTTTTTTTTGAGACTGAGTCTTGCTCTGTTGCCCAAGCTGGAGTGCAGTGACGTGATCTTGGCTCACTGCAACCTCTGCCTCTGAGGTTCAAGGGATTCTCCTGTCTCAGCCTCCTGAGTAGCTGGGATTACAGGCGCATACCACCATGCCTGGCTAATTTTTGCATTTTTAGTAGAGACAGGGTTTCACCATGTTGGCCAGGCTGGTCTTGAACTCCTGACCTCAGGTGATCCTCCCGCCTCAGCCTCCCAAAGTGCTGGGATTACAAGTGTGAGCCACTGTGCCCAGCCACAGCTATTATTAAAAATTAAACTATGTAAACATACAATTAAATAAATTATATTTAAAATAAACATAATAAATTCTCAAAGCTGTTCATTTCATAATTGTTTTGCTGCATGTTAGTATTGTCTGTGCTCTTGAGGTTATGTCTGTTGTGTCTCTGTGATGGAAATACTATACATAATGGTGTGCTACTGTACATTTCTTCCCAACGTTGCATTTAGTGATATTATATTAGTAGCTTGAAATTGGTTGTATTGGGAATATTTACATCATGGAAATCAGCAAATTCTACAACTCTGAGTTAGATGTCTTGTTTTGTTTATTGTTTAGACTTAGTGATGTAGAAAATGTTAGTATTGCAGATTAAACTTACAAGTGTGGGCCAGGCGCGGTGGCTTACGCCTGTAATCCCAGCACTTTGGGAGGCCAAGACAGGTGGATCACGAGGTCAGGAGATTGAGGCCAACATGGTGAAACCCCATCTGTACTAAAAATACAAAAATTAGCTGGGTGTGGTGGTGCGCACCTGTAATCCCAGCTACTCAGGAGGTTGAGGCAGGAGAATCACTTGAACCCAGAAGGCAGAGGTTGCAGTGAGCCGAGATTGTGCCACTGTACTCCAGCCTAGTGACAGACCAAGACTCCGTCTCAAAAAATATATATATTCTTTCAATTTTTAAAACTATGTTCCAGTTCATCATGAACCGTCTTCCCCAGTTGTATAATGTACCTGTCACCTTCTTATTTCTTTACACACATACAAATAAACACACATACCTTGCATATGTCCATCTCTGTGCCTAGTCTTATGTGGTTTTTCCATCTTCTTTCTACTAAAACATTTGCTAATTCTCCAAGTCCTATTTCTTCAAGGAAGTCTTTGCAGATGTTTCCATTCTTTACCTTGTCCAGTTTCCATTCTTATCCTGCTTTGTTTCTTTTTCCTTTTTTTCCTTTTTTTTTTTTTTTTGGAGACAGGGTTAAAAAAGAAACCCCTCATTACAAAAGGGTCTTGGTTTGTCACTCAGGCTGGAGTGCACTGGTGCAATGATACCTCACTGCAGCCTTGAGCCTTGAATTCCTGGGCTCAAGCAGTCCTCCTGCCCTAGCCTCCCAAAGCACTGGTATTACAGGTGTGAGCCACTGCAGCTGGCCTCCCCTTCTACTTTCAGAGCTACTTTGAATATTATAATTGGAAAGGACTTTAGTTTTCCACTCAAATGTAAAAATGTCCAAATCCCAGCCTCTACTCAAAAAATTATAGTAACTGAAATTCTACTACTTCTGAAAGTAGCCCTTTCTAATGTTGTCTGGAAAATTAATATATTAAAAATGAGTCTTCCTTATAATTTCTGCAAGCCTTCCCATTCTGTGTTGTGAACTCACTTTTTTTTTTTTTTTTTTTTTTTGAGACAGGGTCTTGTTCTGTCGCCTATGCTGGAGTATAGCCAACTGTGATCATAGCTCACTGCAGCCTTGATTTCCTGGGCTCAAGTGATCCTCCCACCTCAGCTTCCTGAGTAGCTGGGACCATAGGCGTAAACCACCATGCCTGGCCTTTTTTTTTTTTTTTTTGTAGAGAAGTGGTCTCCCCACGTTACCCAGGCTGATCTTGAACTGCTAGGCTCGTCTCAAACTCCTAGGGTCGAGGGATCCTCCTGCCTTGGCCTCCTAACGTACTGGGATTGCAGGCACAAGCCACTGCACCTGGCAATGAGTATCACTTAATGAAGTTGTCACTAGACTGGGACTGAATCAGAAATCCGATTGCCACTTAACCTATAGCTAAGTGACCATAACATCTCAGAACCTTAGCTTCCTTCGTTTCTTTTACTTCACAAGGTAGTTGTTTGGATTAAATAAATAAAATGAGATGATGGCTGATTATAAAGCATAGTAGTTAATGGCAAAGACTAAAATCAGACCAAACTGAGGCCGGTTTTTCCACTTGGTGACCTCGGGCAAGTTACTTAACCTCTTTGTGCCTTATTTCCTCACGTGTAAAATAGAAATGATAATAATACTTACCTTAGAGATGTGAGAGATGGATAACATATTAAACATTTAGTACCATGTTTGGTATTAACCATACTTTCTCCCAAAGTGAGATCTGTTTTTCCATAGTTTCAATTTTAAAGTTAATTCAAATTTCCCACAAAGAAGATTATTCTCAAATTCACTATTAGAAATATTTGGTAAGAGTAGGGTTAAATTAGAAGTACACCCCAGGAAACATTGGGTACCTAGCATTTAGTTTCTTTTGCAGCACTCTGGAGGGCTTTTCTGCCTCTGGCTGGACTCATCTACCCATCATTTGCCATGCTATTACATTTTGGCTAATAGTAATTCCTGAGGTGTCTCAGGATAATTAAGACTCCCCATCTTCTTGTCCAAACTTTCTAGGACATTGTTGCATGTTGGTTAGAGTGTGTAATAGATCTGGAATCAATTTAAAAAACACACACGTTTCTGGTAAAGTATTATCATTTCACGTGTATTTTACTCCAATCTGAAGCTTTCTGAATTTTATTATTTAATTGTACTTCCACTTTTAAATTCTTTAATTTGTGTTTACCTAGAACCAGAGATTTTTATGTGGATAGTATAATAATTCAATATCAAATAAAAATCTGTCTGTTTCACTCTCATTCACAGGTCCGCAAGCACATCAATGATCTTTATGAAGATCTGCGGGATGGCCATAACCTGATCTCTCTGTTGGAGGTCCTCTCAGGCATCAAACTGGTGAGCTTCTCCTAATGAATGGCCTCACAATTGTGGCCCCACAAATGACATATTTGTCCATCTCGTTGAGTGCGAGGGCAGCAGCCATCACTGCTTTATCTATTAGGTGGGAGGAAGAAGTAGAAGGAAATGTTAGTGGACTTTATTTCTAATTCAGAATTTACAAATTATATAATTTAAATTGATGTATTATATGTTCTTATTTCTTGATGAAGTGAGGAATTAGTTATATTCCTTTTTATATCTGCATGTTTTTGCATTACTTTTTCTTTATTTTCTAGATACTAATATTTCAGAAACAGTAGATTCATGTTTAAAGGTTTTTTTAAATTAGGTGTATTTTTCTTCCTAGAGCTCTAGTCCGTAGAGACGCCTCTCATTTTCCAATCTATTATGAATTTTTTAAATTTTATGTATTCATAAAATTTAGCTAAAGACATGAAGTTTACATTTAAAAGCCCAGGTGTTTGAAGTTATTTTTTTCCCAAATCATCTCACTTTCTCCCTTCTGTGATTCATTGAGTCTCACAGATTTGGAGAGCTGCCAAAGTTGTTGTCTGAGTGTAGCCCTGGATATAGAACATCTGGGCTCCTTAAATAATTAATATGCCTGCTTCTTCCCAAAATGTTTTAACATTGATTATGGGAAACACCTACATATCTGAGGGCAAATCCTGTCTGAGCTTCTTGTCTTGCCAAATGATAGTTCTTCTACTTGCTTTCAGGGATGGAAATCACCCACTTGTAGGCCTACTGTTTTCTATATTTGAGCCTAATGGGAGCAGGTGATTCCATGTGGTTCATATTCTTTCTCTCATGCCATAGACAACATAATTTTCATTTAGAAAAGTCCAGGGTTGAATACTGGAAATATCTGTGGAGAAATAGAGAACTGAAGAGATGTATAGCTCAAGTAGTCTGTGAAGAGCAGCCCGCTCCCTGCCTTTCTTAGTCATTGTTGGTTGTGTTTAAGTAACAGAATTTGGCACATTTGATTTTACTGCTTAAATGATATTCAGCTCCTTCTAGGACTGGGGCTTGGCTTCCCCTGGGCCCTTTGTTTTGGTTTTGTATCTTTTTTTTGCCTTGCAGTAGAATTAATTATATATATTTTTAATGGCCTAAAATTGACAGAAGCTTTTATTAGCATAGCCGGCACATTTAATTTCTAGTTCTTGCTCTCTGGCTCACATTTATAAATCTAATAAGTAATCAGAATTTTACTTTCATTGTGCTGGACTTTATTCTTCACCACTCACAAAGTTATATTTTGGGCAATGTGTCTGGTACATTTAATGAATTTATAATGATTTGCTATTGAAAAGTGATCTCTTTTGGTTGTATTGCTTATGTAATAAGTTGAACCTACTTCAATCTAATTTCTTTTCCTAACCTTTGAAAACCTTTAGGTGTTTGTGGAGATACTGATAGGATGTCATCTCTTCACCAAAAAAACCATCCAGATATCTCTCTGACAGTTATTCTCACCATGTTTTTTCCCATAGTTGACTTAGGAAAGCAGAGAGGAGCGGGTAGGAGGCCAAGGAGAATTGAAGATGTGTTTCATCATAAGAAGTGTTCAGTGTAACCATCTGCTCTGATTTTGATTTAGTTTTATGTCTTTTTCAGAGGTGGGAGGGTATTTTCATATTTGTTTTTCCTTTTTTTTTTAAATGTTGCATTCATTTCCTTTCCATCTTTTTGTTGTGAATTTCTTGTTCCTCTGTTGTGTCTTTGCCTTGGTTGGTGGCCAAAGGAGCCAGCAGGGCTGAAGACCCTCCGTCTGGTGAGCATGCCCTCCTGGCGCCATACAAACAACGAGGAGCAGGAGGAGGAAGATGATGATGATGTAGTAGGTCCTCCTGGGGATGCCAGCATCCCAGCTGGCACTGCAGGGCCATCAGAGAGTCTGAGGTTCTCAAGGTCTCCAAGTAGTACAGTTTTACCATTTGCCACCTTCTCATTTCACCTAGGAATTTGGGTCCCAAAGAAAGTAGTTAAAACTAATTGTGCCTTTTGTCACTGTTAGATGCTTGTGGACTGGGAATTGTTTTTCTTAGCTGAGAAGGGTTGGCACAAGAAGAACAATGGTTTTTGGAGGTGTCAAGTTCCCTTCTGACCTGGAGATCCATAGGTTTCTGGTGGCCTTGCTGTGTTTTCTGAGTCCAGATTGCCGAATTGTGGAAAATTTAGTTGACAGCATGACAATTAATTGCTCACAGCTCCACAGTCCAGACTAACTGGTACTCTCCACCTCTCTGGCCTCTAGGTTCTCATCATACACCCTGTCATTTGTTTTCAAAACAGCCTGTTTGCACACTCACTGCATGGAGATACTCTGGCTTTGCTCAATAATATCTAGTTGCTATAGAGGACAGAGATTTAACTTGCATGTTCTTAGGGTATTTATTTTTGGTGGGGGGTACATATGAGTAAAGATTAGAGTATAAGAGGAGTACATTCTGCCTGCAAGTCCTAAATTATAGTCCAAAATCTTTTTCCAGAAACAAGAATTAGGCAATATCCTCATTCTCTGTCCTCTTAAAATCATTTTTAAAATACCTTTTGTCTCCCTTCTCATTGCCTTAGAATCTTCCATTTTATAGGCACTATCATCTTCTAGCCATATTCACAATTAGTTTAGCTGAAATGACTGAGAAAAGGTTCTTACTAAAAAGATTTTTCTTAAACCTTTGACTGAAGAAGTTATCCTGTGCCCAGAGAGGCCTTGACATCTCTGTGTACAGATTCTCCTATTTGAGAAGTGTTGCTTAGAAGTGTTGGAGAGTGCCCAGAAGATGTTTCCATCTTTATCTCTCCGTGTTTAGGCTACTTTTTGCCCATTTTAATTTGGAGCAATGTTTTTCTCTGTGTAGACACCCGCAACAGAGCTACCTTATAATTTTATCAGCCTTTAATTAGTGCCAATTTGACACTTACAAAAAAGTGGATATAACATAGTGAGAGTGATATTTCAGTCCAAATTTTAGTAAAATAAAAGCAACATTAGAAAGTAAGCAGAAGAAAATGTTCTGGGGTAGATATCCCTTTCTGCGATACTCAGTAGGCAAAGAGACTGCTTTCACTTTCCGACTGGTAATAGTTGAGCCTTGGACAGGGTACCAGAGGCACTGGATAGAGATGGGCTTCTCTCCAATGGGTTGTATGACATCTGGGATTGAGTGACTGGCATAACTTTCTCAGGAGTAATTATGTTGACAGCCCTACACCATCAAAGTTTTGTTTGCCCTGGGTATTTCATGCTGAGATAAAGGGTGCCCTTCAGTGACAGCTATGTTCCTGGGAAACTGGTTACTTCCTAATTTTTGCCTCCCATTTTGGATTTTTTCACTTGTTTCTTGAGCGTATGTAACTTCTCATTTCCTATGGTTAAAAATCAGCTATCTGGTTTTTTTTTTTTTTTTTTGAGGTAGAGTCTCACTCCATCTCCCAGGCTGGAGTACAGTACATGATCTTGGCTCACTGCAACTTCGACCTCCTGGGTTTAAGCGATTCTTGTGCTTCAGCCTCCCAGGTAGCTGGGATTACAGGCATGTGCCACCATGCCTGGCTAATTTTTGAGGAGCCAATGAAGAGATGGGGTTTCACCACGTTGGCCAGGCTTGTCTCGAACTCCTGGGCTCAAGCAGTCCTCTTGCCTCAGCCTCCCAAAGTGTTGGTATTATAGGTGTGAGCCACTGCACTTGGCCAAAAATTGGCTCTCTTGAGCTCCTTTTGCCATGTTTGTAATAAGGCTGACTCCATCTACTACTGTGCAATATGTAATTAGGACTTTCCACCCTTTCTCTACGATAGCATTTAACTGTGATTTTAGGAGCTATAGAGCCGAAGTCTGTTCCCATTAACCTCACATCCAGAATCGAGTTCTGCCACATGTGACTGCAGAGGAACCTGAACAGAAGCTGTGGCATTGATTCAGCATTAGTGGTCAAACAGTATTCTGTGTTTGTGAGATGCGTAGTGGTACACAAGGCATGTTGGGGACCTCAGAGAGCCTGGTTGAAACACGTACGGGCCTGGTCTTAGGGGGTGCTTTATGTAATGCTCCCACGCCTGGCTTCTACTGTGAGGAATTCTTGTATGGTCCTTTAGTCCTTGAAATAAAAGAGAAAGGGTCTGTATGGTTAAATTGTGTAGCCAGAGTTAACATCCCTTTTGTTTGTTTGTTTGCAGCCCCGGGAGAAGGGCAGGATGCGTTTTCATAGGCTGCAGAATGTGCAGATTGCCCTGGACTTCCTAAAGCAGCGACAGGTAAGACCATCACATGCCTTCCCCATTCTTCCAGGCTGTGTTGGCATTGGGGCCCTATTTAGAGATGTTTTTAGTGCCCCTTGTAAGCTCTCAGTAAATGCTAAATCTGATTGACCCAGTTCTGAGTCTTAACTTGCTAGCGAGCAATTGTATTCTGGTTAGAGAAATCATTCAGTACTCCTTACACAGAATTTGTGACCTCCTTGAGAGGAAGAATGTTCACAGAGAAGAACATGATGATAAAGATGGAATTTTGTGGACCCACTTTAGGTGGGGGTCAAAATGAAGATGAAAAATAAACTAGAAAAGAGATGGAAAAGAGGTGTAGCATCCAGGAAGAGAGAGGACCAAATTGGTATATCACGGTGAAAATGAGATAAGGGGGTGGTGTGGATTGTTGAATGCCACATCAGATCTGAAAAAAAGTCTAAGTTGTTAAGCATTGATAACTTAAGTGAGCAGTTTAATACAGGAGAAAGATATTTAGAGTATAGTAGACCTAGATATATGAAGGGAGAAATAAGTTTTTCCTTCCCTAGGTGAGGAAGACAACAACCCATTTTTAGACATAGGAAGAGGAGCCAATGAAGAGAGTAAGATTGAAAATGAGCATGAGGAGGAGTATTAGTAGTCACAGAACGTTTCACCGAGAAGATACCTTAACATTATACTAGTCCAGTTTCTTCTTATAGATAAAGAGACTGAGACCCGGACAGGTAAATGACCTGCCTCAAATCACAAGTCAGAGCAAAGCTGGGACTTTAACTCAGGCCTTCTGACATGCAGCTTAGTGCACCTTCCACTATCCATGCTGCTTCCTACACAGCACCCTTCCTCCTTTGCTTCCTAACTGAGGGAACCAAATCCAGGGATTGATGGATGAGAAGCAGAGCACAACTGGTGTGGCCATCTTTGAAAAAGAAAAGAAAAACATCTCTTCTTCTTCTTCTGAGAGACAAGGAGAATGACAGAGGGAGGGGTGAAGATACAGAGACGGTTTGTGGTAGAAAGATGATGGATGAGGGAGTCAAAGAGTTCATCTGCTTAGAGTGAGCCGTATGGAAAATATTTGAGATATCTAGGGTTGCCAAGCAACAACAGGGTCAACATGACATTAAATGGTATGCATATTTTTGGAGTCAGTTCATTTTTGTCACTCTTATCAGTAATTCTCATTAACTTAGAAAATTCTCTGTTTGCTCTCATAACAATTTACTTCTGATATAACATTTCTTACTTTCTTGTTGTTTCTCTGTTTGCTCCAATGCATTGTAGGCTCTGTGAGGACGGGGAATAAGATCTTAACATTTTACCTTCATCTGTCATAATGAATGGTCCTCAATTGGCACTTAATAAATATTTGCTGAAATAAATTGATAAATGAAAGGTGGTAGGAGAAGTGGAGGTTGCTGAAATGTTTAGGGTACTGGGAGAAAGCAGCATTGAAATGCCTGTGTGTGGAGCTAGAGGAAAAGGGTGGGGGCCTTACTGGGCAGGGTTTATGAGAAGAATTGATTAGCTAGAAGTCTAAATCAGGACAAAAAGTGACTTTGGTTACTATGATAGAATGAAAACGTGGCCAAGTAAGAACATTGGATTCAAAGAAGGGCAGGGAGATTACTAGAGCAGTTCTTGGTAATGGGAAAGTCCAAGATGTAGCTGTGCAGATGGCCAAGGTAGGGAAAAATAAAAGTCATCAGAATTCAAAAGGCAGGCAATTTGTGCAGATAGGGTAACATTTGGGACATCAATATAAATGCTAAACTTCCAGGAAAGGTGGTAGATGATGAGGCAGGAAAAGAGAATAGGTGCTAGGTACTGAGGTCTTTGAGAAAAAGGTTAGCAGAGATTAGAAGGTGGTTTGGCTAAAGTTTGTAGACTTCACAATGAAAGGGGAAAGCTGACAGAGGTAGGACTGAGGAATGTGGACTTGGCTGGTACTGGTAACCCACCAACTGTCGACTGTTGGTGACTAGGAAAACTGAATTCTTGGGGAGGGGACAGGTTTTCCCACTTCCACCCCGCTCCCATCTTATAGAAGAGGAGACCAAGATACAGAAAAGGGAAAGAACTTGCCCAGATGAATGTCATTGTAAGGGAGAAATGAGGCTTCCATTTGAGAAGGTCACTAGGGTCCTTTTGAGACACACAAGTTTCAGTTCAATAGAAGAGATAAAGGGAGGACAGCTGAAGGAGACTGTGTCGCAGGACTCTGAGGGTATGATAGAGGAGGCTAACAGAGGTGAAGTAGAAGTAGGGTGGTTTGCCCAGGACACTCCCAGTTTTAAAGTTCCACATCCCAGGAAATTCCTCAGTTCCCAGCACACTGGGGCAGTAAGTCAGCCTGGGGAGAGGGTGTGTCAGGGCACACTGTGTTGCAGGGATGAGATTTTAGGAGTAAAGCAGGTGCTGCGGGAGGCATGGCAGTATGGATATCTGTGACAAAGATGGGATAATGGAGGTGAGAGCAGGCCAAAGACTGGTGAGAGAAGAGAGGCATCTCTCTTTTCTGTCTTTCTCTCTCAGAACCTTAAAAAAAAAAAAAAAAAAAAGGCAAAAAAGAAAGAGAAATCTTGGACCTGATGGCAATAAAAAAGTGACCCACAATACCTTGTGCTTGTGAGGTTGCTTTTCTGGTGAGAATGCAAAATGGCATAGCCACGCTGATGACTTCTTATAAAGCTAATCATATATCATATAACCCAGCAATCTCACTCCTAGGAATATACCCTAAAGAAATTACTATGCTCACACAAAAACCTGCACATGAATATTCATAATTGCCAAAAACTAGAAATAGTTCACATACCCTTCAATGGATGAATGGGTGAACAAAGAGTAGCATATCTCTATAATGGAATACTACTCAGCGATCAAAAGGAGCAAACTATTGATTCATGCAACAACTTGGATAGGGATCTCAAGGGCATTATGCTGAGAGAAATAATAAGTCTGTTTCAAAATGTTGCATGCTGCACTCTGGAAAAAGCAAAACAAGGGATCAGGATCAGATCAGTGGTTGTCAGGAATTAGGGATGAGAGTTGGGTTTAACTACAAGGAGGGGGCCAGCACAAGGGACCTTTTTGGGGTGATGAAAGTGTTTTGTGGTGGTAGTTGCATGAATCTAAACATGTGTTAAAACTCATAGAACTGTACACCAAAAAAGAAATCAGTTTAACTATAAATTAATAATGAAATGATGCAAGAATTTAATCAAAACAAAAAGTCCTCTCTGAGTCTTGCTTTTGTTTCTTTTTCAGGTGAAACTAGTGAATATTCGCAATGATGACATCACAGATGGCAACCCCAAGTTGACCCTAGGTCTGATCTGGACCATTATTTTGCATTTCCAGGTAGGGTATGTGAAGTTTGGGATTCCTGCTGCTTGATTTGGACATGGCCTAGAAAGTTGCACTGCCTTGCACAGACAGCATTGAGCTTTCCTTCTCTCTATATGGCTGTGAACAAAGGTGGATGGGAGTTGGAAAGGAAAATTAAGATTGGTGTGGAGACAAGCTGTTGTATCGTAAACCCAGAACTTCCTAATTATTTGCTTAATGAAATGGAGGGATTTTTTTTTTACCCATTTGTGGTTTGGCCCTGTCCTCAGCAGTCTGATTATTAGAGGTCTGTTTGCTCAGCTGAATCAAAATGAGGCTCTTGAAGGACTCAGAATATGAGGATTGAGAAAAGCTGTTGGTGTTGATGCTTTAGAAGGGTGAAGTGAAGGTTCATAATCCTGCTCTAATGTAGACTTTTCCTCATCTCATAACCTTTAAACAAGCCTTGTTAATTATAATACTTTAGTATCTGGGTTTGTATATGTGCTGGCAAGCACAACCTTGCAGCGGCCATCACACCCAAGAGCATCTTGAATGTTCACATGGTCACATGGCCTTCCTCTTCCTAAGAAGGCAAATCCTTTTTAGATCTGAATTACTCTTGGAAAAGTACAGCCCTATTTTTATAAAAAGGCTGTTCTTTTACATCCCTTTTAGGTCAACCAAACAAAGCTATTTCTCAGATAGCTCTCTGATACCCAGTTGCTGCACATGAGGCTGATGCATTAGAGGGAGCATTTCTTCAGCTAGTGGGAAGAGAAGGCAGGGTCTGACTCCAGGGATGAGGCCAAGGTGACATCCTAGCTGGGGAGTTGGCGCTACCTGCTGGTTAAAGATAGAACAACAGGTGTCCCTGAATTCCTGAGAGAAAAAGCTGAGTGCTTAGCTTGTTTCTTGAAGCTCTAGTTTGGAACCAATGCTGGCAGTCACCAGCATGGATAGGGTTAGGATTGTGTGGTGGTAACATGTATTTTTGTGGAACCACAGAGTATCCTCAGGCAAGCTTTGGGCATGGGGATAACCAGGAACATGAACTTGGCAGGTGTGCCTTGGCAGAATGGGAAACTTTGTTGAGCTTTCGTGGAGGACTACAGTTATCCCTTTGGAACTCTTCTGAACAGAGGAGCTTTTAGAGAAATTTGTTTGTTTTTTGGCCACAAACCTACCTTCACTGTGAGTGCCCAATGTTAGTCTCATAGATGTGAGGTAAGGAGAATTTATTCACTGTCTCTATTCACCCCAACTACTACAACTAAATTACTTTTCTTTTTTTTTTTTTTTTTTTTTTTTTTGAGATCGGAGTCTCATTCTGTCACCAGCTAGAGTGCAGTGGCCGGATTCAGCTCACTGCAAGCTCCTCAGCCCCTGGGTTCACGCCATTCTCCTCGCCTCAGCCTCCCAGTAGCTGGGACTCACCTCGGGCCTCGCTACTTTTTGTATTTCTAGGTAGAGACGGGTTTCACTGTGGTTAGCCAGATGGTCTCTCGATCTCCTGACCTCGTGATCCAATCTGGCCTCGGCCTCCCAAAGTGCTGGGATTACAGGCTTGAGCCACCACCGCCAATTTCTTTTCTTTTCTTTTCCTTTTTTTTTTGAGGCAGAGTTTTGCTCTTGTTGCCCAGGCTATGCAATGATGCCATCTTGGCTTACCAAAAACCTCCGCCTCCCGGGTTCAAGCGATTCTCCTGCCTCAGCCTCCCAAGTAGCTGGGATTACAGGCGTGTGCCACCACGCTCAGCTAATTTTTTTATTATTGATAGAGACGGGGTTTCACCATGTTGGCCAGGCTGGTCTCAAACTGCTGACCTCAGGTGATCCACCTGCCTCGGCTTCTCGAAGTGCTTGGATTACAGGCGTGAGCCACCATGCCTGGCCGGTTGCCTATTATTTCTAAGCTTTTTCTATGGACAGAGCTAGGCAATACTTGTATTATCTCTAAACAACAACAATAACAAGAAACCAAACAAACAAACAAAAAAAGCCCATGAATTTGTGCTGATATTTCGAATTCAAATTTAGGATTGCAGGGTTTTATTTAACTTATTTGACTTTATATTTCTATCTTTTTTTTTCTTATACTGAAAATCTTGATCTTAACAGTAATGTTGTTACCTACTCTTTTCCTACACACACAGAGATCTGTAAAGTCATATGTATTACTTGTAATATATTTGAATCCAAGTAACAATGTGAATGTTATTGTTAGCAGTATGATTACTTAGAATTTTATTATTGCATTGCAGTTCTTTTTGTCCTTAGTGTGTATTTTCTAAGGACGTGCAAATAATTATATTTTATTTTATTTATTATTTTGAAAAAGTAGATGGGGGTCTCACTATATTGCCCAGGCTAATCTTGAATTCCTGGGCTCAAGTCATCCTCCTGCCTCAGCCTCCTAAAGTGCTGGAATTATAGGCATGAGTCACTGGGCCCAGCCACAAATTACTATATTTTAAAGTCACTTGAAATAATTTCTCTCTGTTGTTGTTAAGCCACAAATTCAATACACAATTAAGGTTCATTTGTTTTTATTTGCTTTCAGTTCTGGGGGGTTGCTTTTTTCCTTTCAATTTTACCTGACATTATGTAGATCATTTACATTGTTCCAAAGGGAAATTTTAAAAAGTTAAATACAAATTGTGTTCAGAGAAGTCTAGCTTCCATCTCTGCTCCCTCCATTCTGTATCTTCCCTTTCTCAGTAGTTAGCTAAATGTTTTAAAACACCTTTTTGGTTATAATTTCTATTGTTTGTTTATTTTAGGAAAATGTTCTCATTAAAAACAACTTTACTGAGTTGTAACTTACATACCATCAAATCAACTTATTTTCCTTGTGTAATTTAATGATTTTTATGAGTTGTACAACCATCACCATAATCTAGTTTGGGGACATTTTCATCATCCAAATAAGATCCTTCTTGTTCATTTACAGTTATTGCCCATTTTCGTCACCAGCCTCAGGCAGCTACTAACTTATTTTCTATCTTAATAGATTCACCTATTCTGGACATTTCATATAAATGGAATCCTATGATAGATGGTCTTTTGTATCTGGCTTTTTTCACTTAGCATAATATTTTTTGGTTCATCCATGTTGTGGCACATACCAGTATTTCATTCTTTTTTATTGCTGAATATTCTGTTGTATGGATATGTCATGTATTTTGTTTAAATATTAAGTCAGTTGATAAACATTTGAGTGGTTTTCACTTTTTCACTATTATAAAGTTGATATGTATTCATACCATACCAATCTATGTGGGTTTATGTTTTCATTTCTCTTGTGTATACATGTATATACCTAGGAATGGGATTTCTTGATTGTACAGTAAGCATGTTTAACTTTTAAAGAAACTGCCAAATTGTCTTCCAAAATGGTGTATCATTTTACATTCCTACCAGCAATGTATGTGGTTTCCTGTGTCTTCACATCCTCACCAGTATTTATTGTCTGTTTTAGATTATAGCCATCACAGTCAGTGTGAAATTGTATCTCTTTGTGGTTTTAGTTTGCAGGAAAATGTATTATTTAATTGAATTCCACAAACATTGACTGGGAATCAGTTATGAGCAAGGTCTTAGGTAGAGTCTACAGAAGATACACGGCTGAGTACAGTGGCTCACACCTGTAATCCCAGCACTTCGGGAGGCCTAGGTGGGCAGATCACTTGAGGTCAGGAGTTCAAGATCAGCCTGGCCAACATGGTGAAACCCCATCTCTACTAAAAATACAAAAATTAGCCAGGTATGGTGGCACACGCCTGTAGTCCCACCTACTCAGGAGGCTGCAAAACATGAGAATCACTTGAACCCGGGAGGTGCAGGCTGCAGTGAGCCGAGATTGTGCCACTGTACTCCAGCCTGGGCTACGCGAGACTCCATCTCAAAAAAAAAAAAAAAAAAAAAAGTCTACTACAGAAGATACAAAATTGAACTATATATGGACTATCTAGTTGCACCTTTATTATTTAGGAGAGTGGGAACAGACATACCATAAAATAACTTGACAGAGGTTTAGAGAATGAGAGAGGTATGGGTTAGGATGATGGGACACAGTATGAACTCAACAGTGGGCAGCAGTTACCAGTAACAACTTATTATAATTATTAATTGACTTTATAATTTCTAGGGCTTTTGACAGAGTCCACTGTTCTTTTTCCTGTTACTAATTTTACAGAAAGGTAATAGCAGCTTTGGCCTAGTGTGTCTTCTGCATGCATATTGGCTACCTGCTTTTCTCTGTTATTTCAGCACAGCCAAATGCCTATTTATTTGTCTTCTTGTAGGTGGGAGCACTACTCCCAGAATATTTTCTCAGTTTTAACTATGAATTCCTTTTCTTTGCCGTCCTGAGGGCTTGGTTTTTGCCTATATTAGCTAAGTGTTCCCGTGTGTGGGGAAAGGGTCTCTGCTTGTAAAGCTTTTGATTGACTGATGAAGGATCATGTGGAGTGCCCCCACCCCACACCCCCAGCCTTGTCTTGCATCAGATTTGGCATGGTATGTCTCTTGCTAGTTTATCTGTCATTGTAGTTTTCTAGTCTTTTGTAATTGAACATCTATTGGCTGTTCTCACCAAGAACGTGTGCTATGTAAAGCCAAATGGAAATTAATAGTAGAACTGCTACATGTTAGGGAATCAGCAACATTGTTATTACGGTCCGTCTCTGTTACTGGTGTTAATGAAGTAGAATAATGATGTACATGTAGACATGGGTGGTAGTTTTCACCTCACGGGAATATTCAGTTGAAGGAGAAGGGAGAGGCTGGATCCAGATTAAAGATTTGCGACTGCTGATGAGGCTGGTAATATCAATAACTTAATGCAGAGGTTTATGGTTTCTAAAATGCTTTAACACATTTTTTTATGTGCTAAATGGTAGAGGTTCTTTTTAATTTTAATTTGAGTTTTTAGTTTTGAAAATCTCAAATACTCGGAGGAGTATATAACAGATCCTTATGTGTGTAACTAGTTGCCTTCAGAATTTAACAAGTGTTAATTTTGTTGTATTTGCTTCAGGGTTTTTTTTCTCTCTTCCTCTTTAAAGCAATAAAACATCTCAGATACATTCAACTTTCTTGCCCTCTCTGCTCCCCAGGTAAATATTATCCTGAAGTTGATGTGTATCATTCTCATACATGCTTTTGTACATTTACAGCAGATGAGGTATTCATAAACAATATGTACTGTTGCTTGTATGTCTTTATATTTGACACACATAGTATCTTTGGTATATCCTTTTTTCCCCTTTTTTCTTTTTTTTTTTTTTTGAGACGGAGTCTCACTCTGTCGCCCAGGCTGGAGTGCAGTGGTGTGATCTCAGCTCACTGCAAGCTCCGCCTCCCGAGTTCATGCCATTCTCCTGCCTCAGTCTCCCAAGTAGCTGGGACTACAGGCGCCCGCCACTTGCCTGGCTAATTTTTTATATTTTCAGTAGAGATGGGGTTTCACCGTGTTAGCCAGGATCTCGATCTTCTGACCTCGTGATCCACCTGCCTTGGCCTCCCAAAGTGCTGGGATTACAGGTGTGAGCCACTGCGCCTGGCCTTCCCCTTTTTTCTTAAACTTTGTTTTTGAAGTTTATCTGTATTAATAAAGGGAGACCTGATTTGTTCTTTTTTTTTTTTTTTTTTTGAGACAAAATTTTTCTGTTGTTGTCCAGGCTGGAGTGCAGTGGCGTGATCTCAGCTCACTGCAACGTCTGCCTGCCGGGTTCAGGTGATTCTCCTGCCTTAGCCCCCTGAGTAGCTGGGATTACAGACATGTGCCACCACACCCAGCTAATTTTTGTATTTTTAGTAGAGACAGGGTTTTGCCGTTTTGGCCAGGCTGGTCTGAAACTCCTGACGTCAGGTGGTCCACCTGCCTTGGTCTCCCAAGGTGCTGTGATTACAGGCATGAGCCCCCGTGCCCAGCCTGATTTGTTAATTTTAACTAATTTAGTATAATGTAAGTGGTGACCCCTGTAGCTGTGTAACACATCTATTATTTGTAATATATTATTTAATTGTGTGAATAAAACATTCATTGCCACAGTGAACATCTGTGCATATGCATCCTTGTGCATATAGCAAAGAGGGTTTTGGGATTGATAACTGGACTGAAATTGCTGGGTTACATACTTTCCTTCAATTTGCGTATATTTTGCCGAATTGCTCTCAAAAATACTGTATGACTTACAGTATTGTATTGGGTAACGCTTACTACTATTTGACATATTACATGTTTACTTGTTTATTTGCTGCCTGGATGCCCATTGTAAGCTTAACAATGGCAGGGATTTTTGTCTCTTTTGTTCTTTTCTTTGCCTGGCATAGAATAGGCAGTCAGTAAATGTTTATTAAGTGAATGGATTATTTCATGGATTTGATCTTCTCAAAGCTATGGAGTAGGTAGACCAGATAAATAGGCTGTAATGCCTGTTTTCTTATGCCCATTTCTCAGATAAGGAAACTGAAACACAGAGAGACCAACTGACTTTTTTGGGTTACACACCCAGATATGATTTCTCGTCTTTTGGCTTTGTCCAAGCTTGTTTTAAGGTGTGTGTTAAGATTTATAGTTCATCTAAAAGATACTATAAATTCTTTGTACTCAGAATCTGACAAAACTAGTTTTCCAACCCTCAAATGTTTGTTAAATACTAGTGTATGCCTGGCATTTTGAAATTTTCAAAAAACAGGGAGGTCTTAGCTGGCTAGACTTGAGGTTTACATTTTTGTGCACTTCATGGCACTTGGTGCTTGGCATATAGTTGAGGCACCGCTTGTGTTTGTGGAATGAATGAATGAGTTCTTTTGCTTTGGAGTCTTTCACTCTGGCTGTCTCTGTGGGAGACCTGTGGGCAGTAAAGAGTTATCTAGAAAATGCCAAAGGAGAAGGCATAAAGAATGTATAGGCCTCAAAGTGTGCTTTCCTAGAAGGCAGCGGGTCTTGTGTTAAGAGACCAGGGTAGAAGAGAAAAGGTCTTGGGGAAAGTTCTTGTAATCAGAGTTAACTTAGTTGAAAATATATCTAATACACATACTGAAAACTATAGTTTAGCCTATCTTAAACGTACTGTGAACACTTATATTAGCTTACCATTGAGCATTTGGCCAAAATCATGTAACACAAATCCTGTTTGATAGTAAAGTGTTGACTAGCTCATGTAATTTATTGAATGCTGTACTGAAAGTGAAAAACAGAATGGTTCTATGAGTACTTGAAGTACAGTTTCTACTGAATGCATATGGATTTCTCTCACCATTGGAAAGTCGAAAAATAAGTTGGACCATTTTAAATCAGGGACCATCTATATCTTAGGATCTCCCTGGGGGCTGGGGATGTCTTACAACTTTTAGCTCCTGTAATAAATTGGAAGAAAAGAAATTTACTGTAGGTCAAGTACTGAGCCAAGTACTTTATGGACATTATCTCATTAACTTTGTCTACAATCCCATTAAGTAGGTTGTAGTATGCACATTTTACAAGTAAGGAAACTGAACCATCTAATAAACTAGTTAAGTTACGTAGCTTATGAGCTGGAAAGTTGAACCTAGATCCACCTTACTGAAATCTCTGCTCCGTTCCTAGACCAGTTTTTCTCTGGAGCGGAAGGAAAGGAAGGTCTGATTGGTCTGACATATGCAGAAATTAAAAAAAAAAAAAAAAAGACTCACAGAAGTAAATTCTCAGAGAAACTCTACAGCAGTAGTAGTCATATTAAACAGCGATCTCTCTTGCCCCTAAGTTGATCAGTTTCAGGATTTTGGTTTGCTTGTACATCATTCATAAAATTCAAGTGCAGCTTAAAGTTTCCATAGTTCCAGGTTTGTTCACTGGAGGAGTGAAAGCCTGGTACCTGCCTAGAGAACTTCATATTGTAATGTCAGATTCTTTGTTAATTAAATGATTTGCAGTAGCCTGAGTTTATTTCCCATGCTGTCTTCGCTTATTTCTTGCTATAGTTTGTGATGGCCATAAGATGGTGCTGCAGTTTTGAAGTCAGCCTTAAGGATAAAGCTTAGGGGAGGAACACCTACTGCAGTTGTGAGGCAGATGGGACATCAGGAGGGTCTTAGAAGGGATTGTGTAAAAGCTGTTGCTTTAGGGCTTCTTGTTGCTTTCCTTTTGTGGTCTCTTCCTTTTTTTTTTTTTTTTGGTCTCCAGGAAAGAGAGTTAAAGCTATGCTAGTGTAAGTCTGTATGGCTTGCATGGAACCAGGCAGGCTGCTGCTTTCTGCTGTGTGGCCTGGATCCTTTTGGTGTAGAATAAATAACTGCAATAGGAAAGAAACACGTATATAATTTTATTCTCCATTCACAGCCCTTTGGATTGTAGTCTTTTCCCATATAGCAGACACTATAATAAAAAAAATTGGGGTGGAGGAATGTTCACTGATATCATAAGGTGATTTTTGAATCCAACTTTTACAATCTGAAATTCAGACTTCCTGCCCTACTGCAATGGGAGTAAAAACCACCTGAGCCTCTTTTTAGCAGCTTCTTCTCTTACTCCCAAATGGCAACAAGTGTTATCTCTTTGATTGAGCTCTTGGTCCATGCAGTCTAATTACCAATTCAGAACAGTGGGGGAACTTCTTATTTTACACAACTGGCAACTGCGTACAGATTTCCACTCCTGCAGTAGTTAGAAGAGAGTAGTTGGGGTTGAAATTAAAAGTCTTAAAGTTAACAGAAGTTCATGTTCTGGCTTTGTCACTTACTAGCTGTGTAACCTTGGGCTATTAATCAACTTTCTTAAACCTTAGTTTCTTTTTTCTTTTTTGGAGACAGTCTCGCTCTGTTGGCCAGGCTGGAGTGCAGTGATATATGATCTTGGCTCACTGCAACCTCCACCTCCCGATTCAAGCAATTCTCATGCCTCAGCCTCCTGAATAGCTGGGACTAAGGGCACACGCCCCTGTGCCCAGCTAATTTTTTGTATTTGAGTAGAGATGGAGTTTCATCATGTTGCCTAGGCTGGTCTTAAACTCCTGAGCTCAGGCAATCCGCCTGCCTTGGCCTTCTAGAGTGCTAGGATTATAGGCGTGAGCCACTGTGCCTGGCCAAACCTCAGTTTCTTTACCCATAAAATATAAAATAATAGTTTTGACCTCATATAGTGACTATAAGAATTAAATGAGAAAGTCCATGTAAATAACTTTGCACCGTGCTTGGCACACAGCAAGTGCAAAATATATGTTAGATATTACCAGTGGCAGCATCAATAATTACTATTGAATATTTATGTCAAATATTGTTCATCAGAGACCCTGTTCATCTGTTGTATTTAGAAGTGGTATTCTTTTTACCAAGCACTCATATACTATACTCAGAACCAACTTCCAGATTTTTTCCTGGCTGTGTCATTGGCTGGCAGACTTAACAGATCTTTCTTTTCTTTTATAGGAAAAAGGAGGGAAATAAATGCTCCAGAAGGCTAGATCTTTAAAGTGTGTGTTCCTTTTCTTAACTGTAAGAAGACGGCTCTGGTTTCTTCAGGTTATAATTTGATGAAAATAATTTTATTATTTTCTGACCTGAAAAAATTCAGAATATGTATATCTGCTTGATATTTTCTTTTGGGCATCTTGGTGCAACACTTCAAATCTATTTCATTTTGTAGTTGGGGAGCCATAATTGCAGCTTCACCAGCCTTGGTTCTTCTTGGCCTGGCCCTTCCCTTCCCTTGCTGGTTAGTACCAACTAAGCTGGTTTGCTTTTTCCCTCTTTGATACTATTCTCCTCTTCCTTCTTCCACGTTACCTTCTGCCACGGCCTCTCTTCTTTTTCCCTCGCTTTTCAATTTACTCTTACATTTTCCCTCCTCCTCCTGGCCCTGCCTAGTTTCCCCTCCCCTGGTTTCTAGCTCCTTTTTGCTTTCTGTTTGTGTTACTGAGGGCAGTGCTCCAATTACCTCATATTTGGAGAGAGGAAGCTGCAGCCAATCCGGTTTCTGTCTGCTTTTAGGTCAAGTGATTTCTGAACTGCAGTGAGATGCTTTGAATTTGTCTTGTTGCAGCTCTGAGCCTGTAAGATGGCTGTCTGAATCGGCAGCGGCTGGAAGAGACAGAGAGAGGCGGGGAGGGAGGGAGAAAGAATTGGAGGGATTGCCGGCATAGTGCATGTTTTTAAATGTACGTTGAATCCGATGAAGCCAAGGTTGGGATTTCTGTGGGATCCCAGGACTGGCTTAGCTGCGTTTTTGCTGAGATTAGGAGAGGAAGGAAATGGGAAATTCACTGGGCTGTTTTAAGGAGCCGAAAGAGTCAATAGCTGTTCCTGAGAAGGCTCCCATATCTCCTAAGAAAAGGGTTCGGTTCAAAAGGAGGTGGAGAGGGAAGAAAATCCCTACTCCAGAGGCATCTCACCAGGAAGAAACCTCGGAAGGAACTGAAGTCATTGAAGAGACTGAAACCCTAACGAAGTTAACAGTGAGTCTCCAAAAGGAAGACGGAGTGGGAGGGGTAGAGCATACCCCCCCAGATATTTTGCTGCCTAGGGACTCAGCCCCCAACTCGCAGGTAGTCGATCAGGGGATGATAGTACAGGTAAAGGAGAGATTCCAAGGGGAGGTCCAGACTGCCCACCTTTTGTTAGAGAATGAGTCATCAGTTGCTGGAGGGGTCTGGGATTCCCTGGAAGAGGGGATGACTGTCATTGCTCACCTGCTTGATAACCCAGCAGAAAGGAACTGTGAGAAGTCAGTGAGCCAACTGGTGGAATTTCCTAGGACAGCATCCTGCAGCAGCAGGGCTGTGCTGCTGCCTTTGCAAGGAGAGACTGCAGTGGAAAAAGGAAATATTCAGCTTGGGTTTCGGAGCTATGCTTCGCTTAGGACAGACTGCCCCACTGATACAGGAAATCAAGAACAATTTTCAGAGGGCTGGAGTGTGGAGGAAGGAACCAAGAGTGTTTCAGGTGCCCCTCAGACAGGTTCCTGGATTGCAGAATGTTCTGTTTCTTCATCACTACTGGACAAGCCTGGAGGCCAAAGACGCACGGAGCCTTCCCATGTGGGTCGAGTGCCCCTCCAGGATTCCAGACTGCTTACTTCTCAGAGTGATTTGTCTATCAGCGGCGTGACTGTGAGCATTTTGCCCTCCTCCTCTGGCTATGGCAGTGATGGGCCGCACATACACGGGATCCAGCCTAAAGATACAGAACCTGAAAAGAGCTCTACTTCCTTCTCAGAAGAGGATGGCACTCTTTCTCTGGAGGCAAGCCACACCCTATCATGGGGTCTGGAAGAGGTAGGTGGGCATGTTCAAGAGAGAATCAAACTACTGTTTGGAATCTTGGCCCTCAAACATATTAAAGCTGAGTGTAGTGAGCAGTGAGGATGTTGGTGCCTCTCAAACTCACCCCCATGTGAGTTAGTGTCTGCTAAAGCTCAGCAAGCAGAATCTATTTAGGTCTGCCCCTTGATACTTGAAACCAAGACTTGTCTCTGGGGAATCCCTGATTCTGGGTAGCCAAGCGGCGTAATTGCTCAAGCTGTCTGGTGGGATTGTCTCTCGAGGTGCAATGCTAGATAGTACTCACTCTCAGGCAGGTCTGTTTACCAGCTTCCCTGCTACGAGAAGTTGTAGTGTAGCACAAGGGACGATGGGGAAGGGCCTACCTGAATCTCTGGAATAAATCTCTGGAATGAATGTGGAAGGGGTCAGGCAGCTATTGTCAGTGTATTTGCTCTTCCCCACAGGAGAGTGATGTTCTTACTAGAGCTGATGCAATCCCGTCCCCGTGGGGAAATTTCTGACGGCAACCCTCATTCAGTATTTGTATAGGTGGAGAGGGCTCATCCTTCTTTGGTTCCTGATTCCAGGATTAGAGGAGAGGGACAGAGTTATCTGGGGATTAGTCGAGAGAGAGAGAGGGAGGTTAGGGCAATTTGAAGGTTTAAGGCTAGAAAAGTTTTTTTGTGTGTGATTGGACGTATTTAGGGCTTTAATGTGATTTTGTTTTGAGGAATATATTGCATGGATGGTGCTGCTGCTGGTGGTGGTAATGGCAGTTGCTGTGAATGTTTTAAAGGTCAAGGAGCAAGTGAGAATTCAGAGATCTGAACACTGAGATAAGGACTCAGCAATACCATGGGTAGCACAGCATCTGGTATGTAGGCGTGTGATTGTGTAGGTGATCAAAGTTATAATTCACCAATGGCTAAAGAACTTTTACTGGCATGTTGGCCTCTGCAGCAGAAGAAATAAAAACATTAGGACCTCAAAGTGCAAAAGGTATAAAATGAGGTAGGGCACTTTCCTTGCCTAGATGTGGGCCACTGATACTGTACAGGGGCTCTGATGTTTGCAGAGCAGGGGTATGGTCCACCTACTGGTGCCCTGCTTATCACTAGCAGCATGAGGCTGAGGATAGATACAACTTCTAAGCTAATCTGTGCCTAAAATTTCCTCTTTGGGCATAAATTTTCCCCACAGACAGCCTCATCTTAATGCCCTCTGTTATTAGAGTTTGGAGACTCCCAACAGTTCGAAGAAAAAGTGGCCATTGAAAAATGTCTATTTTATGGATGGGCAAGAGGTTTCTTGGGCCTCATATAAAAATGGGTATGTGTGTGGGGGAATGTGATAGTTGTGTTATGGTAGGAAGGACGGCAGTGAAACTACTGGGATATGGGGTACATGAATGTATTAAGTTATTCTCGCATTGCTGTAAATAACCTGAGGCTGGGTAATTTACAAAAGTAAAGAGGTTTAATTGGTATACGGTTCTGCAGGCTGTACAGAAAGCATGATGCTGGCATCTGCTCAGCTTCTGAAGAGGCCTCAGGAAACTTACAATCTTGGTGGAAGGCAAAGGGGCAGTAGGCATGTCACTAGGCTAGAGCAGGAACGTGAGGTTGTGGACGGGATGTGCCACACACTTTTAAATGACCAAATCTCACGAAAACCCACCTACCCTCACGAGAACAGCACCAAGGGGATGTTGCTAAACCATTCATGAGAAATCCACTTTCATGATTCATGATCCAGTCATCTCCCACCAGGCCCCACTCCCAATATTAGGGATTACAATTCAACATGAGATTTGGTAGGGACACAGATTGAAACCATATCAATGAGTATTTGGGTTTCATCAGATAAAAAAGAATGTCAAAGTAAACTTTTATCTTGTAAATGTTGGAACAGATAGAGTAGTTGGGGGTAAAACCAACTGTGGAACTGATTGTTGTACAACTGGCATTAAAATTGAAATTGTGTAGTCATCATAACATTATAGGACACATGCTTGTAACTGATTTTCAGAAATTTGGCATGTAAAGTGAACTCCTAGTAAAATCAATCCTAGATAATGGACCGTAGATAGCAATGGCACCTTTGGGGCTGGATCTCCACACTGGCAAGGGAATGTTCTGCATGAGTCTCTGAAGAATCTTAAAGAAAAGATTGGTAGGAGAAACCTTTGGACCATGATCTGTAGTGTGACCGTATTGGCAGCAGTATGATTCCTTTGCTGTTCAGTATGATTCAAATTGGCATGTGGCATTTTCTGGGTAGCCAACCTCTCCATCTATTCCTTCTACCTTTTCACTGCAGACACAGTTATACTACTTACATATAGCCAAGGCTGAAAAACTAAGTGACCGAGTCTCAGCTCAGACACCTGGCATATTTCCAGGTTTTGTGTCCATCGTGTGATACAGGGACCACAGACTCACCATCCTATATGACAGATAAGTAACTTCTCAGATAAGTGTGACATTCCTTCAGAATGAAAGTCCTTAAGGCCAAGAGGCCACAACTCTCACTAGTCTCTGAAGGAACTGTCTTCAGGGAGCTGCTCCCCTCCCTAACAGGCTGTTCACAAGCTTGAGGACAGTAGCAGCCAGAGAGACAGAGAAGGCAACACATACTGAAACCGATAGGCAGGGCAAGAGCATCTCTGCTGAAAGTGGGAGCGCTGGGAGGGCACGGGTCAGAAGAGCAGCTGCTGCTGTTCACACACCAACTCCTGTCTAAACAGGAGACAGCTGGCAGTCCAATTGAATTGTTTTTTGCTTGTTTTTTTTTGGTGGTTGTTTTGTTTTTAATATGTCAGAGTAGTAACTCTCCTCAGAAAATAATTTGAGTTCCAACCAGTTTCTCTCTTCTGTTGATGGCTTGTTGATGAGAGTGAGACCAGGCTATGGAGAGACATAAACTTCACCGTGGGTTTTGTTGCTTTTTAGGATGGAGAGAAATGGGAACTGATTCTGCTTCTTGCTAGTGTGGGGTTTAGATAGTAGAATATATATGATCTGCTTTTCCATTCACCTAGTATAGTTAATACTTCTTTTGTCAAGAAATAGTTAACACAGAAGCAAGATGACAAGGGTCAGCTGACAAATATGTTTTCAGAATGATAAGTAGACTAGAATTTGGAGCTGGATGGGAACAGGCTAATAGCAATCACTCTTTGATGTCAGACAAAGACCTTCTTCTCTGGCCCATTTCTTCTCTCAGGACTCCCTATTCCCAACTGCTTTCAATATCCATACTACTAATACCTGGCTTATTTCAACAAGGAACATTTTTGAAAATCCCTTCCTCCTCCCCATCATGGCTTCTGCTGCCAAGCTCCTGCCCACACTGTTAGCGAATCCCGTTTAACGAAGAATTTGCCTCTATACCAATGTCCTTTTTTTTTTTTTTTGACACGGAGTCTGACTGTCGCTGAGGATGGAGTTCAGTGGTGCGATCTCGGCTCACTGCAACCTCTGCCTCCTGGGTTCCAGCTATTCTCCTGCCTCAGCCTCCCGAGTAACTGGGATTACAGGCGCCCACCACTACGCCTGGCTATATACCAGTATTCTTGCCACAACCCTTTGAGTCTCTACAATTTTAGGTGAATAGTCAGATAACACTGGGGCCTAGAAATGATAAGAAAGAGGTTGGTTGGTGTATTATCTTCTGGGCTCAGCCTTTTCAGTTTACAAGTATCCCTCTCCCAGTTTTCCTTTTTAATTATAGGGAGCGTTGTTTTACTAATACTGGCTTTGTGCTGAAAGAAGAAAGCAAAATTAACCAGATGACACTATTGGGGGAATGTAGAAGGTAAAGTTACAGTTAGAGCTTTAAGAAAGGATTTTGTTTCTTTTTCAAAAAATTTTACTTAATTAAAAATGTTACTAAAGAATCATTATTTTTTAGGTGTAACAATAGTGTTGTGGTTATGTTTAAAAAAAGGCCTTTTAGAGATACATACTGAAATGTTTTTAGAGAAATATAGGAGATTTACTTCATCATAATAGGGGAAGGGTGAAGTGGGTGGAATGTAGATGAAACAGGATTAGCTATGAGTTGATAATGGTTGAAACTGGGTAATGGGTACATAGGGGCTAATTATACTATTCTGTCTCTTTTTGTATATATATGAAAATTTCCATTTCAAATAGAAAGTTAAAAAAATTGTATAAAAAGAAAATGAAAGTTAAAAATAAAATTGTATAAAAATAAAATGGAAAGTTAGGCCAAAATAAGTTGTATAAAAATAAAAAGGTAATAATACTGGCAAAATTATGATATAATGCAAATACAGTTGGCTCTCTGCATTGTGGGTTCTGCATCTGTGGATTCAACCCATGATAGATGGAAAATATTCTGAAGAAAAACATTGCATCTGTAATGAACATGTACAGACTTCATTATTCCCTAAACAAGATAACAACTATTTACTAACATTTGCATTGTATTAGGAATTATAAGTAATCTAGAGATTATTTAAAGGATCTGGGAAGATGTACATACGTTGTACTACCCCATTTTGTATCTGGGACTTGAGCATTTGTGAATACTACCCCATTTTGTATCTGGGACTTGAGCATTTGTGGATTTCAGTATCTGCAGATTTTGGTATCTGAGGAAGGTCCTAGAACCAATTCTCCATGGATGACTGCTGAAAAGGGGTTACTGTCATATAGATGAAGTGATTAAGAGCATGGAGCCAGATTGGCTAGGTTTGAATCCCAATTCTACAACTTACTAGCAGTATAACTTGGAACAGGTTACTTAACTTCTCTGTGCCACAATTTCCTTATATGTAAATGGAAGATAAGAATAGTACATACGTGGTAGGGTTGTTGTGAGAATAATATGAATTAATACAAGTAATCACAATAAATGCTAGTTAACATTATTACTTAAAAGAACAAGAAAATGAATGAGAAAAAGACAAACACCCTTGCAGAAAAATAGGGGAAAGTCCAGGGTTAAGCAGTTCACAAAAAAAGGAAATCCAAATGCCTCATATACATAAGAAGACTCCTTTTTACTAATAAGGATATAAAGATCAAACAACAACAAGATACCATCTCTCTCTCTCTCTCTCTCTCTCTCTGTGTGTGTGTGTGTGTGTGTGTGTGTGTGTGTCTCTATAGATATATATATGTATTTTTTTTTTTTTTTTGGTGAGACGGAGTCTCGCTCTGTCACCCAGGCTGGAGTGCAGTGGTGCGATCTCTGCTCACTGCAAGCTCCACCTCCCAGGTTCACGCCATTCTCCCACCTCAGCCTCCCGAGTAGCTGGGATTACAGGCGCCCGCCACCATGCCCGGCTAATTTTGTTTTTGTGTTTTTAGTACAGACAGGGTTTCACTGTGTTAACCAGGATGGTCTCGATCTCTTGACCTCGTGATCCGCCCACCTCTGCCTCCCAAAGTGCTGGGTTTACAGGCATGAGCCACTGCACCTGGCCCCATATATTTTTTTAAAGAGATGAGGTCTCAGGTATGTTGTCCAGGCTAAAGAGCAGTGGCCATTCACAGGCACTATCATAGCGCACTGTAGCCTTGAACTCCTGGACTCAAGCTTGTAGCTGGGACTGCAAGCATACTACCATGCCCAGTCCCAGCTACAAGCTTGGGTATCTTATAAAAGATACCATTATACCCATCAGATTGGCAGAAGATAACAACCCTGAAAATACCAAGTGTAGGCGAGGATGTAGAGTGATGGGAAAACCTCTTCATAGCACTTGAGTGGAAGTATAATTTGGTACTGTTCTTTAGAGAGTAGTTTGACAATATTTTGTAGAGTTGAAAAATGCCCATATTCTATTACCTAGGGTTTCCATTCTAATTATATTCCCTAGTGAGACCTCCAGGACTCTGAATGTGAATACTGAAAGGAGCACTCCCTTTTATAACTCTCATATTGGTAATAAACACCTTCTTTCTCTCTATTCCTCACCAACATAGCTGCCATTAGATCCCTCTAGCTGGGCATTTGTAGAACCACTGCATTGTACCTTCATCTGCTTCTTCTTCTTCTCCTTTTTTTTTTTTTTTTTGAGAAAGAATCTTGCTCTGACACCCAGGCTGGAGAGCAATGGTGCAATCATAGCTCACTGCAACCTTGACATCTCAGGCTTAAATGATCCTCCTGCCTCAACTTCCCAAGTAGCTGGGACTACAGGGGAGTACAACGTCACCCAGCTAATTTTTAAATTTTTTGTAGAGACAGGGTCTCACAGTGGTTCCCAGGCTCATCTTGAACTCCTGGATTCAAGTAATCCTCTTGCCTAGGCCTCCCAATGCGGTGGGATTACAGGAGTGAGCCACTGCACCCAGCCTTCATTTGCTTCTTGAAAGTTTTCAAGGTCTGATGCTTTATCTTTAGTGGGTGATGAGGTCAGCTAGAAACTTGAGGACATAATAATCAAGTACCTACTTGCTCAGAACAACTGTCCTATCCACTGCGAGACTTACAAAGTGTAAACTCCTCAGCTGGGTATTCCAGTTCCTTTGTAATCTATCTTATCTTTTCTATCGATTCCCAATTTAAACCTTCTCGTTTTAACAGATCAACCCCTTAACTACTATTTCTCTTTCACCGTATCTCAGTTTCTTGCGTAAACTTTGTTTACATCCACTTTCTACCTGGAATTCTTTCCTTCCTTGCCTTTCATCTGTTCTGTAACACCCTTCAAGGATGAGCTTAAATGGTACTTCTTCTAGAAATCTTTGTGATCACTCCAGCCCACAGTAATTTTCCATTCTGCTGAGATTCTATATTGGATATTACTATAATTATTGGTCTTTTTAAGCTTTAAATTTGTTTAACTCTTTCATGTGACCTACTATAGATATAAGATGAAATTATTTTCCTCCAGAAGTTAACCTTCAGAAAAGAGATATTCTTTTTATATTTTACTTCTTATAAAGCATTTCTTGTTATTAGCCTTCCAGGGAGCTTATAGTCAGTTCATGAAAAAGGGTGAATAAATCTGTGTCACCATCTGCTAGTTCAATCACTATCATTTTTTTGTAGAGATCAACTGCCATAATTGATTAAACAAAAAAGAGGAACCAAAAATCTAAGAAAGTTTTAGTTATTGTTCCTGGGAATATAATCTCCTAATTTGAAGTGTTGAAAGTAATTGTATACAAGCCTTAACATTAAACATTTTTTTTAATCACTCACATTGCATATGAAACACACACATACATTATGGGGATCACAAATAAACACAACAGAATGAATGAAAAAAAAAAAAAACCCAATCCAGTATTATGCAACTGGATTCTTGTGGTTTGAAATGAAATACCCAGAGACAATGTAGTTCAGAAAAATGCTGTTATTAACTTTAAAATCTTAAAAAGAAAAGTAGACAGTATTTTCTAGAAAATTCACTCCAAAAAATAGCTTTATTGAAGGAAAAAACATTGATGTTAAAGATGCATGTGAAGTTTGAATAATACGGTTTTTTGAAATAATAAAGGCAGAAAATACATTAACACTAAATGCATTAAATATACTGCTTAATTTTAAATATGTGTATATGTGTAAATAAATTTCTAAAAGTTTGCGTATTCAGGAGGACCACAGAGCTTCCCTTCCTGTATTCCTGTTTTAGTTTCACACACCTGTTGTTATCTGGGAAAATATTTGGGATAATCATATGTTAGTTATGGCATGTCTCAACTAAGTTCTTGCAGGGCAGACATGTCTTCTTTTTTTGTTTTCCACGTTTTTACCTGGCCAACTTCTACTTATTAAAACTCAGCACAGAGGTTGTTGCTGAGCAATCCTCTGGCATTGCTAGTTGGATTTACTTGCTTATCTCTGTCACAACATTGATCTCTTTGTATAGTAAATTGTCTCCCTGATTAAATTGCTTGAACTTGAGGCCTGAGGCTGTGTTTTTTTATTTTGAGATATTAAGAACTTAAGCACAGCTCCTAGAATATAATGGTTGCTCAAAAAATATTAACAGAATAAGTAAATGGTGTGTCTTTTTTTTGTTCTTCTCCATGGTGCCTGTCATAGTGCTAAGATGTTGTTCAGTCAATACTTATTGAATTATTAGGAAAACATTCAGCTTCTGGGAATACTTCAGAAAAGCAATTAACCAAGCTTTGGGAAGTGTGAGTTGAAAGGAAATTCAGGTGGAATTTGCATATTCTGAGGCATAATGTTGAGGCTGTTCTTCCTCTCCAAATGGCTTCCTCCTTAAAAAATCGAGATGAGAGAGAAAGATCTCTGAAACTGAAGCTGGATTTCTGCATTTGAGAGATTAAGGTAAAACTTCTGCATAGCCCAGAGGACAGTACTGTGCACACATATCATGTGTGAGTATACAGAAAAAGATTGATGAAAACCAAATTTAATTACTGAGATGGTTGTGATGATAATCCCATTTTTCTCATCCAGTTTACAGTCTAGGAAGGGCCCTAATCCATACAGGGTTGTTTTTTTGTTTTTTTTGTTTTTTTTTAACTTAGGGATCCAAACATCTATCTCATTACAGCTATGTTTAAAATCTGAAGTAAAGCTGTTTGTTGAAGTAGTTTTAGTGCAATATACAGAAATACTAAGAGATGAGAGATGTTATCAGAAAGATTATGGCTGTAATGAACATACAATATCAGTTAACTAACTGGAATTTCATTTTTGGGTAAAGAACCCAAATACTCAGATTTTGTTTTGCTTATTCAAGTTCTGTCTTTTTTTACGTCAACAAATCTATTTCCTGTTCCCAATAATGTTTTACTTTAATATGTATGCGAAGCAGCTACAGTGAAGGCAGTGGGATATATCAATGTTGCATTTAGCCAGTGAAATAGGTAGCTAGAAATGTTAAGGGGAACTGAAATAGAATTGGTACTAGGAAGAAGCTGTTTATAGGAAGAGCCATGATCCATTATTGAGTCCTTGGCTCTGCAACTCCATAGCTTCTCTCCCCACTACTCCCCCTCCCCTAGCCCCAAGTAGACCTGGAATTGATTAAGTTTTAGGAAATTGACTCACACTGATCACATTTGCATGAGATTGGTCGATGTGAATTTATTAATTTACAAAATAAATTTTGACTGCCAAGTCATTCAAGAATTCGAATTGGCCACTTAGTGCTTTTGTTGCTTTATAATATCTATATGGGAAGCAAATAATAATCTGAAGGTTGTCACCTCATGTCAGGTGAACATGGAGTCAGAGCAGAGAGGTGGTGAGTGGAGGAATGATTTGTAGGATCGTCTTATTAGTTGGCATCATCAAAGTAGAATAGTCTGATTTCTTCTGTAGAAATGTACCTGTCAAGGTCATAAGAACCCATGTCCCTTGAATCTGCTGGGTAGGGCACAATTTCATCTTCACAGGCATAGAGGCAGTACTTCCTGGCTTCCCTTTTCTATACTCAATGCAAGCTTCCTATACTCGTCTATTCTCACGGTCTTTCTTCAGACATCTTAGTAATATTTATTTGCCTACAGCTTTGTTTTATTCTAAATATAGTGTTAAAGTTCCTGGCCCCTTTTTTTTTCTTTCCAATTTTAAAATATCATCTGATATTTAATCTCATCTATTATGAGTTTGTAAATTCAGACACTTGGAGATGCCTTATTATTGATTTCTCCCTTGTAC
Organism: Papio anubis; assembly: GCF_008728515.1. Lineage (NCBI taxonomy): Eukaryota > Metazoa > Chordata > Mammalia > Primates > Cercopithecidae > Papio > Papio anubis. The sequence goes on from NC_044976.1 coordinate 37,494,994, forward strand.
TGGTCACAAGGGAAGCTACTACTTTCACGGTACTGCACCTGAATGAGATGACTAAGAGACAGGATGTTCTATTGACATGCCTGTGTTTTCTCTGCCCCAAACACCCAGACCAAAAATTGTGCTGGGTATGCTGTCTTATTATTATGGGAAGGAAATATATGTACCCTCGGCACTACCTACATCATCTTATTTAATCCTTATAATGATCCTTTGAGAAAATTATTATCCTATTTTAAATATGGGAAAAATTGGGCCAGGAGGCTTATGTGGTTTGCTTGAGGTCACATTTCTAGTAAATGCCTTCTTTCAAACACATATCTGTCTGAATCAAAGGCTTAATATTTTTCCTTAACAAGGATTATTTTTATAGTTTTTTATTATAAAAATAAAGTGTGGTCATTACTTAAAGTCTGAAAAAAAGAAGAGTAGGAAGAAAAAATAAAGTCATTCATAGTCCCACTCCAGAGGAGATAAATAATGCTAGCCTAAACTTGTTTCACTTTACACACTGCTTTGAAATAGCTAAGTAACCTGTCTACAGATTCTAGATGGGCTTTATCCCAGAATACTTTTTTTTTTTTTTTTTTTTGAGACAGAGTCCCACTCTGTCGCCTAGGCTGGAGTGGTCTCAGACTCCTGACCTCAGGTGATCTGCTTGCCTTGGCCTCCCAAAGTGTTGGGCTTACAGGCGTGAGCCACCGTGCCTGGCCCCCAAAATAGTTTTGTTTGCTTATTTTTATTATTTAATTCTTAAACCAAGTTATTATTAATTAAAACATGTTAAGGTCCCACCATACAACCAGCACAACACTAAGTGCAATGGGCAGTGCACCAAAGGACTATGATCCATGGGTCTCTGATTTGGAAGTTATTTCGTCCACAGCATCTTAGTTTCTGCTTGAACACGTCCAGTGGTGAGGAGCTCTCCCATATAGGGGCTGCTGTTCAGTTTTGTATTGTTAAGATGTGGTGCCAGCCCCCCTCAGGAAACCTGCATGCAGTCTAGGGGAGATAAGATTAAATATATGAAATAATAGTCCATACTGCAAAATAACATTTATTTATTTATTTTATGTTTTCGAGACAGAGTCTCACTCTGTCGCCCAGGCTAGAGTGCAGTGGTGCAATTTCAGCTCACCACGACGTCCGCCTCCCAGGTTCAAACGATTCTCGTGCCTCAGCCTCCCAAGTAGTTGGGACTACAGTTGCACGCCACCACTGGTTAATTTTTATATTTTTAGTAGAGATGGGGTTTCACCATGTCGGCCAGCCTGGTCTCGAACTCCTGATCTCAGGTGATCTGCCTGCCTCAGTCTCCCAAAGAGCTAGGATTACTGCGCCTAGCCCAAAATAACATTTAATTAGATGATGATACAGACTGTCAGTGCTGTGGGAGTTAGACAAGTAAGAATTGAAGGAAGACCAGCCTTCAAATAAAGAAGAGATAAGGGAACCCTTATTTGTTGAGCATAATCCTGAGTTTGGGCTAGCTGCTTTAATGTGTAATCTCACTGATTATCACAGCAACCCTGAAAAGGTGGTATTAGTCCCACTTTGCACGCACGAGACATGCACTTTTTCCTCACCTGCATTACGATCTCTCTAAAATAGGTCTTGTTCTGTATTTTGGAGATTTCTTAAAATAACTTTTTTCTTATTATGAAAATGTACAGGATGTAGAAAATTTGGAAAATATGAAAATCACCTGTAATGTTACTCCATAGAGGTAACTATGATTATTAGTTTGCTGTATTTCTCACATGCATACAGTATTTGTGCCTGTATTGCATACATAGGTGTATGTGTATGCATTTGTACATATATATGACTGTGTACTTAAATGTATATTTTGTATGTCTTTTATACAAAATAAGATTACTATATATTATTTTGTTTATATTCTGTTTCTTAAATTCGGTAATCATTGTCCTATGTCATTAAAATTTTCTTTGTAAAACTTTTTTATTTATTTTTTTGATATGGAGTCTCACTGTGTCACCCAGGCTGCAGTATTGTGGCATGATCATACTTCACTGCAGCCTTCATCTCTTGGCTTCAAGTGATCATCCCCCCTCAGCCTCCTGAGTAACTGGGACTACAGGCATGAGCCACTGCATCTGGCCTGAAACTTTCTAAAACATAACTTTTTAAGTGCTACAAAGAATTCTATTCTGCTGTAATTGTGCTATGATTTATAACCAGTCAACCCCAACCCCTCATTAGTATTTAAGCTTTTTATAACTTTTTGCTAAGTCACCTTTATTATGCTTTGATAAATATTCATGTATAAAATTATTTGTTTATATTTCTGATGACTTTCTATCAAGTTGTATGTATGTTTTGAGACTTGATTCAAAACTGACATCCAGAGAAGTTATGGCATTTATACTCTCACTAGTGGCAGTCTATGACGGTACCCAATTTTAGATATTCTCTCCAATCGTGAATATTATCATTAAAAACAAACATTTCCTAATTTGACAGGTGAAAAATTACCTCTCATGGTTTTAATTTGTGTTTATTTGACTAGCAAGAGGGTAAATATATGATGGAATAGTCCTCTGAAGTGCTTCCAGCTTTGGATCTTCGTTTTACTAAGAGCCATAGTGTATGGAGAAGAGAAGGCTGAAAGACTGTGTCTTATTTATAATGAATTATTCTGTGTCCCATCTTTTGGCAGATCTCTGACATCTACATTAGTGGAGAATCAGGGGATATGTCAGCTAAGGAGAAACTACTCCTGTGGACCCAGAAGGTGACAGCTGGTTACACAGGAATCAAATGCACCAACTTTTCCTCCTGCTGGAGTGATGGGAAGATGTTCAATGCACTCATTCACCGATACCGGTAAGAACAGTGGAATTTCTGTGCTCCTGCGGGGCTTCTTCTCATCTCTTGTTTGTAATTAGTTATAATGCTATTTCCACCTCCTCAAGCAAAAATCAAAGCTTTGATTCATTTGTTCATTTGAAAAAATATTTATTTAACTAATTTCCTAGGAACTGGGCACAAGGAGCATGAAGAAAACAGCGAAAGTTTTTTCTCTCATGGAACTTTCCTTCCAGTAGGGAGAATAGGTAATAAATGTATGCCATCAAGCAGTGGTAAATACAATGGCAGGATTAGAAAGTGGCAGAGGTTTGTGATATTTTGGACAGGGTGGTCAGAGATGGCCTCTTTGGTGAGCATGTTAGAGCAGAGCCGTGAGGGAGTGAGTCATGCAGGCTTCTGGGGTCAGAGTGTTCCAGTTGGAAGAAATACAAGTGCAAAGGGCCTGGAGTGAGGGCTTGCTTGGAGTGGTTTTGGAGTGGTTTAGGAATAGCAGGTGGCTGAAGTGAGGTGAGGAAGATAGGAATTCTGAGTGACAAAATTAAAAATTGTTGAGTTCTTAGTGGTCATAAACATGCCCCAATTTTCAGTACTAACTGATGATATTTTTCCCATGACATTCAACAAACCTAAATTGTGTGTTTAAGTTTAGCATTAGGGAGCACTGAGCCCCTGGTATATACTTAAAAATGGAATTTGTGCTCTTCTTAACCTCCTGCTTTTTCTCTAACTCAGTGTTTTTCAGCTCTGGGAACTTTTAGGAGGTTTTCTTTGTGTGAACTCATGTGTGATGTGTAGATGTTGACCTTTCATGTGCCTTGCTGGACTTTTACAGACCCGATCTGGTAGACATGGAGAGGGTACAAATCCAAAGTAACCGAGAGAATCTGGAACAGGCTTTTGAAGTGGCAGAAAGACTAGGGGTCACTCGTCTGCTGGATGCAGAAGGTGAGAGAGAGTTTACTGAACTTGAGTAAGGAATGCGTATTCAGTATTCCTTCTTTTAGCAAGTTCCTTTGTTCTGACTAAGAAATTTCTTGTCCATTCTCTCTCAGATGTGGATGTGCCATCTCCAGATGAAAAGTCTGTAATCACTTATGTGTCTTCAATTTATGATGCCTTCCCTAAAGTCCCTGAGGGTGGAGAAGGGATCAGTGCTACGGTAAAAGAACATTTTCCTAGAAGGCCTTCTGACTTTGATTCATTTGGGTGGAATGTATTGCTTAGACACTTTCTTAAGCACTGATGGTATACTCATGGTATCAAACTATATATCCAGTATCTTTATCATACATGGACATTATCCTTGGCCCTGGAAATGAGTCTAGATACTGCTAATTTTGTAACAATTAGCATAGACTATTTGATGCTAAATGCCAGCAAGGAATGTCCCTTTCATCCCTAGCTGTAATTCAAGATGAGGAAGTATTTTATCAGTCATTCATATATCAGCTTGATTAGGTAGATCACAGCTCTTTTCAGAATATTTTTAGTAGCTTGGTTTGTAGCCTTTCTTAGTGTCAGGAAATTGAATCCCAGCCTGAGAGCCCTTGAGGAGCTTTGAAACTGGTACTGTGAGCATTAAACTGAGCAGCATCTAGGCAATTAAAGGAAAGGGATTTTATATAGTTTGGAGTGGCCTGAGCTACTTCCTCTTGTGGTTGTTTTGGATATTGCTAATCAGGTGTGTTATGTTTACCTTCTGGCAATAGGAAGTGGACTCCAGGTGGCAAGAATACCAAAGCCGAGTGGACTCCCTCATTCCCTGGATCAAACAGCATACAATACTGATGTCAGATAAAACTTTTCCCCAAAACCCTGTTGAACTAAAGGTAAAGTCAAGGACTTAAATTTTTTTGGTAAAATCTTTCTAGGGAGTAAGTCTCCAAGCTTATCACTGCTGGCTTCTGGGTGAGGTGGCATGAAAAATTGGGTCCTAAAGTTTGTGTCCATTCATTCACCAAATATTAATTTTATAGGCACTTTATAACCAATATATACACTTCAAAGAAACAGAAATTCTGGCCAAGGAGAGAGAAAAAGGAAGAATTGAGGAATTATATAAATTACTAGAGGTAAGAGAGCTTATCCTTTGCTGAGACTTGGGGTTTGCTGGTCTGTACTGTTGTTGCTTCTTGATTATAGATTCCTTGTGTTCTCTTCCCAAACTGCATTAATAGAAGTACTCTCCTGGTGACAAATAATAGCACCACTCTCAGGTTGGTCTTAAAATATTGTGGTAAAGGGGCAGTGTCAGCCATCTCTGTTTTTTAAAGGGCTTATTGAAAAATGGCATATATTTTTCAGAAATCTTGAGTTTTGTGGATAAATTTTTCTGCTTCTCAGTGGGAAGCTGAATCTTTCCCTAGGGTGGAAAGAAGAGAGACTTCTGTTCAGAATTTGATTCCTAGAGAATTTGAAGTTGTAGAGATGAGACTGTAACCTTGCCAGAATAAAAGTTACTGAGGGGAAAGGAGGATTTATAGAAAGTGTAAAAGGAATGGAAGGACTTAGAGTAGGTAGTCCCTACATTCTAGAGGTGACTTTTCTGCTCTTTACCTCAAGGGTGAAGAACCTGATACATATTTGATTGTTTTTCCATGTTAGACAATAGGAAAAACTGCTGAATGGCTGGGTAAGGAAGCAAGAAGTGATGTGTAAATCAAAACTGGGACAAGAGGGCATGGCTGTGTTTTTGGACTGAAAGAGTGGCTCTTTCAGGTGTGGATTGAATTTGGCCGAATTAAACTGCCTCAAGGTTATCACCCTAATGATGTGGAAGAAGAGTGGGGAAAGCTCATCATAGAGATGCTGGAGCGAGAGAAATCACTTCGGCCGGCTGTGGAGAGGTGGGTCCAGATCTTGAGAGTGGTCTGACATTATTTATTGAGCTGCTGTGAACCTTTCACGTGACTATGGTTTTATCTTATTTCAGGCTGGAATTGCTGCTACAGATTGCAAACAAAATTCAGAATGGTGCTTTGAACTGTGAAGAAAAACTGACACTAGCTAAGAATACCTTGCAGGCTGTAAGTCTCTGACTGTTTTTGTCCCACATCTATGTCACATGTTTTCTGCTTCTCACCCTCTGCTCTAATGGTTGAAGTTAGCAATCGAGGAATCCAGATGTATTACTTCCCTTTTCTTTGGAATTGCAGTAGACTCCTTGGCTCCCTCTGTCCTAGTGAGTGGGGCAATGGAAGTTTTCCCACTGTTATTCTCTCTTCCTGTCTCAGGATGCTGCTCATCTGGAATCAGGACAACCGGTACAATGTGAGTCAGATGTCATTATGTACATTCAGGAGTGTGAAGGTCTCATCAGGCAGCTGCAGGTGGATCTCCAGATCCTGCGGGATGAGAATTACTACCAGCTAGAAGAGCTGGCTTTTAGGTGAGGAACAAGGGACTCAAACGGAGGGCTTACTTGCTTACTGCTGAGACTCATGGATCAAGAGTAGAGCAAGAGTCAGGCACTTAATCTTTTAACTTGGACATTTGAGGTCAGTGTCTCAATGGAGATACTACAGATGTCTTGGGCAGCAATGTTCTGTTAGTGGAGGACAGTTTCTCCTTATTGCACCCCTATCCCACTAAGTACCTATAGGATTACTTCAATCGTTGTGGCCTTTTATAACATTCCACATATTTTCTTTTAATTAATTAATTAGTTAAAGACAGGGTCTCACTTTTGTTGCCCAGGCTGGAGTGCAATGGCACAATCATGGCTCACTGCAGCCTCGACTTCCTGGGCTCAAGCGATCCTTCCACCTCAGCCTCCCAGGTAGCTAGGCCTATAAGTGCAGGCTGCCATGCCCAGCTAATTTTTGTATTTTTAGTAGAGACGGGGTTTTGCCATCTTGCCCATGCTGATCTCAATGTCCTGGGCTCAAGCGATCCTCCTGCCTCAGCCTCCCGAAGTGCTGGGATTACAGGCATGAACCACTATATCTGGCCCGTTCTCATATATTTTAGAACGACCTGTAGGGGTGGGACACAACACAACTTCTGATTTAGAAACATTGGTGATCCATCACATTCTTTTTATAGGGGAGAAAACTGAGACCCACAGAAGATGAAAATTGTGTAAAGTCATGTGGCTAGTTTTTTTTTTTTCTTTTTTTTTGAGACGGCACCTCACTCTGTAGCCCAGGATGGAGTGCAGTGGCACAATCTCAGCTCACTGCGACTTCTGCCTGCTGGGTCCAAGCAATTCTCCTGCTTCAGCCTCAGAGTAGCTGGGAGTACAGGCGTGTACCACCATGCCCAGCTAATTTTTGTATTTTTACTAGAGATGGGGTTTCACCATGTTGGCCAGGCTGGTCTTGAATTCCTGACCTTGTGATCCACCTGTCTCGGCCTCCCAAGGCTAGTTTTACAGAGCCGAGACTAGGACCCACATTTCTTGACCCCTAATCCATTGTTTGTTTTATTATACTATTTGAGAGTTCTATAAATAGTATTGTTAGCTTCCCTCCAGTTAACACTGTAATTTGGCATTTGTCTTAAAAACAATTCTGAACTAGATGGAGTTGTTAATAATATCACCTTGTATTCATATAGCACTTTTTCTAAACACTTTTCCTTATATGATCTCATTTTTATTTTTTGTTTTTTATTTTATTTTTTTTTGAGACCGGGTCTTGCTCTGTCACCCAGGCTGGGATGCAGTGGTGTGATCTCAGCTCACTGCAACCTCCGCCTCCTGAGTTCAAGCAACTCTCCTACCTCAGCCTCCTGAGTAGCTGGGACTACAGGCATGTGCCACTACACCTGGCTAATTTTCGTATTTTTAGTACAGACAGGGTTTCACCATGTTGGCCAGGGTGGCTCATTTTTATTTTTATCATATCTTTGTCAAATGGATAAGGAAGATTTTATTTTTAAAAGTATACTATAGATTTAAATCCCTTCCTTTTTTCTCTTCTTCCATTTCAGGGTCATGCGTCTGCAGGATGAGCTGGTCACCTTGCGCCTAGAGTGTACAAACCTGTACCGGAAGGGCCATTTCACTTCACTTGAATTGGTTCCACCCTCTACTTTAACCACTACTCATCTGAAAGCAGAACCCTTAACCAAGGCACCCTATTCTTCTTCTACCTCCTGGTTCCGAAAGCCTATGACTCGGGCTGAACTTGTGGCTATCAGCTCCTCTGAAGATGAAGGCAATCTCCGATTTGTGTATGAACTACTGTCTTGGGTAGAAGAGATGCAGGTGGGTGTATATCCAAAAGCTTATGCAGTACACTAATGTTTACCGGATTTAGCAGCTTATCTAAGAGGATGAGATTGCTTTGTGTTCCCTGTGCAGATTCCCTTAATTATTATTATTCTTTCATTTGAGTGATGGGGTCTTGCTATGTTGCCCAGGCTGGACTGGGGCTGAAGTGATCCTCCTGCCTCAGCCTCTTGAGTAGCTGGAACAATAGGTATATACCACCATACCTGGCTTGACTTTCTTAATTATTGATGCTGCCTGAGACCCAAGCCCCCTTCTCCTTAAATCTTGCATGGGTGAGGTTGGCACAAATTCTCACAGTCCCATACTGAATAGCATACAGTTTTCCCTTTGGGAATCTTTTCCCTCAGCTAACTGTACTCTAAGTGAGAGCTTGGGGAAAATTGCCATGTCATACATCTGTTATCTTTTTTTAATTAAATTTTTTTGTGTGTGGGCACATAGAAGGTATATATATTTATACGATACATGAGATATTTTGATACAGGCATGTAATGTATAATCACATCATGGAAAATGGGGTATCTGTCATCTCAAGAAATTTATCCTTTGTGTTACAAACAATCCAGTTATACTCTTTTAGTTATTTAAAAATGTATAGGCTGGGAGCCGGGCGCGGTGGCTTACACCTGTATTCCCAGCACTGTGGGAGGCCTGGGTGGGCGGATCACGAGGTCAGGAGATCAGGACCATCCTGGCTACACGGTGAAACCCTATCTCTACTAAAAATGTAAAAAATTAGCCAGAAGTGGTGGCAGGCGCCTGTAGTCCCAGCTTCTCAGGAGGCTGAGGCAGAAGAATGGCGTGAACCAGGGAGGTGGAGCTTGCAGTGAGCCGAGATGGCGCCACTGCACTCCAGCCTAGGTGACAGAGCGAGACTCCATCTCAAAAAAAAAAAAGTATAGACTGGATGCGGTGGCTCACACCTATAATCCTAGCACTTTGGGAGGCCGAGGTGGGCGGATTGTGTGAGTCCAGGAGTTCAAGACCAGTCTGGGTAACAGGCGAAACCCCATCTCTATGGAAAATTAACCAGGAATGATGGTGCACACCTGTGGTCCCAGCTACTTGGGAGGTTGAGGTGGGAGGATCACTTGAGCCTGGGAGGCAGAGGTTGCAGCGAGCCAAGATAGCACTGCTGTGCTCCAGCCTGGGCAACAGAGCAGTACCCTATCTCAAAAATAAAAGTTGAAACAAAAAAATGTACAAGTAAATTATTTTGACTGTAGTCATCCTGTTGCTCTATCAGATGCTAGGTAGTATTCATTCTTTAACTATTTTTTTTTGTACCCATTAATCATCCCCACCTCCCTCTGACCCCGTACTACTCTTCCCAGCCTGTTTTGATTTATACATCCCACAACTAAGTGAGAACATGTGATGTTTGTCTTTCTGTGCCTAGCATATTTCACTTAACATAATAACCTCTAGTTCCATCCATATTGTTGCAAATGACAGGTTCTCATTCTTTTTTATGATTGAATAGTACTCCATTGTGTTTAAGTACCACATTTTCTTTCTCCATTCATCTGTGATGGACACTTAGGTTGCTTCCAAATTCTGGCTATTGTGAATAGTGGAACAACAAACATGTGAAAATGCAGATCTCTTTGATACACTGATTTCCTTTCTTTTGAGTATACACCCAGTAGTGGGATTGCTAGATCATACGGTAGCTCTATTGTTAGTGATCTGAGGAATCTCCAAACGGTTCTCCATAGTGGTTGTAGTAATTTACATTCCCACCAACAGCATACAAGGCTTTCTCCATATCCTCACCAGCATTTGTATATTGCCTGTCTTTTGGATAAAACCCATTTTAAGTGGGGTGAGATGATATCACATTGTAGTTTTGATTTGCATTTCTCTGATAATCAGTGATGTTGAGCACCTTTTCATATGCCTGTTTGCCATTTGTGTGTCTTCTTTTGAGATATGTCGATTCAAATCTTTTGCTCATTTTTAATTGGATTATTAGATTTTTTTTCCAGTAGAGTTGTTTGAGCTCCTTATATATATATTCCAGTTATTAATCCCTTGTCAGATGAGTAGTTTGCAAACATTTTATCCCATTCTGTGGGTTGTCCCCCTGCCTTTTTTTTTTGAGACAGAGTCTCATTCTGTCTCCCAGGCTGGAGTGCAATGGCGCAATCTTGACTCACTGCAATCTCTGGATTCTAAGCAATTCTTATGCCTCAGCCTCCCAGGTAGCTGGGATTACAGGCATGTGCCACTATACCCAGCTAATTTTGTATTTTTAGTAGAGATGGGATTTCACCATGTTGGCCAGGCTGGTCTCAAACTCCTGACCTCAGGTGATCCACCTGCCTTGGCCTCCCAAAGTGCTGGGATTGCAGGCGTGAACCACCATGCCCAGCCTGTCCCTTTCCTTTGTTGATTCACTGTGCAGTAGCTTTTTAACTTGATGTAATCCTATTTGTTCATTTTAGCTTTGGTTGCCTGTGTTTGTGTGGTATTACTCAAGAAATTTTTTCCTAGACTAGTGTCTTGGAAAGTGTTTCCGGTATTTTCTTGTAGTAGTTTCATAGTTTAAGGTGTTAATCCATTTTGATTTGATTTTTGTATATGACAAGGGACGGGTCGAGTTTCATTCTTCTACATACAGATATCCAGTTTTCCCAGCACAATTAATCGAAGAGACTGTCGTTACCCCAGTGTATGTTCTTGGCACCTTTGTTGAAAATGAGTTCATTGTAGGTGTATGGATTTGTTTCTGGGTTCTGTATTCTGTTCCTTGGTCTGTGTGTCCATTTCTAGGCTAGTACTATGCTGTTTTGGTTACTATAGCTCTGTAGTATAATTTGAAGTCAAGTAATGTGATTCCTCTGGTTTTGTTCTTTTTGCTCAGGATAGCTTTGACGATTTTGGATCTTTTGTGGTTCCATATAAATTTTAGAATTATTTTTTCTATTTCTGTGAAGAATATCTTGTATTTTTTATAGGGTAAATCTGGTTTTTTTTTGTTTTTAATTCTCTCATTAACAGAGGAGTTTATTCTTCATTTTTTGTTGTTGATCATAACTTTTTTTCTTTTTGAGATGGAATTTCACTCTTGTTGCCTAAGCTGGAGTGCAATAGTGCGATCTCAGCTCACTGCAACCTCTGCCTCCAGGGTTCAAGCGATTCTCCTGCCTCAGCCTCCCTAGTAGCTGGGATTACAGGCATGTGCCACCATGCCCAGCTAATTTTTTTTTTTTTAAGTAGAAACAGGGTTTCACTGTGTTAGCCAGGCTGGTCTCGAACTCCTGACCCTCAGGTGATCTGCCCACCTTGGCCTCCCAAAGTGCTGGGATTACAGGCGTGAGCCATCGCGTTGGCCTCAACCTTTTTTTTTTTTTTTTTGGAGACAGAGTCTCACTCTGTCACCCAGGCTGGAGTGCAGTGGCACGATCTCCACTCATTGCAATCTCTGCCTCCTGGGTTCAAGCCAAGCAATTCTCCTGCCTCAGCCTCCCGAGTAGCTGGGATTACAGGCGCCCAACACCACGCCTGGCTAATTTTTGTATTTTTAGTAGAGATGGGGTTTCATCATGTTGACCAGGCTGGTCTTGAACTCCTGACCTCAGGTGATCCACCCACCTCAGCCCCCCCAAAGTGCTGGGATCACAGGCATGAGCCACTGCGCCCGGCAATCATAACTCTTAAGTTTAAGCAAGACTACTGTATTCTGCAGTTCCAAGGGGCCCTATTTACATGTGTTCTATGATAGTGGTTCAAATTTGATATTGCCCTTATCTTTCTAACCCTTTTGTTTTATATTAAATTCTTCCTATGTCCACATAATATATTCCCTATGTAGCAATAAATAAAAATATCCCAAAATAAACTGTTTTGAAATTATCTTCCATTGGCCAGTAGTTGATGTCATGAATGAAGCTAAATATTTTCAGATACTTCTTTGTTATATCAGTTATGATTGTGAAATGAAAAGACTCCATAAAGAGAAATGCCTAAAGTGTAAAGTTAAGCATTTTAAGCCTGTGAAGTTCCCTTTCCCTTCTGGTTGATTGCTCTAGGAATGTATACTAATAATGCAGCAGGAAAAGCTGCTCTATTGTATAATTGGTGAGCTCTGCTCTCCTGCTCCTTAGCGGTGATGATGGCGTAATTTTTTTGTAAGAGGCTGTAGATTGAAGGAGATGGCCTAGATGTCTTTTGCTCAGTCCTCTACCCCTTGCTTCCTTGTCCAAACGTTGATTCTGACCATTTTCCTACCAAGCCATTCAGTAAATTATGTGGTATATGTTTTTTCTTTTTCAGATGAAACTAGAACGAGCAGAGTGGGGCAATGACCTGCCTAGTGTGGAGTTGCAGTTAGAAACGCAGCAGCACATCCATACCAGTGTAGAAGAGCTGGGCTCAAGTGTCAAGGAGGCCAGGTTGTATGAGGTGCGTAGCCTTCAGAATCCACATTACGGGAGGTACGTGGATGGAACGGATGAAAGGACGGTGCACACAATAAAGCTGTATCGAAGTACGAGGGTGCTCTGGAAGAGAATAATGATGATGAAGAGTGGTTTATGACAAATTCCCTTTTCACATGAAGTGTTTCTGTTAATCTTTGAAATAAACTTGTGAGAAAAGTATTTTTATTAACCCCTTTTTACTAAAAAGAAAAGTGATACTAGAAGCTGAGAGGTCAGAATTAGTAAGTAGTGGATGCAGATCCAAACTCAAGCCCTCTGCCTCTATAAATTCAGGCACTTTTTGCTTCCCCATCTGCCTGCAGTTGAGAGCTGGTATAGAGAAACTATTGACACAGTTTTCTCTCTCCTTCAGTCTCTGTTCTGTCTTCCCATTTTATATTTCAACTCTTCCCTTCAAAAAAACAATTGAGTGGGAATCATCAGGCATTGGTTTTGCTTAGAAGCTAGCTACCAGAATTGCTGGAAACATGGGATAGTGAGGTCTGTTGTTTGTAATTACCCTGCTCAACTGTTGCCCACTTAGTGCTGCTCCAAGCTATAAAATATGACTCAGAAATTTGTTGTCCAAGCTTCTGTTTTCTTAGAGCAATCAATCCATATCTCTATCTAGACATAATATTTGCATAGTTGCAACCATAACACATAGTTTACTTACTCTTTCTGTAATGTATTTTTATTTCGTTCTTTTGTAATCAGGGAAAGATGTCCCAGAATTTCCGTACCAGCTATGCTGAAACTCTTGGAAAGCTGGAGACACAGTATTGTAAATTGAAGGTAAGTTTCTGCCGATTCTCTTATGTTCTGCTCATACAGAGTCTGGTGTCTCCCAATCAATTCTCTTACCTAATTCAGAAATCTGGTTTGGCCCTGTTTTGGTTTTCTGCTTATTAGGTTATGCCATTTACTATGCACTTATTCATATGTGTTATAACATTTTCTCAGTTTTCTTAACGGGTCAGAAGCTACTGTTCTTAAAAGTTTTAAATAAATATAACCTATCCTAGGTATTGTGCTTCAGCAAACCTGTGGCTATATGCACTTTGAGAGACCAAAACTAAAAGTTTGAGATTGTAGAGAGGGGACTTTCCCTCTGATCTGTTGTTTTTCATCCCTGTTTATCAAGAGTGTCCAGAGTAGGACAGCCCAGGACCATTCTTTATCCAGGGAGCACCACAAAGGCCTTATGAATTTGTCTTCTTCTTAGGATTGACAAGAGTTCTGGGAGTCTTATATCAAACTTGTACAAAACTTGAATCCATGGGGAAAAATCCAGAGATTAAAAGCAAATTCATTTCCTGAGTTATTCTCTACTTTGATGCAAATGTGCTATCTTCTACACAAAGGCTAGCAGTCTAACCTTATAATCCTTGCTTTGTCTAGGAAACTTCTAGCTTCCGGATGAGGCACCTTCAGAGCCTACATAAATTTGTTTCCAGAGCTACGGCTGAGTTGATCTGGTTGAATGAGAAGGAGGAGGAGGAACTAGCATATGACTGGAGTGACAACAATTCCAATATCTCAGCCAAGAGAAATTACTTCTCTGTGAGTCTAGCACAGCAGCAGGCCTGTAATATTTATTTAACAGCAGCAGAAGGAGACGGGCTAGTCTGCTGAAAGCTTGGGTGGCTGGAGTTGCATTCTGCTAGATAGAAATAGGGGCCCTACTCAGTGCATCCATGCATGTGAGAAGTGTAAATGGAGAGAGGGACAGTAGAACCTTAGAATTAATTTATCTAGAATACATTTAGAATGGCAGTGTCTTGGGTGAATACAGCAGCAATCTGTAAATTGAGTCATTTCAGAAGCAATACAGCTTTGTGGTTAAGATTATAGGCTTTGGAGTACCTAAGTTCAAATTCTTATTCTTCCACTAACTAGCTCTATAACCTTGGGAAGTCATTTGATCTCTCTGGACCTCCATAAAATGAGATAATAGCACCACTTCGAAGCTATCCCCTTCCCTAATAGCACGTATTCCCAAAGGGTTGTATAAAAGACTAAGATTTAATAAGCTAACCTAGACAAAGCATTTAGTATAGTATTATTTAACTGGGATATACTCTGGACTTTCCACAAATTTCTGAATTCTCCTTAATTCATTTATTAACTTTTTTGTTTCAATCTCTTTGTTTGTAAAATGGGAAGGGAAATTTAACATTGGACAATAGGACACTGCTTTTTATTCTTTTCACTGAAAGATGTAGACAAGTTAGGATTATTTTTTGCTACTTTTAGTATTTTTACACTCAGAAGATTTTTAAAGATTTTGTAAACTATGCAAATAGGGAGTTTCTTGTTTTTGTTTTTAACATGCACTTTAGATACTTTAGAAGAAGAATGCATACTATAATACAATAAACAGGCTATGTGAGAACTGAAATTAGGCTATAACAGAGATATAAAGAAAGTGCTCTGAAAGCATAGTAAGGATCAGTATCCAGCTTCACAGAAGAGCTGGCATTTAACTTGGGTCCTGCAGTTAATAGAATTTAGTCAGTGGAGAGCATTGTAGGCTGAATACTCTAAGCAAAGCCAGCCAGTCACTGATACCCATGTCCTGGTGTGTCATGTACTGGTGTGGGTGCTGATGTGCAGGAACTGTCCACTCCAGACAAGTTATCTTCTTTCTGTGGTCCAATGCTCATTCTGTGTTCCCGCATTTTACTCACATCTGGGTCAGGTCCCATGTCCTTTGTGAATATTTTCCAGTAATTCCAGTGTTTGTGCCCTTCTCTGCAATCCTCTGGCATGCACTGTTTATACATCTCATTTTGCCACCAATTCTATATTGTAGGTTCCTTTAAAATAGGGGAGGGAAGGCCGGGCATGGTGGCTCACAACTGTAATCCCAGCACTTTGGGAGGCCGAGGCGGGCAGATCACAAGGTCAGGAGATCGAAACCATCCTGGCTAACATGGTGAAACCCTGTCTCTACTAAAAATACAAAAAATCAGCCAGGCGTGGTGGTGGGCAACTGTAGTCCCAGCTACTTGGGAGGCTGAGGCAGGAGAATGGCGTGAACCCGGGAGGCGGAGCTTGCAGTGAGCCAAGATTGCGCTACTGCACTCCAGCCTGGGAGACAGAGCAAGACTCTGTCTCAAAAAAAATAAAAAATAAAAAAAATAAGGGAGGGAACACAGCTTTTATTTATGCTAGCCACTACCCACTGCCAAGAGCACTTATTCTGTAAAATTGAATTCAATTTTCAGGAGTTGACAATGGAACTGGAGGAGAAACAGGATGTGTTTCGTTCTCTACAAGATACAGCAGAACTACTTTCACTTGAGAACCACCCAGCCAAGCAGACAGTGGAGGTGTGTGACTCGAGAATATGTGGAGGTCAAATGCTGAGAGGTTGTTGTTATAAAAGTGTTCAAATTAGAGACTTTGTTCAACTGAAAGACTTGGAGGAAGTGTCAGGGATCATTTGTCTTGGGTCTTCTCTGTTTTCATTCCTGACTGTTCCTGTATCCCTCAAAAGCCTGCAAACATTTCTGTTAGTCTAAGGAGACTACTGAGAGAAACGATAGAAGGTACATTGGCTCCCAGCTTTCGGAGGAAAAGTGGACTTGGACCGTATTTCTTCAAGTAACTGTCCAGACAGATCCTGACTTGACTCTTGTTGATGTGGTGCCTTTGCCAAAAGAAGAGAAACAGTGGAAGAATTCTGGAGGAATTTATGCCTGGGTTTTGCTGCCTGGATCATTTACTTACAACTGAGTGTGGAAGAGGCCTTTTCTATGTAAACCCCTCTAACAAAACCATTTTGGATTAAAGGAACACTTCTTATACATGGGAAGCATTGAGCAGATGCCAGTCAAGTATCTCCACATCTTTTCTGTTGGCTTCTCTATCATTAGCAGAGTTGTACTTGGAAAATAGTATTGCACATATATATATATTGAGTCTGTTAAACTCATGCCCTTCTGTCTGTGTGCTTGTTTATTGCAGGCTTATAGTGCTGCTGTCCAGTCCCAGTTGCAGTGGATGAAGCAGCTGTGCCTGTGTGTTGAGCAGCATGTGAAAGAGAATACTGCTTATTTTCAGGTATGATGGATTTCTGTGTTTGTGTGTGTGTGTACATATGTATATTGAAGGTGAGGTTACAAACACATCTGCATTAGTGTGCATTTGCTGTATAAACCACCACCTTAAAATTTAGTTGCTTAAAACAATAGTCATTTAGATAGCTCGTGATTCAGTAGCTGAGCACTTTGGGCAGGGCTTTGCGAAGTGGTTCATCTTATCTTGCCTGTCTTACTCATGGCTGCAGACAGGCTGGGGGCTGGTTGGTCCCAAATGGCATTGCTCATGTCTAACAGTTGGCTAGGTGCTGGAGCACCAAGCCGTGTGTCTCTAGCATCCAGCAACTTTCTTCACAACGTGGCTGTGTTTCACAAGCAGAAAGAGAGAGCAAGTCCTAGAGCACAAGCCCTTTTTTCCTGCTTCTGTCACATTTATTAATGTGCCTTTGGTTAAAGCCAGACGTGTGGCTATGCCTAACTTCAAGTTGAGGAGAAATAGACTCCACCTCTTGATGGGAGGAGCTGTAAAATATCATGATCTTTTTTTTCTTTTTTCCATCTGTCAGAACATGAAAGAATGTACTGCTGGCTGGGCGCAGTGACTCATGCCTGTAATCCTAGCACTTTGGGAGGCCAAGGCGGGCAGATCACTTAAGGTCAGGAGTTCAAGACCAGCCTGGCCAACATGGTGAAACCCCTTCTCTATTAAAAATACAAAAATTAGCTGGGTGTGGTAGCACACATCTGTAGTCCCAGCTACTTGGGAAGCTGAAGCAGGAGAAATACTTGAACCTGGGAGGCGGAGGTTGCCGTGAGCCAAGATCACACCACTGCACTCCAGCCTGGGTGACAGAGCAAGTGTCTTAAAAAAAAAAAAAAAAAGTACTGCTTATTTTCAGGTGAGGTGGGAGGAGGAAATAAGCCATTATCTCTGTTTTTGCCCTAATTTTTTTTTTTTTTTTTGAGATGGAGCCTCACTCTGTCGCCCAGGCTGGAGTGCAGTGGCGCAATCTCAGCTCACTGCAAACTCTACCTCCCGGGTTCACACCATTCTCCTGCCTTAGCCTCCTGAGTAGCTGTGACTACAGGTGCCCGCCACCACGCCCAGCTAATTTTTTATTTTTATTTTTTTAGTAGAGACGGGGTTTCACCATGTTAGCCAAGAAGACCTTGATCTCCTGACCTCATGATCCGCCCACCTCAGCCTCCCAAATAGCTGGGATTACAGGCATGAGCCACCATGCCCGGCCTTTTGCCCTAAATTAAATAGTCTCCCTGATTATTTCATAACATGAATTGAAACATTTGATCACTCAACCTTAGGTTTTTCATGAAATACACCCCACAGCCAAATGCTGTACCTAGCCAGAAGTCAAGAGGAAAGAGCAGTGATTTCTGAGGGGGTGAAACAACTAACTTTTCTATAGGGTAGGGTTTGGGGTAGTCAACACTAATATTTTGCTGCATGGCTTTTTAAGCCCTTCGGTTTATGTTTCAGTGGTCCTTGTAATGAACTCTCACTAATCCAGTAGGGTGTAATCAGCTTTGCTAAGCTCTGCATAGTAAAATTGTTCTTTCTCAGTTAACATTCCGGGTGTTCTGATGTTTTGAGCAGAAGGCATCCTTCCTTTGTATTCCCATAGTTCTTCAGTGATGCACGAGAGCTGGAGTCATTCTTGAGGAACCTCCAAGATTCCATTAAACGAAAATATTCCTGTGACCACAACACCAGCTTATCCCGCCTTGAAGACCTGCTCCAGGACTCCATGGTGGGTGTTGCCTCAGTGGGGATGATTACTTCTGGGAAAGAGCGTAAACCATATCAACTGCTGCTGTTTATATCCTTGAAAGCTCCAGGGCAGTGGGCCGTTGTTGTAATAAAGTTTGGCTTACATTCAAATAGAGTTTAATCGATGTGGTTCTGTCTCTTTCCTTTTTTCCTTTTCTTTTAAAGAAGTTGCTAATAAGATTTCTTTGGGTATGTTATTGAAGTAAAGGCCTAGTCTTCTCCTCTGAGCCACTTTGAGCTCCTTATACTTTCCTTGCATTTTTCCTGTTTTAATGTAATAGTTGGAGCCAAGGATGAGGTGTTGAGCATGAAAAAAAGGTTGAAGGGGATTAGTTTATCAAATTCTTTGTTACTCTCTTATGCAAAAAAAGAACTAAAAAAAAAAAAAACAAAAAGAAATACACCTAAGTCAAAATTTTCCTCCTTGGTAGTTTTCTTTTGGATGATAATTAAAATTGATTTTAATTCAAAGAAACATGTAATGTAATACTTGTGCAGTTATTTATGAAGCAATATTAATTTTTAAGAAATAGTTTTATATTCAGTATTTAGTTCAAATCAATTTTATATTCATTTTCTCCAATGAATTATTTCTTCAGGAGTGCTGGTAATTAGCAGAAAGACTACTTGTGTTTAGTGAATGTATATTATACAGAGTTGGCAAGACAAGGCTCAAGCTACATCTCAAATTAAGATAGAAATGTATATGTAATAAGGAACTTACTTTTCCTTTGTGAGAAGCAAGGGGAACCTTGCATTTCAATAGAAAAGTCTAAATAAGAGAACTAGAATAACCCAAAACAGTTCATTTTTTTTTAGTGGGTAAGATTTGAGCATTTGTGAATATAAGGTTTTTTTATTTTTATTTTTTTACACTTTCAGGTATTGTAAACCTATGAGTGGTTTTACATTCACCTGGGCAAATAGTCTGTTAATTTAATTTGGAATGAAGGATGAAAACCTGACTTTTCAGATGTTGTCTCTAAAATATCTCTCTCGGAGGTACTACAAGTATGAAGGAGGAATATAATCCTTGGCTATTATCTCCTCCCTCCCACAGAGTACCTTCTGTCGTAGGGTAACTCCTCTGCAATGGTTGTCATATCTTCTCTTCTCGAGGGTCGCTGCTCTGTTCCCTCCTCTCCAGGTCAGGGTCATCGGGTTGGCGGCGTCATCGGGGCATGGAGTCACCTGGGTCTGCTCCTCAGCTTGTCCGTCAGGTTCGGGAGCATCTGTCCTGGCTTCTGGTTCTTTTCAGAACTTTTACCACGCTGAGCACTTGGTCTCTGGAGCTTGAGCTGTTTGGCTGTGGGTTAGACAGAAATTGACATCTTATTTCAAGGAAACTGAAATGGGTAGACCAGCTCTCAAGTATGGAAATGTGGCTGTCTCCCTGATATATTCCATTCCTCTTTCTTAACTAATAAGTTAAAGTTGTATTTCTTCCAATCATGCTCCCGGGGACAGGCACAGGTAGTTTATTTAAGCATTTCTTTTTCTTTACTTGCATATTCTTAGTTCTTTAATGGCATTTCCTAACATTATTAACTCTTTACTCTCATCGCATCTACATCCATCCTAAGAAAGCCATCTTCTGGGGAGACTTTTACACCTCAAAATGGGCTTGAAACATCTGGGTTAATGGATAAAGTTTATCTTTTACTCTTTAATGGAATTGGTAATGGTTTACTACCAATTTTGTTAACAAGAAGTTTATTCGTTTTTAAGATTATTGGATTTGCAGAGATTTGAGAGTTTCAATTTTGCATGATACTTCTTTCTAACCAATCAAATTTATGTGAATATAGCACAGCAAATACTGAGAGGTAAACCCTAAATCATTTGTCATGATACCTTCACCAACAGCATTGTTGGTTGAAGAGCTAAGATCTTTCTCAAGAAAGCTTGACTCAATGTAGGAAAATAAAATATTTAGAGTAGAGCTTGGGAGATAAAATTATTTTTAAAAATTTAAATAAGTATAACTAGCTTCTCCTAAGCAAAAAGGGAAGAACTGGTTTCTACCAGTGAGAAACTGACTAATAATAATATACCTATTACTGATTTTAACTTTCATGTTCTCTGAATCATGTTTAGATAAATTTTTTATTAGCTATATAGCTGTATTTGGAAGCTAGAAGTATTTGTTTTTATTTTGGTTTTTGCATGTGACTTTATGGTTCATAGAAAGTGGCACAGGGAGAAAGCTGCAAAGTTTGAGTGCAAAAGCACTTGGTAGAAGACAGAAACATTCTCTCCTTTTTTCTTTATCCTTGTGTAAGTCTTTAAGATGGCTCCACCAACCATCCCTACTTAACTGAGAGATGACATTCTCTGAGGGAGTGGAGTATTCAGTTTTCTTTGTTAACTTAGTCACCCTGAGTAGCAACATTAATGTCATTTTGTTTTTCTTCTCATTTTGTAGGATGAAAAGGAGCAGCTTATACAGTCCAAGAGTTCCGTTGCCAGTCTTGTTGGGAGATCAAAAACCATTGTTCAGCTAAAACCACGCAGTCCAGACCATTTGTTAAAGAGCACCATTTCTGTTAAGGCCATCTGTGACTATCGGCAGATCGAGGTGAGGAGGTAGAAAGGGTACTTCTGGGACACAGAGGGAAGGAAGAAAGAAGGGAAGCCTTCAGTTAGGGTTATGATGATAAGGAAAGATCAAATTACAGAGTTTTTAAAATTTAAACATGCTGAAATCTCTCCTATCATTTAAAAAAAAAAAAAACTAAAAACTTCAATCCTATAATCTTGACCTGCTCCCTGCCTCAGTGATTGGCATCATTATCTACTCAGTTGCCTAAGTGTTGACAGAGATGGTACTTTGTAGCACCTGGGAGATATCCTTGACTCGCCCACCCCTCTTATCCTCCACAGCTAATAGGACCATCAAGTTTGTACTAATTTGTAAATATCCCTTAAACATACTTTTTCTGTCCCTGCTAATATTTCCCTAAAAGCATAAGCAGCTGGGTGCAGTGGCTCATGCCTGTAATTCCAGCGCTTTAGGAGGCCGAGGCGTGTGGATCACTTGAACTCAGGAGTTTGAGACCAGCTTGGGCAACATGGTGAAACTATGTCTCTATAAGAATCGCTTGAGCCCAGGAAGCGGAGGTTGCAGTGAGCCAGGATCGTGCCATTTGCACCCCAGCCTGGGTTACAGGAGTAAAACCCTGTCTCAGAAAAAATAAAAGGCATAAGTTTATTTCACTTGGATTATTGTATCAGCCTCCCAATTTAGTGCACAAAGGATCCTACCACCAGCATGTTCTTTTTTTTTTTTTTTTTTGAGATGGAATCTTGCTCTGTGGCCCAGGCTGGAATGCAGTGGCACCATCTCAGCTCACTGCAACCTCCGCTCCCTGGGTTCAAGCAATTCTCCTGCCTCAGCCTCCCAAGTAGCTGGGACTACAGGCATATGCCATCACTCCCAGCTAATTTTTTGTATCTTTAGTAGAGACGGGGTTTCACCATGTTAGCCAGGATGTTCTTGATCTCCTGACCTTGTGATCTGCCCACCTCAGCCTCCCAAAGTGCTGGGATTACAGGCATGAGCCACCGCGCTTAGCCTTTTTTTTTTCTTTAAATTACAATCCTATGCTTAAATCTTATAATAATTACTCATTGCTCTTGGGAAAAAGCCTAAACTCCTTAAGGTGGCTTTAAGTTCTTGAGTAATCTGTCTTTACCCCTCTAGCCAAGACTGGGTCATATCCTTTATTCCCTGGTAAATTGCATTTGTCACACAGTATTATAACTACATACACCACCAGAATATGTGGAAATACAGACTATGTTTGTCTGCTTACCACTGTACCTTTTTATTTATTTATTTGTGTTTTGTGATAGTGTCCCACTCTGTGCCCAGGCTGGAGTGCAGTGGCACTATCATGGCTCACTGCAGCCTTGACCTCTTCGGGCTCAGGTGATCCTCCCACCTCAGCCTCCCAAGTAGCTGGGACTACAGGCATGCACTACTATACCCAGCTAATTTTTGTATTTTTTGTAGAGATGAGGTTTTACTATGTTGCCTAGGCTGATCTTGAACTCCTGGGTTCAAGCGGCCTGCCTACCTTAGCCTTCAGAAGTGCTGGGATTATAGATGTGAGCTGCTGTGCCTGGCCAATTATACTGTCTTTATCTCCAGTGTCCTAGCACAGAGTAGACGCTCAAGAAATACATATTATACAAAAGAATGAATTAATTAAAAAATGGAAGAAAAATAAAAATTTAAAAATGGGACTGCACTTTTGTGTGTCTCGATATTTCTGCCTATAAGTTAGGGATAATAATCTTGATCACTTGTCTCTCAGGAGAAAGACTTGATAATTCCAAAATGCTTAAACGTTTTCAGGGGTTTGGGTGGTATAGGAAGGGGGGAGAGGAAATATCATAAAAACAATGTTTTGATTATTCGCGTTCCATTAGTTTTTACTCTAGTAGATTTTTGTGCTGAGATCACTCTTGAGCCTTTATAGTCTTATTATAACTTTCATATTCTGGGTTACTTTACATGTAACATGTATTTAATACATATTTGTTTCCTTGATTTATTTGGTGTCACAGTTTTTCCTGTGTTGTAGATTTATACCCATTATCTTTTGGCAAAAATGAGAAGGCCTCACTAAGTGGTAGCAGAAATTTTCTTAAGCAGATTTTTTTCTTAAGGATTTGATAGTTTTGGGATGAGGCACCAGGTAATAATGGGTTGTTGCTTTATCCATTAGCAATAACTGGTAAATTTATCTCTTCAGATTACTATTTGCAAAAATGATGAATGTGTGCTAGAAGATAATTCTCAGCGGACCAAATGGAAAGTGATCAGCCCCACAGGGAATGAGGCAATGGTGCCATCGGTCTGCTTCCTCATTCCCCCACCCAATAAGGATGCCATTGAGATGGCCAGCAGGTAACTTGGCTCAGCTGCCACTGGTACACCCACCTCTGCGTTGGCCTCGGTGAACCAATGGAGGGATGAGTGTGCATTTGTGATCTTCTTGCACACAGTTGTAAAGTTCCTCCTGGGAGAGGCTTCTCATTGGAGATATCAAGTCTCCTACTGCCAGCCACATAGTAGATCTTCAATAAATATTTCTGTTCAACTAGAGTATATTCAGTGATATTTCTTTTTTAAAGAACTCTTGCTTATAAATAGCTTACTCTCAAAAGATTGATTTTTTTTTTACCAGCCTGGCCAACATGGTAAAACCCGTCTCTACTAAAAATACAAAAATTAGCTGGACGTGGTGGCGCATGCTTGTAGTCCCAGCTACTCGGGAGACTTAGGCATGAGAATCACTTGAACCCAGGACGCGGAGTTTGCAGTCAGCTGAGATCACACTACTGCACTCCAGCCGCCTGGGCGACAGAGCGAGACTCTGTCTCCAAAAAAAAAAAAAAAAAAAAAGATTGGGCTGGGCAGAGTGGCGCATGCCTGTAATCCCAGCACTTTGGGAGGCCGAGGCAGGCAGATCACTTGAGGTCAGGAGTTCAAGACCAGCCTGGCCAACATGGTGAAACCCCGTTTCTACTAAAAATACATTAAAAAAAAAAAAAAAAAAAAGCCAGGCATGATGGCAGTTGCCTGTAATCGCAGCTACTCGGGAGGCTGAGGCAGTAGAATCAGAGAATCGCTTGAACCGAGATTGCACCACTGCACTCCAGCCTAGGCGACAGAGGGAGACTCCGTCTCAAAAAAAAAAAAAAGAAGGTTGATTTTTTGGGGGGGGTCATTAGTTATCATTAGTTTATTATAAAAGAGAGATATGGAAATTATTTACATGATGAAAGATTTCAGAACTTCAGTGGAATGGCCAGCTTCACGTTGATGCCATTTCAATAGTGACTTATTTCACTCTACGTACTTTCCAAGAATGTCATCGTCTTTAAATAGGAAATAATCCTTGTCATCTAGAACTACTTTGGTGCCTCCATATTCTGGGAGAAGAACTTTATCTCCAACTTTCATGCTAACTGGTTGAATCTCTCCCAACAGCTAACTGGTTGAACCTGACCCAACAGCAACTACTGTTGCTTGAAATACTTTTCCTTAAGATTTTTCTGGAAGCATAATGCCTCCTTTGGTTACAGTTTCAGCAGCACTCCTTTCAAACTTTTTTTTTTTTTTTTTAAGATGGAGCCTTGCTCTGTTGCCCAGGCTGGAGTGCCGTGGTGTGATCTCGGCTCATTGCAAGCTCCGCCTCCCGGGTTCATGCCATTCTCCTGCCTCAGCCCCCTGAATAGCTCAGACTACAGGCGCCCACCACCATGCCCGGCTAAAGTTTTTGTATTTTTAGTAGAGACAGGATTTCACCATTTTAACCAGGATGGTCTTGATCTCCTGACCTCGTGATCCGCCTGCCTCGGCCTCCCAAAGTGCTGGGATTACAGGCGTGAGCCACTGCACCCGGCCTGAGTGGAAGAAACTTTCTAAATGCTTGTCCTGCCATGACTCTCTCTGCCTGAGACTCCGAATTTTTTTTTTTTATGGCAGCTAATTTTCTTTAATTTTTTTTAAAGTAATATATGGGCCAGGCACCATGGCTTATGCTTGTAATCCCAGCACTTTGAGAGGCTGAGGTTTTTGGATTACTTGAGGTCAGGAGTTCGAGACCAGCCTGAGCAACATGGTGAAACTCCATCTCTACTAAAAATACAGACAATTAGCCTGGCGTGGCGGTGCACAATTGTGGTCCCAGCTACTTAGGAGGCTGAGGCAGGAGAATTGCTTGAACCCAGGGTGTGGAGGTTGCAGTAAGCCGAGATTGCGCCACTGCACTCCAGCCTGGGTGACAGAGTGAGACTCTGTCTCAAAAAAAAAAAAAAACATATATATATATATTTATGTAACATATATATGTTTATGTACATATTTTAGAAAGCTGGGTTATACTATAAAGTTTATTATAATAAATATTAGCTATCACCTCTCCTGTCCCAAAGTTCCACTTTCCAGAGTCAACTGTTTTCAGCAGATTTTGCTGGGTTATAAACCCACATTTCTGAATGTAATTTTTTCCTGCTATTTCCTTGTTTGTTTTCAACTTCAGAAATTATCTATTAACTTTTTACTGTAGGAAATTAACATTTAGCTTTCTCTACATGCATATATGCATACGCTTCTTTCATCTTCCAAATGTAGTTATGTCACAGTTTTTGTTTAAGTTGATATTTTTTGTTTTATTAGTACATGCATTGTTTAAAGCTGAGCCAGATCGTACTCTAGGGGACTATTGTGAGGCGACTGTGCGTTACGTCTCTGTCTCGGAACTCATCCTCTGCCTCTCTCCTTGCTTGTACTTAGCTGCAGTCACTCTGGTCTTTCCTCTGTTTCTCACACACAGACCACATATTCTTGCCTCGGGGCCTTTGGACTTCCTGCTTGCCTCTGATATTTACATGATTCACTCCCTCACTTTGTTCAGTTTATCTTAGAACCCTCATGGACCACCATCCCCACTCACTGCATGCCACTCTCTGTCTTCTTTACTCATTTTATTTTTCTTCAGAACTCTTAATATTGCCTAACAGATTATGTGTTTGTTTATTCTCTCCTATTAGAGATTTTTGTCCATTTTGTTTACTTCTGTATCTTTAGCACTTAGAACCATTCCCAGCACATAGCAGGTATTCAATAAATGGTTGTTGAATGAAAGAATGAATGAGTAGGTGAGTGAATATATTTACGAATAAATTATTTTATTTACTTTCTTTTTTTTTTTTTTTTTTTGGTTTGAGACCGAGTCTCCCTCTGTCGCCCAGACTGGAGTGCAGTGGTACAGTTTGGGCTCACTACAACCTCTGCCTCCTGAGTAGCTGGAATTACAGGTGTGTGCCACCACGACTGGCTAATTTTTGTAGTTTTAGTAGAGACGGGGTTTCATTATGTTGGCCAGGCTGGTCTCAAACTCCTGACCTCAAGTGATCCACCTGCCTCGGCCTCCCAGAGTACAGGGATTACAGGCATGAGCCACTGCACCTGACCCCTGTTTTATTTACAAGCATGAGCCACTGCACCTGACCCCTGTTTTATTTACTTTCTTATGTAATTTTTGTTTCCTTGGAGTGGGTAATTGTTTTGTTTTTTACTTTGCTTAGTTGTCCCCAAACTCTCCTACATTACTGTAAAAGGATTCCCAATATGGCCAAACACCACAGGCAATTTTCATTTTTCTTTTGGAAACATTTATTCTGGACCATTCTATCGTGTGTGTGTGTATGTGTGTGTGTGTGTGTGTGTGTGTGGGTGGGTGGGTGGGTGGGTGTACCTGTTCTGTAGGCCTGATTTGGTCCTGTCTCTGTGATATTTCATGCTATGTTGGACCCACTGATTCCTAGATTCCAAGTCTTATTTATTAGTGTACTCCTTGGTTTGGTGGATTACACTCTTTTCCTATTGAAAAAGGCTGAGTAGGAGGTAAATTTTTTGAGACCTCATATCTGAAAATGTTTGTCTTCTTCTTCCTCTAACTGGCAAGATACTTTTTTTGGAAATAATAATAATAATAATAATAATTATTATTATTATTGAGATAGAGTCTTGCTATGTTGCCCAGGCTGGAGTGGAGTGCACAATCTTAGCACACTGCAGCTGCCACCTCCTGGGCTCAAGTGATTCTCCTACCTCAGCCTCCCAAGTAGCTGGGACCACAGGTGCATGTCCCCATGCCCGGCTAATTTTTGTATTTTTAGTAAAGACAGGATTTCACCATGTTGGCCAGGCTGGTCTCGAACTCCTGACCTCAAGTAGTCTGCCCGCCTGGGCCTTCCAAAGTGCTGGGATTACAGGCGTGAGCCACCATACCCAGCCTGGAAATTATTTTTACTTTGAACTTTGAAATCATTGCTCTATTGCTTTCTAACTTTCAGGATTTCTTGTTTAGATGTATAGTGCCATTTTCATTCTTTCTCTTTTTTTTTTTTTTTTTAGGCTTACATAATAGTAAAACTCATCTTTTGTCATAAGCAGTACTATTGGTTTTGACAAAGGCTTAGAATTGTTTATCCTTCACCACTATCATGATACGGAACAGTTTGATACTTTCACCTTTTGAAAGAAATCTTTATTTCTCTGGAGGTGTTTAAATGCTTCTCTTTGTCTCTAATCTTGAAAAGGGATGCTGTACCTTTGAGTCTTTTTGTATTCATTATGCTAATGAACACAAACTAGAAACTTGCTTTCAGGTTTGAGGAAGTTTTTTCTTGGATGATGATGATGATGATGAAGATGATGATGATTTGAGACAGTCTCGCTCTGTCGGCCAGGCTGAAGTGCAGTGGCGCAATCTTGGCTCTGTGCAATCTCTGCCTCCTGGGTTCAAGCAATTCTCCTGCCTCAGCCTCCCGAGTAGTTGGGACTTACAGGCATGCACCACCACACCCAGCTAATGTTTGTACTTTTAGTAGAGACGGGGTTTCACCATGTTGGTCAGGCTGGTCTTGAACTGCTGACCTTGTGATTTGCCACCTTAGACTCCCAAAGTGCTGGAATTATAGGCATGAGCCACCACGCCCAGCCTGGATTATTTCTTTTTTTTTCTTTTTTTTTTTTGAGATGGAGTCTCGCTGTGTCACCCAGGCTGGAGTGCAGTGGCGCAGTCTTGGCTAACCACAAGCTCTGCCTCTTGGGTTCACTCCATTCTCCTGCCTCAGCCTCCCGAGTAGCTGGAACTACTGACATCTGCCACCACACTTAGCTAATTTTTTATATTTTTAGTAGAGATGGGGTTTCACCGTGTTAGCTAGGATGGTCTCTATCTTCTGACCTCGTGATCTGCCTGCCTCGGCCTCCCAAAGTGCTGGGATTACAGGCGTGAGCCACCGTACTGACCTTATTTCTTTAATTATTTTATTCTCCTTTTTTTTAAGTTCTTGCTTTTAAGAACTCCCATTTGTTGAATGTTGGACCTCCTGAACTGATTTTCTAATGTTCTCTTATTTTCTTTATTGTTGTTGTTGTTGTTGCTTTTTTATATTTTTATTCTTCTTTGAGATTTCCTGAACTTTGAATTTCAACTCTACTGAAATTTTAGTGGGACTTTTGGAGAGAGGGAAGATTAAACTTACGGATTTAATGCCTCTTGTTTAACTGATGTCCTGGCTTCTAGTTTTCCATCCTGTTCTTTATATCTTGCATGTTTTTCTCAACTTGAAGAAATTCAAGGTAACATGGTGGGTGTGTAAGAAAGTGTGTGTCTGTGTATTTGTGTATTTGTAAGTCTTCTTGAAATCAAGATTGAATTAGACATGAGATGCTTGGGGAAAAAAAATCTCAAACCCTTCATACTGCAGTTTTCTTTTTTTTTTTTCTTGAAATGGAGTTTTGCTCTTGTTGCCCAGGCTGGAGTGCAATGGCACGATCTCGGCTCACTGCAACCTCCACCTCCCGGGTTCAAGCAGTTCTCCTGCCTCAGCCTCCCAAGTAGCTGAGATTACAGCCATCTACCACCACACCTGACTAATTTTTGTATTTTTAATACAAAATTGTTGGTCAGGCTGGTGGTCTATGTTGGTCAGGCTGGTCTTAAACTCCCGACCTCAGGTCATCCACCCGCCTCAGCCTCCCAAAGTGCTAGGATTACAGGCGTGAGCCATGCAGTTTTCTTTTATATACCAGGTGAATTTCTTAAACTGCTATTAGCTTCTCAGTATTTTAGCATTTTTATAAGTGTTTGGAACACAGCAAATCAATTTGTAAACATTGATATAATCATTTTTCAACAATTCTGGATGGGATGTTGTTTATGCCTTTCCCTATTATTGTTCTCTCTGGTTATTTCTTCTCTCTGGCTTGTAATCATCGTATTATAACCAGGTAACATTTATGAAATTACTAAATATATGCTAACGTAATATGCATAATGCTATAGCAAATCCAAGTTGAAGATCCCAATTAATTAATGTAGTTTAGTTTTTTTGTTGTTGTTGTTGTTTTTTAATAGAGATGAGGTCTCACTATGTCAACCAGGCTGGTCTTGAACTCCTGGGCTCAAGCAGTCCTCCCACCTTGGCCTCCAAAAGTTCTGGGATTACAAGCATGAGCCACCACACCCAGCCTCAATTAATTTAGTTCTAAAAATTCCTGGGATGTTAGTATTTGACTTGTTGCCTTTCTCTGCTCAACGTATAAGCTCAGTTCTGCTAAGGCAATCACATTTTTCCTTAGAAGATCTCTAATGTGGAGCTGAAGTCTTACAAAGGTAATAGTCAAGTTCTGTGTTATTTCTAGGGTCGAACAATCTTATCAGAAGGTGATGGCCCTTTGGCACCAGCTACATGTTAACACCAAAAGCCTTATATCTTGGAACTATCTGCGTAAAGACCTTGACCTTATACAGACCTGGAACCTAGAAAAGGTAATTATGAAAACCTTACCCCAAGCTCACATTGTGTTGGCAAGATTTTTTCAGAAGGAGCTTTTTTTCCTTACTGTGAGACTTTTCCCCACCCAAATGGAGTAAAGTAGACTCAGGGATACCATTTTACAGTTAGAGACCTGAGGTTCTTGCAAGTTAGAGGTAGCAATTTGAATGGGTAAAGGAAACTCCTAATTAGAATAAGTAACATCTTTGGTCTTCTTAGCAAGGGTAGAACATTGCAGGCTTCTTCTCACTCTGTAAGACAAGCATGTCTTTTGCATAAGAATACGTAGTAGGTGAATACTTGTGAACAATTATCAAGAGTTATGTTCAGTGGGGCACAAAGGGTGCTTCTGAGGTGCTGGTAATGTTCTGCTTCTTAATCTGAATGCTGATTAAATGGAGGAATTCAAATTATAAAAATCCACATGTTTACAATTATGGTTTGTGCACTGTTTTGTATATATGTTACTTCAGTAAAATGGAGGAAAAGAGAAAGTGTTATATTTTTATTCTGTTGCAATTTCTTCTGGCTTTTTCTTTCTAGCTTCGATCCTCAGCACCAGGGGAGTGTCATCAGATTATGAAGAATCTTCAGGCCCACTATGAAGACTTTCTGCAGGATAGTCGTGACTCTGTGCTGTTCTCAGTGGCTGATCGCTTGCGCTTGGAAGAGGAAGTGGAAGCTTGTAAAGCCCACTTCCAGCACCTGATGAAGTCCATGGAGAATGGTGTGTGCACCGGGAAGAGGGAAAGAGAATAGTAGAATGAGAGCCTTTCAAGGGGTTGCTATGAAACCCTTCACATAAATGAGAAAGTAGCATCACTGCTTTTTTCCATTTGAGTTGCTACGAACTTGAGATAGAAAAGAACTTATAGATGAATTCTCAAAATCAGATCATGGAAGAAGAGGTCTGTTGATATTTCGTTTGTTACTGCTAATCAACCTATCACATTGTCTTGTGGCTGTAACATGTTTGGACTCTGAAAGATTAGTATACAATATGTGAAATTTAGGATCAGGTAGAATCAGGCAGAAGATTCCCTAAATAAAGCCTTGCTTTCGTCAGTAGGATATCAGATCTGCTTATCTCTGATGTCGAACTTACTGGTCTTTTGTGTTTGTTCATTCACAGAGGACAAAGAGGAGACTGTGGCCAAGATGTACATTTCAGAGTTGAAGAACATCCGGCTACGCCTGGAGGAGTATGAACAGAGGGTGGTCAAACGAATTCAGTCTCTAGCCGGCTCTAGGACTGACAGAGATGCCCGGCAGGACAGTGCATTAAGGATTGCAGAGCAAGAAGTAAGCCCTAAGAGCAGTGTGGATGCTGGTTGTGTAGTGAATGCTTTCAGAGTTCATTGGATGGCAAGAGTATGGAACCTAAGAAATAAGGCAATAGACTCGAGACAGTCCTTCTCAGGAGTTCTTCTTGCAGTCTATAAATGTCTTTTACCTGTGGAGAAGTGTGATTTCAGCTCCATGTGTATTGCTGAATATTGATTAGTTTCCTACAGAGTTGAGAAGGCAAACAGACTAGTAAATTGTTCTAAGCAGTATATTTGGGCTATGTATTTTGAAACTGCTTAGTAGAGATGCTGCTCTTGCTTCTATCCCTTATGCGCCTGTGCTACTTTCAGTGACTTGGTTACCTTCAGTCATATGACCAGTAAATACAAGGAATGACTCTGATTTGAATGTGGGCTCTGATATATGCTCTGTCTGCGACTTTGAGCAAGTGAACTCTCATCCCTAGTTTACTTTTGTAAAATGGAGATGGCAATGCACGATATAGGGTTATTTTGAAAATTAAATGGTATAGTACATATAATGAGCTTCCTGAAAAAGTAAAATACTATGAAAATGTAGGATAGTATTCTTGAAGTAAAAGCAGCAAATATATATTGCTTTATTAAGTCCTCTGAGGCATACAAAGAAAAGTAAGCCAAGGTCCTTGTTTTTTGGCTTATAGTGTAGTGAAAGAAAAATAAAAAGTTAAAATTATGATTAGAAACTTCAGTATAAGATATAAGAGATGTCATGAATATAGTAACTAGTATATTTCCAAGCAAAGATTGCTGTAGGAACTTAGAGTGTTTCTAGAACATTTCTAATTAGAATGGTATGAGAGAGCTCTATGAAGCCTATTAAATTTGATCTGGGAGCTTAAAGGAGATGGAAAGGAACGGCCAGTGAAGAGGAGTGATTTTTCCAACTTTCTATTTTTTTCCCCCAAACCTGAAGAGAAGGGTGAGAGGGAAGTATGATTTTTACTGGTGGAGAGGGAGGTAATATAAGGCATATCATAGGAGCCTGGGAATTCTCATGTGGAAGCTTTTTACTTTTCCATAGGGTGATACAAAATCTATTTGTCCCTGAAAAATAGGACACACTAAGAAATAAAGGTCGACTGGATGCTTTGGGAGGCCAAGGTGGGAGAATCGCTTAAACCCAAGAGTTTGAGGCTTCAGTGAGCTATAACTGCACCACTGCACTCGAGCCTGAGTGAAAGAGTGAGACCCCGTCTCAAGATACATATATACATACATCTAAAATACCTTTCTTTTTAGAACTTTATTTTGAAATAATTTAAGATATATAGAAAAGTTTTATTCTCTTATACGTCTCACCTGGAGTCCCCAAATGTTAATATTTTTGTACATTTGCTTTATCATTTTATCCTATAAATTATACATAATAATATTCCTTTTTTATCTTGAGAGGAAGTTCCAGACATGAAACTCCTTTATTCCTGAATACTTCAGTGTACATCTTCAAAAAAAAAAAAAAAAAAGACAGCCTCTTACATAACCATGGAGCAATGATAAACACCAGGAAATTAACATTGATACAGGTCGGGCGTGGTGGCTCATGTCTGTAATCCTAGCACTTTGGGAGGCTGATGTGGGCGGATTACATGAGACCAGGAGTTGGAGACCAGCTTGGCCAACATGGCAAAACCCCATCTCCACTAAAAATACAAAAAGTAGCCAGGCGTGGTGGCAAGTGCCTGTAATCCCAGCTATTCAAGTGGCTGAGGTATGAGAATCACTTGAACCCGGGAGGTGGAGGTTGCAGTGAGCCAAGATCACACCATTGCCCTCCAGCCTGGGCGACAGAGCAAAACTCTGTCTCAAACAGACAAACAAACAAACAAAAAAACATTGATATAATACTGCTATCCAAGCTCACACACCATTAAAATTTCATCAGCTGATCAAATAATGACCTTTATATCCTCATACCATCCATCCCTGGCAACCCCAAGAAGGAAGGTCCAGGATTCAGTCCAGGATTACATATTGCATTTGGTTGCTGTGTATCTTCAGATTTCTTCAACTTGAAACAGTTTCTCAACTTTCCATCATCTTTCATGACCTTAACATTTTTTTTATGAGTGTAGGTCATTTATATTGTAGAATAAATGTAGAATATTTTGTTCTTCTGTTTGTGGTTATCTGAGGCTTCTTCCTGATTAGTGTTAGGTCTTACAATTTTGGCAGGAATCCTACAGAAGTAATACTGTGTCCTTGGTACATTAGTGTGTCATATAAGGATGCATGTGACATTACTGGTGATGTTAACTTTGATCTCTGGTTCCTATTTTCCCTTTGTAATTACTAAGTATCTTATGGGGAGGTACTGGAGACTATGTAAATATCCTATTTTTCATCAGATTTTCACCAACTAGTTTTAACATCCATTGTTAATTCATGACTGAATCAATTATTAGTATCATAGTTGCCAAAAACTGCTTTTCTAATTCTGTCATTCCTTCTACATAAAAAACATTTACGTTCTATGGAAAAAGAAAAACCAACCTTCTTTCCTTTTCTGTAGTTTGTCTTCCTTCCTTCCCTCCCTCCCTTTTTTTTCTTCCCTCCTTCCCTTGCTTTCTTCTTTCATTATTTATTTATGTCAATATATACTCATGGATTCTTATTTTATCCAGTGGTGTGTAATTTGTTACTGTCATTGTTTTCATTGTTTTGATGCTCAAAATTTCCCAAAGTTAGCCAATGGAAGCCCCTTCAAGCTGGCTTTTTTGTCCTTTTAACATGTACCCATCATTTTTTGAGTTATTTCTTTCTTTCTCTTTTTTTAGATAGAGATGAGTCTCACTATATTACCCAGGCTGGTCTCCAACTCCTGGCTTCCAGCAGTCCTCCTGCCTTAGCCTCCCAAAAGTGCTGGGATTACAGGCATGGGCCACGATGCCCAACGAAGTTCTTTCTTTTTGACAAAATAAGATCTTCCAGGTTCATCTTGCTTTTTCCAGTCTCAACCCTGGAAATCAGCTGTTTCTCCAAGGAGTTCTGATTCTTTTGGGCAGAGAATATTATTTAGAAGCTAAGATCTGGGTGCCGAATGTACTCATTGTTGTGGGACTATTATTGCTTATAGGCCCACTTAGCATACAGAGCTAGAAAACATAGGCCGGGTGTGGTGGCTCACACCTATAATCCCAGCAGTTTGGGAGGCCAAGGCAGGTGGATCACCTGAGGTCAGGAGTTGGAGACCAGCCTGGCCAACATGGTAAAACCCCCATCTCTACCAATAATACAAAAATTAGCCGGGCATGGTGGCATGTGCCTATAATCCTAGCTACTTGGGAGGCTGAGGCAGGAGGATCGCTTGTACTCAGGAGATGGAGGTTGCAGTGATCTGAGATCGTGCCCTTGCAGTCCAGCCTAACAAGGTGAAACTCTGTCTCAAGAAAAAAAAAGAAACATATATTTACAAATATATATATATGCATATACACACACATGTACACACATGTGTTACATATACACACATATACATGTGTGTAAGTTTACAGATATAAATATAGGTCAGTATATTTATTGATCTCTCAATTTCTCTCTCTCTGTCACACACACACACAAACACACACACACACACACACGAATTCGTATGTATTTGTCTCCATCCAGTTCCCAACCCATAGCACAGGGATTATTCTAGCCTCTTTCCATATTTTTAACCCCCTTCCCCAAGTCTGAAAAACCTGCTTTATGTTATCCACAATATATTTACTTATTGTTCAATCCTAGCATTTACAAATAGTAGTTTCAGAATTGTTAACTCACTGCAATAAACAAACCTACCAAATTAGAGTTTAACATTTATTTATAGTTCCTTTTGTCTTTAACCTAAAGGTATATCTATAGTTCGAATACTATGTTTGGAAATTACTTGCGTGTGTTCATACCCCTTCTTCCCTTTCAGTGTGATTATGTTATTTATCTGAAATACAGTTAGGCTTATATATTTCTGTTGTGTTCCATTTGAGAGCCACCCCTCAATTTTCCTTATTTATTTCTTTATAAGAATGTAAAACATTAACATGGTTCTAAAAGTCAAATCTACACAAAAAGAAGTGTATTGCCCTCTAGCTAGTCCTTTTATCCCATTTGCCTTCATTTGATTCTTTCAATTCCATTCTTTTCATCTCATTAGTTTCTGGCTATCCTTTCTGTCTGTCCGTTTGCATAAACATATATACATATATTTTCTCATTTTCCCTTCTTTTATATACAAAATATAACATACTATACTCTGTTGACTTTGCTGCTTCTACTTAAAAATATATGCTAAAACCACTTAATTCCCAGAAATCTTTCTCATTTCATTTACAGCTGAATAATTCCCCATCATATGGCTGTTTCATAGTTTATTCAACCAGCCTCCTGTATATGGGCATTTAGGTGGTTTCCAATATTTAGCTATTACAAATAAGGACTTCTTTCTACCTTTTTTGTTCAATTCTGTCTCCCTCTTTATGTGTGTCTTGTTCCTGGCAGCACACCCAGGAGGATTTACAGCAACTGAGGTCAGACTTGGATGCAGTTTCTATGAAATGTGACAGCTTTCTCCATCAGTCTCCATCTAGTTCAAGTGTCCCAACTCTGCGCTCAGAACTGAATCTTCTGGTGGAGAAGATGGACCATGTCTATGGTCTCTCTACTGTATATCTGAATAAGTGAGTGAGCTGAGGTTTTGGGCCCAAGGGCAATATTTTCCATTGGGGTAAGAAAGAGAAAGGCTTAGAGTGTTTCATGAATAATGGAGAGAGATTATAGATCCTGAAGAGCATGTACTGATAATGAGAGGTCTTGGCTTTAGTTCCTGGTAACATTAAGTAGGTTCATTTGGACTGCAGTGTAGAAGTGCCAGTGATATGGATGGGGAATTAATTTGCAATGTTACGACTATGATTTACTTCACTTCTGTTTGATTAAATATTTCTGAAAATAATACTTAATGGAATGAAGAGAAAGGAAGAGAAACTAAAGAATAAAACGAAAAGTTTTTAGTTGAACTAGGTACTAGACTTTGCAGGTCTTCCCTTTTCCCACCCATCTCTACCCATGACTTTGAAGAGTAGCACATCTTAAACTCTTCATAGTGTAAAATGGGTTTCTGGCTTCATGCCTTTCCTCCATGAGTCTACCACGTGTATGCATGTTCCAGTGCCACTTAGAACTTTATTTTGAATTGGCTTAAATTGGCAGCATAAAAACCATGTTTACTTGTTTTCAGAAAACCCTGTCAATATCTAAAAATGGTGGCATTGATTTTGGTCATTTTGTTTTACGAACCTCTCTATAGCACTCCAGGTACATAACCCTGGCTCCTAAAATTCATGTGTTAATGAAGGAATGTGTATTTGTCCCCATAGGTTAAAGACAGTTGATGTTATAGTACGTAGCATACAGGATGCCGAACTCTTGGTCAAAGGTTATGAGATTAAGCTGAGTCAAGAAGAAGCAGTACTGGCAGATCTCTCAGCTCTGGAGGCCCATCGGTCGACATTACGGGTGAGTTGCTCTGAGTTTCTTAGGAGGCCGACTTAACATATTCGTCGCTTTGGGTTAGCAGAGAAATGCAGTTTTGGATGGCATGACAGTGATTTAAATTAGCATTTGAATAAGGCAGAATGCCATATTAAACATATTTTAATATGTATTCGAAGAAGAAGGGACTGAGAAGTATGTCTAGCTAGAAAGGCAAGAGAAAGGACTATGTTTTTCGATTTATTTTTTCCCTTTTCACCTGAATAAAATCATGGCTTAATTGGATACAGTCAATGGTTGTGCCCTAAGTTTATAAATCACTTAGCTGTTATCTAATTTGATTCTCACAAGTCACTCTGTGAGGTGGACAAGAAGAGATTTTTATTTCCATTTACAGATGAGAAAACCAAAACTTAGTCTGGCTAAATGACTTATCTTGGTTTCATATGTTATAAGTGGGGAAGCCAGGTTTCAAACACAAGTACTATGCACATTTCTCTATAGAGTACTGTCTGTCCTTGACATCCCAGTGTGCATCAGGAAAGCAGAGACCATGACATGTGGAGGCAGTCCTGCCACAAACGTTCCAGGGCACAATCACAGATACAATGTGGAATTAGCTGTAGACCATGTCCTTGTTTCCTACCTTAGACTGACTCCTTTTTAGCATGGAAAATATACAGCCTGTTTCTGTACTTATGTTTCCATAGCACTGGTTTAGTGATGTGAAGGACAAGAATTCAGTGTTTTCAGTCCTGGATGAGGAAATTGACAAGGCCAAGGCAGTGGCAGAGCAGATGAGTCGTCTGACGCCAGAGCGAAACCTGGATTTGGAGCGCTATCAGGAAAAAGGGTCCCAGCTGCAGGAGCGTTGGCACCGAGTCATTGCCCAACTCGAGATTCGGTGAGTGGTGGCCCCACTTTTTCTCCTATCAGAGTTCAGGGACTAGGTCTTAAACAAAAACAGAGTTATATCTGTACGTTTATATTTAAAGGTAGAAATGTATAGGGAGAGGTGGAAATTTAAAAACCACATAAATTCTGGACAAGATAAGTGATAGAAAAGTGAGACCCGCAATCCCAAAGCAGATGTAATGCCTCTCCTATGTCCCAGGTCTTTTCTAGTTAAGACGTTGATGTCAGTGGCTTCCTGGAATGTAGACTTGAAAGGTCACTTCTCAAGGACAAAACCTATACTCTAGTTCTTGTTTTATTAGCTTTGTATCCAAATATGAGCCATTTTTTCATGATGGGGCTTTACGGAATTTCTTGCTTTCATCTCATTTGCTAATTCAGTAACTTTTCATCTCTGTTACTAGAGGTCCTGCTTCTAATGACAGATATAAATAGGAAGGATAGAAACTGCACCTTTTGGAGGCTAAGCTGGTTAGGGAAATTTGTAGGGAGAGGAGCTTAACAGCTCATGTAAGTTTTCATTCTAATTGGAGTATTATCACAAAGCTGGTTAGACTAAGAGAAGTCTAACCAGGAAGTAACAGGAAATAATGACTATTTTTCACTTCTCTCCCCTCTCTGCCCTGAGAAATTATAGTGATTCACAAATCATAGCTGTGCTATACTGACAGATACTCTGTCATCAGGGAATAGAACTGTACAGCCAATACTACCTTATTAGTCACCCCGGTAATTCTTGGCAACGTAGGTGAAAAACTTGACAAGGATTATTGTGGGATGCTAGACCACAAGGCAGCATCCAGGGCTAGCAGGTCACGACTGGTTCTACTCACTTTTTCGACCATAGGGTGCTGATACATGCATAGGTCTCACTCAGCCTTACATCGCTGTTCCCCATAGATAAAGATGGATCATTTGTGGTCAAGCCCAACTGGACACATGGGTTAAAGAGGGAATTACCTCATTTACCTTACTGTATTTGTACCAAGGTATCTGATAGCAGTTTCCCTTTGTTCTTCTAGCCAATCTGAACTAGAAAGTATCCAGGAAGTTCTGGGAGATTACCGAGCCTGCCATGGAACTCTCATCAAGTGGATTGAGGAAACCACTGCCCAGCAGGAAATGATGAAGCCAGGCCAGGCAGAGGATAGCAGAGTGCTTTCGGAGCAGCTCAGCCAGCAGACAGTGAGTGTGGTATTAGCTCTGGAGGGAAGAGTTAGAAATTTAAATTTTGTTTATCATAAAAGAAAATGATGTACTAGCAATTAAAGCTTCCTCCAAATGGAAGATATTCCAAGTTCCCTTTTCTTAGCGTGGTTTGAACAGGATGGTCCCAAGATATTGGCTTTGCATTTAGACTAGAGAACCTGTCAGGTACCTTCAGGTACCTTCAGTTCTGAGTTTCTGTAACTGTATTGAAACCACTAGATGGACAGAGTAAAATTGTCTTTATTTTGTTTCTGTAGATTACATTTTATTTTACTAGGATTAGATATGGGGTTTTGAAAACCAAGAGAAAATTCTAAGTAGATGAAAATGATTCTTCTTTTTTTTTTTTTTTGAAAATGATTCATTTTAAGCATTTTTGTTGTTGGCATTTTGTTTCGTTTTGTTTAGCATTATGGTTAAGAGTATGAGGCCGGGCGCGGTGGCTCACACCTATAATCCCAGCACTTTGGGAGGCCAAGGTGGGCGGATCACGGGGTCAGGAGATAGAGACCATCCTGACTAACACGGTGAAACTCCGTCTCTACTAAAAATACAAAAAATTAGCCGGGTGTGGTTCTGTAGTCCCAGCTACTCGGGAGACTGAGGCAGGAGAATGGCGTGAACCCAGGAGGCGGAGCTTGCAGTGAGCTGAGATCATGCCGCTGCACTCCAGCCTGGGCAACAGAGTGAGACTCCATCTCAAAAAAAAAAAAGTATGAGATCTGGAGTTGTATTGCCTGGATTCCAATCCTGGCTCACTTATCTGCTATAAGCCTTTGAAGAAGTTATTTAGTCTCGCAGTGTTCTACTTCCTTATCAATAAAATGGACATAGTTTGTTATTTATTTAACCTTATGAGATTATTGTTGCTAGGATTAACTGAAGTGATACATATAAAATACTTAGAATAGTAGTTCTCAAAGTGTGGACCCCAGACTAGCAGCATCCGTATCACCTGGGGACGTGTTAGGAATGCAGGTTCTTGGATCCAGCAGAGTGGCTCCTGCCTGTAATTGCAGCACTGTGGGAGGCTGAGGCAGGGGGATCACTTGAGGAAAGGAGTTTGAGACCAGCCTGGTTAAGAAAGTGAGAACTTGTCTCTACAAAAGATTAAAAAGACAAAAAAGTGCAAATTTGTGAACCCAAACCCACTGAACCAGAAACTCTGGAGGTGAGGCCCCACAGTATGTGTTTTAACCACCCTTTCCAGCAATTCTGATGCAGCTAAGGTTTGAAAACTACTGCCTTAGAACATAGTAAATATTCAGCTGTTTCAATGGTGGTAATGGCAATGATAATGTTGTGATATTTTGCTTCCTAGGCTCTATTTGCAGAAATTGAGAGAAATCAGACAAAACTGGATCAATGTCAAAAATTTTCCCAGCAGTATTCTACTATTGTAAAGGTAACTTTACCACATCCCAAAAAGAACATGAATCATCACCAGCTCAGGAAAACCTACATCTTCACTGTAGGTTCTATTTCTGGACAAATTAAGCAGAGTTTTTATGCTAGAAGCTGGCCTGATCCTTCAGTTAAGCAGATGTATATTTCCTGCAACCCTATGTTTGGGGTTGCTTGGAGAAGTAGTAGATGTTGGCTGCGATTTGAGGAATCTCCATTTGCATGACGTAGGCCATTTAAACTTAACATGGCAAAAACAGAATGTTTGAGTTTTCTTCTTAAATATGCTTCTTACTTGTCTTTCCTATCTCGGAAATAGTATTGCCATTTTTTTGTAGTTGCTGAGGCAAAAAACCCAGGAGTCATCCTAAACTCTCGTCTTTGCCTTAAGCTTTATATTCTCCGTTGGCTCTGTCTTCAGGCATGTCCCAAATCTGACTACCTGTCATTATCTCCCCCTATATTTCCCTAGTTCACATTCCAGTGAAGAATCTTGTACTGAAGACTACTACAGTACCCTCTGAGCTGGTCTCTTGCTTCTGCTCTGGCCCCCACAGGCTGTTTTCCCACACAGTAGCCAAAATCGCCTTTTTAGAACATATTGCATGTCACTGAATCTTAGACTCCATTGATTACAAGCTACACTATAATTTTCTGCATGCCAAAAAGAGGAAAAAAGAAGAAACTCTGCCAATTATGTAACATGCCATTGATTCTAAGATATATTCCAATTTGAAAGACTAAAATGTGGAGAAAATGTGTACCTTAGAATAGATGAAATATGGTAAATAAGATCATGTCAATAAAAGTCGTAATAAAATTCTAAATCCTTACATGGTTTGTAAGGCTGTGAATAATTTAGCTCTCCCCTATTTCTCTTAGAACATCTTTAAAGAAAAATGACTTGAGACCAGGTGTGGTGGCTTATACCTGTAATCCCAGCACTTTAGGAGGCCAAGGCAAGAGGGTTACTTGATTCCAGAAGTTTGAGACCAGCCTGGGCAACACATCAAGATCCCATCATTACAAAAAATTTTTTAAATTAGCTGGGTGTAGTGGTGTGCACCTGTAGTCCCAGCTCCTCAAGAGGCTGAGGTGGGAGGATCACTTGAGCCTGGGACATTGAGGCTATTGAGCCATGATTGTGTCACTGCACTCCAACCTGGGCAACTCTGTCTCCAAAAAAAAGAAAAAAATAACTTGAGATTATTGTATATTTATTTGTTTATTCTGTGACTCTTACTAGAATATAAGTTCCAAGGGAGCAAAGTTTTTCCTGACTTGTTTCTCAGTATGTGTGTGTAGCACTCAAAACAATGGCAAGTACATAGAAGATGCTTAACAAATACTTTTGAATGAAGGCATTCCTTTATTTAATAACAGAACACTCACTGTAAGAAAGAGTTGAGTTCAAACCCTTCACCATTTTCCAGGCTTACTTTGAGTATGCACTTAGCATATGTTTCTGTTACTATATCTATAAAATGAGAACAATAATACCTCACTGAGTGATTGCAAAGATTAAATGAGATAATGTATACATAGGACCATGCCTCAAACTTAAAGTGCACTTAGCAAGTGGTAGCGATTGCTTTGATTATAATTATTTTAATGTTGCTACTACTATTTTTTATGGATTCCTTTACAAATTCATTCCTTGTTTTCCCTGTACTCAAGAGTTTTTTTAAGTAGACGGCAGAAGGACGTTTTAGGCAAAGGAACTGCATAATCCCAGGCAGAGAAGAATGAAAATACTTGATTATAGAGGAAATAGAGAGTATTCTGGTATAGCTAGAAGGCATAATAAGGAACAGTGACTATGGAAAATGAGAGGTGATATTGGGGCCAACCCATGACAGGCCTTGTTTCATTGTTTTGGCTTTGTCTTCTATTCTTGCTTCTCAGAGTGTTATCTTTGAACCAGTAGCATCAGTATCGCCTGGGAGCTTATTAGAAATGTAGAATCTCAGACCTGCTGAATCAGATTGTGCATTTTAATAAGATCCCCATATAATTTATATGCATGTTGGTGTTTGAAAAGCTCTATTCTAGATCACTGAAAGCTTTTTAAGGAGAAGAATGATGTGGTCATCTTTGGGTTTTAGAAAAAGTATTCTGGTGGAACAATAGAGAATAGATTGAGATGAGACTAGAAGCAGTGAAAGTACATAAGAGGCTACTGCACTCATAAGGCTACTTCATGTGAGAGAAGAAACAAGTAGATTAGGGCAGAACTTGCAGGGTTGCAGAGGAAGTGGCAGAATAATATGGTAAAATGACAACACTGGTTTAGGGATTAGAAAACTAAGATTCTAATCTTGACTCTGTTACTTACCCACTTAGTTAATTAGGGAAATTCACATCCCATCTCTGGGTTTCACTTTCCCCACAGATGAGATGAAAGGGTTGGTCAGACTGCAACTAAGGGGTCAGCAAACTATGACCCACAGGCCAAATCTTGTCCACACACCTGTTTTTGTATGGCCAATGAGAAAAGGTTGAAAAGAAAATCAAAAGAATAATATTTTATGATGTGAAAATTATATGAACTTCAGTTTTAAGTGTTCATAAGTAAAGTTTTATTCTAACAACCACACTCTTTCATCTATATATTGCCTATAGCTGCTTTCACATATATAGTATGGCCTGATATTTTCTGCCTGGCCTTTTACAGGAAAAGTTTGCTAACCTCCAGCCTGAGTGGTCACCAAAATGCTTCTAGCAATAAAAAGCTATGATTTATTACATGATGTATGTGAATTATAAAACCCTGAGTAACTGTAGTGAAATTCATCCTTTCCTAGGACTATGAATTGCAACTGATGACATACAAGGCCTTTGTGGAATCGCAGCAGAAATCCCCTGGCAAGCGCCGTCGCATGCTTTCCTCTTCAGATGCCATCACTCAAGAGGTGAGAGGGTGGCGGAAGGAAATACACCACTGCCTTCCCTTAAGGAAAGATTCATTTGCCTGGGCCTTATATTTTGATTTAGGGCTCACTTTTCTGGTGAACATGTGACTCCATGAACATTTCCTCTTATTTTCAACTATTTACATTTCATTTTCTGGCAGATGATTTATTTAAATTGTTCTTTTGAACCACAGTTCATGGACTTAAGGACTCGCTACACAGCATTGGTGACTTTAACAACTCAGCACGTGAAATACATCAGTGATGCACTCCGGCGTCTGGAGGAGGAGGAGGTAAGGACAATTGGGTCCAATATTATCTTGAAAGTGCAGTAAAACAGCTTAGCCAGCATGGTGGTGTGTGCCTGTAGTCTCTGGTACCCAGGAGGCTGAGGTGGGAAGATCACTTGAGCCTAGGAGTTTGAGTCCAGCCTGTGTGACATAGGGAAATCCCCTCTCTACAAAAAATGTTTAAAAATTATCTGGGCATGGTGGCACATGCCTGTGGTCCCAGTTACTTGGAAGGCTGAGGTGGAAGGATCACTTGGGCCTGGGAAATTGAGGCTGTAGTGACCCATGATTGTGCCACTGCACTCCATCCGGGGCAATAGGCTGTCTCAAAAAAAAAGCCCAAAATATCCCATGTACCCCATAAATATATACACCTACTATGTACCCACAAAAATTAAAAAATTTTTTAAAACCAGCAAAAAATTATATATGTTATATATGTAATATATATTATACAATTATATTGTTATATAATTTTTGAGAGACAAGGAAGTTAGAATACTATGTACAATTATGATTTCATTAAAAACAAAACTGTATACTACAAAGACATAGTAAGGCATAGAAAGAAGTTTATAGGCATTTATACCAAATTTCTGTGGAAATAAGATTAAATTACATAATTATGTGTTTTAGACTTGTTTGAATTTATTGTAATGAGCATGTC
This sequence comes from Papio anubis, assembly GCF_008728515.1. Taxonomy (NCBI): domain Eukaryota; kingdom Metazoa; phylum Chordata; class Mammalia; order Primates; family Cercopithecidae; genus Papio; species Papio anubis. The sequence goes on from NC_044976.1 coordinate 37,538,882, forward strand.
ATCTTTTTGTAATTATAAAAATCTTCTGTCTTTGTAAAATAAGTTTCTGCATATTCAGTCTCTCTTATAAAAGAAAAGCTGTTAAAACATTAACCATACCATCTTTTGCTTTTTAAATTAGCAAGACTTTCTTTATATCCATACCTACATAATATAATCTCAGTAGGCTTCAGCCTCTTCTCCTCTTCTTACAGATTCACCTGTAAACCTAAGAATTATGAAAATGAGTAAGATGCTATATGTGAAGAGATTTTTTAAAAAAATCATTAAATAATTATTGAGTGCCTATTATATTTGTTTGTATTTTTCAGAACGGTATTAAACCTAGGTATAACAAATTCAGCTCACAAACACCTGTGAGCAATACTGTAGCCTGGCTAAATTATACTTGGGGTTATTTTCACAGCCTACTTATTTAGGTAACTTTTGTATCTGTTTTTAGGAAGACTTCATTTAAGAAAATCTGAAGTCATGCCAACCTAATAAAAGACATTGCTAGAATATTGATTTTCTATTTCCTATTCTAGAAAGTGGTAGAAGAGGAGAAACAAGAACATGTGGAGAAGGTTAAAGAACTTTTGGGCTGGGTGTCTACCCTAGCGAGGAATACACAAGGAAAAGCTACCTCATCCCAGACCAAAGAATCAACAGACATTGAAAAAGCTATTTTGGAACAGCAGGTGAGAGGAAGGTCCATCTCTGTTTATCTGGGTAGAATAATACATGTTAATGCATTAGGTGGAATAGTAGAAGTCACATGTGGGCCATTCCAGAAGTGATTGCTACCTAAGTAAATGTTAACTTAAAGAAATTTAAGAAGCCATCTTGTTTGTTCTTGTACCTTTTTATCAGCTGTAGCTCATTGGTGATAATTTGACCTAAGCTGCATGTTTTCCCTAGGATTAAAAAATTTTTTAAAAATAAATTTTGACTGTTATTTCTTGGGTTTTGAAGCCTTTTCTCTTTATTTCTACCATGTAGGTTCTGGCAGAAGAGCTGACAACAAAGAAAGAACAAGTCTCTGAAGCTATTAAAACATCACAGATCTTCTTGGCCAAGCATGGTCATAAGTGAGTATTAAATGAGAGATTATGGCACATCTGGGGCACCTGGTCTATCAGGCTAAAACTTATGGCTGTAATGAGATTTCAGACTGGAGAATTCAGGGCAGCAAGAGTCAGATTATGGGGGACCCTGTAGTTCATACTGAGGAGTTTGCATTTAATTTGTTGGCTAGGGGAAGAGATTTTAAACATGATTGTGTTTTGCTTTTAAAAGTTGCTAGAACAGTTATATAAAGAAAGGACATGTAGTGAGAATAGAGGCTGAGAGGCCTGTTAAGAGGCTATTCTGATAATGTAGGCAAGAAATGACGAGGAATGGAAATGAAGAGACTAATATTGAAGAGATGTTAAGGATAATGAATCTATGGGTTTGGTTACACTTAAAAATTATCACATAAAGTGACAGAGATTTGAATTATCAGCGTATTAGAAAGCATGAGGGTAGATTACTCCAAAGGGTTTTTCGGGGCTTCTCAGCCTGTTGAGGAAGCCTCAGAGAAGGAAAAGGAAAATATGAGTGATAACTCAGAACCCAAGAAAGAACAGAGTTCCAAAAAGGAGAGAAGTTCAGAAGTCAAGAAAAGTTGAGTAATATCTGTACATTTGGCAAGTTAGAAGTCTCTGGTGCCTCTGGTGACAAGTTGTGGCATGAGGTCAGATTTAGTATGGTGAGGAGCACATTGGAGGCAAGCAAGGTGAAACAGAACTGCTCTTTCAAGAAGCCAGGACATAGGAGAGGAAAAATGTAATAGAGTCAATATTTAAAAATGGAGTATATGATCACGAAGGTTTTGTTTTCTTAAAAGCTACAATGGACTTAACTATGTTTTGGAGTAAATCTAAGGACAAAGGGAAGGAAATAATTAGAGAAAGGTCCCAGTGGACATGCAAGAGGATGAAACTCATTGATCATTAGAAAGTGCAACCTTAAACAGGAAATTGAGGCCACTTTTTTTCTGAGGTGGAGAGGAAGGAAAGGAGATTAAGAAAGGTATGGATAGAGGTAAATTTGTTGGGACTGAAGCCAGAAAGTAGGAGAATTAGTGCCCAGTGGTCTGTATGTTCTCTTTGAAATAGGCAGAAAGGTTTGTTGAAAGGATGGTGTCCAGGAGAAAGGAAGAAGAACTTGGCTGGGAATTTACAAGAGGATTGTCAGGAAATATTGTGGCCCAGTTGAGATTGGAAACCAGTTGACTCTCTCTGTGTGGTTGTGGAATTTTTTTTTTTCCTCTAACTGGATTTACCTAGCAGCCTTAGTGTAGGAGCAGAAGAGACTGATGGTTTGATTGATTGGGGGTTGGACATTTATCAGGTTAGTCAGTGGAGAGTGCAAGGATAATGGTAGGGAACTGATTAAGAATGTGGATTGTGGGGTCTGGCCTCTGAAGAAAAGAAACTTAATAGAGAAGACTGATAGAATAAGAGGAAATAGAGGTGTTAAGGAAGGCTTAGGACATATCCATGAGTTGATGGATAGTTCCCATTTGAATCAACAGAGTTCATTCTCAGAAACATAATGTGGAATGAAAAAAAAAGTTGCAGGATTCATCAGATTCAAGAGGTGGTTACCTTTGGGAAGAAAGGGAAAGGAATGGACTCAGTGACAAATATACAGTGGGCTTTAATTATATCTGTAATGTCTTATTTCTTAGAAAAGGGGGGTCTAAAGCCGCTAGGTGCGGTGGCTCGTGCCTATAATCCCAGTGATTTGGGAGGCTGAGGCAGGAGAATCACCTGAGTTCAGGAGTTTGAGACCAGCCTGGCCAACATGGTGAAACCCCGTCTCTACTAAAATTACAAAAATTAGCTCAGTGTGGTGGCAGGCACCTGTAATCCCAGCTACTCGGGAGGCTAAGGCAGGGGAATCACTTGAACCCGGGAAGTGGAGGTTGCAGTAAGCCAAGATTGCACCACTGCACTTCAACCTGGGCAACAGAGTGAGACTTCATCTCAAAAAAAAAAAAAAAAAAGAAAAAGAAAAAGAAAAGGGCCTAAAGCACATATGTAAAATAGTAAATCGTGAAGTGAAAGCTGGGTAGCTAGATAACAGGTAAATGAGAATTTGTTATATTCTTCTGCCTGTTTAAATATTTTATTTTAAAAAGAAAATAGGTATAGAAGGAGTAAAGAAAGATAAAACTGGAAGGTAGAGTTATAATCATATAGTGGATTATTGAAGTCTAAGATTTCAGAAGCAGAATAATTTCAGATGATAGAAGGGTCTAAATTTGACGTTTGTAGGTGGGGCTAAAGTGGAGATGAGGTCATTTGAACTACAAGCATGGGGTGGACATAGCACTGACATCACCAAGAACCGTGACTTGATCTGAGATAGACAGAAAAACTGAGTGAAATGCCAGAGTCTCCCATGAATATGGAAGAAGAAGATCATCCATCCAAGATGAGGAAGTAGTAATTTTGAAGCAATAGAGCAGAGTTTGGAGATTTTTTTTTTTCCTCTAAAAAAACTTTAATGCTTCATCTTCCAGGCTCTCAGAAAAAGAGAAGAAACAAATATCTGAGCAATTGAATGCCCTAAACCAGGCTTACCATGACCTTTGTGATGGTTCTGCAAATCAGCTTCAGCAGCTTCAGAGCCAGTTGGCTCACCAGACAGAACAAAAGGTACTTTTAGTTTTCATCTCCAAATATTGGGTGGATACCTTTTGAATGGTATGAAAGCAGCTTTGCTGATTCAGTCATGATCACTAGCTTTCCATGACCAATGTGACTTAATTTTTAACCTCACCTTAGCAGCCATGTGTCTTGTGTTTCTTTACTGGGGTTCCATGATGTGTTGGTCAGTCAAGAGCACTAGAAGACACAGCTAACCCTTTAGACCTGGTTCACCTTTTTTGTCTTATGCCATTTTGTGGCAGACAGCAGTTGAGGAGAACATAAATTCTGTATTGTATATGATCACAGGGCAGTAAGATACTCCCTTGTGGCATTGTCACATGAAAGTTGATAGCCAAGAGTTCTGGATATTGGAAAGAAAAACCTGTGAACCTCTTCCCTCCATACTAAGGCAATGAGAAATATTAAGTTCCAAAGCAAACTAGTAGAGTAGTTTCACTGACTAAGACGCTGGTTCCCCTCACCCATAGTCATCTCATCATGTGGCATCTTTACTAGTTCCCCTCCATGTTCATTTCCTGGACCATATGAAAGTCATCATATTTCCTGCTGGTTGTCCTAAGTTCTTCCTGGATACCTGTGCGTGTGTGTACACTTATCATATTATATACATGTGTCTCTGGGATATATATGTGTGTTTGCCTGCTTATTTCCTATGTTGTGAAGCAATGGCCAACTTATGTGGGGCAGGCCAAAATTAAGCTCATGTGATAGCCAAATTTGGTCCAGATGATGCTCAAAATGATATTCAGACAAAGCATGTCTTGATTCTGGTCCTTGGATATAAATTTTGTGCAACAGTAGCTGGAGTTGTAAAGACCACAAGACAGAACTAGCAATGATTTGATGGTATATTTCGAAAAACAAAGTGCTAGTGTAACATTCTCCATTTAAGGTAGCCCACTTCCAGTGGCTTGTTGCTTCACCATATAAGGGAGTATGTGAAAAGTTTTAACAATTGCTTGCTGAGAACATCCAGTTCTCATTTTGAAAGGTTAAAAAAGGGGGGAAAAGGAAAGAAAGAAAAAAAGAAAGACAAGCTGCTGAGCACCACTACATTGAGCATGATGTGTCTCCTGTACTGTTTGTGTGTTTCATGTGAAGTATTGTTCTGATTAACTGACATCCTTGCTTACAAGTTTCACTAACCCTTTGGAGTTTAAGCACAAATGCACAAAGGGAAAAGAGGACGACCTGTTTGGGGTTCTTTTTTGCAAAAACAAACAGTCGCATGCTGGACGCTAACACCAAGCTTACACTGTGTGTGTGATACGGCTGAGCTGCTCCATAAGGCTCTATCTTTTATCTGCCTGAGGAGTGCCCTGCAACTCTGGTAAGTAGAAGCCTTTTATGTTTTCTTTCCTCCTCTCCTTCTGTCTCTTAATGCTTGTTTAGGTCAGAATGTCCATGTTTGGTAGGATAGAAATGAGTTTCTCTGGATTTTTTCCCAGCTGAGTGTTTCCTGCCTATTCTCCAATTGTGAGGGTGTTGGAAGTAACATTGTAGACTTTTCTCTTTGGCTAGACTCCAGGCCTTTCTTCAGTGTCAGCATTTTTGAGACTCCGTGAATCTCACAAAAGAAATGAAAAGTTCTCAAAGGAATGTTTTTCTTTGTCATATTGTCTGTTCTGAATAGTCTTTCATGGATTTTCTAAAAGGAATTTTTCAGGTATCTTGAAATTTTTCAGGTATCACATTCCAGTGAACTTTTTCCTTCAATTTCTTTAAAACAGACACATAGGGAATTTGCATAATATATATGTTTAAATTATACAGATTGAACTTTCTCTTCTTGGTCAGAAAACAAGGGGATAGGGAATAAATAATACTTTAGTGTGGAGAAGTCTGTCAGTTATTCCATTGATTGAATACATATGTAGAAATGGAGATGAGAACCAAATATACTGTTCTTTTATTTGCTGTCCATACTGTATTCTTATTGTATGCACTTCATCAAGCTTGAAATCCTCAGTGCGTGTTTCTAAAATCTGAGGGGAAATGGTTTAATGATTTTAAGGGTTTCCTTATTATTTATCCATATTCGTCCCATGTTTATTGAATGACAGCTACTGCTCCTAGACCTTCATGGGCAATGGATCAGCTCTTATGGAACTTACTCACTGAGGTAAAATGGAATGCTATTATTTAGGAGGCAGGGAAGTAATTGGAAACTGCTTCCACAAGATCCTCCATCAATAAGGTAGAGAGTTAAATAAGTAATCAGAAAGTAGCACTGACCAAAGAGGGACAGATAAAATTATATACAGAAAATGAAAATAGTGAACATAAATAAGAGCTGAAAAGTTGGAGAGTAATAAAAATGATGAAGTGTTGTTAAGTGGTTAAACACTTAAATAATTTAAAATCTGAATGTATTATTCTGTGATAAAAGATCTCAAAATGAGAATTCTTTAGGAGCTCTTTCTAGGATTTGCAAGAGTAATTTTGATAGCGTATATGCCTTATTCACTGACCTTAGGACCTAACTCCTGTGTTAAGATGTGACTCTACTGTACTTGTCTTTTATAGTTTTCTGGGTCTGACTCTGGGAGGGCATACAAGATTTAGAGTCAAACCTTGATTTATTTCTGGAACTTACTAGTTTTGTGACCTTGGACAAGTTACCTAAACTATGTGCCTCATTTTCATTTCTTCAAACTAAAGATTCAAACAATTGTTTTCATAGGATTACTGTGAGAATTAAATGTCAGTGTTCAATAGATCTAATAATAAGTGACAGCTGTAGTCATGGTTATTGTGCTACCCATTCTAGCCTGGACCAGAAGAGAAGTTACTAGTGGTTCCGTAGGCAAGGGTCCCCGATCTGTTTCTTCCTTGTCTTGCTACTTCCAAGTCCTAGAACTAATTTAATTTAGAGCCATTGCCTTGGGAGAAGCTAGCATTGTCCAAGAATGCGAGTATCCCAGTTGCTAAAATACTTTCTTGAGTAATATACACAGGCCTGTTTACTGGGATGCACAATTGTTCTGGAGCTATTGGACTGCATAAATCCCTCTTATTCTGTGGACCAGTCCTGCTATGCTAATCAGCAGGGAATTGCTACTTCCAGAGTCTTCTGTGTGGTTTACAACAGCAAAAACTTGTTTTATGGGGTTGAATTCTCACTTTGGGGGAACTGTTATGCGTCTGTAAGAAACTTTATGATGATTTGGTCTTAAAAATAAGATTAAATCCTATCACTTTCACTGCTTGCCACCCTGTAGAGCTTGTCACTCAGATATGCTTAATGCCACTATCTCTCAAGTGATCTAGGAACTTCTGGTCTAGTAAACATTCTGCAGTGTAGAAAAACTCTTTTTTATTATTAACACTGGGTGGCTTGCTTCAGAATATTTCCTACATGTTGGGGCTTATCCCATGCTGGGTTTTTCTTGTGGTCAGAATTTTATATACTATAGTTCTTTTTTTTTTTTTCTTTTTTTTTTTTTTTTTTTGAGACGGAGTCTCACTCTGTCACCCAGGCTGGAATGCAATGGTAAAATCTCAGCTCACTACAACCCTCTACCTCCTGGGTTCAAGCAATTCTCCTGCTTCAGCCTCCTGAGTAGCTAGGATTACAGGCAGGCACCACCAAGCCCAACTAATTTTTGTATTTTTAGTAGAGACGGGGTTTTCACCATGTTGGTCAGGCTGGTCTCGAACTCCTGACCTCATGATCTGCCCGCCTCGGGCAGATTATAGGCGTGAGCCACCATGCCTGGCCTGAATACTATAGTTCTTTGAATGACTCCTTTCAATAGTTGTGCTTTGCCATTGGCTCTGATTCAGTTTTCTTTTCCTTTTTTTTTTTTTTTTTTTTTTTTAGGATTGCAGAGCAGTTGCTGGGGTGATTGACCTAGGCACAGTGGAGATATTTCCTATCTTCAAAGCCATGCAAAAGGGCCTCCTTGACCAAGACACAGGCCTTGCGCTTCTGGAATCTCAGGTTATCATGTCTGGCCTCATTGCCCCTGAGACTGGTGAAAACCTCTCTTTGGAGGAGGGCCTAGCCAGAAACCTCATTAATCCCCAGATGTACCAGGAGCTCCGGGAGCTACAGGATGCCCTGGCCTTAATAAGCAGGCTTACTGAGAGCAGAGGCCCTCTTTCTGTGGTGGAAGCAATTGAGAAGAGAATAATCAGTGAGAGAGTTGGACTGAAAATCTTAGAAGCTCACCTGGCAACTGGAGGTTTCAGTCTTTCCCCTAGTGAGAACTGTATTAACCTGGAAGAGGCTTTTCATCAAGGCCTCATTTCTGCATGGCTTCATTCAGTATTAGAGTCTCATCTTAGAACATCCAAGAATTTGATAGACCCTAACACAGCTGAGAAAATTGGTTTACTGGATCTGATGCAACGATGTATTGTCCACCAGGAATCAGGATTCAAATTACTGCCTGTCAAACAATTGGCAGGGGGAATGGTGAGCTTGAAATCAGGCCGGAAGGTTAGCATTTTCCGTGCAGTTCAGGAAGGGCTGATAGATAGGCAGGTCACTGTCCGGTTGCTGGAAGCTCAGCTTTTTGCTGGTGGCATAGTAGATCCAAGAACAGGACATAGACTTACAGTGGAAGAGGCTGTAAGACATAATTTGATTGACCAAGATATGGCCTGTGGTATCCTTATAAGGCAGCTTCAGACAGGAGGCATCATAGACACTGTCACGGGGCAAAGGCTAACAATAAATGAAGCAGTGAGCAATGATCTAGTAGCTGCTAAGATCGCCCTTGTGATTCTGGAGTCCCTCTGGTCATTCATGGGTTTGCTGTGGCCTGAATCTGGAGAGATCCTCCCAATTACAGATGCCCTAGAACAAGGTATTGTGTCTACTGAACTAGCACATAAAATCCTTAGTAACCGACAGCACATTAAGGCTCTGTTTCTACCAGCAACCACAGAGATTTTGTCCTGGAAGAAAGCAATAGAAAGTGGTATCCTGGACAGAGATCTTGCCAATAACTTAAAATCGATTTGTATACCTGATGTGATGCCCCACATGCAACTAGCAGACTCTGCAGAACAAAATATTAATCATGGAGCAGCAGTTCTACCGTGCAGCAAGAGCCAACCTAAGGCCATAGCAAGCAAGAGTGAGAATCTGTTGTTCCAGCTGATGACTCACAGCTATATTAATGTACAAAATGGACAGAGGCTGCTTCTGTTAGATAAAGAGCTGATGGAGATACTAACATCCAGAGACAAGTATCAAACAAGTCCTCCAGAAGTGGTTGAAATTGGACATCAAAGGCAAAAAACTCCTGAGGGTTTGCAAGAGTCAGCTAATGTGAAAATCTCAGGAACTTTCAGCGATGGGTGGACTGTGAGGTTGCCTGAGTTCCAGTTGTCTTCTCAGAACAAAGAATATCCCAATCAGGAAGATTGCACTACAGAAAAAGGCAAAAAGACCACTGCAGAAACAGAAGATTCTTCTGTAGAGAACCCTGAAGAGGATCTGTTTGTAGAACAAAAAGAGAGAAATTCAAATGTTGACTCTTTGAAGGTAATAAATAAAGTCAAATTAGAGGTACAAAGGCAGTTGATAGATACCAAAAGGGAAGACCAAACAGCAGTGTCTATCAAAGAAAATGCCAGCAGGGGACACCTCCTGACTGTACCTCCTGCGGAGGCGGAAGGTGTGCCGTTGGTGGTTGACAACGATCTTTTTTCTGTTGAAACACCAAAGAAAGAACATCAGCCTCTCAGAAACACTTCTTTTACGTGTCAGAATGAACAAGCACACACTCTTGAGACTGAATATATTCATGATGAAACTGGAGGATCTCACATAAAACCCCAAAGCAAAAAGTCAGAAGTTCAGGTAAAGAAAACTCTAGGTGTAAAGTTAGAACTAAAGTCTGAAACTGATGTGAACATTCATCCTCTGGACAAAAAGCAAATGTTAAAGAAAACATTTTTGGCTAAGGATGACCATAAAGAAACTCAAGAAGCACAGAATATCGCAGGTGGTAGTATGATGATATTAGAAAAGACTGATGAGGAAGATAATGGCAGGGAAACTTTTCTGTCCTACAGTCATCCATCAGAATTGCTTGAAGAAGCTACCTTAAATGTGTTATCTGCACAGTTACTAGATGGTGGTATCTTTCATGAACAAACAGGTCAAAAGCTCTTACTAAATGAAGCAATATCCCGAGGCATCGTGCCAAGTCACACTGCCGTGAAGCTTATGGAGAAGCTGAACATGTTTCAGGGGTTCTTTGACTCTCAGACGTGTGAGTCTTTGACAACTGAAGAAGTCATTAATGAAGGTCTGATGGATGAGAAATTATTACATAATGTCCTCATGGCAGACAAAGCTATAAGTGGTATCTTAGACCCCCGTACCCACACACTATGCTCTGTAAAGGATGCAGTTACGGTTGGACTTCTTGACAAGGAAACAGCCACCAGAATTTTAGAGAGGCAGGTGGTGACTGGTGGAATTACTGATCTGAAACGAGGCAAAAAAGTTTCAGTAACTTTGGCCTCAACTCTTGGCTTGGTGGACATTGCTGACCAGCCAGAGCTTATAAATCTGGAGAAAGCTTCCAAAGGTAGAGATGCTGAAAAAACAGTTAGGGAGAGATTAATTAGTTTACAAATGGAAACAACAGGACTTATAGACCCTGATAGTAAAGCCCCTTTAACAGTTGTGCAGTCCATTGACAGAGGTCTTTTGGAGAGAGAGGAGGCCATTCGTTTGTTGACTAAGCAGGTGCTAGATGGAGGTATCATTCACCATATATCTGGGATGAGACTTTCTGTTGATAATGCCTTCAGACATGGCTTAATTGGTGAAGATTTAGCCAAGAAACTCAAAAGAGTTGAAAACTTAAACATCCATCAGATTTTCAATCCTGAAACAAAGGAAACTGTTTCCCTCCCTAAAGCCATAAAATTAGATCTTATTACCCCAGACCTGAAAAGAGAAATCCAGGAAGTTCAGGCCTTTACTGGAAACTTTGTGGATCTCATTTCTAGTCAGAGATTGACCTTGGCAGAAGCTAAAAAAGAAGGACTGTTAACTAATGAAGCAGTATTGTCTCCAGGAATGATGCATGGCATTGTAGATCCCGAGAACTGCAGAATTGTCCCCTACTCAGAATTAGTCAAGAAATGTAAGATTGATATTGAATCTGGACAGAAATATCTAGAAGTAATTCCCTTCTCAGACATTAAAGATGGAGTGAGCGACAAAGTGCTTACATTGTCTCAAGCAATTCAGCTTGGAAAAGTAGACTTTGCATCTACGCTGAAGGTTCTGGAAGCCCAGGCAAATACTGGTGGAATCATAGACACTGCTACTGGAAAAAGACTGACATTGGCATCAGCTTTGGAAGAGGAACTGGTGGATGAAAACATGGTCAGAATTATTGCATCTCATCAGGTGTTAAATGGAGGAATTGTTGACATATTTAGTGATCAGAGAGTGACTTTAGCGGAAGCTATTGAGAAAAGACTGATCAGTCCTGAACTGGCAAATATGATCCAAATAGATACTTCGGAGTTCAGCGATCACAGGGCTCAGATTGAAAAGCAAGAGGGGATTGAAGTGTGTGCATTGCAAAATGAATCTCTAAGAAAGGATATGTTAATTGCTTGTAATCAGACTGCTGAAATGAGTTGTAATAAAGTAGAAGAGAGTGAGAGACTACTTCAGGTTGAAAATCAGTCTGCACAAGAAAAGGTTAAAGTGAGAGTTTCTGATGGGGAGCAGGCAAAAAAGAGCAGGGAAATTTCCTTAAAGGAATTTAGCTGCAAGGATCAACATAAGCCAAGAATGTCTCCAGATGCTAAAGAATTTATCAGTATCATAAATCCTCATAATCTTAAAGGTGAATCCTTGGGCCAAGTGTCATTGACACATACTTACTCTGAAGTTTGTGATTTTAAACTCAAAGAAGTGGCTAGAAATAACATGGGAAATGACACAAATGAAGAGCAGGAAAAAGCAGTGACAAAAATAGAAATTATTTCTCATATGAAGCAGTCTACCTCATGTCTAGATTCTGAAGAAATAAGAGAAAATCAAGGGGAAGTGATTTTGGAAGTACAAGAAACATATTGTGAAACATCAGGCAAATTGCCGAGTGAGCAGGTTTTGCAGCAACCAATGAATGCTGGGGTGAAAAGTAAGAGAGAGAAGAGGGAGGTGATTGTAGAAGAAAGCATCAGAACATGCAAATCAGCATTTCTTTCTGAAGAAAAGTTGTATCAGGAAACTGCCATTAGAGATGAGCATGACTCCCATATAAAGAGCCAACCTAGGGAAATGACCTCAAGTGAAAAAGGGAAAGAAGCTGATACAGAAAAGGGATTTTCTGTTATTTTTAAAACTGAAGACTCTTCTTCCCAAGTGGCACCTCAAGGAATTTCTGTAAAACATCTAGATGCTTTAACACTCTTCAGCTCTAAACAGGCCAGTGAAGGAAAAGTAAACAATTTAAGTCTCTGCTTGACTTTAAAACCAGAAGAAAACTTATCTCAAGAAATTGCTTGTGGGGCCCAGAGTGAACCATTCCCTTCTATGACCCCAAGACCTGAAGGATTGCACTACCAGGAATCAGATGGAAAAGCCCAAGTGACAGGCTCATCCCAAATTTCCAAAACAGACAAGTCTTTCCAAGGAACCACCAGACGGGAGACCAACTATCATCAAGATTCCTGTGTTACTTCTAAAACCAAGGAAACCAAACATCTCATTTCCTCATCTAATGAATGTAAAGAAAAGTCATACCAAGAAGTATCCTTTGACCCAGCAAGAGGTCTTAAATTGGAAGTAATTACAGTTTCTAGACCAGATTCAAAAGAAGTCAGTTATCTAGAATTCTCAGACAGAAAAGACCTTCATCATCAGGGCAGCAAAAGTGATGATAAACTTTGTGGAACTCTCAAATCTGAAATAGCAACACAGGAAATAACTGGAGAGAAATTTCTAGAAATGGCAAACCCTAACGTTACAGGTCTGCAAGCAGGATCCATTGAGGACATAGTGACTCAGAGAGGTTCCAGAGTCTTGGGATCCTTTCTTCCAGAGAAACTATTCAAAGGAGTGTCTCAGAAAGAGAATACAGGGCAACAGAATGCCATCATTAGTCCTACTGTTCCAGAGACCAGTGAAGAAAAGACAATGTCCCTAACAGTATGCTCTACAGTGAAGACAGAGAAGACACCACAGGAAAAGGTCAGAGAAAGCCCTGGCATTGAACAAACTCCCTTCATGACTGCACTTGGAGGAAAGGGAAATGGAGGTGTAAACCCAGAGCCCTTCAGAGCAACACAAGTAAGTGGTGTGCGCTTTTTTTTCCCCCTAAAGATATAATTAGTTTAATGCTAAAATTCTTAACTGGGTACAGAGTTTACATATGTATAATTGTATACCTATATACATTTTAAGGCACTAGATGATTCTCTAAGATATAACTTAGTTTATCATCATCTGTTTGTAACAAAGTTGTTGAAAAATTAGGCATTGGCTCTGAATGTCTTTCTGAAATCTGCAAGGGTTTTAAATAGAAACAAGCTAATAGAAATACTAGGATGGGCCGGGCGCGGTGGCTCAAGCCTGTAATCCCAGCACTTTGGGAGGCCGAGGCGGGTGGATCACGAGGTTAGGAGATCGAGACCATCCTGGCTAACATGGTGAAACCCCGTCTCTACTAAAAATACAAAAAACTAGCCGGGCGTGGTGGCGGGCGCCTGTAGTCCCAGCTACTCGGAGGCTGAGGCGGGAGAATGGCGTGAACCCGGGAGGTGGAGCTTGCAGTGAGCCGAGATTGCGCCACTGCACTCCAGCCTGGGCGACAGAGCGAGACTCCGTCTCAAAAAAAAAAAAAAAAAAAGAAATACTAGGATGATGCTACCTAAAATCAGAATAACTTTTGGAAATTTTGGTAAAATGACGCTTGTAGATTGATAGCTCTGAGCTTCTGCTCTCTAAGGAAGAATGTCAGAACTGAGTCAGCTTTCTTTTTGGCTCCACAGAATGTATTTACCCGGCAACTCTGTTTAGAACATGATGAAAAGCTAGTTTCCTATCTGTCTCTGTTACGGAACATTGAAATGAGGACCAGACAGATGCAGCCTTTGGAGCTAAACCTGGCAGAACTACAGGATCTGCTGTGTCAGGCCAAGGTAGGTTCCCAGGGACTTCCACCACAGACATGAGCTTCAAGATAGCTGCCTCCATCTTCCTTGAAGATTTCAAGACTTACTAGGACCTGCTTGCACTCTATTCTAGGGTAAACAATCTCAGACCCTTGTCAGATAATTATGAGATGGGCCACATTTGGATAGATTGGATAAGATTTATAAAGGATAGACTTTAACAGACCTTGGATTTGGCTATGAATGTAATTACTACCAATTTTTTTGTTGTTGTTGTTTTGCTTTTGTTTTTTTTGAGATGGAATCTTGCTCTGTTGCCCAGGCTGGAGTGCAGTAGCGTGATCTCGGCTCACTGCAACCTCTGCCTCCCAGGTTCAAGCAATTCTCCTGCCTCAGCCTCCCGAATAGCTGGGACTACAGGTACCCGCCACCACGCCTGGCTAATTTTTTTTTTTTTTTTTTTTCTTTAAGTAGAGATGGGGTTTCACCAGTTGCCCAGGCTGATTTCAAAGTCCTGAGCTCAGGCAAGCCACCTGCCTCGGCCTCCCAAAGTGCTAGGATTACAGGCACGAGCCACCACACCCGGCCCTACCAGTTGTTATCTGTGTGGTTTTGGATTGATTTAGGTAAATTCAAAGGCAGAGTGATTGGTTATGAAACTATTGCAGTAATTCAAACAAGAAATGTTGGAGGCTTAAAACAGTAGGTTAGATATATAAGTTAATCTCTCTTACTTCCTAAAACTATACTAAGACATCAGGAAAAAGGTTTTTTGTGTTTTAAGCACATAAATTCATAAAGAGCAAGAAAGGAGAAAACAGCAGTAAAATTTTAGAAGTTAGAAAGCAGATAGATGAGGAGGTAACTACCTTAGCAAGCTAGAGTAAACCAGATCCTCAACTTACAGTGGAGGAAGCTAAGGAACAACCTGATTTACACTACAGAACTCCCCAAAACCTCAAAAATTGGGAGCACCAGAAAGAGATGAAAGTGGATATGCAAACGGGCTTCTAATTGGTTTAAAGTCTGTTTAAGAAGCAATTAGACCTTTAGATTTTCAACTTACTTCACATAGCCTGGCAACTGCTCATGCCGTGCACTAACAAGACTGGATGTTCATCCTCTGAGGAAAGTAATTCAGAGTGTCTCTTGACTAGGGAGAGCAGCCATTTATTGAAGGTAAATATTCCATACAGAAATCAGTAGGATTAACTGGAAGTTCACATACATACTGAATTTTGAGCTATATCCTTGCTTCCGCTATGGTTTGACCAGCCCAAGGAGGAAGACCTAATGGTACTGACATAAGTGGTTTCCCGACTGTATAGCCCAACTCCATCACCCTCAGTGAAGACTACAGCCAGTAGAGTTTGTAGTCTGCTTTTTAGGGCATTACTCTCCACTTGAGCATCCGGAAAGCTTCTGATACAAAAGGAGAGGCTAAAACAAAGAAAAAGAAACTTGGACAAAATAGACTATTTAGGAAGAAAAACATACTCAGGGCCAGTCACAGTGGCTCATGCCTATAATCCCAGCTCTTTGGTAGGCCAAGGCAAGAGGATTGCTTGAGCTCAGGAGTTTGAGACCATCCTGGGCAACGTAGTAAGAAATTAGCCAAGCCTGGTGGTGTACACCCTAGTCCCAACCACTCAGGAAGCTGAGGCAGGAGGATTTGCCTGAGCCCAGGAGTTTGAGGTTTCATTGAGCTATGAATGCACCACTGCACTCCAGGCTGGGAGATGGAGTAAGACCCTGTCTTAAAAAAAAAGAAAGGGCCGGGCCCAGTGGCTCATGCCTGTAATCCCAGCAGTTTGGGAGGCCAAGGCAGGTGGATCACGAGGTCAGGAGATCGAGACCATCCTGGTGAACACGGTGAAACCCCGTCTCTACTGAAAATACAAAAAAATTAGCCGGGCATGGTGGCGGGCGCCTGTAGTCCCAGCTTCCAGGGAGGCTGAGGCAGGAGAATGGCGTTAACCCAGGAGGCGGCGGAGCTTGCAGTGAGCGGAGATCGTGCCACTGCACTCCAGCCTGGGCAACAAAGCAAGACTCTGTCTCAAAAAAAAAAAAAAACAGAAAGAAAAATATATTCGAAAGCACTACCATTTAAAGGACAAAAAATAAAATAGATTGAAAAAGTCTAACTGGAGATCTCTGAAGAACACCTGGAAATACTTGTCTCACAGAAACCAAAGGAGAAGGAGTCAGTCCTAGTAACTGCCGCAGGGAGATTGAGTACAATGAGGACTCAAGGGGAGATTCAGCTCCTGAAAGTTATTGATGATTTTGAACAGTTTCAGTGGAGTGATGGGGTATAAACTAACTTGCAGCTGGAATAAATGGGAGGTTGGAAGGTGGAGACAATTAATATAGATCATTCTTTCCAGAAGTCTTAGGTACAGGCAAGGAATGAGGTGGGACACTACTTGAAGGAGATGGATTGAAAGGAATGTTTTGAATGGGTTTTGGACTGAGGAGAAAGAACCAATTGAAAAAGAGAACTTGAAGTTAGAAGAGAGAGGAAGTGGTAACTGATAGAACCAGTCCCCTAAAAACATAGAAAGACAGCCTTTAGAGGGAGGAAGAGTGGCTATTTCACTGAAATTGGAGGTTAAGAGTTGTCATAGGATTGGAGTCACAATGAAGACAGATTGTAGTGGTTTACTGGTGCTCTCAGTATCTAGTGTGTGGCCTTGGGTAGGATGGCTGAACTGGGGCTGAGGATGATGCGCCAAAGAACTATATCAAGTTCTTCCACAGCTTATTTCTGGCTTCACTGTTGAGGACCAGAATATTACAGACTAGATGAGTGGAAAAGCTGGTTGGGGATAGCTTTGTGTTCTTTGGTTCCATGACCCTGGAATTTAGAGTGGAAGAGTCATCCTTTGGGTTTATTTTGTAGTACATTAATTCTGCACAGCTGCTCCTTGGAGAAAGGCATAATGATACTCTCAGAGAGGCAGCAAGTTACAGTGGAGGGAGCAGACTGCACTGAGTCAGAAAACCTGAATCCAAATCCTGGCTGTACTTCTTACCAGCTGGGTGACCTTGAACACTGTTCACAAATTTTTTTTTTTTTTTTTGAGACGGAGTCTCGCTGTGTCGCCCAGGCTGGAGTGCAGTGGCCGGATCTCAGCTCACTGCAAGCTCCGCCTCCCAGGTTTATGCCATTCTCCTGCCTCAGCCTCCCGAGTAGCTGGGACTACAGGCGCCCGCCACCTCGCCCGGCTAGTTTTTTGTATTTTTTAGTAGAGACGGGGTTTCACCGTGTTAGCCAGGATGGTCTCAATCTCCTGATCTCGTGATCCGCCCATCTCGGCCTCCCAAAGTGCTGGGATTACAGGCTTGAGCCACCACGCCCGGCCTGTTCACATTTTTTTTTTTTTTTTTTTTTTTTTTTTGAGACGGAGTCTCGCTCTGTCACCCAGGCTGGAGTGCAGTGGCCGGATCTCAGGTCACTGCAAGCTCCGCCTCCCGGGTTCACGCCATTCTCCTGCCTCAGCCTCCCGAGTAACTGGGACTACAGGCGCCCGCCGCCACGCCCGGCTAAGTTTTTGTATTTTTAGTAGAGACGGGGTTTCACCGTGTTAGCCAGGATGGTCTCGATCTCCTGACCTCGTGATCCGCCCGTCTCGGCCTCCCAAAGTGCTGGGATTACAGGCTTGAGCCACCGCGCCCAGCCCACATTTTTTTTTAAAGCAATGAGACATCTCTTCTGTAAATCCAGAACAATAACATCTACCTTGCCTACCTCATGAATTAGTGATTGCAAGAACCAAGTAAATTAATGAAAGTACATAAAAACATTTTCTAAGCCCTAAAATGTGTGTAGACATGGGGTAAGAGAGAAATGTGTTCACAGCTGATTCCCAGAGGGTTTCTAGTCTTGCTTTTATAGGTAACTCCACTTTATTCCCTCAGGTATTAGACAGGGAGTTAAAGGATCTGACCACCTTGGTCAGTCAGGAATTAGAGTGTGTGAATCAAATTATCATCAGCCAACCTCAAGAAGTTCCTGCTCAACTGTTGAAGGCTCTAGAGAAAGATGCCAAGAATCTTCAGAAGTCTCTCAGTTCTGTGAGTGACACTTGGAATTCCAGGTTACTCCACTTCCAGAATGCTGTGGAAATAGAAAAGGTAGCATTTTGCTTTTATTCATAAAAGCTCACAAAGTCTGGGTGGCTGGGAGATTTTCATAATGTGATTTGCCATTTATTTCTTAGATTAAAGTGTTAAATCAGCACACACAGCTAGAAGGCAGACTTCAAGATCTGAGAGCCTGGGTTGGCAATACCATTCTTACTCTGAACAGCAAGGGATCTGACAGTGAAACAGATGTTGACAGCCTGAACCGCTGTCTCCAACAATATGAGGTAAACTCTCCACCCATTCTCAAGCATGTTGTCTTTGTCCTTTGAGTTATATCAGTTTTATTTTCCTGCTAGGCAAACCAGTATCCATATTTATCTTTCTTTCTTTTTTTGAGACAGAGTCTTGCTCTGTCGCCCAAGCTGGAGCGCAGTGGCACGTTCCCAGCTCACTGCAACTTCTGCCTCCCGGGTTCAAGTGATTCTCTTGCCTCAGCCTCCTGAGTAGCTGGGACTATAGGTACCTACCTCCACGCCTGGCTCATTTTTGTACTTTTTAGTAGAGACGGGATTTCACCATGTTGGTCAGGCTGGTCTCAAACTCCAGACCTCAGGTGATCTACCCACCTCGGCCTCCCAAAGTGCTGGGATTACAGGTGTGAGCCACTGCACCTGGCCATTTATCTTTCTTAGGAAGATAAATTTCCAAGAAAGTCAGCTATGTTTAGGTTTTTAAATTATCATATCCCTGGCTGGGTGTGGCAGTTCACACCTGTAATACCAGCACTTTGGGAGGCCAAGGCGGGTGGATCACCTGAGGTCAGGAGTTTGAGACCAGCCTGGCCAACATGGTGAAACCCTGTCTCTACTAAAAATTCAAAAAAATTAGGCAGGCAGGGTGGCAGGTGCCTGTAATCCCAGCTACTTAGGAGGCTGAGGCAGGAGAATCGCTTGAACCCGGGAAGCGGAGGTTGCAGTGAGCTGAGATCACACCATTGCACAACAGCCTGGGCAACAAGAATGAAACTCCGTCTTAAAAAAAAAAAAATAGATCATATCCCTGGAGCTTCTGTGATTATGATCATTTCTTCCTTCAGCTGTTCTCTGAGATACCGTCTACAGAATGACCTGTTATTATCAGTCTCATCTTCTCTTTATAAATGAGCATCTAGGATCCATCCTTTGTTTCTCTTTTGACCAAGATCCAATCCTACAAACACACACACGCATACCAGTTTTAGGAGATCTTTTTGTTGTTGTTTGTACATGTGCAGGTTTGTTATATAGGTAAACTGCATGTCATGGGGATTTGATGTACAGATAATTTTATCACCTGGGTAATAAGCACAGTACCCAATAGGTATTTTTTCTGATCCTGTCTCTCCTCCCACCCCCTCACTCTCAAGTAGGCCCCAGTATCTGTTGTTCATCTCCTAGTATCCATGTATTCTTGTTTAGCTTCCACTTATAAGTGAGAACATGCCATATTTGGCTTTCTGTTCCTGTGTTAGTTTGCTTAGGATAATGGCCTCCAGCTCCATCCATATTGCTTTAAAGGATATGATCGCATTCTTTCATACGGCTGGATAGTATTCCATAAAATGTGGTGTCCACATTTTCTTTATCCAGCCTACCACTGATGGGCATTTAGGTTGATTCCATATCTTTGCTATTGTGAATAGTGCTATACGGAACATACACGTACATGTGTCTTTATGATAGAATGATTTACATTCCTTTGGATATATACCCAATAATGGGATTGCTAGGTCAGATGGTATTTCTAAGTTCCTGTGAAATCGCTGCAGTGCTTTCCACCATGGCTGAACTCAGGAGAATTTTTGATTGGTTATTTAGAGCATGGGTTGGCAAACTTTTTTTTTGTTTTCTTTTTTTTGAGACGGAGTCTCGCTCTGTCACCGAAGCTGGAGTGCAGTGGTGTGATCTCGGCTCACTGCAACCTCCATTCCCCTGCATGAGCCTCCCAAGTAGCTGGGATTACAGGCACACACCACCGTGCCTGGCTAAAATTTTTTGTATTTTCAATAGAGATGGGGTTTCACCATGTTGCCCAGAGTGGTCTCAAACTCCTGACGTCAGGCAATCTACCCACCTTGGTCTCCCAAAGTGCTGGGATTATAGGCGTGAGCCACAGTGTCTGGCCAGCAAACTTTTTAAATAAAGGGCCAGATAATAAATATCATAGGCTTTATGAACCATATGCAAAAGACCTATTTCTGTTGCAATCACGCAAAATTAAAGCAGCCGTAGATACATAAACAAATGGCTATGGCCATGTTCCAATAAAACTTTATTTACAAAAACATGTGACAGGCCAGATTTTGCTTGGGGGCCATAGTTTGTTGACCCCCCTGCTCTAGAGAGATGCTTTTCTTCTTCTTAAGCCCCAGATTAATTGATTCTCTTTATTAGTCAATGAGAGAAAAGTTAGGACCATGAGATACATGTGAGCCAGAGAGTTTTCTCCTAAATATTGTTCTCTTTTTTTGTTCTATTTAAGATTATATCAGGTATTACAGTAGTTTATCAACCCTCTGCTATAGAAAGAGATCCCTCTCCTTCAACTTTTTAGAACGTCAGAACAGAACTAGAAATGACCCCTCCTTCTGTTCTATCTTCTTCCTCTTCCCCAGTCTTAAGAGAAGCAGACATAAAAGTTTGTCCATGATCAACCTTGTACACAATCTCATCCCTCTTTATCATGCAAGAGTTGACCGGCCTCCTTTTCTTATACCCTTTATCCAAAGATATCACTGAGGGAGAGAGTTTCAGACTTTATTCAGGCTTTATCTCTTTGCTAAGATATTACAAAGAAGCATACATGAAAAAAATTCCCATGACATAGTATGAGATATAAAAACATAGAGACATAGAGCATGTCATACATTGGTGCCCTCTCCTAGTTATAACATATGAATCCTCTTGTCGGCAGAGAACAACAGTCTGAGCCTTGTTTTCCCAGTGATAGTTTCCTAAATTATTATGTTCACAGAGGAAGGAAGCTTTGTCTTATTGTTAGCAGCGGCAAATCCATGTGAGTCTGCAACAGCTCGGTTCTTGCCTCCTCACGCGAAAGAATTTGACCAAGGGGCATAAGGCAGAGGGAGAGACTGAGGCAAGTTTTAGAGCAGGAGTGAAAGTTTATTTAAAAGTTTTAGGGCTGGGCACGGTGGCTCACGCCTGTAATCCCAGCACTTTGGGAGGCTAAGGCAGGCGGATCACGAGGTCAGGAAATCGAGACCATCCTGGCTAACACGGTGAAACCCCTTCTCTACTAAAAATACAAAAAATTAGCCGGGTGTGTTGGCAGGCGCCCGTAGTCCCAGCTGCAGGCGCCTGTAGTCCCAGTTACTCGGGAGGCTGAGGCAGGAGAATGGCGTGAACCCAGGAGGTGGAGCTTGCAGTGAGCCGAGATTGTGCCACTGCACTCCAGCCTGGGTGACAGAGCAAGTCTCCGTCTCAAAAAAAAAAAAAAAAAAATTAGCCGGGCGTGGTGGCACATGCCTGTTATCTCAGCTACTCGTGAGGCCGAGGCAGGAGAATCTCTTGAACCTGGGAGGCAGAGGTTGTGGTGAGCTGAGATTGCACAATTGCACTCCAACCTGGGCAACAAGAGGGCAGTTCCATCTCAAAAAAAAATTCCATCTCAAAAAAAAAAAAAGAAAGTTTTAGGGCTGAGCATGGTGGCTCATGCCTATAATCCTAACACTTTGGGAGGCCAAGGCGGGAGGATCACCTGAAGTTCAGGATTTCAAGAGCAGCCTGGCCAACATGGTGAAGCCCCGTCTCTACTGAAAACAAAATACAAAATTAACTGGACATGGTGGCAGGTGCCTGTAATCCCAGTTACTTGGGTGGCTGAGGCAGGAGAATCGCTTGAACCCAGGAGGTGGAGATTGCAATGAGCTGAGATCATGCCACTGGACTCCAGCCTGGATGACAGAGTGCGACCGAGTCTTTAAAAAAAAAAAAAAAGTTTAGAGCAGGAATGAAAGGAAGTAAAGCACACTTGGAAGAGGGCCAAACGGGCAACTTGAGAGGTCCTAGTGTGCTGTCTGTCCTTTGACTTGTGTTTTATATGTTGGCATGCTTCAAGGGGTTATGTTTTTCCTCCCCTGGTTCTTCCCTTGGGGTGGGCTGTCTGCATGTGCAGTGACCTGCCAGCACTTGGGAGGGGTCGGATGCGCAGTGTGTTTACTGAAGTTGTATACATGCTCACTTGAGGCGTTTTTCCCTTACCAGTCGAGCGTTCCTAGGAGAAGTTCATATACCGATTTAAACACCGCCAGTTTGCCTCTTAGTGTGCATGCTTGAGCCCACTTGCCCAGCTCCTGAGATCTTATCAGTAAGCTGCTAATCACCAGCTTTACGTGTTTTCTATCTATTAAAAGCATGCCTTTCTCTGTTGCCGACTACAACCAATTATTATTTTAGAGAGATGGTTGAACAACCGCCTGACCATCACCTGATGGTCACCTGACATTCTTGGAGGTGACCATCAGGTAATGTGGAGGTGGGCAGGGCCTCTCATGCCCTGCTCATGTCTGCCTAACTACCTACTGTAACATTATGATAAATATTCAAGAAGCCCTTTCTGCCTACTTTGCAGGATTGACTACTCTCAATTGATCTACTGTCAGTTTCAAAGTGATGGAGATCCAGTATAACATAACTGATAATCACCGAATGTTTGTAGGAAGATTACTTGCTTTTAATAGTCTGAAAACAGATGATTTTAGTGTTTGGATAGTTTTTACTACTTTAAGGGAAAAATATAACTATAACACAAGAAAGTCTGAGTGTAATCTTTCACAGTTTTAAAAATAGTATAAACAGCATCATTTACTCAAAAAATCAAAATTTAGGCTGGGTGCAGTGGCTGATGCCTGTAATCCCAGCACTTTGGGAGGCTGAGTAGAAGGATCGCTTGAGCCCAGCAGTTCGAGACCAGCCTGGGCAATGCAGTGAGACACCGTGTCTACAGATAATTTTAAAAATTAGCTAGGCATGGTGGTACACACCTGTGGTCCCAGCTACTTAGAAGGCTGAGGTGAGAGGATTGCTTGAGCCCGGGAGGTCCAGGCTGCAGTGAGCTTTGTATGCGTCACTGCATTCCAACCTGGGTGACAGCAAGATCCTGTCTCAAAAAACAAAAATTTTAGCAAATCACAAACAAATTATGTATTTTCTCAGTACTGGCCTACCAGTAACTCATTGCTGGATGGATACAAATAGATATTTGAACCTAAGAAAGAACAATTAGGTACATCTCAGATCAGAAATTCATGTTATATTTTCCAAAACTTTTTGAAAAAATTTATGGCCAGGCGCGGTGACTCACGCCTGTAATCTCAGCACTTTGGGAGGCCAAGGAGGGCGGATCACTTGAGGCCAGGAGTTCAAGACAAGCCTGGCCAACATGGCAAAACCCTATCTCTACTAAAAGTACAAAAAATTAGCCAGGCATGGTGGTGCGCACCTGTAGGCCCAGCTACTCAGAAGGTAGAGGCACAAGAATTGCTTGAACCAGTGAGGTAGAGGTTGCAATGAGCCGAGATTGTACCACTGCACTCCAGCCTGGGCAACGGAGCGAGACTCCATCTCAAAAAAAAAAAAAGTCTCTCTCACTTTCGGTCTCTCCAAATTCCTCATAAATTAGAATTAAGTTTCCTTTACTGGACCTACCTTGATTTCCAAATGCAGTAAGCAGCTCTATTATTTATGCTTGCATAATTATACTATTGCTAATCCAAAATATCTGTGAATTTATTTATTTATTTATTTATTATTATTTTTTTTTTTTTTTGAGATGGAGTTTCACTCTGTCGCCCAGGCTGGAGTGCAGTGACGCAATCTCGGCTTACTGCACGCTCCGCCTCCCGGGTTCACGCCGTTCTCCTGCCTCAGCCTCCCAAGTAGCTGGGACTACAGGCGCCCGCCAGCACGCCCAGCTAATTTTTTGTACTTCTAGTAGAGAAGGCGTTTCACCGTGTTAGCCAGGATGGTCTCGATCTCCTGACCTTGTGATCTGCCCATCTTGGCCTCCCAAAGTGCTGGGATTACAGGCATGAGCCACCGTGCCCAGCCAAGAGAGACTTTAATTCTAGTTTGGCCCTAGAATCATTAGTGCCAGTTATGAGAGTACAGGAAATTAGCCTCTCTGATTCTGTTAGTTTTCTTCATGGACTGAGAAATGGAAGTATCATGGTTTTGTTTTGCTTTTTGTTTCCTTTTTCCATTTACCTTAGGATTTGAAACAGCCCATGGCTGAAAGGAAATCTCAGCTGGATGCTCTTGCTTTTGATGTTCAGTTCTTTATCTCAGAACATGCCCAGGACTTGTCCCCTCAGCAGAATCGACAGATGCTGAGGCTTCTGAATGAACTGCAGAGGTCCTTCCAGGAAATTTTGGAACAGACTGCAGCTCAGGTGGATGCCTTGCAGGGCCATCTTCAACAGATGGAGCAGGAGGCCCTGGTGAAGGTCAGACTGAACCAGCAGCTGGGCTCAGTTTGTCTGTGAGGGTGTCCTCTGTCATTGGGTTTTCTGGCCAGACTCTGTGCATCATGATTGCAGGAGCTTGGGTTTACCAGTTTTGAAATTTCATGTCATGCAGGCCAGTATGGTTCTAGTCCAGGAGACACCTGTTCTGGCTGTTTTTCTTGCCATGTCTTTGGTTTTATGTATGTGTGAGAGAATGTGTGTGTTGACATGTGTATGCATATGCAAGTGTTTTCTTTTAGTGAGACTTTTTCTTCACTGTATCTCATTGTCTGTGACTTTCAAATGAAAATCATGTATCTAGTCCTTTCCCTACTTTACTTTCTCCTTTAGCATTGTTTTGAGGGCTCGTAAGAACATCTAGATACTCTGAGCTCTTGAGGAGAAGCGTTCTGAAATCAGTTTCATTCTATTTCATCTATTTCAAATGATTTACAGTAAGGTTCCCTGACAATCCTTAAGTGGCTGACAAGGAAATTTTTATTAGAATCATATTAATTTTTGGCTCTTTAAAAATTAATATTATTTTCTTGCACCTTTCCTCACATTGTAGTGCCCAGTGCTTATTCAATCATGGAAAACAGTATGTAAAAGCAGGCATGATACTAAAAGAAACAAACAATCAAAAAACTAACCATCCTACCACTTCCATCACAACTCACTTCTTGCAAAGCTCAGCTCAACATAATTGCATTAATAATAACATCAAAACCTTAGAATACCTAGAATGATGTTCATGCCATTTCTGCTGTTTGAATAGTAAGTTGGCATATAACAAGATGATATTAGAATTGTCATTATCACCATAAAATTTGTCTCAAGGGCTCCTTTATTAAATATTGTGCAAAAACTTGAGCTTTTGAGTCAGACTTTAGGGGAATTAGGGTAGTTTATGCCATATATCCCCTTTTACTGTCTCATTTTTTCAACTGTATTGAAATTGAGATATACTAATGGAAAGCCTTAGGTTACCTTCGAAAACTGAGCATGTGCAATGCTCTCATTCGAGAGTTTATATAGCATGATATAACCTTTGGATAATTAATGAAGTAAAATTCGTCTGAGCCACCTTAAGACAAGATCCAGCCCAGATTCAGGGTAGACGCCTGAGCTGCAGCAGGTGATAGAACTGCATGTGAACATTCTCCCTGAGCATGTAATTAATTCCACAATGCTTATTAACCTTGTTGTTGTCAGAAATGCTCTGCTTCTCTCAATATTTCCCCTGAATGTGTGTGTATGTCTCTGTGTTAACTTGTTTGCTTTGCTTTTTTCAGATTCAGTCTGCACCCATCCTAACCCATGAAGATCCTGTTTTACAGCTGAAGAGCTCTTAGGAGTTCTCTTCCAGAGCCCTTCTATTTGTCCTAAAGAGGGGGAGAGAGGGCCAGTTGGGCACCTGTTTGTAAGTGCAGGTGACTAAAACGCCATCAGAAGGTAGAAACTGGTGGAAAATGGTTTTAGAAGGATGGTCAGGAGAACACATCATGCTCAATTGCTCAGTCAGGTGCTTCAATGTCATACAACTGAGATAAAATCTAGAGAAAGGATCAGGCACAGAAACATATTCCCTCTCTCTCCTTGGGCCTGACCTGTTCCTTTGATATTAGTGTAGACACCTACAGGACTGAGCCAGTTGCTATTCTTGGGCACTTTCCTTCTCAAAATAGCCAAATCTAGCCCTTCAGCCTGGCATGTAATCATTTTATTTAATGAGTCTCTGGATTGATGAGATATTTGATTTATAAAGTCAGCTCAATTATTAAGAAGCTCAATTAACTTATGAATTATCCAGGTCTTTGATTTTTCTTTCTACTCCAATTCTTCTACTTTTGCATATTATGTAGCAAGTCTCTGGTTCTAGTGGAGGGATTGATCAGAACCACTAAATTATTATCATCACCATTATCATGTGTGGATTTCAAGCATCTGGGCTCTTTCTTCTCCATTTCCAAAGATAATAACAGCAGCTGGTGAAGGAGCCCCCAAACCAAAACCTGAACTAGAAGCATTCTCATAATTATCCTGATTGTTATCCAATACATAGACCCAGATCAATGGACTGTCCAAATGAGGGGAGCTTTCCGAATATGACTTCTGTGTCTTTTCCTATGCTAGTCTCCCACCAACGTTTCCATCCTTGAGATAACCTTCTTGTTTTACATTTCAGGGAGTTTCTTGTATTTATAACATGTGAATTAGTAAATGTTTTTTGACCCCTTTGCATTTTAATTAGACCCTGCAGAAACAACAAAATACTTGTCACCAGCAACTGGAGGATCTTTGCAGTTGGGTAGGACAGGCAGAAAGAGCACTGGCAGGCCACCAAGGCAGAACCACCCGGCAGGATCTCTCTGCTTTGCAGAAGAACCAAAGTGACTTGAAGGTCAGTGTGAATCCATCAGTTTTGACACAAAGTCTCACTCTATCGCTCAGGCTGGAGTACAGTGGCATTATCTTGGTTCACTGCAGCTTCGACCTCCTGGGCTCAGGCAATCCTCCCACCTCAGCCTGCCCAGGGGCTGGGACAAAGTCATGAGCCACTATGTCCTAATTTTTTATTTATTTTGTAGAGATGGGGTATCACTATGTTGCCAAAGCTGGTCTCGAACTCTGGGCTCAAGCAATCCTCCTACCTTGGCCTTGGCTTCTCAAAATGTTAGGATAACAGGCATGACCACCGTGCCTGGCGATGTTTTCATTCCTTCGACAAATATTTATTGCTTAAGGGTTAGCAATAAT
The DNA here is from genome assembly GCF_008728515.1 of Papio anubis. Lineage (NCBI taxonomy): Eukaryota > Metazoa > Chordata > Mammalia > Primates > Cercopithecidae > Papio > Papio anubis. The sequence continues at coordinate 37,566,041 of NC_044976.1, forward strand.
GGTAAACAGATATCATCCCTGGCCTTGTGAAGCACACAAGTCTAGCACAAGTCTAGTAGGGCATACAGAAATTATACAGATTATTATAAAAATGAACATAAAATTATTAACTGTTATATCTGTGAAGGAAAACTCATATGAGAACATATAGCAGAGAGACCCAATCTAGAGTAGAATTTCAGAAAAGATTATCTTGAAGAATTGTCACCTAAACTTGAGAAATGAAAGATATGTAGGGGTTAATGCATGAAGAGGTAGGAAGAGGAAGAGAACATACCAGACAGAGGCTTATGTATTGTTCTTGAGGTGGGAATGGTATTGAGCACAACATATTCAAGAACTGAAAGAAAGCTAGTTCAATTGGACTGCAAAGAACAAGAGGAAAATTAGGGAAAGTTGAAGTTGGAGGGGTAAGTGGGACTTATATCACACAGGACCCTATAGGCCACATTAAGGATAAGGAGTGATACCCAAGAGAGTATAAAGGCCCATCAGGCCTCGACTATGCGAAGATCATGTTGTCAACAATTCTTTATGGAAAGAATGATCCCTTTGAGGATAATGCATTGCAAAATGAAAAATCTCTCATGCTCATGTTTGTGGACAACCTTCTTTTTTGGCTTCACTAAATATTTGCTTAGAAAATGAAGTAAAATTTCTTTGCATCGATTTAAGCCTAAACCTGAAAAAAATTGTAGTCAGGGACTATATACAGGACTATATGTCATCCTAGCCATTCCATCTTTATACCATTAGAGGACTTAGAAGCACGAAAGTTGAAGGCTCTGCCATTCCTATTTTCTTGTGTTAAGGATTTACAGGATGACATTCAGAATCATGCCACCTCATTTGCCGCTGTTGTCAAGGATATTGAGGGGTTCATGGAAGAGAATCAGACCAAGCTGAGCCCACATGAGTTGACAGCTCTTCGGGAAAAGCTTCATCAGGCTAAGGAGCAATATGAGGCGCTCCGGGAACAGACACGGGTGGCCCAGAAGGAGCTGGAGGAAGCAGTGACCTCTGCCTTACAGCAGGAGACTGAAAAGGTAATAAACTGCTATGACAGTTGATAGTTTTCAAAAAAGAATTTTGGTACCAACACAAAAGACAATGAGGGGAAAACAGTCTCATAGCATGCACAGAATCATGAGAAAGGGCTACTTCAGGAGCTAGTCTGGTTTTTGTTTTTTGAGACGGAATCTCTGTCACCCAGGCTGGAGTGCAGTGGCATGACCTCAGCTTACTACATCCTCTGCCTGCCGGGTTCAAGTGATTCTCCTGCCTCAGCCTCAGCCTCCCAAGTAGCTGGGATTACAGGTGCCCATCACCACGCCTAGCTAATTTTTGTGTTTTTAGTAGAGATGGGATTTCACCAGGTTGGCCAGGCTGGCTAGTCTGTATTTTTACAAGAATCTTTATTTTTACAAGAAACGTCCACGAGGAGTTTGTAAAGGAGTTTGTCAGTGCAGTTGGTAAAAAGTACATATTCCTCCCCCAACCCCAAAACATCTTGCTATCTGCATACTCAGTCCTCTAATTAAAAAATATCAGAAAGAACTTAGTGAGGAAGGGTATTATTATGGGGAGGAAAAAAGCAAATGGCTTTTTTTTTTTTTTTTGAGACAGAGTTTTGCTCTGTTGCTGAGACTGGAGTACAGTGGTACAATCTTAGCTCACTGCAACCTCCGCCTTCTGGGTTCAAGTGATTCTCGTGCCTCAGCCTCGTGAGTAGCTGGGACTACAGGCACATGCCACCACACCCGGCTAATTTTTGTATTTTTAGTAGAGACGGGGTTTCACCATGTTGACCAGGCTGGTCTCAAACTCCTGACCTCAAGTGATTCTCCTGCCTTGGCCTCCCAAAGTGCTGGGATTACAGGTGTGAGCCACTGTGCCCGGCCAAATGACGTATTTTAATATGAATCTAGACTGGTGATCTAAGAGTACTAGGGAAAAATATCTATGAAGTCTTAGTGAGCCAAAAGCTGTCCCCGAGCTGCCTCTATAGTTACAGTGGGAATCGTGGCACTGGGATAAACCAGAGAAGCCAAAGTCTCAAATGGTCTTCTGCACCCCAGTCAGCACTGGCGGATTGAATTTGAATCCTTTGTTTAGCCTTGGATGCTGACACTAATGAGGAAAGTAGAGAACATGGAAAAGAAAAATAAATTACCTGAAGATGAATTTTTTTTTTTTTTTTTTTGAGACAGAGTCTTGCTCTGTCGCCCAGGCTGGAGTACAGTGGCGCAATCTCGGCTCACTGCAAGCTCTGCCTTCCAGGTTCACGCCATTCTCCTGCCTCAGCCTCCCAAGTAGCTGGGACTACAGGCGCCCGCCACCTCGCCTGGCTAATATTTTGTGTTTTTTTTTAGTAGAGACGGGGTTTCACTGTGTTAGCCAGGATGGTCTCGATCTCCTGACCTCGTGATCTGCCCGCCTCAGCCTCCCGAAGTGCTGGGATTACAGGCATGAGCCACCGTGCCCAGCCCTGGAGATGAATTTTGAAATAGATAAATATATAACTTGGCATAACCTATTTAATTTTACATGTAGAGCCAGTAAATAGAATTTCAAAGGCAAGTTGAAGAATTAAATGTTTCCCTATAGCCTCAGGTGAGAGAAAAAATTTTAAAAGAGCTAAATGTTCTGTTTAGTTGAGGAAAGGATAAAAGAAGTTTGTCTTTCCTTTAGGAAAGAGCAGCCAGGTAATTGAATATGACCGTGCTATTTCTTACCCTACCAAGCCAGTCCAGCATTTCTGTGTACCTTGAAAGATTCTGTGAAGCATTGCTCAGGTGGCAGGACTAAATGATCTCTTAATAAAATATTTCTGAACCCTAAGATTTGTTTTGTTTTGAGACAGAGTATTGCTGTGTCACCCAAGCTGGAGTGCAGTGGCACAATCTTGGCTCACTGCATCCTCCACCTCCCAGGTTCAAATGATACTCGTGCCTCAGCCTCCCGAGTAGCTGGGTCTACAGGTGTGCACCACCACACCCAGATAATTTTTTGTATTTTTAGTAGAGATGGGGTTTCACCATGTTGACCAGGCTGGTCTCAAACTCCTGATCCTCAAGTGATCCACCAGACCTCCCAAAGTGCTGGGATAACAGGCATGAGCCACTGTGTCCTGCCTTTTTTTTTGTTGTTTTTTAAGCAGTAAGATATAATGAAATGTAGAGATATTTTTAATAATTTTTCAAAAGATTTTAAAAGATGTGAATTCTCTTTTGTATGTGCAAAGACTGTTTATACCCAGTCTTAGAATTAGCATAAAATTATCTCCTCCCCTTTACCCCATTACTTAACCTGTGGTTGTTGATTGGGTATGTAAAGCCTTCTCACTAGACAACCTCTGTGACTTCAGAGTAAAGCAGCAAAGGAACTGGCAGAGAACAAGAAGAAAATCGATGCTCTCCTGGATTGGGTAACTTCAGTAGGATCATCTGGTGGACAGCTGCTGACCAACCTTCCAGGAATGGAGCAGCTCTCGAGAGCTAGTTTGGAGAAAGGAACCTTGGACACCACTGATGGTTACATGGGGGTGAATCAAGCCCCAGAGAAACTGGACAAGCACTGTGAGAAGATGAAGGTAAGGGTGTTAGCTTATCCTCACTATGCTAGAGAAATCTCTCCTGCCCTGAGCAAGTAACCACAATCACCTTGTCCCTAAATCCAGTGAGAACCTCTCAGTTTGTATCTTCTTTGATGTCTCAGCAGCTTTGACACTGTTGGCCAATCCTCTTGATATACTTTGTCCTTTGGTTTCCATACTACTACTCTGCCCTGACCACCTTTTTACTTTCCCCTGGCCAGCTTTTCAAATACTGATGCTTCCAGGTGTATCCTAGGCCCTCTTTTTATCTTTCAGAACATACTTTCCTTGGGTAGTCTCATCTACTCACAACACTGTAATTGCCATTTGCACTAATGTATTCTGTGTATGCATTTCCTTCTAGCCCTGATTCCTGTCCTGAGCTTCAAACCAGTATATAAATCTGTCTGCCTATTTGCAACTTGAGCCCACAAGCACAGCAGCCTGAAAATGGAACTCCTGTTTCCTATGATACTCCTCCCACAATCAAACATTCTCTTTCCTTTATTCCCACTTCATTGTCTGAACTAGACATCATCCTAGATTCCATTTTCTCTCTCACTCTCCCACGTCAAATCAAGCATCAGATCTCATGCTAATTTTATTTCTTTCAAAGTCAGCTACACTTCTTCATCTTTATTGAGATATTATTGTAGTTTAGAACCACTATCTGCTTTCACTGGTATTATTATAGTAGCTTCTACTGGTCTTCTTGCCTCTTGGTTTTTACCTTCCAGTCCATTGTCCTTACTACTAAGGAATCGTTCTAAAATGCCATATCCTTGCTTAACCCTTTTTATGATTCCCTGTTGCCCTCAAGATTACATGGTTAACTCTCCTCTCAGCCCCTACCCACTGGTATCTAGTCTACTTATTTGGCCTTATCGGTTACCTTCCTTTATACTTGAGCATCTGCTTATATTGATTCCTTTTAGTTTATTGGCTAAACTGTGCTCTCACTTTCCTCTGGGCCTTTATATGCTCTTAGAACTTACTTGCTTCTCCATTGCATAAAGTAAGGAGGGGCCCAGCTATTGGTTAATTTTTACTCATTCTTCAGATCTCAGCTTAGAGTTCCCTTCCTCTAGGAAGCCCATATTCATCACCACTCACCAAAGTTAGGGTATATATTCCCCCATATGCTCTTCTTTCTCTCTTTTTTTTTTTTTAAAGACAGAGTCTTACTCTGTTACCCAGGTTGGAGTGCAGTGGCGCGATCTTGGCTCATCGCAACCTCCATCCCCTGGAGTCAAGTGATTCTTATGCATCAGCCTCCCAAGTAGCTGGGATTACAGGCACGTGCCACCATGCCTAGCTAAGTTTTGTATTTTTAGTAGAGATGGGGTATCACTATGTTGGCCAGACTGGTCTCAAACTCCTGACCTCAGGTGATTTGCTCACCTCCCAAAGTGCTGGGATTACAGGTGCCCAGCCTATAAGCTCCTCTTATACCCTTTCCTACTTTGTAGCATTTCTCATTCTGTATTGTTTTGTTATCTATATTGCCCTCTAGATGCTAGGCTTGAAAACACACACTGTTTCTTACAGGTTTCCTGTTCTGTAACAAAACAAAACAAAAAAGCAGAAGTCACTTCTTACTGTTTATTGCTACTCATTTATTTATTCATTTAGCAATGACTGAATAGCTGCCATATGCCAGGAATTAGAAATAAACCAGTGAGTCAACCCAGTAAACTATCTTCAAGGGCATCAACTGGTGTATACAGGCACATTGTATTGAATGATTGAAAGAAGATTACATATTTAGGACACTTACAACACATGGATCATATATTTTAGTGGTGGCACCTTTGTAGAAAGAATATTGGCTTAGGTGGAATACTTGTGTTGAGTGGCCTGTGTGGACCATTGTCATATTTTATATTAATAGAATTTCTGCCTCTTGCATTACGCTTTTGGAAGGTCCATCATAATGTGTTCCCCAAAGCCCTGGTAGTCTTATAAGAGGACAGAGCAAAAATGGTTCTGCTGTCATAGGGCGCTTCTGACACCTTTTGCTGGCAGCAGTCAACCTAACCAAGTGGTATCTTCCTTCCAGGAAGGAACCTCCTTATGGGTAGGTGAGTTGGAGGGTGAGAATGGAGGACACCTGAGTGATATACAGACAAGTGTAGTACTGCTCCTGTTTCACTATCTAATTGAGCAAGATATATTTGTCATTCCAGCTTTCTTTTTTTTTTTCCTTCTGCTTTTTTTTTCTTTTCTTTTCTTTTCTTTTTTTTTTTTTTTTGAGACAGAGTCTCACTCTGTCACCAGGCTGGAGTGCAGTAGTACAATCTCAGCTCACTGCAACCTCCGCCTCCCGGGTTCAAGCCATTCTCCTGCCTCAGCCTCTCGAGTAGCTGGGATTACAGGCGCACACCACCATGCCCAGCTAATTTTTGTATTTTTAGTAGAGACGGAGTTTCACCATGTTGGCCAGCATGGTCTCGATCTCTTGACCTCGTGATCCACCCGCCTCGGCCTCCCAAAGTGCTGGGATTAGAGGCGTGAGCCACTGCGCCCGACTGTTTTTTCTTTTGTAAAGAGATGAGGCCTCACTTTGCCACCCAGGCTGAAGTGCAATGGTACGATCATAGCTCACTGTAACCTTCAGGTCCTGGGCTCCAGTAATCCTCTCAAGTAGCTAGGACTACAGGTGTGCACTCACCATGCCTCATTCATTTTTTTTTTTTTTAAGAGGCAGTCTTGCTATGTTGTTGCTCAGGCTGGTGTCAAAATCCTAGCTTCAGTGATACTCCTGCATCAACCTCCTAGTCACTCAGCTTTCTTGAAATGATGTGGGAAGCTGAGGCGATCAGGTTGCTGTTGATACAGGCTAAAAGTAGACGATGATTAGTAGTCCTTCTCTAAGTAGTGGCATAAACAGTATAGGTAGTCAGGAATACTGACAACTCCCACTGTCTTCTAGACTCGGGAAGAACATCTTATGTTTCAAAACAGAAACTCACAACTCCTGAAAGAACTCATATTCCGTTGGAATAGAAAGAAGGTCTGTGTATAAGCACATAGACAAAGTACATACAAATAGAAAGTACAAATTACTTATTATTACCCAGAAATACAGTTTACTTTCTAATTATCGAATTAATTTTCCATGGCCTTTCCTAGTCGGGACAGTCTTCATGGACACATGAGTGACAGTTAAGAACTTGCATTTTTTTTTTTGAGACAGAGTCTCAGTCCGTTGCCAGGCTGGAGTGCAGTGGCACAATCTCGGCACTCTGCAACCTCTGCCTCCCAGGTTCAAGCAATTCTCCTGCCTCAGCCTCCCAAGTAGCTGGGATTACAGGCACGTGCCACCATGCCCAACTAATTTTTGTATTTTTAGTAGAGACGGAGTTTCACTACGTTGGCCAGCATGGTCTCGAACTCTTGACCTCGTGATCCACCCGCCTTGGCCTCCCAAAGTTCTAGGATTACAGGCATGAGCCACCGTGCCTGGCCAAACTTGCAATTTTTATATTGTCGTATGTATGATTTATTCAGCTACCCTTCCACTTATGTAGATGATTATTAGTTGTCCATTTGTCTAGTTTAGCTAAGAGAGTCAGGTTTGAGTTGCAGTTCTGTTCCTTAACAAACCGCATGACCTTAGTCAAGATATATAATGTCTTTTTGGTATTCAGTTAATCCTTTTTTTTTTTTCTTTTTTGAGATGGAGTTTCACTCTTGTTGCCTGGGCTGGAGTGCAGTGGCATGATCTTGGCTCACTGCAACCTCCGCCTCCTGGGTTCAAGTGATTCTCCTGCCTCAGCCTCCCGAGTAGCTAGGACTACAGGCACGCACCACCACACCCAGCTAATTACGTATTTTTCGTAGAGATGGGGTTTCACCATGTTTGGTCAGGCTGGTCTTGAACTCCCGACCTCAGATGATCTGCCTGCCTCGGCCTCCCAAAGTTCTGGGATTACAGGCGTGAGCCACCGCACCCAGCTGGTATTCACTTATTCTTAATATGGGTATTATATTGTCTACCTATATTATAGGTTGTGCCACAAGGCAAATGAGATAATACATGTAAAATCTCTCTGAAAACCATAAAGTCCTATACATGTCATTTCAGAGGGGATTGGCATGTGGCATACTATTTAGAGAGTGACTGATATTGATGATTTCTGAGCAGCTGGAAAAGTGGTCTATTGAGTAGAGATAGAGACCTCTCCCTACTTATAGCTTATATGTAGATGGTCCTTAAAGATTATAAGTACAATTTAAGAGTCAGCATCTAAATTAAAGGGCTATACCTAAAACAAGGGGCTGAACTGAATAAAATGAAGTTAACGGAAAAATGTGAGATGCAGCAAAGCTGAGAGAGGTGTATGGCTTGACAGCAATGTGGGTGAAAAGACCAAGGCTTAATGTGAGCAGACCTCACATGGAGTATGCAGTCCAGTCTTGTATACCTCAAATTATTGTGGATTCCCTACTGATTGTCCTTTGTTTGGGGGGATTTTTTTTTTTTCTTTACCAGGCCCGTCACCAAGAATTGCTGTCCCAGCAGCAACATTTCATTCTGGCCACCCAGTCAGCTCAGGCCTTCCTGGATCAGCATGGCCACAATCTCACACCTGAGGAACAACAGATGCTGCAAGAAAAGCTGGGAGAGCTAAAGGAGCAATATTCTACTTCCCTGGCCCAATCAGAGGCAGAACTGAAGCAGGTGCAGACACTTCAGGATGAGTTGCAGAAATTTCTACAGGATCATAGAGAGTTTGAAAGCTGGTTGGAACGATCTGAGAAAGAGCTGGAGAACATGCATAAAGGAGGCAGCAGCCCCGAGGCCCTTCCCTCCCTGCTGAAGCGGCAAGGAAGCTTCTCAGAGGATGTCATTTCCCACAAAGGAGACTTGAGATTTGTGACTATCTCAGGACAGAAAGTCTTGGACACGGAAAACAGTTTTAAGGAAGGCAAAGAACCATCAGAAATTGGAAACTTAGTAAAGGACAAGTTGAAGGATGCAACAGAAAGGTACACTGCTCTCCACTCAGAGGTAAGGGGGCAGTTCCTGGCATCCTTGTGAAACAATCATGGCAGCCTTCACACAATGTAGGTAGTGTCTGGAGCTCAGAATAAGAACGCCAGGACACAGTAGGAGAGCTGATTTATACTTGAACCATGGGCAGAAGGTCTTCACAAACAATGCAAAAAATGGAACATACATAGGTATTAGCCCAAAGGCCGGATAGCTAGCTAATACCTAATACCTAGCACTGGCAGGAGTATGTCACACTGATGATGAAGGTGGAAGTATTCACCTTCCTGTATCCTGACCAGCAGACTTGGGCTCCCAAGACACATAGCACACAGGGGAAATTTAAACCAACTGCACAGTTTTTATTTCTGGACAGAGCATCTAGGGTATATCCTTACCTTCCTTCCTATCTAAAGAACTTCCTCTTTCTTCTAAAGTTTAGAATCCAGTCAGCTCTTCTTACCTGTCTTATGCCTTCTGCCAACACTTCTAATCCCCAAGAAAAAACACTCTTTGCACTTCTTAACCCCTACCTTTGTCTGCAACATGCTGTTCATTTCTTTGGGGGCTTGTCATATATCTCATTAAATTTTCCTGGATATGTAAGAAGGTCGAGGTGAATAATATGGAGCAAACTGTGGGTACCCACACTTATAGATCATTGCTACCCATCTATCCATGTGTTCTGGCACTACCCTTATCTGAAGTTACAGTGAGTTCTCTGTAACAAAGCCAGGCCTCTTTCTTTGGGCAACTGCTGCCTTTGGCCTGACCTTGCTTAAGTCTGCTTACCTTCCTTTCTTTGGCACAGTGTACACGATTAGGATCTCACCTGAATATGCTGTTAGGCCAGTATCATCAATTCCAAAACAGTGCTGACAGCCTGCAGGCCTGGATGCAGACTTGTGAGGCCAATGTGGGGAAGCTCCTCTCAGATACAGTTGCCTCCGACCCTGGAGTTCTCCAGCAGCAGCTTGCAACAACAAAGGTAAGTCAGGATACAGGCTGTGTTGTGGTGTCAAGACCTTGTATTACATGGCGTAAAGTACCCCAAAATAAAGCAAATGCTTACATAAAATAAAGGCAGTAGTTGGGATGCCTTGGACGAGATCTGAGTGCTAAATACTTGCTTCTAATATTTATGGCTATGGGTAAACTTAGAATTTTTCTGTAAAGCTGTTCAGTAGCTCCGGATTCCTAGAATCAGCTTTGATTACTTACTTAGATGGTTTTTTTGTTTGTTTGTTTTTTTCATGGACAAGCAGCAGTTGCAGGAGGAATTGGCTGAGCACCAAGTACCTGTGGAAAAACTCCAAAAAGTAGCTCGTGACATAATGGAAATTGAAGGGGAGCCAGCCCCAGACCACAAGCATGTTCAAGAAACTACAGGTATAAAGCAGCAACAGTACAATAGTACTCCCTTAATTCCTAGTATGTGCCTCTGTTCTGCAATATGTCACATTGTGTTGTGCAAATATCTGTGGTGCCAGGCTAGAGGCTGAGAATGTAAACATGAGTAGACATAGATTGTCATCAAAGAGCTCATCCTCTAATGAACTTTATTCTTGCACCATTGAAGGACCTTCACAATCTGGCTTCAGTCCCTTTTCCCCAGGCATCTATCTTCTAGCCACACCTACTTCTTTTCTTTCCCAAGTAAACCACTTACATTGTATTACCCCTGAAGTTTTTCTTATTGCTTAGCTGCTAACATTTATTGGATGCTTACAAAGAGCATGGTGAAATCTTGCCTATGCTTCAAGATGTAGCCAAGAGTATATCATGGTGACTTTAGTTAATAACAGTATATCGTATACAGGCCAGGCGTGGTGGCTCACGCCTGTAATCCCAGCACTTTGAGAGGTGGGATTACAGCACTGTAATCCCACCCACCGAGGCAGGTGGACCACAAGGTCAGGAGATCGAGACCATCCTGGCCTACAAGGTGAAACCCCGTCTCTACTAAAAATACAAAAAATAAAAAAAATTAGCCGGACATGGTGGCAGGCACCTGTAATCCCAGCTACTCCGGAGGCTGAGGCAGGAGAATAGCGTGAGCCCGGGAGGTGGAGCTTGCAGTGAGCTGAGATTGCGCCACTGCACTCCAGCCTGGGCAACAGAGCGAGACTCTGTCTCAAAAAAAAAAAAAAATCTATCTATATATATATATATCTCGTATGCTTGAAAATTGCTACGAGTGTATATTGTAAGTGTTTTCACCACAAAAAACTGATAAGTATGTGAGGTAATGCGTATGTTAAATAGCTTGACTTAGCCATTCCACTCCTTAAAAGAAATGAAAGATAATTATTCTTCCTTCTGGGCTTCTCAAGGACAGTACTTCTAGTATTAATATACCACTTAAGATTTTATTTTTATCATTGATTTTGATGTGTCTTCCTCTGCCTATGCTCTGTTTCAAAGTCTTTAAGTTGTAGATGTCAGATAAGATACTTAAGTATCTTTAGTCCTCAGCATCTAGTACAATTTCTGGTTTTTTGTATGCGGTAAATAAATAATGCTTATTGAACTTGGCTCTAATACTAATTCATTTCAAGCTTATTTCTTCCATTGGTCTTAATGTCAATTATTATTACAATTACTATGTTCAATGTAGGACTGGCATGGTGGCTCATGCCTGTAATCCAGGCACTTTAGGAGGCTGAAGCAGGAAGATTGCTTGAGGCCAGGAGTTCAAGACCAGCGTGGGCAACATATTGAGACCACATCCCTATAAAAAAATTGATAATAGTAAAGATTTTAAATGAGCAATTTAAATACAGTCTTTAAAAGCATAATACAAAAATTGTCTCCACTCTTTCTTTTCATGGCCTGATTTTTCAGATTCCATACTCAGCCACTTCCAAAGCCTCTCCTATAGCCTGGCTGAGCGATCTGCTCTGCTGCAGAAAGCAATTGCCCAATCTCAGAGTGTCCAGGAAAGCCTGGAGAGCCTGTCACAGTCTATTGGGGAAGTTGAACAAAACCTGGAAGGGAAGCAGGTGGCATCACTCTCATCAGGAGTCATCCAGGAAGCCTTAGCCACAAATATGGTAAGACCTGTGTCCCAAGAGCTAGCGGAGAGGGTATGTTTGCTATGTGCCATCATTATATAATGTTAAAAAGGTAACAAGACAGAACTTAACATCTGCGAATCATCTAATAAGATTTAGAAATGATAACTAATCCATGTAAAGATATTTCTACCCAGTTGAGCTGGAATGAAAGTGGTGATAGCAAAGTCATGTGGTAGAAGGAGTGGAGAGCTAAGGGGATGAAATGTGTGGTCTTCTGAAGGCTCAGTTGCAGTCCTCCAGTCCCCCTTGTGAGATAGCATATAGTTATTAGTTTGTGGCTCAGATGTCCTGGAATAAGTGAGCCAAGAGCTGACAGACGTGTTCTTCATGACAGAAATTGAAGCAGGACATTGCTCGGCAAAAGAGCAGCTTGGAGGCCACCCGTGAGATGGTGACCCGATTCATGGAGACAGCAGACAGTACCACAGCAGCAGTGCTGCAGGGCAAACTGGCAGAGGTGAGCCAGCGGTTCGAACAGCTCTGTTTACAGCAGCAAGAAAAGGAGAGCTCCCTAAAGAAGCTTCTGCCCCAGGCAGAGATGTTTGAACATCTCTCTGGTAAGCTGCAGCAATTCATGGAAAACAAAAGTCGGATGCTGGCCTCTGGAAATCAGCCAGATCAAGATATTACACATTTCTTCCAACAGATCCAGGTGAGGATATATCTGCCATGTTAGCAGAATAAAGGGGAGAGAAGGGCCGGGAGAGAACCAGCATTTACTGAGCACATACTACGTCAGTCAGTATACTGGAAACTTGACCTGCATTATCTTTGGGAATTATTACAGTGATCCTGTAAACTAGGTATCATTTGTCCATTTTTTAACCAACACAGTCAATATTTATTTTTCACTCTTATTACATGTTCAACCCAAATCAGCGGAGCCACTCAGCTCATCATAGTCACTCAAGGGATGCAGATTGATGGAGATTTCATCCTGATAAAAGCTTTCATGATTACTGCTTCAGTGGGAAAAGGGCATATTTTATCTATTTACATTTTATTAGTCAAATCACTTTCCACAAAACCACCTACACCTTTCAAGAGGGTGAGGAAATGTAATCTCACCACGTACCTAGAAGGTGCAAAGCTAGAAATATTTGGTAAAAAGTATTAACAACTACCACAGATATATACCCAGAAGTAGAATTGCCAAGTCATAGTATATGCATATATTAATTTAATTTGACTCAGTAGTGCCCAATTTAAGCTCCAGAATGGCTGTACCAGCACACATTCCCACCCGTAGTACTTCAGCATTCCTATATCTCTGCATTGCTGCCTTCGCTTTTTCCAGCTTTCTAACATTTTCCGTATTAAAGTGGAATCTCATTGTTTGGTTTTGTTTGCTCTCCTTTTTGCTTTGAATGATTTCAAACTTTACAGAAAAGCAGAAGGAATGGTCCATTAAACACCAGCATACTCTTCATCTAGATTCACCAGTTGCTAATTGTTTTCCCTCTGTTATAAAAATATGAGAGTATCATTATGGGCTTCTATATTTGGTATTACCATTATTCTTTATGATACTTAACGTTTTCCCAAATGTGGTCAGTGGGAGCCCCTTCAAGCTGTCTCCTGTGGCTTTTTTTTTTTTTTTTAATAATTTCACATTGCTATATTTTATATTCAAGTAAGTTACAGCAGACATGTACTAAATTGAAAGTACAAATGGGAACAGATAAAACTTTTTTTCCTGTGGCTTTTTGACATGTCTTCCTCAGCATAAGAGCACTCAGTCTAGTTTCAACTCAATACCATAGGAATCTTCCTCCTTTCCACATTTATATCTTCCTTTCCTGTAGGGAGAACCCTAGTTCTCAGCAACAACTTCAATATATTTACTTATTTGTTTTATTCTACAATAAATATAAGATAGTTTTAGAATTACACTAGTATTTCTACCAATAACAAACCTGCTAAATAAAATTGAATATTTCTTTGGATTTGTTTTAGTCCTTAGCCTATGACCCACTGTGTACTGTATTCAAAAATTATCTGAATTATTTTTTCTGTAATTTCATATATAATTAGATTTGTTTCTATTTGTATTCAACTTTAGGACTTTATTTTTCTATCTTTGTTGATTAAACTTATTTTTAAATATGTAAAGCATTAACATAGCTCAAAAGTTAAAACTATTCAAAAAGTTATACTCAAGGTATAGGAAGTGAATAAGGATACATTCTCAGTGTCTTTCCTGTCTCTTCCGTCCCATTTTCACCCATCCCCAAAGTAACACATTTCAGGTTTATTTTTTTCTATTTCTTTTTACCAAAATGAACATACACACACATTCTTATTTCCCCTTCTTCCTTACAAAAAAGAAGGGTATATTACGTAATCCTTTGCTTTTTTACTTAATATGTCTTGGAAATCACTTAATATGGATTCACAGACATCTTCATTTTTTAAACCATACATTCATTGTGTAGAAGAATTATAGTTTAATCAACAAGACTCTTTTTTTTTTTTTTTTTGAGACAGAGTCTTACTCTGTGCCCTGTAGCCCAGACTGAAGTGCAGTGGCACGATCTTGTCTCACTGTAACCTCAACCTCCACCTCCTGGGTTCAAGCGATTCTCCTGCCTTCGCCTCCCAAGAAGCTGGGATTATAGGCGCCTGTCACCATGCCTGGATAGTTTTTTTGTATTTTTATTAGAGATGGGGTTTCACCATGTTGGCCAGGCTGATCTCCAACTCCTGACCTCAGGTGATCTGCCTGCCTCGGCCTCCCAGAGGGATTACACGCGTGAGCCACCACACCTGGCCAACAAGACTTATACGTGTGGACATTTCAGTTGTTGTTTCCGAAATTGTGCTATTACAACTGAATAACTGTGTGTATTTTTCCCTATCAGAGTAAGTTCCTAGAGTGAAGTTGTTGCATTAAAGAGTAAATACATGTGTAGTTTTGTTAGAAATAGCCAAATTCCCCTCCTTTGAGATTTCACCGTTTCGCATTCCCACCAGCAGTGTATTAGAGTACCTGTTTCCCCTACAGCCTCACCAACAAAATTTATTACCAAGCTTTTAAGTTTTTTCTGGTGTGATTGGTAAAACATGATATGTGAATGTGGTTTTAATTTTTATTTCTCTTATAAGCGAGGTTGAGTATATTTTTACATTTAAGAGTCATTTATTTGTGAACTATCTGTTCATGCATTTTGTCCTTTTTTGGTCAAGATTTTTGGTCTTCTCTCGAGTTTTAGAGTTTTAAAAATTTTTTTAGAGTTCTTATATATTAGAGAGATTAATTCTTTATCTGTGATACGTTAGAAATATTGTTTCCCAGTTTGTGCTTTTGACTTATGGTGTTTTTTGACATGTAAATGTGGAATTTTTGTTCTAAACAGAAGATTTTATCAGTGTTTTATTAAATACGTATTTTCAGTCAAAGTTTGAAAGATTTTTGTCACACCCAGGTTATGAAAAAAATTATTCATGCTTTGTTCTAAAACTTGTTTTAATTTTTTTTACATTTGAATCTTTTAACAATTTAAGCTTATTCTGAAGTACGAATCATGTTTATCTTTTTGTATCATGTCTATCTAGTTGTTCATAATACAGGTTGAGTGTCCCTAATCCAAAATTTGAAATGCTCCAAAATCTGAAACTTTTTTTTTTTTTTTTTGAGGCGGAGTCTTGCTCTGTCGCCTAGGCCGGAGTGCAGTGGCATGATCTCAGCTCACTGCAAGCTCCGTCTCCCGGGTTCATGCCATTCTCCTGCCTCAGCCTCCCAAGTAGCTGGGACTACAGGTGCCCACCACCATGCCCAGCTAATTTCTTTTTGTATTTTTAGTAGATGGGGTTTCGCCGGGTTAACCAGGATGGCTACGATCTCCTGACCTTGTGATCCACCTGCCTCGGCCTCCCAAAGTGCTGGGATTACAGGTGTGAGCCACCGTGCCCGGCCCAAAATGAAACTTTTTGAGAGCTGACGTGACACTCAGAGGTCATGCTCAAAGGAAAGACTCATTGGAGCACTTCAGATTTCAGAGCTTCAGATCAGGGATGCTCAACTGCTAAGTATAATGCAAATATTCCAAAATCTGGAAGAGTCTGGAATTCAAAACACTTCCGGTCCCAAGCATAAAGGATATCCAACCTATAACATTTATTTGAAAAGTCCATCTTTTCCCCAAACTTAAGAAACCATCTTCATCATATACCTAATTTTTATATGTCTTTGAGTCTATTTCTGGATTTTCTTTTTTTTCTTTCTTTTTTGTTTTTTTAAGAATGGGGTCTTGTTCTGTCACCCAGGCTGGGGTGCAGTGGTGTGATCTCAGCTCACTGCTCGTCTTTCTATTCATGTACCAGAGCATACTATTTTAATTATAGAGGCTTTATGGTATATTTTAATGTGTGGTAGAGAGCTAGTCCTCCTCATTTTTTTTCTTGCAAAATTTTTCATAGGTATATTTGCGCATTTATTTTTCTATGTGAATTTAGGAATCACCTTTATTAGTTATAGAGAAAAAAACTTGTTAGCATTTTTATTTGGGTCACACTAAATGTATTTATTCACACAAATGCATATACATACATAGGCAAATACATATGCATACACTTTATGGATGTGTTTCCATCTAGTCAGATCTGCTTTTGTGTTTTTTAGGAGTGTTTTTGATTTTTTTGTTCTTTTTTGTTTTGAGATGGGGTCCTGCTCTGTTGCCCAGGCTGGAGTTCAGTGGCATGATCATAGCTCACTACAGCCTCAACTCTTGGGCTCAAGTGATTACCAGGGGTCTCAGCCTCCCCAGCAACTGGGATTACAAGCAAAAGCCACTGTACCCAACTTCAGAAATGTTTTAAAATTTAGATTTTATGTTTCTTGTTAGTTGATTACAAAGATTGAGCCTTTTGTCTTGCTATTGTAAGTTGAAGTTTTCTTTATTGATTTTTGTGTGTTAATTTTATATCCTACTACCTTACTTAACTTCCTCGTCCTTTGATTTCATTGTATTGTTGATTATCTTGGGTTTTACAAATACACTTTTTTTTTTTTTTTTTTTTTTGAGACAGAGACTTGCTCTGTTACCCAGGCTGGAGTGCTGTGGCACAATCTCGGCTCACTGCAATCTCCACCTCCTGGGTTCAAGCAATTTCCAGCTAATTTTTGTGTTTTTAGTAGAGACAGGTTTCACCACGTTGGCCAGACTGGTCTTGAACTCCTGAACTCAAGTGATCCTCCCTCCTCAGCCTCCCAAAGTGCTAGGATTACAAGAATGAGCCACCACGCCTGGCCTTTTTTTTTTTTTTTTTTTTTTTGAGACAGAGTCTTACTCTGTTGCCCAGGCTGGAGTGCAGTGGCACAATCTTGGCTCACTGCAACCTCCTCCTCCCAAATTGAAGTGATTCTTCTGCCTTAGCCTCCCAAGCAGCTGGGACTACAGGAGTGTGCCATCATGCCTGGCTAATTTTTATATTTTTAGTGGAGATGGGGTTTCACCACATTGGCCAGTCTGGTCTCAAACTCCTGACCTCAAGTGATCAGCCTGCCTTGGCCTTCCAAAGTGCTGGGATTACAGGTGTGAGCCACTGTGCCCGGCCCTACAAATATACTTTCATGTAATCTACAAATACAGTTTTATCTCTTCTTTTTCAATTCTTATTCCACAGATTGTTTTCTCTTAATTGTATTGGCTTTTTTAATTATTAAATTAACTTTTTTTAAAAAAATAGAGATGGAGGCCGGGCGCGGTGGCTCATGCCTGTAATCCCAGCACTTTGGGAGGACGAGGCAGGTGGATCACAAGGTCAGGTGATAGAAACCACCCTGGCGAACATGGTGAAACCCCGTTTCTACTAAAAACACAAAATACTAGCCGGGCGTGGTGGCGGGTGCCTGTAGTCCCAGCTACTCGAGAGGCTGAGGCAGGAGAATGGTGTGAACCCGGGAGGCGGAGGTTGCAGTGAGCGGAGATAGCGCTACTGCACTCCAGCCTGGGCAACAGAGCCAGACTTTGTCTCAAAAAAAAAAAAAAAAAAATAGAGATGGAGTTTTGCCATGTTGCCCAGGGTGGTCTTGAACTCGTGGGCTTAAAGTGATCCACCTACCTTGGCCCCCAAAAGTTCTGGGGATTATAGGCGTGTGCCACTGCGCCTGGCTGATATCTTAAGTACAATGTTAAATAATAGTGGAGATAGTGTGTTTACCCCCATTTTATAGAAGAGACCATGAAGCTTAGAGTAGTTTAGTAGCTTAAGATCACAAGTTAGTAAGTGGCAAAGTGTGATTGAATATCAGGTCTATTTGACTCCTAAAACTTTCATTCTTTACATCCTGTCATGGTACCTCCCAAGTCTTTGAACATTTGTTTAGAGGAGACAAAACTACCCACTCTCCAGTGAATTGAAGATGTCCTACATATTTATCAGATTTTTTTTTTTTTTTTTTTGAGACAGAGTCTCGCTCTGTCACCCAGGCTGGAGTGCAGTGGCCAGATCTCAGCTCACTGCAAGCTCCGCCTCCTGGGTTCACGCCATTCTCCTGCCTCAGCCTCCCGAGTAGCTGGGACTACAGGCGGCCGCCACCTCGCCCGGCTAGTTTTTTGTATTTTTTTAGTAGAGACGGGGTTTCCCCGTGTTAGCCAGATGGTCTCGATCTCCTGACCTCATGATCCGCCCGTCTTGGCCTCCCAAAGTGCTGGGATTACAGGCTTGAGCCACCGCGCCTGGCCTATCAGATTTTTTAAATTGGGCTTTTTAATACAAAAAAAATTAGCCAGGCGTGGTGGCAGGAGCCTGTAATCCCAGCTGCTCGCAATACTGAGGCAGGAGAATCGCTTGAACCGGGGAGGTGGAGGTTGCAGTGAGCCAAGATAGTGCCATTGCACTCCAGCCTGGGTAACACGAGTGAAACTCTGTCTCAAAAGAAAAAAAAAAGTTTAGTTTTGTTTTTAAACTTTTCACTGAGTTACATATTTATTGTTTTGATCTAGCATTTGACCTGGCAAGCATACCTCTTTCCTTCTTTTTAGAGTATATTTATAAGGATTAGAGGATTTAATACATATCCTTGTTTTCTTGACAGGAACTCAATTTGGAAATGGAAGACCAACAGGAGAACCTAGATACTCTTGAGCACCTGGTCACTGAACTGAGCTCTTGTGGCTTTGCACTGGACCTGTCCCAGCATCAGGACAGGGTACAGAACCTCAGAAAAGACTTCACAGAGCTACAGAAGACAGTTAAAGAGAGGTGAGTTATCACTTGTGTTGGTCAGCATTGGGGAACTATTTTTTCTTATTATGGAGTGAAATGATCTTTTCTCTTTTCTTCCTTTACCAGAAAAGATGGCATCTAAAACTCTACTACTGAGTCATAGGAGGGTGAAAAGTGCCGTTTTTTAGGCAAAGCTACCAATCTACTTGATGCTTAGTGGTTTTTCTTTTTTCTTTCCTTTTTTTTTTTTTTCTGAGATAGAGTCTCACTGTCACCCAGGCTGGAGTGCAGTGGTGCTATCTCGGCTCACTACAACCTCCATCTCTTGGGTTCAAGTAATTCTTCTACCTCAGCTTCCTGAGTGGCTAGGATTACAGGTGCCCACCACCATGCCCAGCTAATTTTTGCATTTTTAGTAGAGACAGGGTTTCACCACGTTGGCCAGGCTGGTCTCGAACTCCTGACCTCAGGTGATTGACCCGCCTCAGCCTCCCAAAGTGCTGGGATTACAGGCATGAGCCACCACACCCAGCCACTTAGTGGTTTTTCTAATAGTAGCTAACAGAAAATAGGGATGAGTTCCTTCTCTTTGTGATCAGAAGCCTAGGCCACTTGGACCAAACAGAACAAATTTGAGGCAGCAAGTAAGATTATAGAATAATTTTGAAAGAAGAGAAAAATTGGAAGAGACTTCCTAGACATAATTAAGGGTTATGTTGGCACTCCCTTGGCTTTTTTTTTTTTTTTTTTTTTTTTTTTAAGATACAGGGTCTTGCTATGTTGACCAGGCTAGTTGTGAGCTCCTGGCCTCATCGATCCTACTGCCTTGGCCTCCCAACATGCTGGGTGGGATTATATACCATGCCCAGCCCTGCTGCTTGTTTTGACCACATTTAAGTTGCTGTTTTAGAGGAGTATCTGGATTCTTCTTTCAAGGCAAACAAGGGAGTATATGATAAGGCTGGCTGATTTTGGTCCCTGTTGAAAAGCCATGGTTCCCCACTGGACAGCCTCACATGGATTTAAGAACATGAACAAGACTTCTTATCTCAGTTTAGCCATAAATATGTTCTTGATTTAGCAGATAACTGCCTTAGTGATTAGAAGAAAAGAGTCGCTCAAACCAACATTATTAGCAGCAGGTTATCTAATGGAGAGGATGGGGACAAAGGTGAAGAAAGCTTTTGTTTTTCTTCCCCTATACTGAGGGCCTTTTTACTGTATGAGGAATCAGGATTTCTGAATTGACATCTGTCTGATAGATATGGCCATTTCCAAAACTTTCCTTTTGATTTAGTTTATTCATTGGCGTGATTAATCTAGAACTAATCACCTAACTTCTGTGAGCCTCAGTTTCAGCACCTTCCTTGCTAAAGCAATCAGCATTTGAATTGGTCCTTGAAAGAGTCAAATAGCTAAAATGTAGCATGGCTGGAATCGAGATCCAAAGCCTGCATTCTTTCCATTGTATCACGGTACCTAAATAGCAGCCTCCCTTTAGTTTTTCTCACTTTCACTTTAGCCTGGAGTAAGATTGAAGACTTCTTTCCTCAGAAATGTCCAAACAAGGGCAATATATTCCTGAGTTTGGTACTCTTTAACATTATATGTGGTTGTTCAGCCAAACCTGCTGTGGAAAAGATTATGAGAAAGAAAGGCCATGTTAAGTAACTGATGTCTGGAGTCACAGAATGAGCTAGTCTTAGCTCAAGTTGACTTTATAAAACTTAGTCTGGCAAGTAACAAAACTGCTTCATTGACAGAGAGAAAGATGCATCATCTTGCCAGGAACAGTTGGATGAATTCCGGAAACTGGTCAGGACCTTCCAGAAATGGCTGAAAGAAACTGAAGGGAGTATTCCACCTACAGAAACTTCTATGAGTGCTAAAGAGTTAGAAAAGCAGATTGAACACCTGAAGGTAGGTGAACAAAGGGACTCCAAGAATTGGAATAGGCACTGGTTTGAATACTTGTATTAACTGGCCTCCAGCTGTGGTGGGGAAATGTATGAGAAATCCAAGTTGTTACTCTGCATCAGAACAGAAATTCCTCCATTTTCTTTATGTGGTAACAATCTACCCATAGTCTTTGAGAAGCATACACTCTCTTTGTATGTTTGAGAATTAGACAAATATATTTGAGCAAGTAACCAGATAATATTATCAGGAAATTGAGGATAGAAGAACTAGTACTACTTCAGCTAATAAAGGAAAAGCTAGAATCAGATGGTTGGAAGGTACCTTCAAGGATGGGACCAACATTCCTCCCATTCCCTGCAAAATTCCTTCTGTACTGTCTTTGATCCGTAATCATCCAGCCTCTGCTTATACCTCTAACCTGAGTCTTCCTTTTGTTGAAATAAGCCAAATATGCCTCTAACTGTCATGCACTTATGCTTATTTTCTCAGTAAAGCACACTTTATCTTGAGCAGATGAAAGAGAATAGTTTGATTGCTTTCACAGAGCTGGTGCCAGGAGCGTTTGCTGTTGGGAATTCCCTAGGACAGAGCTTTCCCAACATTTTTGTTTCACAGTGCCCATGGTGTTTTAAGAAATTTGTCATGGCACCTCAAGGCCAAAAAAAAAAAAAGAAACAAAACAAAACAAAAAAACTCCTAATACTTCTACTTGCTAAGAAGTTAGGTCCAAAGAACTTAGTAGTTGTTCATATGGTGTTCAACAGATGTCACAACTGTATTTTCCTCAAAAATGTAAAATATTCTGTGAGTCAAGTCACAGTTTGGGGACTGTGGCTCTTCAGAATCAAGAGTGATTAATGTCCAGGCGCAGTGGCTCACGCCTGTAATCCCAGCACTTTGGGAGGCCGAGGTGGGTGGATCACAAGGTCAGGAATTCAAGATCAGCCTAGCCAAGATGGTGAAACCCCATCTCTACTAAAAATACAAAAATTAGCTGGGCATGGTGGCGGGCACTTGTAATTCCAGCTACTTGAGAGGCTGAGGCAAAGAATTGCTTGAACTGGGGAGGCGGAGGTTGCAGTGAGCTGAGATGGCGCACTGTACTGCAGCCTGGGCGACAGAGAGTGAGACTCTGTCTCAAAAAAAAAAAAGTGATTAGTTAAGGAACTGACAAGCAGTGACCAAGGGTCAGTTTGAAATGAGGCAATATGAGTAGGGCTCTGTGCCTTTCTCTGCAGCTTAAAGTCAAAAGCAAACTAAGTAGATTGTCAGGGATATTCAGTATGGAGGAGGGCATTGAAGGCTAGAATGGTGTCCTTGCTCTGAAAGGAGTAAAATCCTACAACTATGGCAGGAGACATCTTGGAGACTTAACATGATGTGGTACTTTTGTCTTAGAGCAAATGCCATTGTTTCCTAATGGATTTCTATGGTACTTGGATGTTTGATTTCAAACCCAATATAAAGTTTCCTTAATAAATGCAAAGTATAGCCTATGATTCTATATATTTTTCTGTACCTCAATATCTAGCTCCTCATTTATCCTCCAGTTACTATTTCTTTTTTCATCTTTATATGCATGTTGTTCCCTCTTGTCAGTCTGGCAAACTCTTATCTTACTTTTTTTTTTTTTTTTTTTGAAGACAGAGTCTCACTCTGTTGTCCAGGCTGGGGTGCCATGGCACGATCTCAGCTCACTGCAACCTCTGCCTCCCAGGTTCAAACAACTCTCCCATCACAGCCCCCTGAGTCGCTGGGATTACAGGCACCTGCCACCATGCCTGGCTAATTTTTTTTTTTGTATTTTTAGTAGAGACAGGGTTTCACCATGTCAGCCAGTCTGGTCTTGTACTCCTGACCTCAAGTAATCTGCCCGCCTCAGCCTCCCAAAGTGCTGGGATTACAGGCGTGAACCACGATGCCCAGCCATTATCTTAACTCAAAGCTTTCCTTCCTCTAGACAGAATTAGATAGAACTCCTCTTGTGCTCTTGGAATTCACAGACTGTCCATAATACTATAATAGCATTTATCACATTATAATGCAACTGATAATCTGAGCTTCTGATTTTAGAAATTGTGTCATAATTCTATTTTATACCCCAGTGCTTGGCATGCTACCAGGCATATAGTAAATATTCAATAGATGTTTGATAAATGAATAAATAAATCAGAAGGATGGTCTCTTAATGCTTGTCAAAACACTAGGGAGTATATATAGAATTGGTGTCCCTACTTATGAGGAAAAAGCCCCAGATATTACATTTAGCCATTTTCTTCTTTAAACAGAGTCTACTAGATGACTGGGCAAGTAAGGGAACTCTGGTGGAAGAAATCAATTGCAAAGGTACTCCTTTAGAAAATCTCATCATGGAAATCACAGCACCTGATTCCCAAGGCAAGACAGGTGAGTACGGGCTCTTCAAAATATAGTGAATAAAAATTGCTCTTTGCTTTTGGCCTTTGGAGATGCCTCTTTATACAATTAAAGTGAAAATCAAGGTTGGGTATGAAAACAAAGTGCATCCCCAAAGCAGTCTTCCCCTGCAACCTGACCTGTCACCCCTTTTGCTATATAACATTGCTTCATTTTGCAAAATTCCTTCCCATGATAGGAAAAGTAAATGAACTAGTTGGCCCACTTAGAACTATCAGATGGCTGGGTGCAGTGGCTCACACCTGTAATCCCAGCACTTTGGGAGGCCAAGGCGGGCAGGTCACAAGGTCAAGAGATCGAGACCATCCTAGCTAACACAGTGAAACTACAAAACTCTCTACTAAAACTACAAAAAAGAAAAAAAAACTAGCCGGGCATGGCGGTATGCGCCCATAGTCCCAGCTACTCGGGAGGCTGAGGCAGGAGAATGGCGTGAACCCGGGAGACAGAGCTTGCAGTGAGCCCAGATCACGGCACTGCACTCCAGCCTGGGCGACAGAGCAAGACTCCTTCTCAAAAAAAAAAGAACTCTGAGAGGCAGAGCTTGCAGTGAGCCGAAATCATGCCACTGCACTCCAGCCTGGGCGGCAGAGCGAGACTCCATCTCAACAAAAAAAAAGAACTATCAAATGAACATAGAATAATTAAAATAAGATTTTCATCTTGAGAATTTCCCTTTTTTGAACGTGTAAATGGGATGAGTATGCATCATCTTTAAACTTGGGTACTGGCCAGGCACGAAGTCAGGAGATCAAAACCAGCCTGGCAACATGGTGAAACCCTGTCTCTACTAAAAATACAAAAATTAGGCAGGGTGCGGCGGCTCACACCTGTAGTAATCCCAGCACTTTGGGAGGCCAAGGTGGGTAGACCACGAAGTCAGGAGATTGAGACCATCCTGGCTAACACAGTGAAACCCCGTCTCTACTAAAAACACAAAAAATTAGCCAGGCATGGTGGCCGGTGCCTGTAGTCCCAGCTACTCAGGAGGCTGAGGCAGGAGAATGGTGTGAACCCAGGAGGTGGAGCTTGCAATGAGCCGAGATCACGCCACTGCTCTCCAGCCTGGGCAACAGACAGAGTGAGACTCCGTCTCAAAAAAAAAGTACAAACATTAGCCAGGCATGGTGATATGCGCCTGTAGTCCCAGCTACGGGGGAGTCTGAAACATGAGAATAGCTTGAACCTGGTAGATGGAGGTTTCATTGAGCCGCGATGGTGCCTGCACTCTAGCCTGGGCAACAGACAGAGCAAGATACCGTCTCAAAAAAAAATTGGGCAAGCCTGGATAGGTATGAGTGTGATATCCAGGAAGAAGCAAGTATTTATAAGTCAGTATTGGGCCGGGCGTGGTGGTTCATGCCTGTAATCTCAGCACTTTGGGAGGCCTAGGTGGGCTGATCACTTGAGGTCGGGAGTTCAAGACCAGCCTGGCCAACATGGTGAAACCTTGTCTCAACTAAAAATATAAAAATGAGCCAGGCCTGGTGACTCGTGCCTGTAATCCCAGCTATTCGGGAGGCTGAGGCAGGAGAATCACTTGAACCTGGGAGGCAGAGGTTGCAATGAGCTGAGATTGTGCCACTGCACTCCAGCCTGGGCGACAGACCAAGACCCCATTTCAAAAAAAAAAAAAAAAAGAAATCAGTACTTCAAAGGGGGTACAAAGATTGTGCTCACATGTGTATATAATCTTTCACTGCAAATTAAGTCCTTGAGGCAAAATCTAATATGAAGGCCAGGCACAGTGGCTCACGCCTGTAATCACAGCACTTAGGGAGGCCAAGGCAGGCGGATCACGTGAGGCCAGGAGTTTGAGACCAGCTTGGCCAACATGGTGAAACTCCGTCTCTACTAAAATACAAAAATTAGCCAAGTATGGTGGCTTGCACCTGTAATCCTAGCTACTCGGGAGGCTGATGGGGGAGAATTGCTTGAACCCGGGAGGCAGAGGTTGCAGTGAGCCCAGATCGCGCCACTGTACTCCAGCCTGTGTGACAGAGCGAGACTGTGTCTCAAAAAAAAAAAAAAATCTCATATGAGTTCTCAGTCACTTGCTCGTTGTTAATTGAGATCCCATAGATTTTATTACTAGTCTATGATAGTGCACTCCTGTAGTCACTTAACGAGTAAAGGAAAAATTTATTTGCTTTCTGAAAATGTGCACTTTTCTATAGTATTCTAAAGTTAAAAGATATTTTGGAACTATCCACAAGTGACAACATTTTAGGGAATTGGTGATATAACAACCTCTACGTCCATTGACTTATTCGTTTGTGACTAGATCAGAGTCAGCAAACTTTTTCTTTTTTTTTTTTTTTTTTTTTTTTTTTTTTGAGACGGAGTCTCGCTCTGTCACCCAGGCTGGAGTGCTGTGGCCAGATCTCAGCTCACTGCAAGCTCCGCCTCCCGGGTTCCCGCCATTCTCCTGCCTTAGCCTCCCGAGTAGCCGGGACTACAGGCACCCGCCACCTCGCCCGGCTAGTTTTTTGTATTTTTTAGTAGAGACGGGGTTTCACCGTGTTAGCCAGGATGGTCTCCATCTCCTGACCTCGTGATCCGCCCGTCTCGGCCTCCCAAAGTGCTGGGATTACAGGCTTGAGCCACCGCGCCCGGCAGCAAACTTTTTCTATAAAGGGCCAGATAGTAAATATTTTAGGCTTGCAGGGTATATGGTCTCTGTCACAGTTGTATACCTACCTCTGCCATTGTAACAAAAGCAGCCAAAGACAATACATTAATAGAAATGAGTGGTTGTGGCTGTATTCCAGTAAAACTTTGTTGAAACAGATGAAGGACCAGATTTGGCTGGTGAGCTATAGTTTACTGACTCGTAGACTAGATCATTTTAAAAAAGAGAGAGAAAAAACAGAAATGTCATATAGAACAGAAATTTCATGTAGAAAAACAGAAAGCTCATATAGAACCCTACTACAGGGCCGGGCGCGGTGGCTCAAGCCTGTAATCCCAGCACTTTGGGAGGCCGAGACGGGCGGATCACGAGGTCAGGAGATCGAGACCATCCTGGCTAACATAGTGAAACCCTGTCTCTACTAAAAATACAAAAAATTAGCTGGGCGTGGTAGTGGGCACCTGTAGTCCCAGCTACTCAGGAGTCTTAGGCAGGAGAATGGCTTGAACCCGGGAGGCGGAGCTCGCAGTGAGCCGAGATTGCACCACTGCACTCCAGCCTGGGAGACAGAGTGAGACTCTGTCTCAAAAAATAAATAAATAAATAATAAAAAATTTTAAAAAAAAAAACATTTTGTTGGCATAAGTTTCCCTTATACGTTATTTTATAGCATTTATCTGTAATGAAATCCATCAGTAAGAATATTGAGACTACCTCAATGCATATAAAAATTTGAAAAGGAAGATTATTGGATGACAGCTTCACCATCTTATTTATTTATTTGTTTGTTTGTTTGTTTATTTTTTGAGACGGAGTCTCGCTCTGTCGCCCAGGCTGGAGTGTAGTGGCGCGATCTCTGCTCACTTCAAGCTCCGCCTCCTGGGTTCATGCCATTCTCCTGCCTCAGCCTCCCGAGCAACTGGGACTACCGGCGCCCGCCACCACGCCTGGCTAATTTTTTGTATTTTTAGTAGAGACGGGGTTTCACCATGCTAGCCAGGATGGTCTCAATCTCCTGACCTTGTGATCTGCCTTTCTCAGCCTCCCAAAGTGCTGGGATTACAGTCATGAGCCACCGGGCCCAGCCTATCTAATTTATTTCTAAATTTTGTTTGGTTTCATTGTATCCAGAAAATATGGTTCACACATATTAAGTATTTGCAAATGATGACAAATGTTTTTAAAAGTTGACTTCACAGTATCATAACAGGCTTTGATTGAATTGAGCTAGAGACTTGAAAGTGATGTAATAAGAAATGATTGTTTCAAAGTTAAATCACTAAGAATATTTAATGAGGGCTCTTACACATAGAAAACACTTAAGACTTGGCCGGGCGCGGTGGCTCACGCCTGTAATCCCAGCACTTTGGGAGGCCGAGGCGGGCGGATCACAAGGTCAGGAGATCGAGACCACGGTGAAACCCCGTCTCTACTAAAAATAGAAAAAATTAGCCGGGCGCAGTGGCGGGCGCCTGTAGTCCCAGCTACTCGGGAGGCTGAGGCAGGAGAATGGCGTGAACCCGGGAGGCGGAGCTTGCAGTGAGCCGAGATTGCGCCACTGCACTCCAGCCTGGGCGACAGAGCGAGACTCCGTCTCAAAAAAAAAACAACAAAAAAAAAAAAAAAAAAAAAGAAAGAAAACACTTAAGACTGACATTGAGGACAAAAACTGTCCAACTGACTTGAAGTGTTAGGAATTATATTATTACACAATTCTGTCCCAGTGAGAACTGTGTAGATGTACAGAGAGCAAGCTGTGTTATATTTTTGGTCGTGTTATTTAATGTATTACACATATGCTATAGATGTTTTTCTTTGTATAGTATACATGAGTGAACATGGACAGGTTTGAATATCATAAATTGCTGGTGAAGAGCTACCACCTTTCCAATCAGGGACACTCAAAAATAAGTTAAAATAGATGCTTAGACGTGTCAGGAGCTGTTTTACTTTCCCCGGAAAAGCAGCATAATTGGTTTTATCTGGTGGGTTAAGGTGTAGAATTCAGCATAATTGAACATGCGTGTTTTATTATCATTTCTAAGTAGTTAGAAATGTCTGTGAATATTACATTTAAACCAAACTTTAACCACAATCCCTAAAGCACCTTTTTAGGGTGCTTTGAAAATCAGTTTGAAAATTACTATCCTGAGTGCTCTCAAAGTTCTCCTCCAACTCTGAAAAACCATATATATTTCAGTACCTTACATTTATGTAGCTCTGTTTCATAAAGTACTTTGACATACGTTGGTTCATGATCTTTTCCCAGTTACCCCATGAGAGTTAACAGAGTAGGTTGTATTATCTTTAAATCCTGCAGAAGAAACTGTGTTTGTAGATTAAGACTTACATACTGAGTTAGTGACAACCTTGGTTAGTACCTTCTTCTGCTACCTACTAGTCCAGTTTCTTTTTTTCCATCACCACACTGCAATGGAATGTGATTTTTCTATTTTGTATTTTTTAATTGAAAATTAATAACATTAACATTTAAAAGTTTTATAATCACCACCGTAATTCAACTAATTTTTTTCCTTGTTTTTAGAGACAGGGTCTCCTCTGTCACCCAGGCTGGAGGACAGTAGTGTGATCATGGCTCACTGTAGCTTTGACCTCCTAGGCCCAAGCAGTCATTCCTTCTCAAGCTCCCAAGTAGCTAGGACCACAAATGTGCACTGTCATGCCTAATTTTTTTTTTTTTTTAAACATTTTTTTGTAGAGACAGGGTCTTGTGTTGCCTAGGCTGGTCTTAAACTTCCAACCTCCCAAAGTGCTGGGATTGCAGGCGTGGGCCATCACACCTGGCCCACAACTATTTTGTTTTTGTTTTGAGATGGAGTCTCGCTCTGTCACCCAGACTGGAGTACAGTGGCACCATCTTGGCTCACTGCAACCTCACTAAATCCTGAGTTCAAGCGATTCTCCTGCCTCAGCCTCCCCAGTAGCTGGGACTACAGGCGTCCGCCTCCACACCCGGCGAATTTTTTGTATTTTAGTAGAGATGGGATTTCACCATGTTGCCCAGGCCGGTCTTGAACATCCTGAGCTCAGGCAGTTCACCCACCTCAGCCTCCCAAAGTGCTAGGATTACAGGGGTGAGCCACCGCGCCCGGCCAACTATTTCGTAATATAACCTTGCACATAACTTTTTGTAAAGTGAAGTCAGTGCATACAAGAGTTTTCTGTCGTTTTAAAATATCATTATGAATATTTTTCAGATTTCTGTATAATATTTATCATTACATCACCTGGTTTTTACCTATCTTGGGAAAATTTTCTGAAATATAAGGAATCAGTTTGGGGAGAATGTATGTGAAATTATAGTGATTAGAAACAGAGCCAAAGGCCCAAAGCACAATTTATGGGAATGTTGATGAGCCATATTTATTGGCACTTAGGATTTCTGTTTTTTCTTGGGGAGTGAGCAAGAAGAGGTTATGAAAGAAAAGGCAAATAATCTTCCTTTAGAAACAATATATGAAGGGTTCATTTTAATGTCTTTATTAGAAGAAGGCTGCTTTTTAGGGCAGGCACGGTGACTCATGCCTATAATCCCAGTACTTAGGGAGGTCAAGGCAGGCAGATCACCTCAGGTCAGGAGTTTGAGACCAGCCTAACCAACATGGTAAAACCCCGTCTCTACTAAAAATACAAAAATTAGCCAGGCCTGGTGGCAGGCGCCTGTAATCCCAGCTATTTGGGAGGCTGAGATGGAAGAATTGCTTGAACCCGGAAGGTGGAAGTTGCAGTGAGCCGAGATCATGCCACTGCACTTCAGTCTGGGCGACAGAGTGAGACTCTGTCTCAAAAAAAAAAAAAAAGAAAAAGAAAAAACAATAGGCTGCTTTTTATGTCCTTAATAATACTTATTTTCATTTTTATTATATTGAAAGACATTGATATAAAAGGTAAAACTTTCTGGCTTTATTATAAAAGCTCATTCCAAAATATGGCAAGTACCATTCTAGACTTAATAATTTTACCAGTACTTGCTTTACAGAATTAGGGCAGCATCCAAAGAATTCAAGTTGGAGATTTAATAAGAAGGGAATATGAATTTCCTCTAGAAAGGATTAAGAATCATTCCTGCTAAGGTCCTCGAGTGACATTTTGTTGCCTGGCAGCTAAAATAATTTGTCTCTTTCCATGACTATGTTGTCTTGTGCTGTGTTAACTTCCTGATACCTAAGCTTAAAGTGAGGGCCAAAGGACAAATTCAGTGCCTACATGTATTCCTAACACGTTGGTCTTGCCCTGTTTGTCTCCCTGTCCTTCTGCTCAGGTTCCATACTGCCCTCTGTAGGAAGCTCTGTAGGCAGTGTAAACGGATACCACACCTGCAAAGGTGAGAATGCCATTTCAACAGTGCTTCTTTGTTGGATGTGTTAGGACAGTGTCCGTGTTTGCATCTGTGTATGTTGCAATATGTGTGGAAGAACCGCTGCCAGAATGGGTGTGAGGATAAAAATCTGGGGAGAAGCAACTGTGGTTTTCTGGCTGTAGACCATAAACAGGTTGGCAGCCCCTGAAGCTAAAGGTATTGTAGAAAAACAGTAGATTGGATCACTAGATAAGGCAAATAGGGAAAGAACTCAAAGAAAATATATGTTAATCTTTGAATTTTAAAGAAGTTATACTAGAGGTAATCTAGTCTAGCTCTCAGCCTCCCAGCTAGGTGACTTCTCTGTAGTTTGGAGAAGAAGGAATGGAAGAACACTCCAAGCACCTTAATCCCAGTAGTACACTAAGGTTAATTTCTTACTTTGCTCCCTTCACTTTTATTGTTCCCATGTTTAGCATTTTAAGGTATACATCTGAGTATATAATGCCAAAACCAGAATGCAGATTAATGAGAATCCTTTTGTTTTGTGTTTATAAACAGGAACTTTTGTATGATTTAGCAGGAAGATAATCTCTAGTTCATTAGAAGGAGTAAGAGGGATGCAAGTAATTTAGGAGTGAGGAGTCAAGGAACATACTCGAAGAGCTGTCTCCAATCTGATTTCTGTTTCTATGATACTAGATCTGACGGAGATCCAGTGTGACATGTCAGATGTAAACTTGAAGTATGAGAAACTGGGTGGAATACTTCATGAACGCCAGGAAAGCCTTCAGGCTATCCTCAACAGAATGGAGGAGGTTCAGAAGGAGGCAAACTCTGTGCTGCAGTGGCTAGAATCAAAAGAGGAAGTCCTGAAATCCATGGATGCCATGTCATCTCCAACCAAGACAGAAACAGTGAAAGCCCAAGCTGAATCTAACAAGGTATTGTGTTTACATTAGTTGCCTCCCAACACCAAGAGGAAGAGACAGCTGTACCAGTGTTCCTGCCCAAGCCCAGGCATCTGAGAGAGAGACATGGGCAACAATCCAGGCTGTGATGGGCAGTGTGTTTGACTTTCTAAATGATTAATATGCCTTAACTCTCCTAGAGAATTTTCTTATGAAATTAGAAATTGTTATAAGTTAGATTCAGAAACAAAACCAGATATGTTTGCAGAAAAAGAATAGCCCTCCCCAGAATCATTAGCTCATTGAGAATGGGATCTCATTTTCTATATGATGCTGTAAGCAAAACAAACCATTCTTATCAAAGTACCTTTCCAGTTCTTGGAGGGATCTAAATAACTGATTACAGTTCATTCTTAAGATTCACATGTGAGACTAGGAAAAATGTCAGAAGATATAAGACCGTAGAAAATCCTGTAGGAAATTTTCACCAAAACTTTTAATATTCCCATTGAGCATGGCATCTCATCTCCTTCAATATGTGTTATCATCATATCTTGGTATTTTTCATTTATTGGGATTAATAATTCCTTCTACTATAATTCTCAATAGTAGAACTATTGAGTTCTACTGATGTGTTATACATAAAAGAAACTCAGATCCTGCCATTTAGATTTTCAGTTTAAAATAAAAATTGAAATAGAAGGGTTAAGTATCTTAACATCATTAAACAAGTCATTGATAGGATCCTAGTAGAACCCATAATAACCGCCCAGTTTTCCAATCATTTCTACCACACACACAGCTTCGTTTCCTGTCCAGAATCTCAGGGCATGCATGGCATTCTTTCTCCTAGGCCTTCCTGGCTGAATTGGAACAGAATTCTCCAAAAATTCAAAAAGTAAAGGAAGCCCTGGCCGGATTACTGGTGACATATCCCAACTCACAAGAAGCTGAAAATTGGAAGAAAATTGAAGAAGAACTCAGTAAGTTTTCACAGGAGTGTTGCAAGTTTGCTAAGTTACTCATCTTCAAAGCAAGTAGAGAATTTCAGCACATCCTATACAACAGGAATTATTTTTAGTTAATTTTTATAAATAAGCAATTAGGGCCCAGATAGGGCCAGAGCATGAGCCTGAATTGGGAAGAAAATTAGAAATTCCACTCAAAGAGTCAGAAGTTTGGCTTTCTTGGGCAAGTCAAACTGATAATCTGCTGTAATCAGGAACCAAAGAGAGGCCAGGAACAGTGGCTCACACCTGTAATCTCAGCACTTTGGGAATCTGAGACAGGAGGATTGCTTGAATCTAGGGGTTCAAACCAGTCTGGGCAACATAGCAAGATTCTGTCTCTACAAAAAGTAAGGAAAAACAAATTAGCCAGGTGTGGTGGTGTGAGCCTGGAGTCCTAGCTACTGGGGAGGCTGAGGTGAGACGATTGCTTGAGCCCGGGAGTTCAAGGCTGTAGTAAGCTATGATTGTGCCACTGAACTCCAACCTGGGCAACAGAAGGGGACCTTGTCTCCAAAAAAGCATAACTAAAGAACTAAAGAATATTGATGATAAAAATGAAAGATGGAAATAATAAAAATATTCAATAAAGGGTTTAGATAAATTATGTGCTCATAATATTGAACTGTAAACAGCGTAGATGAATTTTTTTTAATTTAATTTAATTTTTTTTTTGAGATGGAGTTTTGCTCTTGTTGCCCACGGTAGAGTGCAATGGTATGATCTTGGCTCACTGTAACCTCCGCCTCCCGGGTTCAAGTGATTCTCTTGCCTCAGCCTCCCGAGTAGCTGGGATTACAGGCATGTGCCACCATGCCCAGCTAATTTTGTATTTTTAGTAGAGAGGGGATTTCTCCATGTTGGTCAGGCTGGTCTCGAACTCCCGACCTCAAGTGATCCGCCCACCTCGGCCTCCCAAAGTGCTGGGATTACAGGTGTGAGCCCCCTGCCTGGCCTTTTTTTTTTTTTTTTTGAGACAGGGTCTTGTTCTGTCACCCAGGCTAGAGTGTAGTGGCACGATATAGCTCACTACAGCCTTGACTTCCCTGGCTCAAGCAGTCTTCCTGCTTCAGCCTCCTGAGTAGCTGGGACCACAGGCATGTGCTACCACAACTAGCCAATTTCTAAATTTTTTTTGCAGAGATAGGGTCTTACTTTGTTGTCCAAGCTGGCCTTGAACTCTTGGGCTCAAGTGATCTTCCCACTTGAGGAGTTCAAGAACAGCCTGGGCAACATAGGGAGATCCCGTCTCTACAAAAAATAAAAAATTAACTGGGCATGGTGGCGCATGCCTATAGTCCCAGCTACTTGGGAGGCTGAGGTGGGAGGATCACTTGGGCCCAGGAGGTTAAGGCTTCAGTGAGCCATGATCGGGCCACCGCTTTATCCTGGGTGATAGAGTGAGACGCTGTCTCAAATAAGTAAATAAATAAATAACACTTCTGGGGTCATTTCCTGCAGTATATTAGGAACATAACTTGGGGATCAGGCCAGTTGTTGATGAGAGTAAAGCAATACATTCCCTCATTTCCTCTCTACAGATTCCCGATGGGAAAGGGCCACTGAGGTAACTGTGGCTCGGCAAAGGCAGCTAGAGGAATCTGCAGGTCATCTGGCCAGCTTCCAGGCTGCAGAATCCCAGCTCCGGCCGTGGATGATGGAGAAAGAACTGATGATGGGAGTACTGGGGCCCCTGTCTATTGACCCCAACATGTTGAATGCACAAAAGCAACAGGTCCAGGTGAGCAATATAGCAACAAAGAAATTGGAATCACATGAAACTGGGTTTGAATGTTTCTCCCAGTAAGTAGATTTCATATGATCGTAGACAAGTCATTTAATCTCTCAGAGTCTCAGTTTAAATGAGGTATTTATAAGGTGTTAATCATGGTGCCTGTAAAATAGTAAACAGTCAAAAACTCTTATTATTATTAACAGAGACAGTAAGATGAGTAGATATGAGAATGGGCAGTTTTTCTGTCTAAATTATGGAATTATATTTTACTTGTGGCCAGGCGTGGTGGCTTACACCTGTAATCCCAGCACTTTGGGAGGTCAAGGTGGGCAGGTCACAAGGTCAAGAGATCGAGACCATCCTGGCTAACATGGTGAAACACCATCTCTACTAAAAATACAAAAAATTAGCCGGACGTGGTGGCACGTGCCTATAATCCCAGATACTCGGGAGGCTGAGGCAGGAGAATCTCTTGAACCCAGGAGCCAGAGGTTGCAGTGAGACTAGATTATGCCACTGCACTCCTGCCTGGACAATAGTGTGACACCGTTTAAAAAAAAAAAAAATTTTTTTTCACTTGTAATCCCCTGTGATAGGATCCACATTACTTAATATCTTATATCTGCTGGCTTTACATAGGATTTTCTGTGATCAAACCTCAAAAAAATTGATTTAAGTGCCTAACATCGTAGAAATTTAGGTTGGTCAGGCTGGGTGCGGTGGTTCACGCCTATAATCCTAGCACTTTGGGAAGCCAAGGTGGGTGGATCACCTGAGGTCAGGAGTTCAAGACCAGCCTGGCCAACATGGTAAAACCTCGCCTCTACTAAAAATACAAAAATTAGCTGGGTGTGGTGGCAGGTGCCTGTAGTCCCAGCTACTCAGGAGGCTAAGGCAGGAGAATTGCTTGAACCCATAACACAAAGGTTGCCACAAGCAGAGATGGTGCCACTGCACTCCAGCCTGGGCAACAGAGCAAAAACTGCTTGAAAACAAAAAAAAAAAAAAAGAAAAGAAAGAAATTTCGATTGGTCAAAATTATGTCATTTCCAATGAAATCCTGCCTAGAGGCTTTTCCTTCTTTTACATTCTCCCACAGCCTGGTCCATGTCTTCTCAACCTACCAGGTTCCTTAAGTTAAGACCTAAGAGTGCTTTTTGAAGGAACTGTTTCTTTCAGTTCCTGCATCCAGGTAATTATTGAGTCCTATTTAGTCTACTTACAAATGTTTTTCTAATCCGGGGTTTTCAAACTTTTTGGTTTCAAGAACCCCTTTTATTCTCTGAAAAATTACTGAGGATCCCCCAGAGCTTGTGTTTATCTGTTAACATTTATTGTACTAAAATACTGAGGAATTTTAAAAGTATATATTTAAAATTTTTAAATAGCAATGGTAAAACCATCACATTAACCTAAATAACATATTTTTAATGAAAAAATAGCGTTTTCTGAAACATAAAAGTTTAATGATAAGAGTGGCATTGGCCGGGCGTGGTGGCTTATGCCTGTAATCCCAGCACTTTGGGAGGCCGAGGCAGGCGGATCATGAGATCAGGAGATCAAGAGCATCCTGGCTAGCACAGTGAAGCCCTGTCTCTATTAAAAATACAAAAAGTTAGCCAGGTGTGGTGGCGGGCACCTGTAGTCCCAGCTGCTGGGGAGGCTGAGGCAGGAGAATGGCGTGAACTTGGGAGGCAGAGCTGGCGGTGAGCCGAGATCGCACCACTGCACTCCAGCCTGGGCGACAGAGCAAGACTCTGTCTCTTAAAAAAAAAAAAAAAAAAAAAAAAGGAGGGGGGACATTGTTTTATGTCTTTGCAAATCTTAATTTCTGGCTTAATAGGCTATTCTTATATCTGCTTCTGCATATCTGTTACAATATCAAGCACCATGTAGCCTCTGGAAAACATCATTGAACATTTGTGACAGCACAGAAATTTTAAAAGGCAACTAACATCTTAGTATTATGAAAATGGTTTTGATCTGTGTATGTCTGCTAATCCTAGACCCTCCCCTGAAGTGCCTTTCACCAGCCTTAATTTCTCCTCTGCTTGGAGAACTACTCATTCTTTATTGTCGCATCTGGGGAGCCTTTCCTGATTTCTGTCTTCTGCCATTTGTCATCCCCAACGGAATTAATCACCCTATTCCATGCTTTCACAGTTCTGTGTTGCATGTTCACATCAGTGTTTAATCATTTTTAATTTTGTTACATTTTATTATAGTTCATTGTTTATACATTTGTCATTTTGTGAGGCTGTGTCTTATTTATTTTTGTGCAGTGTAAATACTGAGTACTTTCTATAAATTATCTCATTTAATCCTTATAACAGCCAAAATAAGTACTCTACTGTCCTATTTTTGTGCAGTATAAATGCTGAGTACTTTCTATAAATTATCTCATTTAATCCTTATAACAGCCAAAATAAGTACTCTACTCTCCTCATTTTACAGGTGAGGAAGCTGGGGTTTGAGAACTTATTAAATCTTGCCTAAGGTCATACAGCTAGTAGGTAACAGAACAAGGATTTGAACACAGACAGTCTGACTCCAGATCCTGTAATCTTAACTTTTTTGATGACAGCAGCAAGGGATAGAAAAGAAATAAAAAGTCGTAGTCATTGCCTTAAAGAAGCTCTTTGTCTAATTATGCTATATTATAAAATACAGATTGTATATGCTCTTCAAATTCTAAGAAAGAAACTAAGAAAAACAGACACTGAGAGTTGACATGGCAAGCCCAGCTAGTAATACAGCTGGCTCTGGGATCCAGTGTTCTGAACTCCCTATTCAGAGGCTTGGGTATTGCATGGCAAAGCACATGAATGCCAACTTTAATTTCTCAGCCATGTCTGGCCTTAGTAACTGACATTGAAACAGAATAGGACAAATAAGGAAAAGAAATAAAATAGGAACAATCACTGAGCCTTTCAAAGTAAGTTTTTATTAAGCAATTGTTAAGTGATACTGCCTCAGCCTACTAGCCCGGTCCTTTAGTTTTCTGGTTTATTTTTTAAAGTAGTTGGCACTATTTGGCACAATCCAACATCAGTTTTTGTTTTGACACTGCTTTTTCTTTTTTGGAGACAAGGTCTCACTATGTTGCCCAGGCTGGAGTGCAGTGGTGGTGTCTCAGCTCATTGCAGCCTCAGCCTCCTGGGTTCAAGCAATTCTCATGCCTCAGCCTCCCAAGTAGCTGGGACTACAGGTGTTCACCAGCACGCCCCACTAATTTTTGTATTTTTAGTAGAGACGGGGTTTCGCCACATTGGCCAGACTAGTCTTGGACTCCTGACCTCAAGTGATCCTCCCACCTTGGCCTCCCAAAGTACTGCGATTACAGACGCGAGCCACTGTGCCTGGCCTGACACTGCTTTTAGATAGATCTGTTTTTTTCCTGTCTAAACATCTTGGTGTCATTTCTGTTTCAGTTTATGCTAAAGGAATTTGAAGCACGTAGGCAACAGCATGAACAACTGAATGAGGCAGCTCAGGGCATCCTAACAGGCCCTGGAGATGTCTCTCTATCCACCAGCCAAGTACAGAAAGAACTCCAGAGCATCAATCAGAAATGGGTTGAGCTGACTGACAAACTCAACTCCCGTTCCACCCAAATTGACCAAGCTATTGTTAAGAGCACCCAGTACCAGGAACTGCTCCAGGACTTATCAGAGAAAGTGAGGGCAGTTGGACAACGGCTGAGTGGCCAGTCAGCTATCAGCACCCAACCAGAGGCTGTAAAGCAGCAATTGGAAGAGACCAGTGAAATTCGATCTGACTTGGAGCAGTTAGACCACGAGGTTAAGGAGGCTCAGACACTGTGCGATGAACTCTCAGTGCTCATTGGTGAGCAATACCTCAAGGATGAACTGAAGAAGCGTTTGGAGACAGTTGCCCTGCCTCTCCAAGGTTTAGAAGACCTTGCAGGTAAGTTGGAGTGAAGAACATACTTCTGCCGTTATTAGAGGCAAGCAGAAAGAAGGAATTGGTTAGGAGTAGTCCCAAGAATCTAGGATTCCCTTATGTAATTTTTAGGCTCAGAATGGTGTTAATCCAATTCCTTCTGCTAGTTGCAATGAGAACTTCTGTGGTTGTTACACAGTGAGCACTTGCAAAATGTGAAGGTTTACATAGCATAGTCCTAAAGATAAAAGCTCTAATAAAATTTCAACCAGCAAGTAGAGATTCATCCCCATAGATGTACTAAGTGGAGTTCCACATATACTCTCATTGATACCCAACCTTTTTTTTTTTTTTAATATTATGCACACCACACACACAGGTTCTCACTCTGTCACCCAGGCTGGAGTACAGTAGTGTGATCATGGCTCACTGCAGCCTCAATCTCCTGGGCTCAAGTGATCCTCCCACTTCAGTCTCCCAAGTAACTGGGACTATAGGCACATGCCACCATGCCCAGCTGGTTTTTTTTCTGTTTTTTTTTTGTTTTTTTTTTTGAGACAGAGTCTCACTCTGTCACCCTAGCTGGAGTGCAGTGGCACGATCTTGGATCACTGCAACCTCCACCTCCTCAATTCAAGCAGTCCTCTTGCCTCAGCCTCCCAAGTAGCTGGGACTACAAGCACGTGCCACCATGCCTGGCTAATTTTTGTATTTTTAGTAGAGATGGTGTTTCACCATGTTGGCCAGGCTGGTCTCGAACTCTTGACCTTGTGAACCGCCCACCTCAGCCTCCCAAAGTGCTGGGATTACAGGCTTAAACCACCGCACCCGGTGATTATTTTTATTTTTAGTAGAGACGAGGTCTTGCTTTGTTGCCCAAGCTAGTCTTGAACTCCTGGGCTCAACTGATCCTCCCACCTCAGCCTCCCCAAGTGCTGGGATTACAGGCTTGAGCCACCGCACCCATCCTCTTCTGGACTTATTATAACTTGGTAGAAGAAAAATTGTGTCATTCATTTATTATTTATCTTTCTGAAAATGTTTATGACTTTCACGTTTACCAGCTAGAAGTCAAAGTTTACTTCTGTTACTTAGATCACCTTACAAGGTTGCTATGAGGATTAAATAAGATAGTGTATATGAAGGAGCCTAATTATATTGCCTCTTTTTGGTAGGCCCTCAAGTAACATTAGTTCCCTTCCCCTAAGATTAGACCATATATTCTCAGCAAACATTTTAAATGCCAGGGTTCAGGCATTATTAATTTCAATTTTATTTTCTCATTTCAGCCGATCGCATGAACAGACTCCAGGCAGCTCTTGCCAGCACCCAGCAGTTCCAGCAAATGTTTGATGAGCTGAGGACATGGTTGGATGATAAACAAAGCCAGCAAGCAAAAAACTGCCCCATTTCTGCAAAATTGGAGCGGTTACATTCGCAGCTACAGGAGAATGAAGAGTTTCAGAAAAGTCTTAATCAACACAGTGGCTCCTATGAGGTGATTGTGGCTGAAGGGGAATCTCTACTTCTTTCTGTACCTCCTGGAGAAGAGAAAAGGACTCTACAAAACCAGTTGGTTGAGCTCAAAAACCATTGGGAAGAGCTTAGTAAAAAAACTGCAGACAGACAATCCAGGCTCAAGGATTGTATGCAGAAAGCTCAGAAATATCAGTGGCATGTGGAAGACCTTGTGCCATGGATAGAAGATTGTAAAGCTAAGATGTCTGAGTTGCGAGTCACTCTGGATCCAGTGCAGCTAGAGTCCAGTCTCCTGAGATCAAAGGCTATGCTGAGTGAGGTGGAGAAGCGCCGCTCTCTGCTGGAAATATTGAATAGTGCTGCTGACATTCTGATCAATTCTTCAGAAGCAGATGAGGATGGAATCCGGGATGAGAAGGCTGGGATCAACCAGAACATGGATGCTATCACAGAAGAGCTGCAGGCCAAAACAGGGTCACTCGAAGAAATGACTCAGAGGCTCAAGGAGTTCCAGGAAAGCTTTAAGAATATTGAAAAGAAGGTTGAAGGAGCCAAACACCAACTTGAGATCTTTGATGCTCTGGGTTCTCAAGCCTGTAGCAACAAGAACCTGGAGAAGCTAAGAGCTCAACAGGAAGTGCTGCAGGCCCTAGAGCCTCAGGTAGACTATCTGAGGAACTTTACTCAGGGGCTGGTAGAAGATGCCCCAGATGGAGCTGATGCTTCCCAACTTCTCCATCAAGCTGAGGTCACCCAGCAAGAGTTCCTCGAAGTTAAGCAAAGAGTGAACAGTGGTTGTGTGATGATGGAAAACAAGCTGGAGGGGATTGGCCAGTTTCACTGCCGGGTACGAGAGATGTTTTCTCAATTGGCAGACCTGGATGATGAGCTAGATGGCATGGGTGCTGTTGGCAGAGACACTGATAGCCTCCAGTCCCAAATCGAGGATGTGCGACTATTCCTTAACAAAATTCAGGTCCTCAAATTAGACATAGAGGCCTCTGAAGCGGAGTGTCGACATATGCTAGAAGAAGAGGGGACTCTGGACTTGTTAGGTCTCAAAAGGGAGCTAGAAGCCCTGAACAAACAGTGTGGCAAACTGACAGAGAGGGGGAAAGCTCGTCAGGAACAGCTGGAACTCACACTAGGCCGTGTAGAGGACTTCTACAGGAAATTGAAAGGACTCAATGACGCGACCACAGCAGCAGAGGAGGCAGAGGCCCTCCAGTGGGTAGTGGGGACCGAAGTGGAAATCATCAACCAACAATTAGCAGATTTTAAAGTAAGTCTTAACCTTGTTTTTCTTTTTCTTTTACATGTATTTATTTGCTTGTAACTTGGAAACCATTAGAGTATACATTTTAACTTCTGTCCCTAGTTCTATTATTGTCACTTCCATCACCATGAAAGCACACTGTCTGAAGACTAAATAGTCTCTTGGACTTCTGAGCAAACTGGTTTGAGCATTTTTCTTTTTTTCTTTTTTTTTTTTCTGAGAGAGGGTCTCCCTCTCTCACCCAGGCTTGGAGTGCAGTGGTGCGCTCTTGGCTCACTGCAGACTCGACCTCATAGGCTCAAGCGATCCTCCCACTTCAGCCTCCCAAGTAGCTGGTACCACAGGCGCCACCATACCCGGCTAATTTTTTGTATTTTTTGTAGAGACGAGGTTTTGCCATGTCTCCCAGGCTGGTCTCAGAACTCCTGAGCTCAGGCAATCTGCCCACCTCAGCCTACCAAAGTGTTGGGATTACAGGCATGGGCCACCAAGCCCAGCCAGAGCATTTTTCTATTGTAGTTTATTTCAGTCTTTATAACCAATTAAGGATATAGAAAGAAATGTCCAAGTCTTATCTCTTACTCTAAGAATTTCCTCTTAGGGTTTCTTGAGATTTCAGATTACCAGATTTTGTAATAGCAGTGAATGTATCTTCAGGTCTCTGTTATTCTTTTCTTTTCTTTTCTTTTCTTTTTTTTGGAGAGAGAGTCTTGCTCTGTTGCCCAGGTTGGAATGCGGTGGGGCAATCTGGGCTCACTGAAACCTCCACCTCCCAGGTTCAAGTGATCCTCCTACCTCAGCCTCCCGAGTAGCTGGGGTTACAGGTGCTCACCACCACACCTGGTTAATTTTTATATTTTTAGTAGAGATGGGGTTTCACTATGTTGGCCAGGCTGGTCTCAAACTCGTGCCCTCAAGTGATCCACCCACCCCAGCCTCCCAAAGTGCTGGGATTACAGGCATTAGTCACCGCACTCAGCCCCCTGTTTTTCAAATTGAGGTATGAAAAGCCCTAAGTTAAACATAGTCTCATCTTCCTAAAGTGTTATTTTTACACAGATTTTAGGGGAGGATATTGATGTATATTTGATATATTACGGAATAAAACATAAAATTATCATTAATTATTAAAATAAAACATGACACTTCAAATAAATCTCCCATTTATATAGTAAGCAGCTTAATAATACATCCCAGACTCCTCAAGAGTACAAGTTCTTTGCCTATAGGAGTGGTTGAGAAGTACTGCCTTAATTGCAAAAATACTTTAATTCTTTGCCTGAGCCAAAATTTCCAGTCCTGAGATTGTGTGAGTATAAATTAAAGTAACAGATGATTACATGACCCAAAAGTGTGGATTTACTGGGTTAGGAGCACATCTGTTGGATCTTGGCTCTCACTATATGAACCTTTTGCCCCTAGAGTTTTCTTTGTTGTAAATACCTAAAAGTCTCTCACTCTGCCACTATACATGGAACAGATTTGGAAAGGATACTTCCAGCACTTTGTTTCCATCACTAGTTAAGTATTCCTACTTACACAGTTAATACTCCCACCATTAAAGTAAAATTGTGATCTCAAAGACCTTGCTTGCCAGCGTTGTCTTAAAAACATGAATGCAGAGGTAATGTTGACACCAGCTCAGAGCCACATGGTCCTAGAGAGATCACAGTTTTGTAGACAGGATCCAAGTGCAAAAACGTGGCTGTTTCAGAAGGGCCCCTCTAGGAGCTTGGGGGAAATTCAGCACTAAAGTGTGACATTGGCTGAAGGCCTTCTTACCATGTTTGGAGATAGTACAATTTTGAGCAAGAGGAGTCATCATATTTGGGTTTCTTGAGGCACCCAGATAAGGAAAGGGTAGGTAGAGAAAACTTAAACCCGTGAAGCAGTGCATTCCTCTTAGAAACTCCCTTTCTAGTAGTAGTGTGGCTTTCCCTGTTTCAGCTTGCACATTTTTCTTTCCTCTTTTGTTATAAGTGTCTCAAAAGCAGAGACTTTCTTCTACAGGTATGCTTCAGTTATCCAATTTACTTGGATCCAGGCTATTTAGAATTAACCATCTAACCAACTAAATGAAGTTTTTAGAAAACTGAAACTTATCCTTTTAGGCTCCAAAATAGTTTTATCTAAC
Source organism: Papio anubis (assembly GCF_008728515.1). Lineage (NCBI taxonomy): Eukaryota > Metazoa > Chordata > Mammalia > Primates > Cercopithecidae > Papio > Papio anubis. Next base: position 37,608,633 of record NC_044976.1, read on the forward strand.
CAGGTTCTGGTTTATATAGGAATTATTTTAAACTCAGTTTGCCTGATTTTCTAAATATGTATTATGCATAAGTTTTTTCTAATGAGTACAGGTTAACATTATTTAAATGGCTGTACTGTTCTATACTATGGTGATATTGATATTCTGAAAGATGTGAGAGACATTTGGGGCTGCTCTGTATTAAGTATTCCCAAATTACTGTGCACTTTGATTTCTATATTGAAGTTATTGTTTAGGGCCTCTATAGTATTGTACTGGTTGGATTGGCTGTGCATGTGTGTGTGGAGAGGAGGAGGTAATTTCAGGATTTCTGCCCACTGCCATGATATTGGGTATTATTTCTTACGGCTATCACTTGTCACTGCTGTCATTTGGTCTGTGTAGTCTATTCCTCCCTTCTTTTTTTTTTTTTTTTTTTTTTGAGACGGAGTCTCGCTCTGTCGCCCAGGCTGGAGTGCAGTGGCTGAATCTCAGCTCACTGCAAGCTCCGCCTCCCAGGTTCACGCCATTCTCCTGCCTCAGCCTCCCGAGTAGCTGGGACTACAGGCGCCCGCCACCTCGCCCGGCTAGTTTTTTGTATTTTTTAGTGGAGACGGGGTTTCACCATGTTAGCCCATGTTGGGATGGTCTCGATCTCCTGACCTCGTGATCCGCCCGTCTCGGCCTCCCAAAGTGCTGGGATTACAGGCTTGAGCCACCGCGCCCGGCCTATTCCTCCCTTCTAATCATCATTGAGCTAGAAAATGAGATAAACAGGCCTGTTAAAATTGCATTAGATACGAGCTAAAATATGCAAAAGAGTCCACATGCAGGCATATTAGTGTTTGGATTTGAGGACAAGTCATCTTTTCCTTTTCATTTAATCCTTGATTTCTAGAGACATTCTGACTTTTGATGTTGCTGGAAGATTTCAAAAAATTACTGGGCATTACTTTGTTTTATTTGTATCCTAGTATGTTGCCTAATAGTGCTCAGAGTTCAATAGCACTTAGTTGCTTGTCATAGCCAAATTCGTTTCACTGATTTCTAAAAATAAGCCTTCCACCTCAGATACTCTGGATGTGAAGGCTGGGACTGGACACTGATCGGCTGGGCTCTTGCAGAGTGTGTTCATCAACAGTGGACTGGTGTTGACAAGACAAGCCTGGAAGAAGAGTGGGAGAAGGGAGAAGGGTGGTGGAGTGTCCCATGTGTAGTCCATTGTCAAGTCAGTAGGTAGTTACCATAAAATGATCAGTATCCCCCCTCAAGTTGGGGATGCAAATCAAAAGCCCTGTTCTACCTGTCCACCTTATAGGGAAGTCAAAAGCTTTGGAAAGAGTTTTTGCCTTCTCCCAGCAAAAGTCTTTGGTCAGGAGGGGAGGAGCATATTCTTGGCTGAACTCATGCTGAGCTCATCGGAAGTGAAAATAATGAGAGGAGAAAAATTCTGTGTGTCAGTTCCATAGTCCCCGGGAGGCCGCATAAAGGGAAGGTCTTTTTGGACCCATTCTGAGGACTGAGTCATTTTCATGATGTGAGTGTTGAGTTCCTGGGTTAATGTGTTATAGTCCAGCCACAGATTAATCTTTCCTTACTCCAGCAGCAGACCAGATTTATAAAGTATGACTCTGTTTTCAGATTCAAATTATTTTTAATAAGGAAAAAACAAAGATGAAGATAAATATTTTTTAAAACAGCATTAACTGTAAGTTTTCAACTTTTTTCTTTTTTTAATGGAATCATACTCTTAGCACAGAATCTGCATAAGAGAAGAGGATATGAATCTGGGAGATGGAAACTCTGCTTTGACCCAGCTCACTTCATGGGAGATAGTCAGAATAGACAGATAAGTTAGGCCTGTGAAGAACCCCTAGTCTTACTTGGGACTGTACAATCGTGCTGATAGATCCGTGGATCTGCAGTCTGTGGGGAAAATTATTTCTTCCTTAAATGAAAGTGGAAAACTAAAATACATTATTCCTAGGAAAGGCTTTCCCTCAGTTGCTTCTGAATGATTAGCAGGTCCTCGCTGGCTGACCAGATTCTGTCACATGGGAGTAGAAGAGAGTTCTTTTCCACTCAAACCAGACAGAGACCTTAGGCTTCCTGAGTTAGGATCTTTACCAGGTTCAGCTCTCTGTTGGAAGTAGAAAGGAAGAAGCCATTCTAGAAATCACTAATGAGAGAATTGAGCTTGTTTTCAGAAAGCTGGAAAGAAAAGACTTTGGCTAATCTCTTCAGGAAATTCCGTTTTCCTGAACAAGGGAGTCTCTGGTTATTGAGGAAAAGGAATTGTATGTGTCTAACAGGAGGCTAACAAGAAAGGAAGGACCTTTTTATCACTGGAACTTCAGCCAAAGAATTCCCCTAGAGTGACCTTCCTGGGAATGGTTTAAAAAAAAAAAAATCTATTAAGTCTCTGATGATAACAAGAGACTTTCCTCATTTTGAAATTCCCTATGTAGGTTTTACTTGAATTGAGATCATTCTGAATCTTAAACCAACCCCTGCTTTGCCCCCTGCTCCCCCCAAAAACCATGTGACTTCTCGCTCAGAAAGTATTTGATGGTTAGGGCATCATACTGGTGAACATTATCAAGAAACCTGGATGCACTTTCATTCACTCATTTTTCATATGTATTTATATTGCTGTGTATTCAGGTCATGCTTCAGACTTGGCATTCTACCTCTCAGTGATAAGAATGAACAGTGGGGCCAGGCACAGTAGCTCACGCCTGTAATCATAGCATTCTGGGAGGCCAGTGTGGGCAGATCACTCGAGCCCAGGAGTTCGAGACCAGCCTGGGCAACAAAGTGAGGCCCTTCTACAAAAAATAAATAAATTAGCCAGGCATGGTGGCACATGCTTGTGGTCCCAGCTTACACAGGAGGCTGAGGCAGGAGGATCACTTGATCCTAGGACATTGAGGCTGCAGTGGGCTGCGTTCATGCCACTATAGTCCAGTGTAGGTAACAGAGTGAGACCCTCTCTCAAGGAAGGAAGGGAGGGGAAGGGGAAGGGGAAGGGGAAGGGAGAAGGGAGGGGGGGAAGGAGGAGAAGGAGAAGGAAGGAGGAGAAGGAAGGAAGGGAGGGAGGCAGGAAAGAAAGAAGGAGGAAGAGGAGAAGAAGGAGGAGGAAGAGGAGGAGGAGGAGAAGAAGGAGAAGGAGAGGAAGAGGAAGAAGAAGAAAAGAAGAAAGGGAGGGAGGAAGGAAGGGAGGGAGGGAGGGAAGAAGGAAGGAAAATGGGAAACTGACTCACAGACCGCTTTAGGGTCTGTGAGTTTCTCATAGTGGTTCACTTCACCCAGTGGTGCATATAAAGCACCCAAACCAGTTGCTCTTTTCCTTTCTTGTCTTTGAGGCTGGGCTGTTGGGTTGTAATAGGTACAGCATCAGGCTTCCTTAGGATTATTTTCATTACTAATTCAGGTTGAGCAGAGCCCAGGATCAGGGTCTCAGTGTACTTGAAGTTTCTACTGGGGGACCTAGCTTTCCTACTATGAAAACAGAATAAGAAAGTCTTATAAACGCCTTCTTTTGATTTATTTATTTATTTATTTATTTAATTTATTTATTTTTTTTGCCGCATAGAAAGCAAGCTTAGGCATCTTCATGTGCACATGAGAAAAGCCCTGGAAAAGGCCAGGCACAGTGGCTCACGCCTGTAATCCCAGCCCTTTGGAAGGCTGAGGTGGGTGGATCACCTGAGGTCAGGAGTTTGAGACCAGCCTGGTCAACATGGTGAAACCCTGTCTCTATTAAAAATACAAAAATTAGCCGGGCATGGTGGCACATGCCTGTAGTCCCAGCTATTCAGGGAGGCTGAGGCAGGAGAATGGCTTGAACCCAGGAAGCAGAGGTTGCAATGAGCCAAGATCACGCCACTGTACTCCAGCCTGGGTGACAGAAAGAGACTCTGTCTCCAAAAAAAAAAAAAAAAGAAAAAGAAAAAGAAAAGGCCCTGGAAGACAGGGCGCAGCATGGAGTTGAAAGACTACCAGTTTACTCCTTTCTTTGAAATGATTGCAAAGACAGTATCAGCTCATCTACGTTTTTGGCAGTTAGTACACCAGCCTGAGAGTGAGTCAGTAGAGGGTAGAGCAAATGAGGTTAGCATTATCTACCTGCCCTTGGAGAGACAGGAAATCACACTCGGTATGACCTGTCTGTCACCTGGAGGTTTAGGTTTCCCCAGCTTTACTAAGATGAGTGAGAATCCTCTATCCCTGCCAACCCCCACCATGTACTAACCCTTCCTTGGCCTGTCTTGGTTTTTTGCTTTCTTCCTTAAACAAAACTACTCCAAATAGGAACTAGGGTCCAAGGAAATAAAGACAATATCCTTAAATGGATTTCTCAATTTCAGCACTGTTGACATTTTTGGGTGGTGGGTAGGGAGGAAAGAGGCAGCCACTCATGCCACCACCTGTGCCCACCACTATCAACATTTTGGACTGGATAATTCTTTGTTGTGAGAAGCTGTCCTGTGCATTGTAGGCTTTTTAGCAGCATTTCTGACCTAATAACTTCCCAGTTGTACAACTAAAAATGTCTCCTTGGAAGGCAGAATTACTACCCTCTGTTGATAACTATAGCCCTGGAAGAAATTGCCACCTATACATGGGAAACTTAGAATTCAGGTGGAATAGGTTACTAGTTAAATATTTATGTAACAAGCAGCCTTCTGATAATCTGATTATGACTGTGTATAGTGGCAACAACTACTTCTAAGTCAGCTTTCCTTTAAGCCAGGCCCTGGATTCTTTATTTTTGCTGGTCTTAATCTCTGTCTGGCTTTAATATCTCCTGGTCACTTTCCCTGGCTGGAATTTGCATACAGTTGTCAGTTGTTGATGCAGGTGTTTGGTTGATGATGCATTGCCAAAGAGAAGAGGAATTTCCTTTGTGGACATATTTCAGGGAGCTTCCTTGTTCTGTGCCTTTAAGGGGAGACTACAGTCTCTCAGTTGTTCTCCACAGCCAACCAAGAGTTTGGCTGCTGCTATTTATAACCCTTATGTGACCACCCCCACCTCCCCACCCCACAAAGAATTCCAATGCTCTGTAATAATCCTCTCCACCCCCACCATAGCAACTGGATGGGGAGAAGGTGAAGGAGCCTTTAAGGCCTTTAAGTTTGCTTCATGTTGAACCTTTTCCAGCTCCCTTTTAAAGTATTACCAGTTAGTATTTTAAATATCAGTGTCACAAGCAAAATCCCAGGCTTGCAGCCACTGCATCATCTTAAAGGAGCCTCATGCCCCAGTGAAGGTAGTAAAATTGAATGGAAGGTAGTAAAATCATCAAGAAAGGACTGACAGATTTTACATAAATCTGTCTGGAAATTTGATAGCAAGGTGAGATTTTAAAGCAACAAACGGGGTGGGCGCAGTAACTTACGCCTGTAATCCCAGCATTTTGGGAGGCCAAGGCAGATGGATCTCGAGGTCAGGAGATCGAGACCATCCTGGCCAACATGGCAAAACCCCGTCTTAGCCGGGCGTGGTGGCATGCACCTGTAATCCCAGCTACTCAGGAGACTGAGGCAGGAGAATCGCTTGAACCCAGGAGGCGGAGGTTGCAGTGAGCCAACATCACACCACTGCACTCCAGCCTGGGTGACAGAGCGAAACTCCATCTCAAAAAAAAAAAAAAAAGCAACAAATATATCTGTAACCAAAGAAAAGGACTGAGCAGTTGGATTTGGATACTAAAATTCTTCACATACAATATCAGCATGTAGCATTCACAACTAAGATTTATCATTTGTATAAGAAAGAAGGAATATGTTTCCAGAAAAACTAGAATGTACCCTGTGCAGAACTTGTATGTATTGATCGTTGAGTATTTGATTAGTCAACGTGGTTGAGATAAGCACAGACTTGCAGAACAGGACTGATCCTCACTGTGCCTAGAAATGAATGGTAAATGGTCTCAGCCTTAGGCTAGTTCTGGAGCTTCAGAAAAATATCCTGGGCACTTTCAAGCTCGCTGATAAGCTGTGAGCTTCTAGGAAGTATGATGAGTTTCTTTGAAGGGCCGTTTATTGTTAGAGTTGCTGGTTTACTAGGAATAAAATGAGTTCCACAGGGAGTCATGTCAGGTCACTGCACCAAACCATCACTGTAAAGGGCTGTCTCCTGCTGAATGGATTCTTCACAAGTCTCAGCTGTCCCAGCTGGAAAAACCCAGCTATGGGTAGAATGTGCACCCTCCCTATTTTGCCACCACTAAGTGCTTTTCAACTATGAGTCTCTCTTATTGGCTACAGAAGGTTAATAGGATACACTTACTCTCTAGGATGTCATAAACTATTTTTCTACCACGAGTCCTGTCGTTTGAAATATGGATCTTTGCTACACATGGTAATGGTTTATGGATCGTTTTATGGGGGCTAAAAGGAAATGATTCTATATTCCTTTTAACCCATCCTTACTGAGCAGTTGCTCTGTGCTAGTCCTTGTGGTGGGTACTGGAGTCTCAGATAGTCTCTAGTTAACAGTGTATGGATGTGCCTTGACTTACAGTGAAATTATGTCTGGATAAACCCATCATAACTCGAAAAGATTGTAAGTCAGAAATGCATTTAATATACCTACTGACCATAGCTCAGCTTAGCCTACCTTAAACATACTCAAACACTTACATTAGCCTACAGTTGGGCAAAATCATCTAACACAAAGCCTATTTTATAATAAAGTGCTGACTCACTCATGTAATTTATTGAATATTGTACTGAAATTGAGAAACTGAACGATTGTATGGGTATTTGAAGTATGATTTCTACTGAATGCATATCACTTTCACCATCATAAAGTTGAAAAATCTTAAGTTGGCCGGGCGTGGTGGCTCATGCCTGTAATCCCAGCACTTCGGGAGGCCAGGCAGGTGGATCACGAGGTCAGGAGATCTAGACCGTCCTGGCTAACATGGTGAAACCCCGTCTCTACTAAAAATACAGAAAAATTAGCCGGGCATGGTGGTGGGCGCCTGTAGTCCCAGCTGCTGGGGAGGCTGAGGCAGGAGAATGGCGTGAACCCGGGAGGCGGAGCTCACAGTGAGCTAAGATCATGCCACTGCATTCCAGCCTGGGCAACAGAGCGAGACTCTGTCTCAAAAAAAAAAAGAAAAATCTTAAGTTAAACCATTGTTAAGTCAGAGACCATCTATAGTAAGGGAAACAGATACAGAGAATTACAGTGGTAGTGATGTAGTGGTAAATGCGGTAAGAAAGATCTGAGTCTAAATGATCTCTGAAAAAAACTCTGTAAATCAGATGTTTAAAATCCCATTTTGCAGATAATAAAACTTAGACTTGAAGAGGTTGAAATAACTTGTTTGAGCCACATAGCAAGTAAATATTAGAGTTGGGATTGGGAAGGTCTGTTTGGCACCAAAGTTTATGCTACACCAGTGGTTGTCAACCAAGCAAAGCTTTGCAGAAACTCCCACTTCCCGCCACTCCTTTTTTTTTTTTTTTTTTTTTTTTTTTATAAACAGAGTTTCACTCCCATCACACAGGCTAGAGTGCAATGGCACAATCATGGCTCACTGCAGCCTCAACCTCCCAGTCTCAAGTGATCCTCCTGCCTCAGCCCCACAAGTAGCTGGAATTACAGGTGCACGCTGCCATGCCTGGCTAATTTTTGTATCTTTTGTAGAGATAGGGTTTCACCATGTTGCCAAGGCCAGCCTTGAACTCCTGAGCTCAAATGATCTGCCTACCTCAGCCTCTCAGAGTGCTGGTATTACGGGAATGAGCCACCATGCCTGGCCCAGAGACATTTTTTATTGTTATGACTGGAAAAGCTGCTACTGGCATCTAGTAAGTGCTGCTAAACAACCTACAATACACAGGACAGCCCCTTACAATGAAAGAATTATTCAGCTTACTTCTAGAAAGCTAGGGAATTTGATTTTTGCCATCTTCAGATCCCATGACAAGTAAGAGTTAACTGATTAAATAGTTCCACTTCCTGGGAATGCTTCTGTGGTTTTCCTCTTCTTTAAAGAAAATTAGTTAAGAAATAGTGTTGCTTCCGGGAGTGACTTATACAGATAGAGTCAGGATCTTGGGGAACTAATCTGAGTCAGCGACTGAAGAATTTTCTCCACGCCTGACCAGTCCCCACCCCACACTGCCACAAGGCTCCTGCTGTGGAAATCAATCAGCTGTGTATCTCAGGCTGCTTCCTGTAGGGTGTGTTATGGAATGGCATTAGCCCTTGCACCAGCTGGGAGTACTGATCTCAGTGTGATTTTATCAGACTCTGTTTCTTTTGAGCCTTACTGTTTGGAACAAAGGACCCTCTGTTAAGAATGCAGAGAGCTAGTGTGATTGGATATCTAGCATATATGTACATGGTTCCTATGGAAAAAAAACAGACATAAATTATGCTATAGCCCTCTAAAATTTGGGTCTCCAAAATGATTTCCCGACCTTCTGTCTGTATTCACAGTTCTTTCTGTAAGTACTTATCCTTCCTCCAAAGCAATTCGAGGGCCATCTGATCTGATAAATGGTGGTATCCTTCAGAACTAGCATATTTTTATGTTTCCAGTCTTGGACATATATGATCCCCACTATCTTTCCAGTTGTATTTCCTATATAGACCATCCACTACATCCAGTTACCCCAGACACTCCTTATACATTTTACGTATTTGATTTCTGAAGTCATAGCTCAAGTCCACTTCTTTATAAAGCTTTTTTTTTTTTTTTTTTTTTTGGGGGGGGGGGTGGATTCTGGCTCTGTCACCCAAGCTGGAGTACAGTGGTGCGATCTCGGCTTACTGCAACTTCTGACTCCCAGGTTCAAGTGATTCTCTTGCCTCAGCCTCCCAAGTATCTGGGATTACAGGCACGCATCATCATGCCTGGCTAATTTTTTTGTATTTTTTAGAGACGGGTTTCGCCATGTTAGCCAGGCTGGTCTCGAACTCCTGACCTCAGGTGATCTGCCCACCTCGGCCTCCCAAAGTTCTGGGATTATATTATAGGCATGAGCCACCATGCCCGGCCTTATAAAGGCTTTTAATCTCCCCGGCTCACTACTTCTGATCTCTTAATCATTTACAATGTATAACTCACTTGACTTTTATTACATACTACCTAATTTTGACATTTTCTGATTATATTCATCTGTCCTATCCCCTCAGTTAATTCACTTTTATGTCCCTTAATGTAGTTAGCATATTGGTATATACATAGTTGGAGATGAGAGAACATTTGACTGACTGGATGAACATTCTTTATTTCTCATAAACCATGTGAGCTCTAGGATTCAAAATGCTGTCTACTCTGCAAGACTTGAGATATGTATCCTTGTGTGTCCTGAAGAAATTCTAATCTTAGCCTGATTTCCTCAGCTCTCCATCTTCCTTCTGGGCTTCCTTCCTTCTCTGCTAGTTAGTATATGTTAAGGGAACACAATCTTTTTTCAGTATAAGAGAGCAAAACTAAGAAAGAAATGTGCTACTTTTTATGCACAGAGTCATTGGTACTTACTCAATTAGTTGACAGTTTAGTGTAGTGAAAAAAACTGAATACAAGTTTGAGTCAGAAGTATCCAGGTTTGAATCCTGGCTCTATCATTTACTAGCTGAGTGACCTTGAGGGAAATGACTTAACCTCTCTGAATCCTATTTACTTTAACTATAAAATACAAGTATTGGTAAATCATACCTTTAGGATTTTTATGAAAATTAAGTGAAGTGATATATCTAAAAGCATTAGACTTATATTCGGTGCTCAGCTCACTAGATGATAATATGCTTTTTAAAAAAAGAAGCTTATCTAGACATATAAATTAGAATATTTTGAATTTTTTTTCATTTTTGTTTTTTGTTTGTTTTTGAGACAGGGTCTCACTTTGTCACTCAAGCCTGAAGTACAGTGGCATGATCACGGCTCACTGCAGCCTCAACCTCCTAGGCTCAAGCGATCCTCCCGCCTCAACCCCCGCAAGTAGCTAGGATTAGAGGCATGCACCACCACAACCAGCTAATTTTTGTATCTTTACTTGTAGAGACGAGGTTTCACCATGTTGCCCAGGCTAGTCTTGAACTCCTGAGTTCAAGTGATCCGCCCACCTCAGCCTCCCAAAATGCTGGGGTTATAAACATGAGCCACTGTATCGAGCCTGTGAAATCTTTTTAATAAGAACAGTTACCCCTCTTTGTGACTAGCGATCATCATTCTCCAGAAGACTTGATCTAAGGCCCAGCACCAGAGAAGATTGGTTTTTTCTTCTTGGAAATTGGAAAAATGGAAATTATGAGGATAAAGTAAAATTAGTTTGATAACAATGAAACAAGTGGATGGACAGTCTTCCTGAGCAGTTTTTGTGGGAACAATAGTGTAGGGCTTATTTCTAGCCCTAGAGTGGCAATAATAGGCAAGTTTAGGTCATGACTCAACACAGCTTAAAATATATTTTATGTACACGTACATATACATACATGTTTATTCATTATTTTTTTCATTTATGCATTTCTATCAGAATCCTACAACCAGCAGGTTTTTCTGAGACCATTTTGGCCTTGGCTTGTATGCTCTACAAATTAATATTATTTTCAAATCATTAACCAGAATTAACCAGAAGACATTACCAGCTCAGTGACTTCCCCAGCCTCTCAGTGCCCATTAGATCAGCTCTAATGATCTCAGGGATTTTGGCCTAATTAGCTTTTATTGTAGACCATGTTATCTTCCTTTGTTACCGTACAATGGCAACTACTAAGTCAGCATCTTTAGGAAAGACACCTCTTAATATTAATCAATCTTTAATTAAAACATTGAGGGCTGAGGTGAAAAATATCGGCAGAGTTTCAGAGGCAAGCAGCTTAAAATACAGATATAATTCATCTGTCTGCCAATCTCATACCAGATTGAAATGTTCTACAGAAAGTCTTTAATTCTTTACAGTTTCAGCAAATATGTGTTTTTAATGTTTTTAACATTTGGTCATGTGTATATATCAGTCAAGGAAAGAAGATAATTCAAAGAAATTGTATGTGCCTTAGATTTTCTCCATCTTGAATTAATTGTATTTATCAAGTGAACCATTTTATATCTCTGTCATCTTGCAATTCATTCTCAAAGGATAAGCTCTGGTTTTGGTCTAATTCTTTAAATTCATACCTAAGCTGTTTGTTTCTTTGTCATCAATGATAAGAATTTTCCTTAGTAACAAATTGAAAGAGATGGTTTTTAGAAATCTCTTCTCTCTGTATTATTTATTCTGCCTTCTTTTCTAATATTCAAGAGCGGGGCTGGGCGCAGTGGCTCACACCTGTAATCCCAGCACTTTGGGATTACACCAAGGCAGGCAGATCACTTGAGGTCAGGAGTTCGAAACCAGCCTGGCCAACATGGTAAAACCCCATCTCTACCAAAAATACAAAAATTAGCCAGGCTTGGTGGTGGGCATGTGTAATTCCAGCTACACAGGAGGCTGAGGCAGGAGAATCGCTTGAACCTGGGAGGTAGAGGTTGCAGGAAGCCAAGATCATGCCATATCACTCCACCTGGGTGACAGAGTGAGATTCTGTCTCAAAAAGAAGGAAAAAAAAAAAAAAAGGTGATTCAACCCAGGGACCTCTTTCATGGAAATAACCAAGCAACTTTGCGATGATCATGCCACTCTGGAACTGGAAAGACTACTCTCAGTCCCAGGGGGAGGCCCACATCATCACTTTCTCAGGAAAACCTCCCCTGAGCTTCCAAGCCAGGTTGAGGCCCATGACCCATGTTCTCATAGCACGGTGTGCTTTTCTTTCAGAGTAATTATGCAGTTGACTAAAATGAATGTCCTTCTCCCTTACTAGAACGTAGGCTTCTGACTATGTCTTGCTCATCACTCACTCTCTTAGTGCCTGGCATAGTTTAGGGCACATAGTAAATCCCAATAAATATTTGGTGAATGGATGAAAAGAAAAGAATCAACGATATAACCTTGTAAAATTAGTTGCCTCAAGAGGATAGGAAGAGGAATCCAAGGAGACAAAGGACTGGCTAGAAAGATAGCATCAGGATACCACAGTGTCATGGAAGTCAAAAGAACACAGTCTCAAGAGGAAGGAAGGACCCATACTTATTTCTCACCACTGCTTATCCTTAACCCCCTCTAATCTGATCCAACACCCATCACTGTGCTGAAACTGCTCTCTTAGATATTCACTGGCTTCCTAGTTGCCAAGTCTAGTGGCCTTGTCTACCTCACTGTTCTCCTCTTTCGTTGTGCAGCATTTAATATCAGATCTTCTTTCTTGAAAGTTAATTTACTTTCTGGACATTGTGCTCTTCCATCTTCTTCTCTGGCTGCCCTTCTCCTTTCTTTTTTGGTTTGTCTTCCTATCTCTTAAACATGTGGTTCCTGAAACTCTGTCATCTGTCTCTTCTCTCTGCACTCAACCTCTGAGATGGCAGCTTTTCACTGTTCCATGGGGAAAGGCTTCCAAATCTGTCTTTCTCTCTCTTTTGTTTTTTATTTGTTTGTTTGGTTGGTTGTTTTTGTTTTGTTTTGTTTTTTGAGATGGCATCTCACTCTGTCTCCCAGGCTGGAGTGCAGTGGTGCGATCTTGGCTCACTGCAGTCTCCACTTCCTGGGTTCAAGTGGTTCTCCTGCCTCAGCCTCCCAAGTAGCTGGGACTACAGGTGCATGCCACCATACCCGGCTAATTTTTGTATTTTTAGTAGAGGCGGGGTTTCACCATGTTGGCCAGGCTGGTCTTAAACTCCTGACCTCAGGTGATCTGCCTGTCTCGGCCTCCCAAAGTGCTGGGATTACAGGTGTGAGCCACCACACCTGGCCCAAATCTGTATCTCTATCCCAATATTGATTCTTTAGTGTGAGGGGCCTTTCTAGACACCTTCACATGGGTCACTTTTTAGTATTTCACATACAGAATGGTCTAAAATAAATGAATTCAAATATTTTCTTCTTTCCTGCTGTTGTTTTATAATAAGTACTACTATGATCTTAGTAACCTAAGAGTAACACTATATGGCATTATCTTTGTTTTTTTCCCTCTAACCTCTACCTTCTCTCTGGTCAGTTGTGAAGCCCAAATATTCTTCCTCTGCAATTACTTTCACAGCCCTCTTCCTCATTTTTACTAGCCGTATTATTCTGGACAAGTATGCTTGCCACCCTAAGCTTCATTTATAAAGATTTGGGTTTTTTAAATGAGATAATATAAGTGACAGTTGAGTGAGCACCCCGTCCCAAAGTCCTCATTAAAATTTTTTTGGGGGGCCGGGCTTGGGGCTGTAATCCCAGTACTTTGGGAGGCCAAGGTGGGTGGATCACCTGAGGTCAGGAGTTTGAGACCAGTCTGACCAACATGGCGAAACTCCATCTCTACTAAAAATAGAAAAATTAGCCAGGTATGGTGGTGTGTGCCTGTAATCCCAGCTACGTGGGAAGCTGAGGCAGGAGAATCACTTGAACTTGAGAGGCAGAGGTTGCAATGAACGAAATCGCGCCACTGCATTCCAGCCTGGCGACAGAGTGAGACTCTGCCTCAAGTAAATAAATAAATAAATAAAATAAAAAGTTTTTTTGCTGGGCACGGTGGCTCATGCTGTAAGCGCAGTTGGGAGGCCTAGGCGGGTGCATCGCTTAAGCTCAGACAACATGGTAAAACCCCATCTCTACTAAAAATACAAAAATTAGCTGGGCATGGTGGTGCACATCTGTCATCCCAGCTACTTGGGAGGCTGAGGCAGGAGAATCACTTAAACCCGAGAGGTGGAGGTTGCAGTGAACCAAGATCATGTCACTGCACCCCAGTCTGGGCAGCAAAGTGAGACCCTGTCTGGGAAAAAAATAAAAAAAATAAAAAAAAAAATATTTTAGAGACAGGATCTCACTCTGTCGCCAGGCTAGCGTGCATTAACACAATTACAGCTCATTGTAACCTTGAACTTCTGGGCTAAACGATTTTCTCAACTCAACCTCCCAAGTAGCTAGGACTACAGATGCACATGCCTGGCCAATTTTTTAACTTTTTGTAGAGACGAGTATCTTGCAATGTTGCTCTGGCTAGTCTTGAACTCCTGGCCTCAAGGGATACCCCTGCCTCAGTTTCTCAAAGTATTGGAATTACAGGCGTGAGCCATTGAGCCCAGCCAGAATTTGCTGCTTTAGAGTCCTGCCTTTGGCTCTTTTCTTAGAAATATTTGTCTTTGCCATCTCTGTATATCTGAAATCCTAATGAGTAAATGTGATTCCCTCCACAAAGCCTTCTCTGATACCTCCTGCCTTCCTTCTTCCCACCCTTCTGTCAGGTCTTTTCTAACCTGCAAAGCCCCATGATTTTGTCATCACCATGGTTTTGGTAACCATTAGTCTAAAAAAGAGGATTAATACACTGTCTTTTGGAAAGTCTACAAGCAGGAAAGGGCTTACAGGGGTCATAGAGTTCCTGCAGAGTGTGTGGAAAGTTTTCTCATGGGTTCACGAGTACATGAGAGCTCAAATAGCATCAAAATCTTTAGTATCCCACTTAAAGCAAACTTCATGTCATGCTGTGTTGCTTTATGAACCACTCTGTAGCCATGTTTATAATAATAAAAGTACCAAAGGATGGCAGTGACTGATGCCCAACAGGTACAGACTAACACTGTGGAGTTTCTACTTGCTACTAAATAATGCTTGTAAAATCTAAAGATCCTAAGATGAAAGGCATTGTGTAGATTTAAAATGAGCAAGATCCAACCAGTCCTCTGTATCCTCTTCCAGTCAGAATTAGTCTTTCAGGAGAGAGCACCCATCAAGGTGGGTGAAAAGGCATCATAGAATCTAGGGAAGTGTGAATCTGGGGTCTCCAGACTGTCCCAGAGGGCTGGCATTTTAAGTCTGAAGCAGACAAGGGCAGGATGCCAGGTCCAAAACTTGGAAAGGGAGCTATGTTAGGGTGTGAGAAGACTCCACCCGGCTGTCTTTCATTAGGAAGACTGCGGGAAGGAGCTGGAAGGGCCAGGGTTTTTCTTTCTTCTAAGTTCACTGAAGGAAAATCTAACACCAAATTCTGTACTTGGGAATTTCAAAATGAGTAGATAATTCTTTGAACTCTGTAATCAACTAACTGGAAACTCATTTGAAATTTGGCTTCAGTGCATATATTTGTGGTTACAGGAGTGGGGGAAATATCTGAAGAAGGTCTCTGGAGCTCCCTGTATTTCTCTTTTAAAACGTTTATACATAGCATGTGAAATGAACAGATGCCTTTTTTTTTTTTTTTTTTTTTTTTTGGTAGCTATCAGGGCAACAAGAGGTGAAAAGCCGTATCAGGTATTTATTTCAGTCACTGAGATGGCTATTGGCAGAGTTCCACATACCTAAACTAAGGAGAAACTCATGAACAGATAAAAATTAAGACATGGAGGAGACCTTGTGCTTCCTCTCTTGATTTATTTCTACACACATTGATGATTTTTTAAAAAGAGCAAAGCACTCAGAGAGCATTCTTTGGCTTTGCGTTTTGGGGTTTTTTTGGAGGTGGGGTGGGAGGATTAAATTACTATATGCAATTTCTCTTTAGGGTGTATTTAAATTTATTTTCCGAAAACCCTAATTAGAGAGAGTGTGACTACAGATAATAAGTAATTTGAATTGGAATTTCAGTTGTAGAAATGTTCCATTTATTTATTTATGTGGATCACTGATGAGAGTGGTAAGAATATTGGTAGATAGATGTGGGAAGGAATTATTTAAGAATAGGCTGGATTGGTTGGTACCTGACTTGGTGAGGAAACAGTAAAGGAATTTCTGCTCATGAAGTTTGTGATTCCACATGAAGATAATTCTTTATGGCTGGGCACAGTGGCTCATGCCTGTAATCCCAGCACTTTGGGAGGCTGAGGTGAGTGGATCACCTGGTCAGGTCACCAGCCTGGCCAACAAGGGGTGAAACCCCATCTCTACTAAAAATACAAAAAATTAGCTGGGTGCAGTGGCGTGTGCCTATAATCCCAGCTACTCGGGAGGCTGAGGCAGGAGAATCACTTGAACCCGGAAGGCAAAGGTTGCAGTAAGCCAAGATTGCGCCATTGCACTCCAGTCTAGGCGACACAGTGAGACAGAGTCTCACTCAAAAAAAAAAAAAAACAAAAATTCTTTATAATAGAATAACCACCCATCTTTCATCCAGAGCCAGAATTCCTGAGATTCTTCCAACCAGAGGGGCCCTGGCATGCTAAACAGTCTGTTATGATATCTGAACACTTAAGTGAATGTATTTGACCAGGGAGATTTGCTAGTAAAATTGATCTTTCCTTCCCTGAGTTTTTCCAGTTGTGCCGAATAATTAAAGGAAAATTAAAACCTGGATTCCCTAAACTGTTAAGTATCAGATCTGTAAGCTATCAGTCCTTAGGATTATGGTGTTATCAGAGTTAGAAATGACTTTAAAATTTGTCTGAACAAACTGCAGAAGATTTGTGAATCTGTTTTCCCAAATCTCTGCCAAATGAGTGCTTGAATTTCTGCCCAAACACCTCCAGGATAAGGAAAGTCACCAGTTTAGGGGACACCCTATTCTTTGAATAGCCGTGAGAAGCTCTTTGTTGGTTTTAAATCTTAGATCTTAGTGTGCCAGCTTAAGGAGACATCCAAAGCAAGTTTCCTTCCTCCCACGTCTCAGCCCTTCAGATACTTCATGCTAATTACATCTCCTAGAACTTTCTCTAGGTCAAACATTATTGGTTCTTGTACTGTTTGTTCTTCATAGGACAGGGTTTCTAGTGTCTTGGCAGTATAGGACCAAGAGGACACAGGATTCTGGGGCAGTGCCTCTAAAAGTTTTAGAACTAAAAAATATTAAAACTGGAAAGGGTGTCAAGACACAACCTAGTCTGCCTCCCCACCCCTTTCAGTTTACAGATGGGCAGAGTCTTTTGGATTTGAGTGGGTAAAATTGATCAGCAGCCTTTGTTGAAGTGAGAAATGAAGTGTAAAGCATTTTACCAGAGAAAGGTCTTTTAGTTGCCTAATTCCCATTACAGGCTTCAGCTCACTTCTCATTTTTGCCAAGGACCAGTCTGATTCTCTAAGTAAGCCTAAGGCTCAGCTCAAGGTTTTAGTGCCAGATCTCCATACACCAGGTGTTGATTTCACTTACTGTTTGTGTAAAGGGTAGAAATAACTTTTCCATAAGTTTTGCCATATATATTGACAACATGGTCCGACAGGGATTCCGAATTTTAATAGATGTTTTTTTCCTTCATAAAATCAGAGAATGGCCATCAAAAGAGAACAGAGTATTGGACCCCTTCAGAGACGCAGCTGCCTCTGGTGGACAGTTTCCTGGGTTGCCCTTTGTACTTTCTTTGTTTAACAATCACCAGGTGACCAGGTGGCTTTTCTAAAAGCCAAAGGCCGTGGAGGACGGGATTGTGAGCTACTTTTCTCTAGTATTTTCTATTTGAGATTTGAAATACCCATGCTTTTCATCTGGTCCAAGGAGGCTCAGGTTTCCTTGGCTGTGCGCAGCTATAAAGGAGCCAGGTGTTTGGTCGTAGGGCTCAGCTGTTGGCATCCCCACCTTCCCCCAACACCCCATTTTCCTCTTCATTGATACCACTCAGGTCTGTGAGCAGAGAAATCCTGGTGGGAAAATTGATCAGGACTTGATATACTTGAGAAGGGGGAGAGGGAAGGTAGAATGTACCTAGAGTTATCCAATAACTTGGTCTCTGAGCGTGACCGAATTCCTTTGGGGCACCGGGAAAGTGCCGGGTTTAAGGCTGGAGCGTTCTTCGGTCCGGCAAGGGGCGCGCTAAAGGTGACATTGGAAGGAGCAGGGACAGCCTTTGGCGGCAGAGCTGGAGCCGAGAGCGATGCAGGCAGCCCACCCCAGCCGGCGCGACCTGCCGGCACACGGGAATTCGAGTGGCCCTCGCCGGAGCCGGCTAGCTGGGGGAGCGGGGGCACCCCTTCTGGATTCGTTCGCCTTAGGGCTGGGCTCGGAGCCGGGCCGGTTGGAGCGAGACGGGGACGGGAGGGGCCGGGCCAACGGGAGGAGGGCGGGGCTTTCCTTTGTCAGGGGATTTGCGCCGCGCAGCCGAGACTCGCGCGGGTTCCGTTCCTCTCCTTGCGCCCTCTCCGGGGGCGGGGCGTTCCCCTCTGGCCCCTGGGCGCGGTGGGCGTGAACGGCTGACGCCCCGGGTCCCTCGCTCCGAATCCTGCAGAAGCCCCTCCTTCGGCGCCTCCGCTTCCAATCCTCTCCCCCGCTCCCTCCTCTTTCGGGGTCGCTCCTCTCCCCGGCCCCGCCCCCGCTGGGCCCCGCCCCCTCCCGCGCCCTCCTCCCTGGGCTCTCCGCGTCGCGCGCTCCCCGGCTTCCAGGGGGCTGCCCGGGCGGGGCGGCGCAGCGCGGCGGCGCTGGGAAGGGGGAGGAGAGCCGCCAGCCAGCGGAGCACTTCCAGCGAGCGAGCTAGCTAGCGGGCCGCGCGGCGCGGGGGAGGAGGGCTCGCCCCCCGCCCGGCCCGAGCGGAGCCTTTTGTTCCCAGCCAGAAGTTTGCATGCCGGGACCGTGACAGCTGCGGGCGGGGAGGACAGCAGGGCCGCGGGGCCGGCGGCGTGGTGGAGAATAGAGGCGGCTGCTTGTCATGCAGCCCACGGCGTGGCGGCTGCGGGCCGGGGACTGGCGGCGGCGGGGGAGGCGGCGCCCACAGCACTCGGGACTCAGCTGCCGGAGGGACAAACTAACTTCCTGAGCGCGGGACCTGAGGCCGGCGCGGCCGGGAGCCACCTGCAACCTGCGGTGAGGCGACCCTGGCCCTCGGGGCGCGCGGCATGGCGCGGGGAAGCGGGCCTTGCTAAGCGAGCCCCTCCGACAGACCCGCGGCCGCTGCTGCCGCCCGCCCTCCCGCCCGCTTTTCCGAAGGCCTGGCGCGGGGCTCGGCTCGCCTTGTTTTGCAGCCACAGCGCAGGGTTGGCCTGGGAGCCACAACAATGCCATGATGTTTTGGAGACAGGAAGCCCCAAGCTGGCCCCGAATGAAGGACTTCCTGTGTTTAAAGTTGCAGGAATATCCGCCGACCATCCCAGTTCAAATGCAAACACCCCAGCTAGGGAGGACGAATGGCTAATTCAGACCAGCTGGACTCTCCAGGGCTGGAACTGAGGATAAAATGAAAGGAATTCTTAGGAGCTTGGTCCATACTTGAAGACTAGAGAAGCTGTGCCATTGTTATTAAAGGATACAATCGGCATAAATTTGCTGCTCCCAACTCTGCTTCGTTGAGAAGTGAGTGGAACTAGATATCGAAAAAAACTTGTCAATATGAGATGATTTTTGTTGACTGAATTTGAAAGAGCAGTGCTCTTTAAAAAAAAAAAATTAAACCATAAGCCATACAAGGAATTATTTTAAATTATATCGTCTCTCTGTCAACTATGAGGCTGCTAACCTGTGAGGAAAAAGCTGTTTGTCTTAGAGCTTCTCCCAGAATGGTTTCAAAACGGGACTTCCAGGCCGAATTTCTGGAGGGCAGATGCAGTTGGTGGTTTGGGGTATGAACAACTAAAAGGATTTATAACTTATGTAGAATGCATTTGGGGGGAACCTGTGAAAAATACTTTTGAAAGATTTATGGTTCATCTTGATTGAAAAAGGATGGGTAAGCCACTCAGCAGACCAGACTGTTTAAGGCGGAACCCCACCTGCCTGGGGAAAGGAGAGGAGGAGGATGGCTACATAGAGGACTGCTATGTTCCACAACGGTCTATATATGATACAATGAGGATAAATGAGCAAATTGACCAGGGGTCAAAGCTTAACCAGACTTCAAAAAGCACCATGGAAAAGATGGAAGGAAGTACTATATCCAGCAATGGTACATTAGGAGCAGCATCTAATGTTTTTGAATCTAGAGCACCAGAAGGTAAGAAGCTGGATGAGAGGATAATATTTGATGCACTAAAGCTAAGCAGTGATGTGCAGAAATCAGCACCTGTGCCACCCAGAAGGCGGCCAAATGCAGAACGCAAAGACAATGTTAACAGGAGATCGTGGAAGTCCTTCATGCCACCTAACTTCCCAGAATTTGCAGAGAGGATAGAAGCCTCTCTCAGTGAGGTGTCAGAAGCTGGTGCTTCAAATCCTTCCTTGCAAGAGAAGAAGGAGTCCAGTTCTGCATTAACAGAAAGTTCTGGTCATTTGGACCACAGGGAACCTCAGTCAGAGTCAGTAACTCTGGAACATGTGTCCAAATCCCTAGGTATTCCAGAGGTGCAAGATGTAAAAAACTTAAGTGGAGACTGCCAGAACTTTAGATTTCAGCAGCACAGTGCAAACCCTCCCCATGAATTCCAGCCTCTAGAATCAGAAGCTGCAGCAACAAGTGGTAACACAGATGTAATGCAGGAATCCAGATTCTCAAGTGCAACCTGGCCGAGGGCCACAAAAAGTTTAGCTAAGGGAGGCTTCAGTGAGAAGCAGCACCCCCTTGGGGACACAGCCTGCACTGTGGAAATGCCACCTCTCTCCCCTTGCCTGAGTGAAGAGCTGTTAGATCCAGAATTGCATGTTCTCATAACCCCCAGCCTGAGAGAGAAAACAGAGTCTGAGCTAAAGTTTGAGGAGGATGAGCGATGGATCATGATGGAGGCTGAGGGAGAGTGGGAGGAAGATAAACTGTCAGAGAGGGAAAAGACTTTTCTGATGGCAGATGAGAAGAACAGCCTGGCAGATATTTTTGAAGAAAGAGAACAAGAAAACACAGCAGTGGTGGAGGATGGATCCGATTGCTTAGCTGCTGTCTTGAGGACTTTTGGCCACCTATCTCTTGGTCAGATTTGTTGCCCTGATGACCCACAGCCAGCCAAGGACCAGTTGGCTGCTGTTCCCAAGGATATACCCCTGAATTGTGATTGTGTTCTTACAGGTGAGGATATTCTTGGTGAGGTGGCAAACAAAACTGCTCAGGGGCTGGAGGGTCTTGTTTCAGATTCAGCATGTACTGTGGGTCCTATTGATGCAGAACAGCTCTCTGACACAGACTCAGTGCAGATGTTTCTTGAACTTGAAAAGGAGTGTTTATGTGAAGAAGGAGTAACTCCTGTAGTTGAGCTACAGAATCAAACCTCTTCTGAAGGGCTGGCTGCATCCCAGGATGGGGAAAATTTACTTGTAATTAGTCATTTTCCAGGAGCTGCCTTAGAAAAGGAACAGCATTTAGGCCTTTTACATGTAAGGGCAAAAGACTATGATACTGGATTGGATTGTGGACATTTTAATACCCTGGATTCTTCTCAGGTGCCTAATGCTGTGGAACTTATTGCCCACGTTGATATCATGAGAGACACTTCCACTGTTAGCAAGGAGGAATGTGAAAAAGTGCCTTTTAGCCCCAGGACTGCAGAATTTAAGTCCACACAGCCAGCTGATCTGGATTCACTGGAAAAGCTGGACCCAGGGGGACTGCTGAACTCTGATCACAGGGTTTCTCATGAAGAAAAATTAGCAGGCTTCATTGCTTCTGTGCTGGCCAAAGACAATGGCAATTTGTCCCAGGGAGACTGCAGTCAAACTGAGGGGAATGGTGAGGAGTGCATTGAGAGGATCACCTTCAGTTTTGCTTTTAATCATGAACTAACAGATGTTACCTCAGGATCTGAAGTAGAGGTGTTATATGAATCAAATTTACTAACAGATGAAATTCATTTGGAAAGTGGGAATGTAACTGTTAATCAAGAAAATAACAGTCTGACGTCGATGGGCAATGTGGTCGCTTGTGAATTGTCCGTGGAGAAAGTTTGTGATGAGGATGGTGAGTCAAAAGAGCTGGATTATCGAGCCGTGCTTTTGGAGGATCAAGCCCCAGCACATTTCCACGGAAACTTCCCAGAGCAGGTCTTCCAGGATCTCCAGAGGAAGTCCCCAGAGTCAGAGGTTTTGAGTCTGCACCTGCTGGATGGAGAAATGAGACTTAATCCAGATGGAGTGGAAACTGTGAATAATACAGAGCCTGAGCTGAATGTGGCATCATCAGAGGGAGGGGAGATGGAAAGGAGAGATTCAGATTCATTCCTAAATATTCTTCCAGAGAAACAAGTTACTGAGGCTGGTACTACTGAAGCAGTTTTAGAGGAATGGAGACCCATCCTCCAGAGGCCTTCCCAGACGGCTGCAGTGCCCACTGGCGAATATGCCCTAGATGCTGCACTGCCCAGCCCAGAGGAGGATATCTCAATTGCCGCAGTGCCTGCCCCAGAGGGAACTGATGGAGCTGCTGCTATAGTGCCCTTCCCACATGAGGACATCCTAGTTGCTTCAATAGTCTCCTTAGAGGAGGAGGATGTCATAGCTGCTGCAGTATCAGCCCCAGGGAGGGCTACTGTCCCAGCTATTACAGTGTCTGTCCCTGAAGGGACTGCTGCAGTTACTGTGGTGTCCTCCCCAGAGGAGACTGCTCCAGCTGTTGCAGTGGCCATCACACAGGAGAGTATGTCAGCTGTTGCAGGGTTCTCCCCAGAGTGGACTGTTACAGCTGTTGCAGTACCCATTGCAGAGGAGGATGGTACACCAGAAGGGCCTGTCACCTCAGCTACCACAGTGCATGCTCCTGAGGAGCCTGATATTGCAGCTGTTAGAGTGTCCGCTCCAGAGGAGTCTGCCTCCCCAGCTGCTGCAGTGCCCACCCCAGAGGAGCCCGCCTCCCCAGCTGCTGCAGTGCCCACCCCAGAGGAGCCCGCCTCCCCAGCTGCTGCAGTGCCCACCCCAGAGGAGCCCGCCTCCCCAGCTGCTGCAGTGCCCACCCCAGAGGAATCTGCCTCCTTTGCAGCTGTGGTGGCCACCCCGGAGGAACCCACTTCCCTGGCAGCTTCAGTGCCCACCCTTGCCACTATGGTGACCACCCTAGAGGAACTCACTTTCCCGGCAGCTTCAGTGCCCAACCCAGAGGAGCCCGCTTCCCCAGCAGCTGCAGTGCCCACCCTAGAGGAACCCACCTCCTCAGCAGCTGCAGTGCCCACCCCTGAGGAGCCTGCCTTCCCAGTAGCTGCAGTGTCCAACCTAGAGGAGCCCGCCTTCCAAGCAACTGCAGTGCCCACCCCCCAGGAGCCTGCCTCCCCAGCAGCTGCAGTGTCCAACCTAGAGGAGCCCGCCCCAGAGGTGCCTGCCATCCCTGCTGCTTCAGTGCCCACCCCAGAGGTGCCTGCCATCCCAGCTGCTGCAGTGCCTCCTATGGAGGAAGTTTTCCCCATTGGTGTGCCCTTCCTGGGAGTTTCTGCCCACACTGACTCAGTGCTTATTTCAGAAGAAGGAACTCCTGTTCTAGAGGAGGCTTCCTCCACTGCAGTGTGGATCAAGGAGGACCTTGATTCCCTAGCATTTGACATAAAAGAGGTGACCAGCACAGTGCTACGTGTGAAAGTGCCTCTGGCTGCAACCACTGGATTAAATTCAGATGAGGTAATTGTTGCCCATTTTGATTCTGGGAAGGGTCTAGAGTAAAGTGAAATTTTCTAGGCTGACCTGGTGTTGATGAGAAATGGTGCAGATAGTTCTTTCTTTTGTTCTTTTTGGGTCTCCTGGACTTATAGTTTGTAGTCTTTCTGTTGAGTTTATGGGGAAAATATACTTTAATTTTGTCTGGTGAAAAACTTTATAATTTCATGCTTCATTTTTTATTCAGATAAACCAATCCCAAGGAAAACAGGGATATAAACAGTTGTTGATTTACATTTTTAAAAAGATGATTAGCAGGAAAGGGTGATTCTGCTTTTGAATTATACAGTGAGCATGTTCTTTCCTAAACCAAGAGATAGTTTGTTGATTGGTGGTGTCAACATTTAGGTAGAGGCCAGAGTGTGAGCTTTGGAATAAGACCTGGGGTGCTTCTTAACCACTCTGGGAAAATTAGCTATTCTTGAGTCTCCTGTTTCTTCATTTGTTAAGGCAGAACTCTGTGAGAATAAAATGAGGTACATTTAATGTACCAAGCATATAAGATTACCAATCACTGGCCATATCCTTCCCGTTCTTTTCAAATAAGTATGTTGGTTAGTTGAAAGAATTTACCAAAGCAGACTGGGGAGAAGCAGTAAAGCTAAATGATTAAGAACTTTTAAATGCAAATGTGTGTTTCTGAAAACCAGAGCTAGGCATAATGTTTATGAAAAATAGAGATATTTTAGTCATCTTTGTCAAACTGCCATTGTGTCCTTAAGCAAGTCACTTTCTTTTCCAGGACCTCTTGTTTCTTAATCTATAAAACAAGAAAATTGGACTAAATGTCCTCTTGAGTCTCTCTTGGCTCGAAGATTCTTAATGTTAGAGAACCGAATGTGTTAGGAAACAGTTGGAAATGATGTTCCACATCCTTGAGCACTCCTAGTCCAAGGAATTTGAGATCAGCAGCTTTCCACAGTTAACTGCCCAGATTTCATTTGGTCAGTGGTTAAGAGTGAAGGAGTTAGAGGTTTAATCTGAACACAGATATGACTGAGTGAGAAGATTGTTTTGATTTTACTGCACCCCTAGGACTCAAAATAGTGCCTTCTTCATAGTAGGCATTTACTGTTGACTGGCTGACTGAATGCATGAATATCAATTTCCTAGATTATGGATGGATGCTACAAGAAAGATGGGTTTTCTCGTTCACCTCATTGCAGAGCCTTTCAGGGCAGCCTTAAGTTAGGTAGAGCTCCTGTTAAACATGCAGGTCCTGACAACAAAATCATTTTGATTGCATGCCATAAACTCTTTGATTAAGAGGATTGATTAAGATCATCTGGCCTTGCTGAGTGGCGGTGATTTTACCTTGAGTTTTACCAGTTGTTTTGTCATGTAGCATTCCATCAAATTAGGATGCATCATCTTTGAGACTGATGAATTTTTGAGACTGATGGATTTTTGATCCATTTTTCCAAGTTTTATTGAATTTGGAATTAACACTGAGATCCCAATAGCCTGTCCAAAGTGAAGACAATAGGTCAACAACAGAGTAAATTTCTTGCACTGACATTCTTGATAATACAGAATATTTCACCAGGCACAGTGGCTGACACCTATAATCCCAACATTTGGGAAGCCAAGGCAAGAGGATTGCTTGAGGCCAGGAGTTGGAGAACAGCCTAGGCAACATAGTAAGACCGCATCTCTAAGAAAATAAAAATTTTTAAAAACCCAGAATATCTCCGGTGTAAAGCTTATATAGCAGTAATCATGAAATACAAGGATTAAATTTATAGTGAGGCAATCAAATCCACATAAAGGGGAAAAAAATCATATAAATCCTGTATCATTCTCTAGGATCCTTGTTTCCTCATCTGCAAAATGAGTAGATGGCTACATAATCTCTATCCTTCCAGCTACAGTAAGTAATCCTTTTATGAAATATTGACTGATGTAAATGACTGGAGAAGGAAATGGTAGCCCAGCTGCAAAGTTGCCCATCTTTGAAGTGTGGTTACTTTGTGGAATATCTGGAAGTGAGCAAATGCCTTTATCTGTGTACAGGAAAGGAAAGATCTGAGCCTCAGCCAGGGCTGTTAACCAACAAGAATGTAGACAGGCTATTTTGAAAATATTGAAACAAAACAAATCATTATAGAGTTAGCATTAGTATACAGGTTTGCTAAATTGGTGAAATATTATTTTAAAAGGTTTTTCCAAGATGAGAGATTACGAATTTTTTATTTCTTCCATTCCCTTAAGAGGATTCCAAGAGGCAACTAAAACTGCCATTTTTATATATAAACACTTAGAACTTGACAAGTGATTTAGAATGAACTGAGGTCCTCTATGTCTGTACAAGTGCAGACATGTACACATGGTTAAAATAGATATAAACTTTGTATTTGCCAATAACAACAGAGTTTGGTAGAAGCAAAATGCCAAAAACTTGTTTGCTTTTTCTGTAGTGGGATCTGAGGCCTACTGAGACCAATCTCTGGTTATATAAACTCCCTACTTATTTATAGACTTCTCCAGTCTTAATCCAAGTCACTGGTTCAAAGGAAGAAAAAAACCTTTTGTATAAAATAAGAGTTCTATAAGATTAAAATTTGCCAACAGAGTCTTTTTAAGCAAAAATTGGGGAGCACCACAATTCCAGTTCAGTGTTTGAATGCTCTGCTGGTCAGCAGAATCTTCATTGGTTTTTTTTTGCGTTCCCTAACACCTTTTCCATACAAGGATTCATTCGTTCACCAAATAAAAATTATTATTTATTTATTATTATTTTTTAAAGACAGAGTCTCACTCTGTTGCCCAGGCTGGAGTACAGTGACACAATCTTGGCTCACTGCAACCTCTGCCTCCCGGTTTCAAGCAATTCTCCTGCCTCAGCCTCCCAAATAGTTGGGATTACAGGCACGTGCCACCACACACAGCCAATTTTTTTTTTTTTTTTTTTTTTTTTTGTATTTTTAGTAGAGACAGGGTTTCACCAGGCTGGTCGTGAACTTCTGACCTCAGGTGATCCGCCTGCCTCGGCATCCCAAAGTGCTGGGATTACAGGCATAAGCCACCACGCCTGGCCTGAATAAATATTATGAGTACCTACTCTGTGCCAGGTACTAGGCTCCTACAGTAAATAGAATTGGCATGGTCCTTGCCCTTGTGGAACTTATGCTGAGTGGGGGAGGCAGATATTAAGAAAACCACACATAAATAAATATAAAATAAATACATAGTTAGAAATTTTGGCAAATTCTTTGAATAAAAAGATGTCAATGGATTTGAAGACAATAGGGTGGATTGAAGATATATTTTGGAGGTGAAATCAACAAGATCTGATTGTGACTTCTGTGTTGGGGTGAGGGAGTTATCAAGGGTGACTTTTAGGTTCTGGTTTGTACAGTGGAGTGGATGGTATAAATTATTAATTTAAGGAAGAGCAGATTTTGGGGTAAGGGAAAGTGGGAGATACTGTTTTATTTTTGAACTGTTAGGCTTGGGATGCCTGTGGTTCATTTTTGCATGGAGATACTAAGAAAGCAGTTGGATGTATAGGTTTGAAACTCAGAGAGATCAATTGAGAGTCATAAGCATTTATTGTGGTTAGTATTTAAACCCATAGAAATTTATGGAATTCCCTAGGAAGAGTATAGAAAGAGAAGAGAGTCCAGGACTGACATCGTCCCCTCACTCCCACCCCGAAAGACTTCAACATTTAGAGATCTAGGAGAGGAGAAAGAGAACAAAGGACAACAGAAAAGAATCATTCAGGGTAAAACTGGAAAAATGCAATAACAAGGCTGGATGCCTTGGCTCATGCCTGTATTCCCAGCACTTTGGGAGGCTGAGGCAGGCAGATCTCTTGAGGTCAGGCGTTCAAGACCAGCCTGGCCAACGTGGTGAAACCCTGTCTCTACCAAAAAAAAACACAAAATTAGCTGGGTGTGGTGGCGCGTGCCTGTAGTCCCAGCTACTTGCAAGGCTGAGGTGGGAGAATCACTTGAACCTGGGAGGCAGAGGTTGCAGTGAGCCGAGATTGTGTCACTGCACTCCAGCCTGGGCAACAGTGTGAGACCATGTCTCAAAAAAAAGAAAAAAAATGCAGTAACAAAGACAAAAGTGTTTTAAGGAGTTCTTTAGGAAATTTTCTATTTTGTATCCTAGTTGCATCTTACAACCTTGCAGCAATGTTTATTAGTGTACTTCTTTGGAAAATGTCTGCCAGTGCTGCTTAGTTAATAACATGGCACAGTCCTGTTTCACTAACAGTGTTTGAAATACCAAGGAGTAGGAATTTTAGTGTATCTAAAAGCACTGGTTTTGCAAAACAGCTTTATTTGGGAATTGAGAGAAGGAAGCAGGTGTTTTCAGATGTACGTTCTTTAACGTTCTGTTCACTTATATTCAAAATAAATAGATAATATTTAGAGGTGCTTTCGTATCTTTTTCAACTTATGAGAAATGATACAAATACCCATTGTCCCTGTCAATCCATAGAGTGAAGGTGAGAAATGAAGGAATAGCTAATGCTTCTATAGGAAATGTCTGTGAACAAAGTAAATCCAAAATTTTAAAGTAGCAGTAGCTCTTATTATAGGTTGAACATCCAAAATGCGAAATGCTCCCGTCTGAAACTTTCTGAATGTTGGCATGATGCTCAAAAGAAATGCTCATTGGAGCATTTCAGATTTCAGATTTCCAGATTTGGGATGCTCAACCAGTAAGTATTTAATGCAAATATTCCAAAATTTGAATAAATCTGAAATCAGAAACACTTCTGATCCCAAGCATTTTGGATAAGGGATATTCAACTTGCGTATGAAAGAGATTATTGAACTATTTAAATATAATTTTACTTTTCTTTCTTTCTTTCTTTGAGATGGAGTTTCTCTCTTGTTGCCCAGGCTGGAGTGCAGTAGCACGATCTTGGCTCACTGAAACCTCCTCCTCCCGGGTTCAAGTAATTCTTGTGCCTCAGCCTCCCAAGTAGCTGGGACTACAGGCGTACACCACCATGCCTAGCAAATTTGTGTGTGTGTGTGTGTGTGTGTGTGTGTATTTTTAGTAGAGATGAGGTTTTGCCATGTTGCCCAGGCTCCTGACATCTGGCAGTCTGCCCGCCTTGGCCTCCCAAAGTGCCAGGATTACAGGCATGAGCCACTGTGCCTAACCTATTTTACTTTTCTGTATCATTTGTAGTGCTATCCAGTAGGACTTGCTGCCAAGATGGAGATGTTCTCTATCGATGGTCCAGTTGAGTAACTGGACTTTGACCATGTGAAATGTGGCTAGTGAGTCTGAGGAACTGGATTTTAAATTTAATTTAAATGTCAGTATGTAGCTGCTGGCTGTCATGTTGGAAAGCATGGAAAGATTTTAAATGTCAGTTGTAGAGTGAGATAGGATTTGGTGATTGAATAAAAGGGGGCCCTGTAATGTGGACTTGACATCTTCCCTCCATACTTTGGCTTTCTGCCTTCTTTGCCTTTTCATTCCTTCACCTTCACCACCATCATTTTATTGTACCAAAAGCAACTTTAAACTTGGGATGTTTTTCCTGTCTCTAATCTGATTTTTCTTCAGCAGAAACATCTTTAATGCTACAAAATGGAATTATAGCAGTTGTTTTTTCTGGGAACCATGTTGTTGGAGAAATAGTCATTTTAACTGAACTGCTTTGTAATGTTGCCTAAGAAAATATGGTATAATCAAATTATAGTAAAAAATGAAGTGCACTCATAATTACTTTTATAACCTTCCTTTTTCAGTGTTCCCTGGGGCTTTCCCTCTCTGGTAATCTTAGCCAGCCATAGACCATTCTTCCTAGAATCAGTTTCCTAATGCTAGTGTGGTCTGTGGTCTCATATTGACCAAATTTGGTCTTACTCAAACTTACCGTTTTCTTTTATATTATTTTCGTCCTCTTCCATTTTCTGTCATCCTCTGGCCCTTAATTGACTCACCTGGCTCATGGAAGAAA
Organism: Papio anubis; assembly: GCF_008728515.1. Classification (NCBI taxonomy): domain Eukaryota; kingdom Metazoa; phylum Chordata; class Mammalia; order Primates; family Cercopithecidae; genus Papio; species Papio anubis. Next base: position 37,638,007 of record NC_044976.1, read on the forward strand.
AAGGAAGGGAAATAAATCCAGGCTAGTGAAATATGGCTGGTTCTATCCCTCTGATAACTGAGAGAAACCCAATTGTTTTTATTTTTTATTTTTTTTTGAGACGGAGTCTCACTCTGTCGCCCAGGCTGGAGTGCAATGGCACGATCTCTGCTCACTGCAACCTCCGCCTCCTGGGTTCAGGCAGTTCTCCTGTCTCAGCCTCCTGAGTAGCTGGGATTACAGATGCGTGCCACCACGTCAGGCTAATTTTTGTATTTTTACTAGAGATAGGGTTTCACCATGTTAGTCAGGCTGGTCTCAAACTCCTGACCTCGTGATCTGCCTGCCTCAGCTTCCCAAAGTGCTGGGATTACAGGTGTGAGCCACCGCACCCGGCCGAGAAACCTGATCAAACCTGATCTTAGGGACAAATATTTTTTTTTCATTATTTTCCTTTATACTTTTTTTTTTTTTTTTTTTTGGTGAGACGGAGTCTCGCTCTGTTGCCCAGGCTGGAGTGCAGTGGTGCTATCTCGGCTCACTGCAAGCTCCGCCTCCCGGGTTCATGCCATTCTCCTGCCTCAGCCTTCCGAGTATCTGGGACTACAGGCGCCTGCCACCATGCCTGGCTAAGTTTTTGTATTTTTAGTAGAGATGGGGTTTCACCGTGTTAGCCAGGATGGTCTCGATCTCCTGACCTCGTGATCTGCCCGCCTCAGCCTCCCAAAGAGCTGGGATTATAGGCGTGAGCCACTGCACCCGGCCCCTTCATTCTCTTAATGTGGCAGAAGTAGCATTCTCTTCTGACCCTTTTCGTTTCCTTTTAGACATGTCTAAATCATAATGGAGCTTAACTGTAGTAGAGCAAAGTATACACATTGCTTGTTACATATATTCACATTGTTTTAAAATTCTGTTGTACCATGGTAAACATGGATAATACAGTATCATTTTTGAGCAGTTTTTTAAATGTAAATCTGTATCTTATTCAGAATGTGTGTCTGAAGTTATTAAGGACATTTCCCAACGTTACTGGCCCATTTCCCTTTGTAATCAGAGGAATTCTGTTTCAAGATTATTGCTGTGTGTGGTCTGTGGCTCTTGATCAGAATGAAGTTAAACGGCCACAGGGGGATTAAGCTATGAGGTTGGCGTTTTTCACACTGTTAATATGTTTTGACTAATTGAGTTATTAGTCCTAGTCAGAGAGGAGCATTTCTTATTAGTGGTCAGTTAAGGCTGTTCCCCAAGGGATATTTCATTGTAAATACTAGTCATTTGGTATCATTCTTCCCTTTTAGGAAGAAGTGTACGTTGCACTTACTTGTACAGCATTTTGAGGTTGATGCTTTTCTTTTTTTTTTTTGAGACAGAGTCTTGCTCTAGCCGCCCAGGCCTGGAGTGCAGTGGCTGATCTACCGACTCCTGAAGCTCCGCCACTCCCGGGTCCAGCCATTCTCCTGCCTCAGCCTCCCGGTAGCTGGGACTACAGGCGCCCACTGGCAGCGCCCGGCTAATTTTTTGTATTTTAGTAGAGGCGGGGTTTCACCGTGGTCTCGATCTCCTGACCTTGTGATCCGCCCGCCTCGGCCTCCCAAAGTGCTGGGATTACAGGCGTGAGCCACCGCGCCCGGCCGGTTGATGCTTTTCTATTCTCCATGGCTTGTTGCGTTAAAAATTAAGCAACAGGCCGGGTGCAGTGGCTCACACCTGTAATCCCAGCACTTTGGGAGGCCACAGTGTGCGGATCACAAGGTCAGGAGATCGAGACCATCCTGGCTAACACGGTGAAACCCCATCTCCACTAAAAATACAAAAAAATTAGCTGGGCATGGTGGTGGGCACCTGGAGTCCCAGCTACTTGTAAGACTGAGGCAGGAGAATGGCGTGAACCCGGGAGGTGGAGCTTGCAGCGAGCCGAATTCACACCACTGCACTCCAGCCTGGGTAACAGAGTGAGACTCTGTCTCAAAAAAAAAAAAAAAAATTAAGCAACAGATTTTTTTAAAAAAAAGAACAAAGGAAAGAGTCATTGGGTTAAAGACCTAAGTAGTGTCATAACTCTCTGGAATTACATGTCCATAGGAGAATGTATTGAAATACAAAACCACGTGTTTTCTTGATGCTTCACATGCAAATGCTTGTTCTTTCTTTTTATTCCTGGTTGTCTTTCATTAAGTCATAAATGCCCCAAGAATAACCAGTCTCTGTGTGGTATAGAGAGTCTAATAGCCTTTGTATTAAATCTTTTTTGGCTTGCAATTATCTAGATGTTTCAGAAAGAACAAGTGGATCCTCTTCAGATGAAATTGCAGCAGGTGAATGGACTTGGCCAGGGATTAATTCAGAGTGCAGGAAAAGACTGTGATGTGCAGGGTTTAGAACATGACATGGAAGAGATCAATGCTCGATGGAATACATTGAATAAAAAGGTGAGTGACAATGGGGTAACAAGTGTACTGGAAACAAAAGGCATAGAAAAGAGACATCTGAATCTAAGGTTTCCCGAAACCTGAATGGAAATAAAAATTTAGCAGTTGCAATCTCTAATTACTAAAAGAGGTCAGTAGTAATTTGAAAACTACTTTCTCCTTTCTCATAATGAACCTACATGTTCATGATACAGGTCGCACAAAGAATTGCACAGCTACAGGAGGCCTTGTTGCATTGTGGGAAGTTTCAAGATGCCTTGGAGCCATTGCTCAGCTGGTTGGCAGATACGGAGGAGCTCATAGCCAATCAGAAACCTCCATCTGCTGAGTATAAAGTGGTAAAAGCACAGATCCAAGAACAGAAGGTAAGTGAGAATGTTGGGACAGTGAACTGTAACAGCCATAGGGAGTGGTAGACAACATATTTGCTTGTAGTTTAAGAAGCAATTCAGAGTTTTAGTAGAATCCTAACCTACTTTGTGTCGTCCTGAAAAGTGGAAATTGATTTTTCATTATCTTACTTAAATCTACTGGTTTACTGTGGCATATATTAGACTGAATAATTTTGCCTGTTCATGTATCCTATTTCAGTGTTCATCCACAATTTTATGTTAAGAAGTTTTTGGTGTTTTCAGGGTCCGCAATATTCTAGATAAGTGTTGTATATCATGTACAAAGTTTTATCTATATTTTTTGTTGGTTTAATTTCTATTTTAGTGCAGTTTTTTCTTTTTAAAAACAATTTATCCCAAAGGAAATTTTTTTTTTTTTTTCTCAGCTTTATTGGTGTATAGTTGACAAATAAAAATTGTGTGTGTTTATAATTTACAATGTGATGGTTTGAGAGATATATATATATGTGTGTATATATATATACACACACACACACACACACTGTGAAATGTTTACCATAGTCAAAATAATTAACGTATTAATCATCTCAAATGTTAACCATTTTTTAGGGCACTTTTCTCTTAGTTCAAAGGAAGTTCCCTGTTAGTCACATAATGGCAATCACTGCTCCATTTAAAAATTTAAGTGTGTGTGAAAAGTGTGTGAGTGGTGAGAACTGTGCTATATATCTCCTGTTTTTGCCTCAAGGATGAAAAAAACTTCTTTTACTCAATGAAGCTTAGGATTTGGCCGGTTGGTTTCTTTTGTTTTTCTTCCTAGTTCAGATTTCAAAATGATCCTGTGTTACAACTTTTCCTTCTCTTTATAATAGTTGCTCCAGCGGCTCCTAGATGATCGAAAGGCCACAGTAGACATGCTTCAAGCAGAAGGAGGCAGAATAGCCCAGTCAGCAGAGCTGGCTGATAGAGAGAAAATCACCGGGCAGCTGAAGAGTCTTGAAAGTAGATGGACTGAACTACTCAGTAAGGCAGCAGCCAGGTAAGACCAAAGGAATTTTGAGGAGTGGGTCAGAGGTTTGTTTTGTTCTTCTTCGACTTACTATCACTAAAGTGCTCTTTAAGTTCTTGGATGATTCATACAGATTTTTGGAAAGTGTTTAATGGCTTTTATTTGAACTGGGATAAGATTTTAAAGATGATGCTCATAACCAGAATCACACTTAGGAAATGGTCTCCTGCATCTTCATAAATTTCCAAGAACTGGAAAACTCATTCCTCTGTGTGGTTGTTCTGCTGTAGTATAATCATGGTTCCAAATGACAGACACAGACTCCTACAGTCCAGCCAAGTTATTTTCTGAGTTTTTGAAACAGATTCCCCCTGCCCTTTATGTTTATAAATAATGCTTTTGATACTTGGAATTGAAATGTGTCATATTTCTTTTCTATTAGCTTATACTAATATTAGATTTTTTTGCCTTTAGAAGCTAGTCTGTGGTTTTGTTAAATATCTGGGAATTCGAGAGATGCATGAACTTACCTCAATATGTGGTCAAAAAGACAGGCAACAAATCTTCCTCCTCCAAGGAAACATTCCCTTTCTCTTTCCATAGCTATAAGTCATGCTGTCACTTGAGCTTAATAAGTCACATAGATGTCTTTACTTTTATACAGTCCCCAGTTTTAAAATTAAATACCAACTAATGAGAAATCAATAAGAGAGTTATCATTTGTTATTGTACCCTTTACGTTTCCTAGGTAGCCTATGGCAGTCTTCAAATAATTCCCTCTTCAGTCTTTTTATGTCCACCTGCCCATGACTTGCTTATTCCTTACCTGAGTTGCAAAGTATGGCTTGCCCATGTTAGTGGAAGAGACAAAATGGAAAGAATTTGACTGACTTGTATTTCCAGATTTGTACTGCTTATTTTCTTTTCTCTCTGTGCATTTCCAGTAATGGTACCATTAGCTTTCCAGTTTCCTAGGCTTAAAAATTCAACTCCATTTTTACTTTTTTTTTTTAAATTTCTCCTTTATGCCCACATCTATCAGCATGCTAAATTCTGTCTATTTTACTTTACAGTGTCTTTCCTGTCCATCTGTTTCTCTAATTCCCACTCTCCCCTCAGTTCATGACTTAGGAGCTCTCACTAGTTGTATTGAGATAGCTTCTTCACTAATCACTCTACCACTTACCCTCAGGCCTTCCCCTTCCCATCCCCCAGCTGCAGGTGAACCTTTCTGAAATAAGCCTTTAATCATATCTTTTCAGGCTCAGAGACATTTAATTGACTCCCTGTTAAAATAAAACCTTTAGATTATGAGGCTGACACACTGCCTGCTCTACTAAGAAGGTGCTTAAAATAAAATCTGAACTCTAACCCACCATTCAGAGCCCTCTATTTGACCTACCTTTCTTAGTTTCTACTATTCTTCTCACTCCTTGTATTATAGCTGAAGTAAACTATATTCTGTTCTTTAATATCTTCTGACAGTGTCCTAACCCTGTGTCTTATTTTATGGTGTTATAATACATCTTTCATGAAGTGCTTTTGTCCATCTCTCTTCTGTAAAACTTTCCTTTGTTCCCCAAGCATGGAATAACTTTTCCTGCCCCTTCACTGCCATAACTCTTTATCTGTACCTTGTATTATGATCATTATTTTAGGTACTTACCTTCCTGGTCCATAAATTCCTTGAAGTCATGGTTTATCTTATACATATTTTTATGACTCTTTCCTTCTACTTGTTTCCATCCTCCTAGCCTAATATAGTTTCTGGGCCAATCTTTTAAACAGAAACAAATACCAAGAGTAGATATTTGATGCTTCTAAATTATTTTTAGCTCTTCTCCCTAAAAATACCTTAAATTGTATTACAATACATTCTTCAAATTTTCAGATTCCAAAACCAAATGAGTAAGAAAGACATAAAAATTACAGGCAGTTTTTTAAAAATTAAATTCTAGTTTAATAATAATTTTTAATATTGTATATTTTAGTTGCATTGCTTGAAGATATATTTTGAAGGCTGGCATAAACAAACTAGGAAAGAAAGTTTTAGACTTAGATTGCCACTTAAAAAATGTTTTTCTTCATATTCAAACATAATTGAATTTCCAGTAATCAAAATGCCAAATTTTTTAATTTAAATCACTTTTTTTTTTTTTTTTGAGATGGAGTTTCGCTCTGTCGCCCAGGCTGGAGTGTAGTGGCGCGATCTCAGCTCACTGCAAGGTCCGCCTCCCGGGTTCACGCCATTCTCCTGCCTTAGCCTCCCGAGTAGCTGGGACTACAGGCGCCTGCCACCTTGCCAGGCTAGTTTTTTTGTATTTTTTTTAGTAGAGACGGGGTATCACCGTGTTAGCCAGGATGGTCTCGATCTCCTGACCTTATGATCCGCGCGTCTCGGCCTCCCAAAGTGCTGGGATTACAGGCTTGAGCCACCGCGCCCGGACTTTTTTTTTTTTTTTTTGAGATGGAGTTTCGCTCTGTCGCCCAGGCTGGAGTGTAGTGGCGCGATCTCAGCTCACTTCAAGGTCCACCTCCCGGGTTCACACCATTCTCCTGCCTCAGCCTCCTGAGTAGCTGGGACTACAGGTGCCCACCACCACACCCGGCTAATTTTTTATATTTTTAGTAGAAACGGGGTTTCACCATGTTAGCCAGGATGATCTCGATCTCTTGACCTCGTAATCCACCTGCCTCAGCCTCCCAAAGTGCTGGCATTACAGGGGTGGGCCACCATACCCGGCTAAACCACTTTTGTTAAAACAACTTGGTCAGGGCATAACTAGCATAGGGCCTGGCATAAATTAGGTCTTCAGTAAAGGTTTGCTGAACTTAAGTGCATCATATGCTTGCAGGCCTCTTCAGATGCCATATCTTTTAGTCTGTTTTTAGTAATTCAAAGACAACATTATGACCTTTCATTATTCATCTGTGTGCTAATACAGTTCTGTGGTTGTTTTCTTGTCTGTTCTTTGTCAGGCTGTCTCCAGTATCCAGACTTCCTCCTGCCTTTGTAATTTGCTGCTTTTATTTTATAGAATAAAACAAACCACAGGTACTTTGAAAAGAACATCTCTTAGCACCTCTATGGTCTCAGTGACAATCATGTATCCAAAGAAAAGCCAAGCTTAGTATGGATGTTATATTAAATAAGATTCCAAGTGAGATGTAAAGTCTATAGTTTTTTTGTTTTTTTGCAGGGGGAGGGGTGCTTTTTGTGTTGGCAAATTCAGCCAGCATGAGGTTTTCTGTTTCTTTTTTGTTTTTTTGCCTTAAATCTGGATTCTAAGTTATGTTCTGGGGCTTGAAATTACCAGAAGCCTGACTGGATTTTGGGAAGTTGGGGAGGGAGTTCTAGTTCATAGGTGATATACAGTCTTTACTCTTCAGATATCTTCACTCACAAATGAAGGTAGTAGTGACAGAGAGAATGAAAACAGACACCTTTTGCCTCCTTTAAACTTTGTTTTGGTCACATGTTCAAGTGATATATATGCTACATTCTGTTTTGATTTGGGTCAATATGGTATAAGGAGAACATTAGAAGATTTGATTCTGCTGTTGCTACTCACCAGGTGATTGGACAAATCTTTCTTTAAGTCTTCTGAGTCAACTTTCTCTTTTATAATAGGGGGATAATTATTCTGTCCACCTTACAAGGTTATGACAGAATGAGAATAAGGTTAATGGTGTGAAATCCTTTAAAACATCGAAATGCTACGTAATGTGTGTTCTGTTTACTATTGGTATTTAAACTGTACCTGGAAAAAGACTGTTTTTTTACTGAGTATAGTACTATTACCAGTCTTAATGTGACTTTTTTCCTGAGCAGCTTGTTCTATATATTCGTGTAGGCAAAAACAGCTGGAAGACATCCTGGTTCTGGCCAAACAGTTCCATGAGACAGCTGAGCCTATTTCGGACTTCTTATCTGTCACAGAGAAAAAGCTTGCTAACTCAGAACCTGTTGGCACTCAGACTGCCAAAATACAGCAGCAGATCATTCGGCACAAGGTAGGGAATGGTTACAGTAAATGAAAACAGAAAACTGGATTTAGAAATCCTAGAAATGAGTAAACTGCCTGCAGCGTTCTAGAGGATGTGTGTTTTGTGGGTTTAACTTAAAATATGATCAGATTATTAATTGGAAAAGTCACATTCTTGAAATACAAATAGAAATTGATAAGCTACCATTGGAATAAACAGCTTTGTTCCCAATTTTTGTATTATTTTTGCCCTTCAGTCGGTGAATTTTTTAATTGTTTAATTTGTTGTATCATTTGTTAATTCATTTTGTGTTTACTTTTCATTTATTTTGTTTCTGTTATTCATTTTTTCCATCTGGATTTCCAGGCTCTGGAAGAAGACATAGAAAACCATGCAACAGATGTGCACCAGGCAGTCAAAATTGGGCAGTCCCTCTCCTCCCTGACATCTCCTGCAGAACAGGGTGTGCTGTCAGAAAAGATAGACTCATTGCAGGCCCGATACAGTGAAATTCAAGACCGCTGTTGTCGGAAGGCAGCCCTGCTTGAACAAGCTCTGTCTAATGCTAGGCTGTTTGGGGAGGATGAGGTGGAGGTGCTCAACTGGCTGGCTGAGGTTGAGGACAAGCTCAGTTCAGTATTCGTAAAGGATTTCAAACAGGATGTCCTGCACAAACAGCATGCGGACCACCTGGTATTCATGTTTCCATTTTTATTGGTTATGTTATTTTGTTATTTTGTTATTTTGATTCATGTTTCTCTTCATTTATTTATTTTTTTTCTTCATTACACACACTTCAACTTTATTTTATACACAAGTACCTAGTTTGTGGACTTGTTGACTGCCTATCTGTTTTTGAATGAGTCCATGGAAATACTTATATTTAACAAGTTGAATCAGTAATTCTAGAAGATAGTACAGGGTGTAGTCAGTCAGGGGCCATCTGAACTCCAACTCATGATTTACGTTATTAGCTGATGGGTCACTAAGATTCTATTTGAGCAGTTTTATGAAAGATAATGTACTTTAACAAAACCAGATCTATATATGTAGTGCCCAGGATTTGATATTAGATCAAGTTAGAACTTTTAGGATATTTCTGGATTTGCTCAAATTCCGGGGATTCTGTGTCATCTTAATAGAAGAGTTTGCCTTTTTCATTTCATTTTTATGAAATCTGTTTGGAAGCAGTAAAAATAGGTAATTTTTCTTTTAGTCTGATTCTTTTGCTTCATTAACTTTAAACATGAAGAGAGTTTTTAACCAGGATTCTGTTTTAAGTCAGTTTGTTCTTACTGAATTTCTTCTCTTGAACTTTCTGTTTATTCCTTACTTTGGACACAGTAGACAATTTTGCTGAATTTCACTTCTACCTTTCTTGGGTTCAGGTTTGGTACCAATAGATTGGTAAAGCTGATGTAATTCTAAGTTTTTCTCATCCAGTACTTAGGAAAGCTTGCCTATAGGTATCTGATTTAATTATTTTAAATAGTCAGTGGGCTCACCAAAGAGAAAATGAGGGGATCAAATATCTGATGTTTAAATTAAACTAGTATTCATCTCTTTACTTTAAATTTGGTCTCTTAAGGGTCTCACATTTTGTTTCCTTTGTAGTGCCACAGTTTTGGCATTAATGGTATTCTTTCCTTTCAGGCTTTAAATGAAGAAATTGTTAATAGAAAGAAGAATGTAGACCAAGCTATTAAAAATGGTCAGGCTCTTCTAAAACAAACCACAGGTACTTTGAAAAGTGCGTCTCTTAGCACCCCTATGGTCTCAAAGACGATCATGTACCCAAGGAAAGGAGTTCCCTGCCTTAGCCTCTTCTCTATGTATATATGAGAAGCTTAGTATTCACTGATTGTATTCCCTGCTGTGCTCCAGAAGGTTATTTCCTGCTAAATCTTTTGAAAACTAAAACGTTGTCTCACATCTGGTTATAGATGATGATTTCGCCTCTCCTTCAATAGAGGAGCCAGCATCCACTGAAAGGTGCTGGGAACATCGAGAAACATTTGAAGCTGAACTCAGATTTTAATAATTCAGAAATGGCTTCTTTTATCCAGTAGAAAGTTTATTTTATTTCCCATTTGCCCTTAGTATGGGATGGGTGAAATCATTACCACAGAGAGAGAGAGCGTCTATGAAATTAAAGCTCTGGCCGGGCGCGGAGGCTCAAGCCTGTAATCCCAGCACTTTGGGAGGCCCAGACGGGTGGATCACGAGGTCAGGAGATTGAGACCATCCTGGCTAACACGGTGAAACCCCGTCTCTACTAAAAAAATACAAAAAACTAGCCGGGCGAGGTGGCGGGCGCCCGTAGTCCCAGCTACTTGGGAGGCTGAGGCAGGAGAATGGCGTAAACCCGGGAGGCGGAGCTTGCAGTGAGCTGAGATCCGGCCACTGCACTCCAGCTGGGCGACAGAGCGAGACTCCGTCTCAAAAAAAAAAAAAAAAAGAAAGAAATTAAAGCTCTGATTTGAAGAAAGGGGATCAGAGAATCCTCATTCCTAGATCTCTTAAATATGAATAATTGTGTGCTATCTTCCATAGGTGAGGAGGTGTTACTTATCCAGGAAAAACTAGATGGAATAAAGACTCGTTACACAGACATCACAGTTACTAGCTCCAAGGCCCTCAGAACTTTAGAGCAAGCCCGGCAACTGGCCACCAAGTTCCAGTCTACTTACGAGGAACTGACCGGGTGGCTGAAGGAGGTGGAGGAGGAGCTGGCAGCCAGTGGAGGACAGTCTCCCACAGGGGAGCAGATACCCCAGTTTCAGCAAAGACAGAAGGTGAGCTGTTATTTTACCGTAAAAGGAAAAAAAGCCTTCCTCTTTATCAGAATCCTTAAGTTTTATCAACCTTGACCTTAAATATAAACTAAAAATGTGTGCCCCCCTTTCTTATTTACTCATCGACAGTAAGATTTGACATAAAGACATATATGTTACACATACATTATGAAGAAGAAAGTTGAATCAAGTTTGCTTTGTAACATTTTATAACTTACCTCTATTATTTATTCTCTAAAGAGTGCTTCATGGTTTTATTTGATTTCTCTGCAGGATCTAGTATAGTTCTAGATGCATAGAACTATTGTATAGGTACTCGTTAGGTTAAATACTGAGCCTTTGGTTAAAGCAATATTTGTCATTTCTGTTGAAGCAAGGAGATGAAAGAAGTATTACTTGTTTTACCCAGAGACAGTCTGGCTCAAAAAGTCTTACAGACAATTCTAAACAAGCAACAGTGAAGTCTAGTCAGGCTTCAGAATGATTGAAAAATCTGACATGAGAAAAAAATAACTGAAGGAAGGAGGTCAGAGTCCTGCTGGGATGTGTGGTGGTAGAGATAGCACTTTCCACCCAGCACAGCTGCTGATGTGCTTTATTTAGCAAGGTATGGCCTGAAAACTCTTTTCCCTCCTTAGGAATTAAAGAAGGAGGTCATGGAGCACAGGCTGGTGTTGGACACAGTGAATGAGGTGAGCCGTGCTCTCTTAGAGCTGGTGCCCTGGAGAGCCAGAGAAGGGCTGGATAAACTTGTGTCCGATGCTAACGAGCAGTACAAACTAGTCAGTGACACTATTGGACAAAGGGTGGATGAAATTGATGCTGCTATTCAGAGATCACAACAGGTAATGTTTATAATACCTCTGCATTAATATTTTAGACAGTATTGATGTGTGAGATACAGTACTATGACCCACATAAATACAGACTCAGAAATAAGAATGAGCTCAAGCTAAATCTGATGGAATAAATATGTTTCATTGATGGGAAATGATTGGGTAGAAGTTTATGAAGATGGATCCAGGATTTGACCAAAATACTTGACCCCTTTGAGTAGAGAAGTACTTGGAGAAGAGTCTACATGAGGCCTTTTCTTAGCTAATGCCCTGCTAAGAAGGCTGATGGTGATGGGAGTAGATAATATCTAGATTGAAAAGGTCCAAATGCATCACAGTCTTAGTTTGACATGATTAGCTCTCTTAGCATTAGATGGAAGAGGGGACGGAATCAAGAACTATAATTACTATCAAATATGCAAACCAAAATAGCAGAACTATCTAAAATAGAACCTTCTCAGTAAACACAGGTGTCATATTTCCCATGATCTTTTTTCCTTCCTGCTTTCTGGAAAAAAATGATTTGTTCTTTTGTGTAGCTGGATACATACCACTTAATGTGCCGCAGTACAAAAAATAAGTTAATATAACTCCTTAGGATCATAGTGATGAACGTATGCTTTTTGAACCACACAGAAATTTGCTCTGAGTCCAGGTGTATCCCCAGTGTGTCTTTAGAGTTATCCCTAATCTTGGCCAGGTATTTCAATATGAAATTTATTGTGCTTGGGAGAAGCATATTTTAAATATCAATGTATATTGGCCAAGTTGAAGAGGAAGAGATAAAATATTGGGGAGGTCAGGCATAGGAGACGGGGCTCACACCTGTAGTCCCAGCACTTTGGGAGGCTAAGACAGGAGAATCCCTTGAGGGCAAGAGTTCGAGACCAGCCTGGACAACATAACAAGACACCATCTCTACAGAAATATTAAAAAATTAGCCAAGCATGGTGGCAATTGCCTATGTAGTCCTAGCTATTAGAGAGGCTGAGGTGGGAGGATCACTTGAGCCTAGGAGTTAGAGGCTACAGTGAGCTATGATCGTGCTACTGCACTCCAGCCTGAGCAACAGAATCAGACCCTGTCTCTTGAGGGGGCAAGGAAAGGGGGAAGATTGGGGAGCCTTCATGAAACAACAGTCACGTAGAACATGTTCTTTGTTTTCATTATTACATAACCATTTAAAAATGGTGGTGTTCTTCTGGGGTTTTGTGCTACTTCAGCTGAGCGGGCACTTCCAAGTTAGCTTGACTCAGCTGTCTACTGCCATATTAGGTTTATATTTAAACATCTGACTAAACCTACTGTTCCATGTCTGGGTAGGAAAGAGCAATGGCAGGAAGAGTATAGTCTCATAAAAACACTGATTAGAAGCATATTTCTTTTGAAGGGGATTGATATCTGTTACTTCTAGCTATAGAAACTGAGTTCTGTAACTTATTTTAAAGAAATTTAAATATGGTCAGTTCTAACTTGTTTGCATCTTGAATTGTGATTTTATGAAATTCTTCCCAGTTTTGACTCTACTTTGTGAGATATAAACTATATTACTGAAAATCCAGGCCCTGCTGTGTTGAATAAATTACAGTTCTGAGGAGACTTGGCTGTATATAATTTGTTTATTTTTCTTTAATACGTCTATTAGTATGAGCAAGCTGCTGATGCAGAACTAGCTTGGGTTGCTGAAACAAAACGGAAACTGATGGCTCTGGGTCCAATTCGCCTGGAACAGGACCAGACCACAGCTCAGCTTCAGGTACAGAAGGTATGTGCCCACTCTTTCCTGAGCTAACAGAATCATCAGTAACTTAGAGTGACAAGGAGAGTTTCGGACTATCCCATGTCAAGTGGAATAATTTAATGGCATGATGGTAAATAGAAATTAATTTTCTATGTACTTGGTTGAGACGAGGAAGAATTTTTTTTTTTTTTTTTTTTGCTTTGTAAGAAAGGAAAAATAGGCCCATTAATCCATAATTAGCAATTTCCTTGGTGATTTTTAGGAGAGTAGAAATTTTTGTAAGCTAGTAAAAAGATAAGCTAAAGAAGATGTTGGATAGGCAAAGTGTCAAACTGTATAAGAACAATTTTTAATGTGGCTTTTTCATGGATTTTGTCTTAACCTTCAGTAACACAGGAAAAGGGTCTTTTTACTTCTTGACTTAACTACATTTTACTTTTCAAAGGCTTTCTCCATTGACATTATTCGACACAAAGATTCAATGGATGAACTCTTCAGTCACCGTAGTGAAATCTTTGGCACATGTGGGGAGGAGCAGAAAACTGTATTACAGGTGAATTACATTTATTTATTTGCCATATTGTTCCTGTCTTGATCATGGTGAATTAGAAGCACAATTGTGAAATGATGGTTTAAGGCTTTTTCCTTCCTGGACTTTTCTTACAATTGTTATTACAGTCCAGCTTTATCCTTCTAAAAGGTCATACCTAAGTTTTAAAAGGATTGGTCAAGATAGTTTGTTGGCAGGTTTTTTTGTTTTGTTTTGTTTTGTTTTATAAAGGATATATTTAACCACAGTTTCCTCAGAAATACTCATAAACTGAGCTACTTATCCTAAACATTTGAAGCATAAATGGCAGGTTTCTGGAGACTTTTTTTTAATCAGAAGAAAAATGACAGGCAAAACTTGGATAGGCAAAGATTCCATCGTAGCCCCTTAGATGTTCAGTTTTAAACTGATCCATTATAATAATACTATATTGGCCAGGCACGGTGGCTGATGCCTGTTATCCCAGCGTTTTGGGAGGCCAAGGTGGGTAGATTACCTGAGGTCAGCAGTTTGAGACCAGCCTGGCCAACATGGAGAAACCCTGTCTCTACTAAAAATACAAAAATTAGCTGGACCTGGCGGCGGGAACCTGTAATCCCAGCTACTCGGGAAGCTGAAGCAGGAGAATCCCTTGAACCCAGGAGGCGGAGGTTGCAGTGAGCCGAGATCACGCCACTGCACTCCAGCCTTGGTGACAAAGTGAGACACTGTCTCAAAAACATATATAATAATAATAATGCTATATCTAAGGTTGTGTGTCATTACTGAAAGATTAAATTTGCTGTGTTTTTCTTACACTATTTTACTGCCTTTTAAACTTTTATCTTTTAAAAATTAGAAATAAAATACATGTATGATAGGAAAATTAGAAAATTTCAGGTAAGTATAAAGAAAATAAAAATCACTTCTAATCTTACTTTATTCATATTTTAAAATAATTTGTGTATTCTTTTAGACTTTTTAATGTATATATACCTACTTTTTTTCTTAAGAGTTTATAATAGTAACACTTAAACTTTTTTTTTTTTTTTTTACTCACCTAGGAAAAGACAGAGTCTCTAATACAGCAATATGAAGCCATTAGCCTACTCAATTCAGAGCGTTATGCCCGCCTAGAGCGGGCCCAGGTCTTAGTAAACCAGTTTTGGGAAACTTACGAAGAGCTCAGCCCCTGGATTGAGGAAACTCGGGCACTAATAGCACAGTTACCCCCTCCAGCCATTGATCATGAGCAGCTCAGGCAGCAACAAGAGGAAATGAGGGTAAGGAGCATGCCAAATTTCATTTTATTGCTCTAAAATGGTCTCTATAATTTATTTAAAAACAACATTTCTTAGTGTCTATAGGTGCAAGTTCTGTGTTATGAAGTTAATTCTTAATCAGTTAGAATTCCTTTCATAATATATAATCTGAATTATTTCCTTTGTTGTTTAATATCAATTGATTAAACACTAAGATTATAGAGATATCGAGAACCTTGGAATGACAGAGCTAAAAGAAGCAACTCACTAAAAATCAATGGAATTTAAAATATTTCCGGGGATAGTAGCATGTTGTTACACTCAAGGTGTGGTTGGATGGTACTTTCTACTTAGGCACCAACTGGAGTGAAAGCCATGAGGTAATGTCAGAAGGCATTTGCTCTGTATAGTTAATGACACTTTAAAATGTTTATTTCTGGTTTATGGCTTGTGCTTATTGCTATTCCTATAAGTGGAAGGATATAAACTGGACGTAGCCAACAGTAAAGTCAAGGAGTGGTTGGATTGCCAAAAATGTTGCTATTCATAGCTTATCCAGCTTGGTATCTCAGTCTGGGGAGGTAGACAATTATTAAACCATGTAGAGTAAAATAGAGTACATAGAAGTACTTATGATTACAGAAGAGTGTGGAGTAGACTTGTATGACACAGGTGGTAGGGGAAGAGAAGAGAGGATGTTTCCAGGAAGGCTGCTAGGGTGATGAGACATCAGAACTGACTTTTAAAAATTAAGAGAATTGGGTAGAATCAGAACCTAAGATTTAGGTGTTTTTCTGTTCCTGCACAAATGGTGAGATGCTGGGCCTTGCTGGTTTTTAACAATTTTGTTTGTTCCTCTTAAAGTTGATATTAGCTCTGAACAAAGTAAGTGAACTGGTATAAAAGTATTCATTATGGTTTAATTGTTTTTTTACCTAGCAATTAAGGGAATCTATTGCTGAACACAAACCTCATATTGACAAACTACTAAAGATAGGCCCACAACTAAAGGAATTAAACCCCGAGGAAGGGGAAATGGTGGAAGAAAAATACCAGAAAGCAGAAAACATGTATGCCCAAATAAAGGAGGAGGTGCGCCAGCGAGCCCTGGCTCTGGATGAGGCCGTGTCCCAGTCCGCACAGGTATGTGTGTGTCTGACACTCATAACCTTCAACTGTCTGCTGTTCTAAACAAGAGGTCTCTGTATCAGGTATGCCTCTGTGCTCAGCAATGTCCAGACCAGCATGTTAATACTTGATTGGTATATAGAACAGAAAGCTTAGCCTATCTGCATTTTTATTCCAAGGAACATTGGCATACTGACATTCTGAGGAGAGTGAAATGCATCTTGGCTGGTATATATTGTCTGTTGATGGTTTCTCTGAAAACTTTATGTTGTGATGATCCTTTAGCACATGAGTTTGAATAAATCTACCTTGCAGATTCAAAAGCTGTGACTGCCTCAAAAAAGTGTTTGTTGAACCTGTTACTTTTTAGCTTTAGAGCAACAGCACATTAGTTTTCTTAAGCAACCAGCTAACTCATATTTAAGATGCTTGAGTAGGGAGTAGTAAGAGCCAAAGAGAAGCATAAACCAGCAGAGGGGTTTAAAGCATGTAACTACATACTTTCAACTAATATATTACTCTTAGTGGTACTGTTGTCATGTCTGGGTATTTTATTCCTATGTTTAGTCAATATTCTTGGTTAATATTTGTACTTACTCAAGTTTCTCCCCCCACCTTCCGTCCCATCTCTCACTCACATTGTGGAATGTGTTACTTTGTGTTGTTGCTGCCTGCTCCTGTCTTCCCCACATCGTCACATTTCATTGTTGTGTTGACCGCGCCCACCATTACAGATTACAGAGGTAAGGTACCCATCCCCATTGGGACTAGGGTGTTCTTATAATGCTGAAAATTGAGGTCATTACCTATAAGGGAATTTCCCTTAACTTTAGTGGAATAAATTTAATTAGTGCAGTTTATTATGTCAGTTTCATCTGGGGTGGAACCTAGACGTGAGAGAGTGATGGGAAGTGATTTTGTTAAAAGGAGTCCCACCATGTTTTTTCTATAGGACACTTGAAATTGATAAGCCTTTCTCTAACTAAAACCAGAGTTGGTTTGAGATAGATTTTTCTTAGGAGGCAAGCTTATCTGTTTTGCTCTCTTTTCTCCCCTCTCTGCATCAAATTTTAATGAGAACTTTTCAGTTGTAGTCATGTTCTTCAAAGTACCAGAAAACTGGGACAGTAATAATTCTTTAAGAACAAGGTTAGATTTGGTCTTCCTTAATTACCTTAAATTATTCCAACATTTTTTCCTCTTACTGTTCGATAAGGTGGGTCATTAAATTGCATGCCATGATACTTTTAAACTACAAGTCGTGTAGCATATTAAGTTCCCCATCCATTTACACAGCTGGTGGAGGGCATCTAACTTGTTGGTCTAGTCTGTTGCATGCAACTGTCATCTCAGATGTTGACATACTGACTCTCAGCAGTTTCATAGTCTTGTCCCTTTTTTGTTACATGAGTTGGAATAGGAGAAATATTGTGGCAGCACTAAAGATTTGAATTGGTTTCTAGTATATTCATATATTTAGAGTCTTAAAATAAATATTGGCTTTTTTTTTTTTTTTTTCCTAATGGGCCAGTTCTGGTGTACTATGCCCAAAACAGTTTTGGAGTTTTTTTGTGTGTTTTTTTGTTTTGTTTTGTTTTGTTTTGTTTGAGACAGAGTCTTACTCTGTCACCCAGGCTGGAGTGCAGTGGCACAATCTCAGCTCACTGCAACCTCTGCCCCCCAGGTTCAAGTGATTCGTGCCTCAGCCTCCCTAGTAGCTGGGACTACAGGCGCACACCACCAAGGCCGGCTAATTTTTTGATTTTTAGTAGGGACAGAGTTTCACCATGTTGGCCAGGCTGGTCTCGAACTCCTGACCTCAGGTGATCCACACACCTCAGCCTCCCAAGGTGCTGGGAGTGAGCCACACAGGTGTGAGCCACTGCCCCTCACACACACAGGTGTGAGCCACTGCCCCTGGCCCAAAACAGTTTCTTAACCAAACTCAACACTTAACAGCCATTGGGCTAGACTGAACACAGGTTATCCTAAACAGTACTAGGACAATATCTTGTCCTTATTCCTTAACATTTCCCCAAGAAGAGTGATGAGGTATGCTGTGATGGTAATGTTCCAACATTTGTTTAGTTTCATGATAAAATTGAGCCTATGTTGGAGACACTGGAGAATCTTTCCTCTCGCCTACGTATGCCACCACTGATCCCTGCTGAAGTAGACAAGATCAGAGAGTGCATCAGTGACAATAAGAGTGCCACCGTGGAGCTAGAAAAACTGCAGCCATCCTTTGAGGCCTTGAAGCGCCGTGGAGAGGAGCTCATTGGACGATCTCAGGGAGCAGACAAGGATCTGGCTGCAAAAGGTGCTTGATGACTGTCATTATTTTTAAAAATCAACAGAATAAATTCTAGGCTGTGGTTATTTTCAGCATCCCACCAGATTTATTTCTTTCTTTGAATGTAAAGGCAGTCCCCAGTAATGAGTATTCCAGAAAGTCATTGGAAAATCATTTGGAATTCAGAACACATTTCCCCATTGAAACAAGGTTACAATTGGTAGTTAGATTCCCAGGCCAGGAAACAAAAGCTCCTTTAACCCCTAACGTGAGTAAACTAGGGTATCAGTAGTGGGTAGAACATAGCTACCTTTTGTAACACTTTCCATGGGAAACATACAAGTTTAACACAGAACACTGGAAACAGAGTTCTCATCTCAGCCCTTTTGTAAGTTAGGGGGTTTGTATACTAGCACTACCTTTATAGTAGGTGATAGCTCATTTCTGGATTACTTCTGTAATCCCTTTATGTGGGAGACCAATGTAAGAGGAAAACACTAGTGTAGAAATAGGCCAGGGCCACCCGCAGTGGCTCATGCCTGTAACCCCAGCACTTTGGGAGGCTGAGGTGGGCAAATCACTCAAGGCCAGGAGTTCGACACCAGCCTGGCCAACATAGCAAAATTTTGTAAAAATACAAAAATTGGCTGGGCGTGGTGGTGTGCGCCTGTAATCTCAACCATTCAGGAGGCTGAGGCGGAAGAATCACTTGAACCTGGGAGGCAGGTGAGCCAAGATCACGCCGCTGCACTCCAGCCTGGGTGACAGAGTGAAATTCCCTCTCTTTAAAAAAAATAAATAAATAAATAAATAAATAATAGGCCAGGTGCGGTGGCTCATGCTGATAATCCAAGCACTTTGGGAGGGCAAAGCGGGTGGATCACCTGAGGTCAGGAATTTGAGACCAGCCTGGCCAACATGGTGAAACCCCGACTCTACTAAAAATATAAAAATTAGCCGGGCATGGTGGCGCATGCCTGTAATCCTGGCTACTTGGGAGGCTGAGGCAGGAGAATCTCTGGAACCCGGAGGCAGAGGTTGCAGTGAGCCGAGATTGCACCACTGCACTCCAGTCTGGGTGACAAGAGCAAGACTCAAAAAAGAAAAGAAGAAAAGAAAGAAAGAATAGTAAAACTAAAATAGAAAATTATCCTTTAGTTATAAATGCTTAGCATTTTTTTTTTTAAAGATAGTTTCGTTGAAAAGGTCAGAGTTAGATGGAATTTCTGAAGAGACCAATTTCAGGCTCTTAGGGAAGTTCTATTCATATCTCTTTTTTTAACCTGCTCAGAAATCCAGGATAAATTGGATCAAATGGTATTCTTCTGGGAGGACATCAAAGCTCGGGCCGAAGAGCGAGAAATCAAATTTCTTGATGTCCTTGAATTAGCAGAGAAGTTCTGGTATGACATGGCAGCTCTCCTGACCACCATCAAAGACACCCAGGATATTGTCCATGACTTGGAAAGCCCAGGCATTGATCCTTCCATCATCAAACAACAGGTTGAAGCTGCTGAGGTAAGAAGGAAACAAAACCTTTTCTCTTAGGTGTCTGTCCTCTAGAAAAAGCACTTTATCAAATCAAAGTGAGGTATGTTAATAGCTTAGCCAGGCTGAGTACCTTAAAGGTTTCTGTTTTTGTTTTTGTTTTTTGCTCTTGTCACCCAGGCTGGAATGCAATTGCATGATCTTGGCTCACTGCAACCTCCGCCTCCCGGGTTCAAGCGGTTCTCCTGCCTCAGCCTCCTGAGTAGCTGGGATTACAGGCATGCACCACTATGCCTGGCTAATTTTTGTATTTTTAGTAGAGACGGGCGGGGAGGGTTCCCCATATTGACCAGCTGGTTCCAAACTCCTGACCTCAGATGATCCACCCACCTCGGCCTCCCAAAGTGCTGGGATTACAGGTGTGAGCCACTGCTCCAGGCCTAAAGTTTCTTTTTAAGTTGAGACATTCTCCAATTGAAAAAAACCTGCTCATTATATTACATTTCTTAAGTGTAGAAAAATAGATGGTAGACAATAAAAATCGATTTTTGGACTCATTATCTAGAGATAACAGTTGTTACTTTGACATACTTTTTTCTAGTCTTTTGGTGCTTTTTTCTTTTTTTTCTTTTTTTTTCTTTTTATTTTTTATTTTTATTTTTTTGAGACAGCCTCTCACTGCAACCCAGGCTGGATTGCAGTAGCACGATCTTGGCTCACTGCAACCTCCACCTCCCAGGCTCAAGCAATCCAACCATCTCAGCCTACCTAGTAGCTGGGACTACAGTCATATGCCACCACACCCGGCTATTTTTTTGGAGGCAGGAAGGGATGAACCTTTGGTAAATGATTGAAGCTCACTGTGCCTTTTCTATACTATTTTATATATACATATATCTATATGTAATACATATTTTGTGTATATGAAAAATAACCACTTAGAGTCTGAAGCTTTAGCGTCCAGATAAGTGAAATTGACAGTTACATTGCACATCTGCTATTGATGGGGTATAAATCACATTTGCAAAGTTTGGTAAGTTCTGTTCTGTTTTCTGTTTTGGCTTATATTCTGTTCATTTACATGTAGACTATTAAGGAAGAGACAGATGGTCTGCATGAGGAGCTGGAGTTTATTCGGATCCTTGGAGCAGATTTGATTTTTGCCTGTGGAGAAACTGAGAAGCCTGAAGTGAGGAAGAGCATTGATGAGGTGCGGAGAAATGGATGAGGCATTCAGTTAGAACATTAGTGGGCTCAGACTGAAGAGTGATACTGATTGAAGAATGTGATTGAATGTTTTTCCCCTAGATGAATAATGCTTGGGAGAACTTAAACAAAACATGGAAAGAGAGGCTAGAAAAACTTGAGGATGCTATGCAAGCTGCTGTGCAGTATCAGGACACTCTTCAGGTGAGAGGCCAGTAGGTGACCACCAAGGAAATACAGGTTCTGTTTTTTGTCATTTTTATCATTTTCAGAATTCAGCACAAGAGTGGATCACCTTCACAGGACTGCAGACCTAAGATAGTGCTATTTCCACAAATCTAGCCAAAGTTCCCCACTTGTAGTGAAAAAAGTAGTGACATCTGTCTGAATTCTTACTCTTCCTGCCATTTTTATCGTTCCCTGCTCATCATAGATTCATTCAACTATGTTGTGAAGCTGGTCTTACTGTGAAAGTCATTGCTTGCCAGAGGTTCCAAACCCAGGTTATCTTCAAGCACAGTTTGGCACAGTTACTTCAGAACACCATGAGCTTGCTAGCTGGGATTAAGAAATCTTAACTTTTATTCAAATTTAGTATTTCCGAATTGTACTTTATTTTGAACATTATTTTGATAATGTTGGCTCCATTATTAAATCACTGTATTATTAATAAAGATCATTATTCCTTATTTGTGCCCCTTACCTAAAATCACAAACAGCACAAGGTGCTTTGATTGATTTATGTCTTCTTATGTTAGCAGGGATAATGTTCATTCTCTCCCAAATACTTCTGGTTGTTTTTGACTGTTTACTTGTCTTTTGTTCTAGTCTATGTTTGACTGGCTAGATAACACTGTGATTAAACTCTGCACCATGCCCCCTGTTGGCACGGACCTCAATACTGTTAAAGATCAGTTAAATGAAATGAAGGTTTGTATCTGGGTATGGCTTTTGAAGAACAGTTGTTTTATTTTAGTTTTTAAAGACTTGATTTGATGTTAACATTGAGTGTGTCTTTGGCAGGAGTTCAAAGTCGAAGTTTACCAGCAGCAAATTGAGATGGAGAAGCTTAATCACCAGGGTGAACTGATGTTAAAGAAAGCTACTGATGAGACAGACAGAGACATTATACGAGAACCACTGACAGAACTCAAACACCTCTGGGAGAACCTGGGTGAGAAAATTGCCCACCGACAGGTAAGGCAGGTGGTAGATGACATCAGTGAACTACTCTCTGCTCTTTTCTAATTTCCTAATGAATGTTCCCTTTCTGTCTTTTCCTGAGTAGCACAAACTAGAAGGTGCTCTGTTGGCCCTTGGTCAGTTCCAACATGCCTTAGAGGAACTAATGAGTTGGCTGACTCATACTGAAGAGTTGTTAGATGCTCAGAGACCAATAAGTGGAGACCCAAAAGTCATTGAAGTTGAGCTCGCAAAACACCATGTAAGTATTTTCATTTCTTCATCTCTAACCCTATTGAGACCAGATATTGCCACCAGAAGCATTCGAATGTTGTGTATACCTTAGAGAACCAAGTTAGATGATATCCATGGAGATAAATTATGTTGTTCAACATTTTTTAGGTCCTAAAAAATGATGTTTTGGCTCATCAAGCCACAGTGGAAACAGTCAACAAAGCTGGCAATGAGCTTCTTGAATCCAGTGCTGGAGATGATGCCAGCAGCTTAAGGAGCCGTTTGGAAACCATGAACCAATGCTGGGAGTCAGTGTTACAGAAAACAGAGGAGAGGGAGCAGCAGCTTCAGTCAACTCTGCAGCAGGTACATGTGACATCCAAGTGAGGTAGGAAGAGCTATACAGATAACAGAAAGCCTGTCTAAGAGAGAGGAGATCAATTTGAAAAGCAAAGAACCCCTTATGTCTTGAGGGGAAGGTTCATACTGTGCTGTAATTTATCTGGAAAGAGCAGCTTTTGATTGGGTAGTTCTTTTTTGAATTCGTTTGTAGCTCAGTCTTTTTATTCACTATTCAAAGTTAGTAGATCTTCACTTGTATGATTCCCTTTTTGTGTTGGATCAAGTCAGGTCTCTCCCTGTTCAAGAGTACCTTAATCATATAGTCAATTCACCTGATTGTGTCAAGCATTTATAATATGTTATAGTGAGGTCTAAAGGGTTCTGCTAGATTCTAACAATAATATTGGCCCCATGCTAATCTGGCAACAGAACAACTTTGCCAGAGAGCAGCCCAGAATTCCTCCCTCAAGATAAATTCCTCATATCATTTGGAAAGTTTACTTTTGAAGCTGAGAATTGATTACTGATGTGGTTGACATATTTCTTTCTATATCTTTTTTCTCAAAAGGCCCAGGGCTTCCACAGTGAAATTGAAGATTTCCTCTTGGAACTTACTAGAATGGAGAGCCAGCTTTCTGCATCTAAGCCCACAGGAGGACTTCCTGAAACTGCTAGGGAACAGCTTGATACACATATGGTAATAGCAGTTTTTTTAAATTGAGTATAAGCATCCCATATTCAATAGCTCCCTTCCAAGTTCATAGTGATGTATTAATATGTATCTGGAAATCTACAAAGTAGTGCATTTTTATCAAAAATATAGTATAACCTTTGGGGATTGCTGCCTGTTACAGGCTTCTAATACCTTACAGTAGGCAGCAGTAGTGACAGGCAAGGGTCAGCTGGAAATTTTGAGTTAATCGGCTTTATTGGCACACATATATTGACTTGAAGATGACAGCATCAAGAAGAAAAATATGTAACACAGATGTGTTTGTACTTAAGAAGGAAACTACTTAATGGAGGTTTATGGAAATCAAATAGTTACTAACAGTATTTCAAGAATGCATGCTAGAACCAAAAGCAACATAATTTCTAGGCAAATTTTTCATGAAAAGTGGAAATAGATTATTGGAGTCTTTTGAGGGATCTCTAATCCTTAAAAATGTTTTTCTTCTATGGGTGATAAAATTATTTTAATATTTTAATTTGTCACTTGTTATTTTATTTAGTAAAATATGTTAATATTTACATTTTAATACAAATGAATTCTAAGTAATTAGTATTTCCTTATTACAGCTACTTTTATTATTAAGTATGGTGGGTCTCATTCCCTTATAGCTCAGCACTTGCACTGATTCCAAAAGAATGGCTTTTAATCAAGATGATCTCTTCCTGGACTTTCCCAGACTCTGCTACAGAATCTATATGTAGGTGTCTTCCAGAGAATGGGTATAATTGATATCTTTCCTGCCTTTTCTTGTAGGAACTCTATTCCCAGCTGAAAGCCAGGGAAGAGACTTATAATCAACTGCTTGACAAGGGCAGACTCATGCTTCTAAGCCGTGACGACTCTGGGTCTGGCTCCAAGACAGAACAGAGTGTAGCACTTTTGGAGCAGAAGTGGCATGCGGTCAGCAGTAAGATGGAAGAAAGAAAGGTACAGTGTATGATCCCCATGTTTGAGTAATTTACTGACTGACTGCATGTATAATAATTGCCATCTTATTTATATGAAGATTTTTTGAAGACCAGGGTATTGTAACAGAAGTTGCAGAACTGATTCTGTCCGTGTTGAGTCGCATTGATGTTATAAGTTTCTGTTGTTGTTTGCTTATATAATTATTCATTCCTTACCTGTTAAGACATTACTGCCATTGTTGCTCCATGGTGGGTTTTATGTCCTATATTAATCATCAATTTGTCTTCTACTTAAAAACAAGATTTTGCTGGAGTTGGTGTCTTGGAGTTGAGAGATTGGGGACAGGGCATGTAGGGACGATGACTAATAATTCTCCACAAGGAATTTGGTTCCTAATGTAAATGCAGTATGCAAGGAAATTTACTAGAAATCAAGAGAGAAGTAAATTATATGACCTCTTCCTACTCATCCTCAAAGATCAAATTCTCTTCTCTACAAAATAATGAAAGATGATTAGGGATGAAGGTGTTTGCCCAAAAAGATTATTTTTTATGAGTACAGAGTTTCACTGTATTTTTTGCTGGTCAGATCAAGTATGCAATATATACATAAACCTGTTGACCACATTCACTCAATGAATAGTTATTGAGCAAGTGTGTGCCAAGCCCCGTGCCTGATTTATGGTGGAAACACTAAAGATGACCCTATCATTGGGAAATTAATGAACAGAAGGACATAAAACACATGAATATCTTGAGAGAAGCATTAATTTCCTAAAAGCCTTCTAGCATGGGATTGGGTAATTTGGTTATGTAAAGAATGGCTAAAGGACCTAAGTGTATGCTAATTCTTGGACAGGGCCAGACCTGGGGGCTCGCACCTGTAATTCCAGCACTTGGGAGGCTGATGCAGGAGGATTGCTTAACACCAGGAGTTTGAGACCAGCCTGGGCAATATAGCAAGACCCCATCTCTACAAAAATACCTAAAAATTAGCCAGGTGTGATGGCACATGCCTGTAGTCCTAGCTACTTGGGAGGCTGAAGTAGGAGGCTCACCTGATCCTGGAGGGTTGAGGCTGCAGTGAGAGGTGATGGTGCCACTGCATTCTAGCTTGGGTGACATCAAGAACCTGTCTCCAAAAAAAAAAAAACACAACTAATCCTTGGACAGGCTGTCATCCATAGATCCTGCAGAAGGCAAAGCTAAGATTAAATAAACTGAGACAGATTCTAGCTCATAAACAAGAAATTTTCAGAGAGTTTTCTTAATAGTTGAGCAAAATACCTTAAGACATAGTTGCCCATCATCAGAAATGGTCAGGCAAAAACTGAGTGTCAAGGATAGTTTATTATCTTGCAGGAACATTACCTTCAGGATCAGTAAAATCATTTATTAAATGTGTGTGGTGCTGTATTAAGAAAATACAAAGAATATGTAGATATAAAGAATATAAAGATATAAATTAGATATAAAAGTATATCTTTTATATCTATAAAGTAGATATAAAAAATATAAAGAATATGTAGATAAAATGATGTGGAAAGAATTCCTATCTAGGAAGTTGTAATATATTAATTTCTAAACATTCCTCTGTATATTTGAAGTGGATTTCATTTTTCCACCTGATTTGTTTAGATTGGGTTTGTACATTTTTATAACATTTATTGTAATAGCTTCTTTTTTGGGTGGCGGTGGGGGAGTTACAAAAATAACCTGAAAAGGCAAAAAGGAAAATAGAAATTATAACCCAGTCAGGTAGAATTAACAAGTTAACATTTTTAGTGTACATCTTGGAGTTTTTTCTGTGAATATTTTGGAAATACTCATTTTTGCCAGCCCATCATTTTTACTTTGCCTGCCTAGTAGGTCGGCCAGAGGCAGAAGTCATTACCAAAAGGTTAGTGTAGGTCTCTGAGGATGGAGTTTATGAACTCTGTGGGATTGAAGTGTACTTGTGAGGAGCAGCCTTTTCCCTGAATGAGCTGTTGTTGTTGCCGTTCTTAGGTAAATGAAAGTGTCTGAAAATCTACATCTAGTGTTGTCAGATTTTTGCCTAGAATGTCTTGGCTTCTTTCATTACCTCTTCTTCTTATAGCATAAGCATAATTTTTAGACTCATATTTTCATATGCCATATTTTCTGAAAACATGTATTTAAACAAAGAGTACTACATTGAACATCATCTTTGTAGTAAATTGCTTTTCATTTAGCCATTTTTATACAACAAAAAGTATATTAAAGGAAACTGAAACATTACCCAAAGCAGGTTGCAGATCCTACAGCTGTCACCACTGAAGGGTCTGTTCACTTACTGTTATTGAATAGTCTTAATCCCGTTCAAGGAAATGGAGAGTAGCAGAGAAAGGAACTTAGCTGCTTATTGTGCTCTATTTCCTTTTCCATGTACACAGTTCTTGCCCACTTGTTTCAGACAATAACATTAAAATGTCCCCTTCTTTACAAATAAAGCATGTTTGAAGGTCGATTAAATGAGGCTTCCTTTTTAGAGGTCATTTCATTTGGTGTACAATTCATGCCTTTGTTGCTGAAGCTATAATTCCTGAAATTGGCACTTTTTCTTTGTGTGTGTGTGTTTTACTTGAAATTCAGTCAAAGCTGGAAGAGGCCCTCAACTTGGCAACAGAATTCCAGAATTCCCTACAAGAATTTATCAACTGGCTCACTCTAGCAGAGCAGAGTTTAAACATCGCTTCTCCACCAAGCCTGATTCTAAATACTGTCCTTTCCCAGATAGAAGAGCACAAGGTAACTATGATATTACGATGCTGCCTTCTTTTTGAAAGCACTAATTGAAAGAAATGCCCCTTTATCTTATCTTAAGCTTAAAAAGAGCACTGTTGTTCCTTCAGGTTTTTGCTAATGAAGTAAATGCTCATCGAGACCAGATCATTGAGCTGGATCAAACTGGGAATCAATTAAAGTTCCTTAGCCAAAAACAGGATGTTGTTCTGATCAAGAATTTGTTGGTTAGCGTGCAGTCTCGATGGGAGAAGGTTGTCCAGCGATCTATTGAAAGAGGGCGATCACTAGATGATGCCAGGAAGCGGGCAAAACAAGTAAGTTGGAGAGGAGAGATACTAATTCACTGAAGAATCTTGGGCTGCATGTATTGAGTCTCTGGGATGATTCTCAAATGTGCTGTATAGTGTGTATATTCATTCCTGTTAACTTACTTCTTATGTAATTTTAGTTCCATGAAGCTTGGAAAAAACTGATTGACTGGCTAGAAGATGCCGAGAGTCACCTGGACTCAGAACTAGAGATATCCAATGACCCAGACAAAATTAAACTTCAGCTTTCTAAGCATAAGGTAAAGCAGTTAATTGGTCTTAGGTCCCAAGAATACTATTCACTAAAGCTTGTAGCTTGCCAAAAATACAAATCAGAGCTAGTAAAAAGAAAACCAATCGGTTATGTTTAAAAGTCAAAATGATGAAGCCAGGGTTCCATTTTATATCTAGATAATCTAATCATGATATTTGCTCATTTAAATAACAGTTTAAGCAAAGTAGATATGGGAGTAACTAGTTAAAACTGTAGGCTTTCACAAATTGTCAGGCACTTCTGTGTATGATATAAACAAAAAATTATGAATTTCTTAAGGATAAGCTATGGTTAATTTTAGTTCAAAAAAACTGGTGACATTCATACTTTATTTGGTTTCTAGCCTGAAAACTCAAATTATTTTGTTCCAAATCAAGATGTCATCTGACTTTTAACACTTTTTTGTTTTCTTTCTGGAAACATAGGAGTTTCAGAAAACTCTTGGTGGCAAGCAGCCTGTATATGATACCACAATTAGAACTGGCAGAGCACTGAAAGAAAAGACTTTGCTTCCCGAAGATACTCAGAAACTTGACAATTTCCTAGGAGAAGTCAGAGACAAATGGGATACTGTTTGTGGCAAGTCTGTGGAGCGGTGAGCATGAATGTCCCCTTCAGGGGTCTAACCGGGATCCCAAAAGCAAGAGGCTCTTACCAGATTCTATAAAATGGTGATAAAGCTAATGCATCAGTAAGAGGTTTTGTACCATCTTAACACCACCAGTTAGTTCAAAGACTGTTATAATTTAAATAAAATGTATAAAAATTCTCATTTTAAACTTGAACTTTACTGTATTAGAAAGAGAGAGACCTATAAAATCAAAGCAACAATAATAGAAGATCAGTAACTCAAAAGTATTTGTAAATCGTCAATTTGTAATACCAACAGCTGTCTTATTGACTGCTCTGGGACACTCCAAAGCCTCTACATGCATTACCTCATTTTACCATAATGATACCTGACCTTTGCTGGGCAATTACTACTGAATATATACCAAACAGTGGCTAATAATAATTTAATCCTCATAACCACTGAGGTGGGTACCACTTTTATTGCCATTTTACAGATGAGAAAATGACCATAAAGAGGTTCTTAACCTCCCCTAAGGTCACTCAGCTACCATATTGGCAAAGCTGAGGTTTAAACCGTGGCAGTTTGGTTCTAAAAGTTGTACTTTTATCTATTCGTACCCACTATGCCATGCTAAATATTACAATATCGCTACCCTATTTGTACTTTTTTTTCTTTTTTTTTTTGAGAAGGAGTCTTGCTGTGTCTCCCAGGCTAGAGTGCAGTGGCGCGATCTCGGCTCACTGCAAGCTCCGCCTCCTGGGTTCACACCATTCTCCTGCCTCAGCCTCCTGAGTAGCTGGGAGTACAGGCACCTGCCACCACGCTTGGCTAATTTTTTGTATTTTTAGTAGAGATGAGGTTTCACTATGTTAGCCAGGATGGTCTCGATCACCTGACCTCATGATCCACCCGCCTCAGCCTCCCAAAGTGCTGGGATTACAGGCATGAGCCACCGTGCCCAGCATTTTTCTTTTTTTTTTTTTGGTCTTGTTGAGACAGGGTCTAGCTCTCTCACCCAGGCTGGAGTGCAGAGCTTACTGCAGCCTTCAACTCCTGGGCTCAAGTGATCCTCCCACCTCAGCCTCTCGAGTAGCTCAGACTATAGGCATGTGCCACCACACCTGGCTAATGTTTTTTGTTTTTGTTTTTGAGATGGAATCTTCCTCTGTCGCCCAGGCTGGAGTGCAGTGGCACAATCTCGGCTCGGCTCACTGCAACCTCCGTCTCCCGGGTTCAAGCAATTCTCCTTCCTCAGCCTCCTGAGTAGCTGGGACTATAGGTGCACGCCACCACGCCCAGCTAATTTTTAAAAATATTTTTAGTAGAGATGGGGTTTCACCATATTGACCAGGCTGGTCTGGAACTCCTGACCTCTTGATCCACCCGCCTCGGCGTCCCAAAGTGCTGGGATTACAGGCGTCAGCCACCACACCCAGCCATTTTTATTTGAGTAGAGACAAGGTCTTGCTATTGTCCAGGCTGTTCTCTAACTCCTGACCTCAAGTGATCCTCCCACCTTGGCCTGCCAGAGTGCTGGGATTACAAGTGTGAGCCAACACACTTGGCCTGTACTCCAATTTTTTTTGATGAGGTGGCTGAGGTTCAGGGAGATGAAGAAACAGCCTAAGGTCACACAACTGATACAGAGCTAGGAGTTGAACTCCTGATTCCTGATGATTACCAAAACCGTCATCTTTTACTTGGAATGGTATAAGGTGATTAACACAGACCTTGGGTTGTTAGAGTGTGCCTGTGTGTCACTGGGCTATAAGATGCCTGAAGGGTATCTCTCTCTGTCCCCTGTGCTACCCTTAATCCATTCTAGAGGGTGGTTTGATTTAAAATGTCTCACCATCTCTCAGTTACTTTTTACTCTATTTCTAACTGTTCTAATGTAGATGTCACTCTCTATATAGGGTTCAAACAATATTCCCTTTCAGCGAGGCAGAATTGTGGGCCATTTGTAAAAGGAATCCCTAAAAATGGTAGCATTTGTGTGCATTTCTCAGGCAGCACAAGTTGGAGGAAGCCCTGCTCTTTTCGGGTCAGTTCATGGATGCTTTGCAGGCCTTGGTTGACTGGTTATACAAGGTGGAGCCACAGCTGGCTGAGGACCAACCCGTGCACGGGGACCTCGACCTCGTCATGAACCTCATGGATGCACACAAGGTAAGGGCGAGGTCTGGGCTATGTTGGAGTGCAGTGCCCTAGGATCTTCTACACGTGATTGCCTCTGCCCTTCTTTCTAGGGGAGAAAGAGAGCCTGACAGTTGCTTTGTGTGTTCAAACAAACTGTTGCTGAGATTCTGCATTAGTCACAGAATTTACCAAAATTGGTTTGATTCAGATTTGGCAATGTGTAAACTTCACTTCAAGGTTGCTCCTCTTCCTGTTTGTTTCAGTTGAGTCACAAAATGGATTTAAATTCCAACGGAAACCCGTAAGATATCCATTTCCACTGACTCCTAAAATGGAAATGAGTGATTTTTTTTTAAACCACTTCTGAACCTAACAGTCTTTTTTTTTTTTTTTTTTTTGAGACGGAGTCTCGCTCTGTCACCCAGGCTGGAGTGCAGTGGCCGGATCTCAGCTCACTGCAAGCTCCGCCTCCCGGGTTCACGCCATTCTCCCGCCTCAGCCTCCCGAGTAGCTGGGACTACAGGCGCCCGCCACCTCGCCCGGCTAAGTTTTTGTATTTTTAGTAGAGATGGGGTTTCACTGTGTTAGCCAGGATGGTCTCGATCTCCTGACCTCGTGATCCGCCCGTCTCGGCCTCCCAAAGTGCTGGGATTACAGGCTTGAGCCACCGCGCCCGGCCACCTAACAGTCTTAACACCATGCACGCCAATATTTAACATCATCTCTACCTGTCATGTTGGATTATGTAATATCCTCCTGTTTCAGCACAAGCATTTAACTTTACCTTGAAATTACAACAGATTCTTGTTATGTGCGGAGCAGTTATGTTTTTATTTCCCATAATTCTGGAAACATTAGTATAATGATTACCATTTTATAGATGAAGAAACTGGGCCTTAAGCAACTTTTCAAAATTATGTGTTTCCCAAATGCCTGAGCTAGCATTTAGAGCCACATTTTCTGGTTGTTTTTTTTTCTTTTTTTTTTTTTTTTTCATGAGATTTGGTCTCGCCATGTTGCCCAGACTGGTCTTGAACTCCTGGGCTCAAGCAATCCTCTCATCTTGGCATCCCAAAATGCTGGGATTGCAGGCATGAGCCACTGCGCCCGGCCTGGTTGTTTTTTCTTATACATTGCTCTGCCTCCCTCTATGCATAAAAGACACATGATTAGACCCTACCAAGAAAATTATTATTTCCCAGTGGTTTCTTGGACTCAAAACATTCCTCAAACAAACTAATTCTCCTATTTTCTTTTCTAGGTTTTCCAGAAGGAACTGGGAAAGCGAACAGGAACCGTTCAGGTCCTGAAGCGGTCAGGCCGTGAGCTGATTGAGAATAGTCGAGATGACACCACTTGGGTAAAAGGGCAGCTCCAGGAACTGAGCACTCGCTGGGACACTGTCTGTAAACTCTCTGTTTCCAAACAAAGCCGGCTTGAGCAGGCCTTGAAACAGGTAAGAGACATTTGCTGTCCCAACCCAAGGGACAGATCTGAGTGGGTTTATTTTGTTTTTCTTTTACTAGAATCTGTTCCAGTCAGTCTTGAATTAAGTGTAACAGAGTTGAAAATTGATACTCTGAATGTTCTATAAAACTTTTAACATTCATTTTGAGAAATAATGAATTCAGCTGATTTTCAAAGATCTACAAATGAAAGATAACCTTTGTGGAGTTTTGATGAGGCCATGAAATGTCTGAATGAACACTGGACCCTTTCCCTGGCATGTCCCAGTGTCTAGGTCCTTGGCTGCAGAGAGAGGTTGAATCTTTTGTGCTTGGTTATTTCAGGCGGAAGTGTTTCGGGACACAGTTCACATGCTGTTGGAGTGGCTTTCTGAAGCAGAGCAAACGCTTCGCTTTCGGGGAGCACTTCCTGATGACACAGAGGCCCTGCAGTCTCTCATTGACACCCATAAGGTAATTCAGCCTTGCGGTTTGGTGACCTCATGCTACCTACCACCTTGAGGGCTGCCTACCACTAAATGAAAGCAACTTTTTCTTGGAATTATCAGAACTCACATGAGAAGGAACAAAACCAGAGTGGCCCTAGCTCATAGCAGGAATGAAAGGGAAATAGCTGGTGGGTTTTTTGACATCTTAAACATTAACATTCATTCTTAGAAAAGTAATATATGTTGATTGTAACAAGTTTTTAAAACATGGTATTATATAAAGAAAAACGTGGACTATTTCATCTTCTTTCCTCCTCACCTGCATATTCCTTTGTTTGCCTTTCCTTATGTTACCAGCTTTAGGCCCTGATATGATCCCCCAGAACCACTTACCAAGCTGTAGAGTATGGTGCAGTGTCTGGGGTCTCAGTCTATCCTAAAGAGGTGGGAAATGTTGTTTCCCTTTTTAAATTTTTATTTTATCCACTCAGAGATTTTAATCATGGTTTTATCATTACATTCTGTTATGGGTATTTTTTAAATATTATGATTTTTATAACTATAATTATATTTTTCCAATACAAATATGTTTACCAACATGAAATGAATAAATGAAAAATGGGATTAAAAAAGAAAGAAACTAACTCGAATAGGAAAAAGGGGGCATACCTCTGTGTGTCCTATTCTTGTTGTCATCTCCACCAGAGAAAGTCATTCTTGTGTAAACCCCTCACCTTCCCACATCTTTTAGAATTAAAATGCCATAAATAACTAAGTACAGGCTTTTAGAGGTCTGTGTCAACACATGGAGGAAAAAGAAAACATTGAAATTTATCCCCCCTCAATGTAAACTAACAGTGCTGCTAATGTAGACTTTTTAAGTATTTGTTTTAAAATCTTTTTTGTTTAGGAATTCATGAAGAAAGTAGAAGAAAAGCGAGTGGACGTTAACTCAGCAGTAGCCATGGGAGAAGTCATCCTGGCTGTCTGCCACCCCGATTGCATCACAACCATCAAACACTGGATCACCATCATCCGAGCTCGCTTTGAGGAGGTGAGTCCCTGGTTCAGAGGAGGACCACACACGCCCAGTAAACTATTACTATGGTATAGTATTTTTCTCCTAGGTAAGGAATCTTTCACTCACTGTGAATATCTCAGCAAAAATTAAGTTAACATTTTAGTAAAGACTGTTTTCTTGGTAATGTGTGGCAACGGGGAGTAGTAGTGTTGGCATAGTGCTATGTTAATAGTGACTTTCAGTGGACATGTTGTGTGTAGTGTCCCTTCCTGGGAAGTCCTGTGTTAATAGGATGTAGAGCTGACCCTGGAACAATGTGTGTTTCAACTGCACAGGTCCACTTATATGCGGTTATTGTTCAGTAAATACAGTCAGCCCTCCATATTGGTTGGGGTCCACATTCACAGCCAAACGTGGATAGAAAAAAATATAGAAAATTCACGGGAAGCGAAGCCCATGTGTACAGAGGGCAGACTTTTGCAGGTTCCACAAAACCAATTACAGACCTTGAGTATGCATGGATTTTAGTATCCGCAGGTGGTACTGGGACCAGTTCCCTGTGGATACCAAGGAACAACTATACTAGATTTGCTTTCAAGAGAGCTGATATTTTATTCCAGCTCTTATCCCAGTTGTCACTGGGGTAATAGTGAAGTCTCTTGACTGTTTGGGTGCTCTCTCCTCTAAAAAGTCATTGGGTTCGCCGGGAGCAGTGGATCACGCCTGTAATCCTAGAACTTTGGGAGGCTGAGGCAGGCGGATTACCCGAGCTCAGGAGTTCAAGACAAGCCTGGGCAACATGGTGAAACCCATCTCTACAAAAATACAAAAAATTAGCCGGGCATGGTGGCGCAAGTCTGTAATCCCAGTTACTTGGGAGGCTGAAGCAGGAGAATCACTTGAACCCAGGAGGCAGAGGTTGCAGTGAGCCGAGTTTGTGCCACTGCACTCCAGTCTGGGTGACAGAGCAAGAGTCTGTCTCCAAAAAAATAAACAAAAATAAAAAGTCATTGTGAAAATCAGATGAAAAAGGGCTTTGGAAACAAACAGGTATGCTTGACTGAAAGAGACCATGGTTTCCTTCTTTTTCCACAGGTCCTGACATGGGCTAAGCAGCACCAGCATCGTCTTGAAACGGCCTTGTCAGAACTGGTGGCTAATGCTGAGCTCCTGGAAGAACTTCTGGCGTGGATCCAGTGGGCTGAGACCACCCTCATTCAGCGGGATCAGGAGCCAATCCCACAGAACATTGACCGAGTTAAAGCCCTTATCGCTGAGCATCAGGTGTCTTAACCTCACTGTGTGATCACTGGTGTTTTTCGTTTTGGGCATGGATACCATCTCTGTTGCCCTGTATATTTGTTTTTAAATTGCTGCTTAACACATTACCGCAGACTTAGCATCTTAAAACAACACATACTTACTTACCTCATAGTTTCTGTGCTTCAGTCACCTGGGCATGAGTTGACTAGGTCCTCTTCCTGTAGTCTCCCCAGGCAGAAATCAGGGTGTCAGCTAGTACTATAGTCTGATCTGGAGTTCAGGGTCCTCTTTTAGGCTCACTCAGGTTGTTGGCAGAATCCAGGTCCTGGTGGATGTAGGACTGAGGTCTCTAACTTTCTTGCTGGCTCTCAGCTAGGAGTTGCTCTTACCTCCTAGAGGCCCCCTCAGGTCTTAGCCACACAGCCAGCTGGAGTAACTGTCCAAGGTCCTATATGGAGTCTTGAAATGTAATGGAGAATGAAATGTAATTACGAGAGTGACTGTTCTATCATTTGCCCACACTCAAGGGAGGGGGATTACATAGAGTGTGCATACAGGAGTGGGAATCTTGGGGGCCTTCTTAGAAGTCTGCCTGCCACAGCCTGTTTTTATTGACCATCATCTGAGCCAAGGGCCCACTGGTCCCCATTATACCTAGTTCAGAAAGCTCTCTCACATGAACCCAGTGATCAGTGAAGGTGCACATCAGACTAAACTGAATGGAGGAAAGCTCAGGTGAGCCATCTTCATAATATATCCTTAAGAGGCAAATACTGTTTTTAACCATAATCATTTATACTGAATTCAAGTGTGAATCTTGATTAGTTATACTGTAGACTGTATGGTCTTTTTAGTTTATATAAACAATTACCTCTGCAAGTGAGAACTCACTATACAGATGGTCCCTGACTTGCAGTCTTTCAACTTTATGATGGTTCAAAGGTTATACGTATTCAGTAGAAACCATACAATTCGAGGCCAGGTGCAGTGGCACACACCTGTAATCCCAGCACTTTCGGAGGCTGAGGGGGGCAGATCACTTGAGGTCAGGAGTTTGAGACCAGCCTAGCCAACATGGTGAAACTCTATCTCTACTAAAAATATAAAAATTAGTTGGGTGTGGTTGTGGTTGTGATTGCCTGTAATCCCAGCTACTCAAGCGGCTGAGGCAGGAGAATCACTTGAACCAGGGACGTAGAGGTTGCAGTGAGCTGAGATCGCACCACTGCACTCCAGCCTGGGTGACAGAGCAAGACTCCGTCTCAAAAACAAAACAAAATAAAAAATACACTTTGAGTACCCATACAACCATTCTTTCACTTTGATTACATGAGATAGTCAACACCTTATTATAAAATAGGGTCTGTGTTAGATGATTTTGCCTAACTGTAGACTAACGTGTTTTGAGCATGTTTAAGGTTGGCCAGGCTAAGCTACGATGTTCCATATTTTAGGTGTGTTATATTTTCAGCTTAACGATGGGTTTGCCAGAATGTAACTTCGTCATAAATCGAGGAGCACCTATCCTTCCTGTGGGATGTACCTCCTCTCTGAGAGATTATCTTCTTCCTATCCAGTTCCTCTCTTTTCTGTTTTCCCCTCTCTCCTCTATGTCTTCAGTCTCTCCCTGTTTATTCTTTTCTCTAAAGCTTCCAGACATGTCCTTCCAACCCAGTGTTCCCCTCAAGTTACCACTGTGTTGCCTCCCTCCTTTTTCAGCTACGCTTCTTGTTCCCTGTCTCATCTCCATTTTTCCCATCACTCCCCAGGTCCCTGTGGTCTGGCTGACACTGTTCTGGTCACATTCTACTGGCTAAATCCAACAGAGGTTTTTCAGTCTTTATTTTGTTTGACATGTGACATAGCTGGCTCTTCATCCCTTCCCAAAACTTTCCTTTTGACTTCTGTGTCCTTTAATCTTTGTGTTTTCCTCTGATCTCTCTGACTGTTCCTTTTTAGTCTTTTTAGCTGGTTCCTCTTCCCTGCCTATTTATTAATGTTGTTCCCTGACGTCTCATTTGTGATGCTTTCACACTGCTGAGGTTTATCTGGTCTAACAGCTTTAGCTATTACCTATAAAGCTTCTGCATCTTTTTCTTTTTTTTTTTTCTTTTTATTTTTGGTGGGTACATAGTAGGTGTATATAGGGTATATGGGATATTTTGATACAAGCACAAAATGTGTAATAGTCACATCAGAGTAAATGGGGTATCTATCATCTCAACCATTTATCCTTCATGCTACAAACCAATTACACTCTTTTAGTTATTTTAAAATGTACAATTAAATTATTGTTGACTATAGTCATTCTATTGTGCTATCAAATACTAGATCTTATTAATTCTTTCTATTTTTTTGTACCCATTAACCATCCCCATGTCTCCCACCAAACTCACACTACCCTTCCCAGCCTGTGGTAGCCATCATTCTACTATCTATCTCCATCAGTTCAATTGTTTTAATTTTTTTTTTATTATGATAAGTTCTAGGGTACATGTGCACAACGTGCAGGTTTGTTACATATGTATACATGTGCCATGTTGGTGAGCTGCACCCATCAACTCATCATTTACGCCAGGTATATCTCCTAATGCTATCCCTCCCCCCACCCCCTCCCCACAATAGGACCCAGTGTGTGATGCTCCCCTTCCTGTGTCCAAGTGATCTCATTGTTCAGTTCCCACCTGTGAGTGAGAACATGCAGTGTTTGTTTTTCTGTTCTTGCAATAGTTTGCTGAGAATTATGGTTTCCAGCTGCATCCATGTCCCTACAAAGGACATGAACTTATCCTTTTTTATGGCTGCATAGTATTCCGTGGTGTTTATGTGCCACATTTTCTTAATCCAGTCTGTCACTGATGGACATTTGGGTTGATTCCAAGTCTTTGCTATTGTGAATAGTGCCGCAATAAACATATGTGTGCATGTGTCTTTATAGTAGCATGACTTATAATCCTTTGGGTATATCCCCAGTAATGGGATGGCTGGGTCAAATGGTATTTCTAGTTCTAGATCCCTGAGGAATCGCCACACTGTTTTCCACAGTGGTTGAACTAGTTTACAGTCCCACCAACAGTGTAAAAGTGTTCCTATTTTTCCGCATCCTCTCCAGCACCTGTTGTTTCCTGATTTTTTAATGATCGCCATTCTAACTGGTGTGAGATGGTATCTCATTGTGGTTTTGATTTGCATTTCTCTGATGGCCAGTGATGATGAGCGTTTTTTCATGTGTCTGTTGGCTGTCTTTGCATCTTTTTCATCTCCAGCACCATCATCTCCTAAAGTCCAGACATACAGTAAACTAGAAGCCATTCTAAAATTCCACTTCATCTTTGCCTCCTTGCCTGACACTATTTGTCCATTCCAAATCTGCCTCCCCTTTCCTCATTCAGAAGGCTGTGATGTCTGGAGTTCCTTCTTTTCCTCTTCCCCCTACATCTAGCCACTCACCAGGGCTTGTCAGTCCCAGTTTCAAAATATCTCTTGGCTCCATCTTCCCAGCCCTGGCTCCAACCCTCACCGTGTTTTGCCTCAGTTACTGCAATGGTTTCTTAACCTGTCTTCTCACTGCTAGGCACTCCCTATCCCACACTTCCCCCCACCCCCATATCACTCCACCTTTTACACTGAAGCCAGAGTGATAGCTGTAAAGCATAGGTCGGATCATATCTCTTACCTGGATCGAAATCTTTCAGCTGCCCCCCATTGCTCTCAGAATAAATGGCCAACCCTTAGCCTGACACAGAAGCCTTTTGTGATCTGTCTCCTGCCTGCCTCTCCAACCCTGCCTCTTGCCATTCCTCTGATTGCATCCCCTGCCCAGCCAGTGAGTGGAGGGGTCCTGGTCACAGCACTGTCAGGCATCCCTGTCTCTCTTTAGGTTGCACCCTCTTCCAGGACTGCCTTCCTACCATTTGTTGACTATTTCTTCATTGCTCAGTGTGTCAGTCCATTTGCATTGCTCTAAAGGAATTCCTGAGACTGGGTAATTTATAAAGAAAACAGGTTTATTTTGGCTTACGGTTCTGCAGGTTGTACAGGAAGCATGGTGCCAATATCTGCTTCTGGTGAAGGCCTCAGGAAGCTTAGAATCATGGTGGAAGGCAAAGGGGAGCCAGCATGTTACATGGCAAGAGAGGGAAAGAGAGAAAGAGGAGGAGATAGCAGGCTCCTTTTAAACAGCCAGCTCTCATGTGAACTAACAGCAAGAACTCACTCATTACCATGGGGAGGGCACCAAGGCCATTCATGAGGAATTTGCCCCCATAACTCAATCACGTCCCATTAGACCTCACCTCCAACATTGGAAATCACATTTCAACACGAGATTTGGAGGGGACAAGTATCCAAACTACATAACATACCTCAGTAACTCAACTCAGGCACTGGCCTCCAGGCAGACTTTCCTACCACCACAAGCCATAAAGTACCCATCCTAGCTCTTCTTTTGCCCCCATAGGAGTAAAAATACAATTTTTAACTCTTTTTCATATTTTTTGTGTTTAACAGACGTTTATGGAGGAGATGACTCGCAAACAGCCTGATGTGGACCGGGTCACCAAGACATACAAAAGGAAAAATATAGAGCCTACTCACGCGCCTTTCATAGAGAAATCCCGCAGCGGAGGCAGTATGTTTCCAGCCCCCTCTGTTAGGATGCTTCATTCCTGCTAATTGAAGATGAGCACTTTCCAAATGCCTGTCAAAAAAAAATTGTATTCCATTTTTAAAAACCATGTTGGTTTTGAACCAAAATCTTTTGTTTTTGAAACTCACTTTTCTTACATTGACAGACAGTAGCTATACTCCATATTCTTGGATTGGTATGAAATTATGAGGTGGTTAAGCTTATTCTTTAACAGTGGCCTTTCCATTGTTTTGGTTATCAGCGCTAGCTGTTTACATTTGACTTGCACTAATTCAATCAGCAAAACAGCTCCTACAGCATATGTTGCTTTTTTAGTTGAGTTAATGTGTCATCAGCTCACTAAGGTGGGACAGAATTGCTTGGAGATATGTAGGCGGCAGGTAAGTATGTGCTGGGAGGATCAATACTTTTGGAATTAGTATACCTCCGTATCTAAATATTGCCAAGTCCCGTATTTCTTTTCTCAGTTACTGACTGGATATTATTCTAAAGATCTCCTAAGTTTATACATACAGCTATTTCTCCTTGTGTGCTAACCAGCTGTTCTAATCTTGTGTTTATT
The DNA here is from genome assembly GCF_008728515.1 of Papio anubis. Lineage (NCBI taxonomy): Eukaryota > Metazoa > Chordata > Mammalia > Primates > Cercopithecidae > Papio > Papio anubis. The sequence goes on from NC_044976.1 coordinate 37,677,893, forward strand.
TTTCCTTTTAGGGAAATCCTTAAGTCAGCCAACCCCTCCTCCCATCCCAATCCTTTCACAATCTGAAGCAAAAAACCCACGGATCAACCAGCTTTCTGCCCGCTGGCAGCAGGTGTGGCTCTTAGCACTGGAGCGGCAAAGGAAGCTGAATGACGCCTTGGATCGGCTGGAGGAGGTAATGCCCTGCTGAGTGGCCTTCCCTGAAACAAAGTGATTTTTTCAATCAAAACACAGCCCTTCTGTGGCTCTCTAAATGTGAACCGTGTGTCCTAACTGACTTCTTCACAAATAGAAACAGACCTATACCAAGCCAGTACCCATTCTTTGAGGCCCCTGAATGAGAAAAGACACATTTATAAGAAAACCATTCATGACAAAGTAGGCCAAAGCTTCTAGGTGTGGAAAGCAAGAAAACAGCCAGTCCATAGTGAGGGCCAGGACGTGATCTGCCTCAGCATCTTGCTGTGGTTGGGAATCAGGAACAGAACTTTGGAAATTTGTCTCCAGATATGTAGCAGAGCACAAAAATGACCCTTGTTGAGCCTTTCATGTAAAAACAGATGCTACACAATTATGAAATAGGAGTAATTTTTAATGATTTTGTTATTTTATTAGTCTTCACTTGATCATGAAAAGCAACTCTATTTTGAAGTGTCATTACCCAGTAAAAAAAATATATAGTATTGTACTTCCTAGTTTCTAAAACAAGCCTCTAATATATTTTGTATTTTTTTATTTGTGCATATCAAAGCAGCTATGCCTGGAAGTGAGTGTTCTGTGTTTTATTTATTTTTTCCTTAGGTCAGTTGACTTCTAAGCTTATTGGGTTCTTGGTGCTTTTTTTCCCCCCATTCCTTCTAACTTTGGAGTTTGAAAGACCAAGGGGAAACTGCTGCACTGTTTAAGTCATTTTGAGTGTATATCATTAACATAGACTTAAGTAGCTGAAAATTGTCTTGCCCACTGCATAGGCCTGCTGTTTTCCATCAAGGCCAAATATTTAACATGGAGGTCAGGTGGGAAATTTGCTCTCTGGTGCCATTCCAAAGAAACATGCTTGGATACAACACTGGGTTCCCAATGCTTCCATCCAGAACTCGGATTTTCTCATTGAAATCTCAGAAGATAGTGGTAAACACGAGCCTCCTGATGTGAGCCCTATGTGTGATTATAATGCCTTTCAAAACAACATAACTGAGGAGTGCTAAGGATCTCCCTTCTGGGTTAGAATCCATTCCCTTGCATCTAAGAGAGTGATCCTTTGAAAAGCCCAAAGGGAAAGCAAGGCTGGCTTCACCCATTCTCATTCTATGTGCTCCATATTTTCCATGGTGGTTCAGTTATTGTTTCTCTTGCTATTCCATTATACCACAGCTCGTGTAAATAGTCATGGCTTTAAGTGAAGGAGCCAGATTGTGCCTTCACAAAAGAAGCAAACACACAGATTTCATTGTTGGTGCCCCCTGGAAGCATGGCTTTACTGAATGTCTGAAAGTTTGGTATGCTCTGGGCAACTTTTGAGGGCCCAAAAAATAAATCTTATTGACACTTCTGATTTCTGTGTAGTTGAAGGAATTTGCCAACTTTGACTTTGATGTCTGGAGGAAAAAGTATATGCGTTGGATGAATCACAAAAAGTCTCGAGTGATGGATTTCTTCCGGCGCATTGATAAGGACCAGGATGGGAAGATAACACGTCAGGAGTTTATCGATGGCATTTTAGCATCCAGTGAGTCTAGTCATCATCCCAAACATGGGTCACGCCTGGATTCCTTGCGCTTTGTAGAAGCTGTGATATTCTAGCTAAACAATCTTTCTGAAGCTGGCCAGGAGCTATGGCTCACACCTGTAATTTCAGCACTTTGGGAGGCAGGTGGCACAGGCATGGTGGCACACCTGTGGTCCTAGCTACTTGGGAGGCTGAGGTGAATCACCTGAGCCTGGGGAGGTCAAGGCTGCAGTAAACTGTAATCGTGCCATTGAAGTCCAGCCTGGGCAACAGAGTGAGACTCTGTCTCCAAAAAAAAAAAAAAAAGACAGTGGTTAACCAGAGGTTTTCAGCTGGGAAACAATATGATTCGCACTTCCCTTTGTGTAGCAGTTTGTCAAGAATCTAAGACAGTAATCTAAACATAGGAAAACTTCATACTATTAATTCCAAACTGTCACTATTCTGAAATAATCTAAATATTCAATAATTGTGGGGTGGGTAAGTATATTCTTGAGTGGTAGGTGTGTGGGTGGTTGTAATATTATGTTTATGCTTTTTGGTATATCTGAAATGTGGAATATTACCTTTTTTTCATTGCATTTGGGGTAGGGGGGCCTATAAGTGGATATGTATTACTTTTCAGGAAAAATCAAGACATAAATTTTTTTGCTCTTAAGTATTTATGGCCAAGAGTGGTGGCTCACACCTGTAATCCCAGCACTTTGGGAGGCCAAGACAGGTGGATCACTTGAGGCTGGGAGTTCAAGACCAGCCTGGCCAACATGGCAAAACCTCATCTCTGCTAAAAACACACAAAAAATTAGCCGGGCCTGGTGGCAGGCACCTGTATTCCCAGCTCCTTGGAAAGCTGAGGCAGGAGAATCGCTTGAATCTGGGAGACGGAAGTTGCAGTGAGCTGAGATTGCACCACTGCACTCTGCCTGGGTGACAGAGCGAGACCTTGTCTCAAAAAAAAAAAAAAAGGTATTTCTCTAACTGCTAACCAAACAAGTAAGCCCTCTTTTAAGTTTCAAAATATGATTCCTTTCCTCCAGAGTTCCCCACCACCAAGTTAGAAATGACTGCTGTGGCTGACATTTTTGACCGAGATGGGGATGGTTACATTGATTATTATGAATTTGTGGCTGCTCTTCATCCCAACAAGGATGCGTATCGACCAACAACCGATGCAGATAAAATTGAAGATGAGGTAAGGGAAATAATTATATTTTGAGTATACTTCTGGCTATAGGTTTATAATATCCTGAATTTGGTTGGGTTCAATGATCATATTAGCCTTTGACTTGTCTGTTGGGAGATAATTATTTGGAGTTCTATTTTGAGATCTCTTTTTAGATAGCATTTCAAAGAGTCCCAGAGGATCTCTGACATCTGAGCTCTAGCTCAGGCTAGATAGATTACTCAAGTGAGTCATGTCTGTGTGGTGCTCTGAAGTTTACAGAGAACCTTTGCAGGGTACCATACTCATCCTCGTTCACTTGTCCTGTGTTTTGGGATAGACTCATCTTACTCCTGAGCATGCTACCTGGAATCTAGGGAAATGGTCTACCAGTGTAGCATTTAAGGGTTATTTAAGGATTGAAATGAACTGAGCATGGTGGCTTACATCTGTAGCCCCAGCACATTGGGAGGTCAACATGGGAGGATCACTGGAGCCCAGGAGTTCGAGACCAGCCTGGGCAACATAGTATGATTCTGTCTGTCCCCCGCAAAAAAAAAAAAAATTAGCCAGGTATAGTGGCAAGTGCTTATAGCCCCAGCTACTCAGGAGACAGGTGGAAGAATGACTTGAGCATGGGAGGTCAAAGATGCAGTGAGCTGTGATCATGCCACTACACTCCAGCCTGGGCAACAGAGCAAGACTTGTCTCAAAAAAATAAATGTTTAAAAGGGGGGTAAAATGTAATGTTTAAAATGGTGTATGCCCATCATGCTTTCTGCCTTGTTAAAAACTACCACACTGGGCCAGGCGCAGTGGCTCACGCCTGTAATCCCAGCACTTTGGGAGGCCGAGGCGGGTGGATCACAAGGTCAGCAGATCGAGACCATCCTGACGAACATGGTGAAACCCTGCCTCTACTAAAAAATACAAAAAAAATAGCCGGGCGTGGTGGCGGGTGCCTGTAGTCCCAGCTTCTAGGGAGGCTGAGGCAGGAGAATGGCATTAACTCGGGAGGCGGTAGAGATCGTGCCACTGCACTCCAGCCTGGGCGACAGAGTGAGACTCTGTCTCAAAAAAAAAAAAAAAAAAAAAAAAAACTACCACACTGAAACTACCAAATTGATTAGTGCCATCTGGAAATCCTAGCATCTGTTGATAACAGATCTTGGGAAGGGAGAGGTGCTGGAATAGGTCTTAGGAGTGGCCCTGGAACACACCAGGACTTCCAGTCTCAGTCTCCTAGGGTGAAATTTAAAGCAGTTCATAATTTGCTTTATTAATAATTTGATTTTGATGTCAGCATATTAGTAGTTTTCTCTGAAGGAATTGTGAAGCAGGAATAAAGAATGTGTTATATAGTCACTTGGGAATTTCTTTCATGCCTTTTCTTTCTCAGTGTCTCAATTAGTTCACTTAGTAAGAACATATACTAATTTGAAAGGCAGAGATTCCCAGTGATATAACATTCTTTATTCCTACTTCAAAAGTAATATAATAAAGCAAATGCTGAACTGCTAAACTCACCAGGCTAATTGAGGCAGGCTCAGGGATCACGAGGTCCGGGAGATGGGGGCATGCAATGCGGGTGAGCCCCGTCTCTACTAAGTAAAAAATAGCGGGAGGGTGGCAGCCTGTAGTCCCAGCTACTCGGGAGGCTGGGAGGCCAGAGGAATGGCGTGAACCCGGGAGAGGCGGAGCTTGCAGTGAGCTGAGATCAGGCCACTGCACTCCAGCCTGGGCAACAAGCGCTTGAGACTCAAATCTCAAAAAAAAAAAAAAAAAAGAACATATACTAATTTGGAACAGATGATAAATGCATATGTCAGAAACCTGAAATACCTAAAAAGTAAATAATGAGCTGGGCGCGGTGGCTTATGCCTGTAATCCCAGCACTTTGGGAGGCTGAGGCAGGCAGATCACCTGAGGTTCAAGGCCAGCCTGACCAACATGGAGAAACCGTCTCTCTACTAAAAAAATACAAAAAATTAGCTGGGCGTACCTATAATCCCAGCCACTCGGGAGACTGAGGTAGGAGAATTGTTTGAACCCAGGAGGCGGAGGTTGCAGTGGAGCTGAGATCGCGCCATTGCCCTCCAGCCTGGGCAACAAGAGCGAAACTCCATCTCAAAAAGAAAAAAAAAAGTAAATATTGAATAGCCTCCCTGCTTATATGTAAAAATCTTTGTTTCTCTAAATAGGAAGTCTTACTGTACCCTTTACACTTTTCTTTTTGTTCACAACCAATAGGTTACAAGACAAGTGGCTCAGTGCAAATGTGCAAAAAGGTTTCAGGTGGAGCAGATCGGAGAGAATAAATACCGGGTAAGGAAGAGAAAAACCAATACTTTGTGGTGGTGGTTTCTCATATGTGGCTGATCCCACCTTTTCCTCCTGTTGCTTAGAGTCCCAGAGCCCATCAGACTTGAGATGTGGTCACACTCTCTGACCTCGTCTCTACAGATGCCAAGTGTCAGGTACCCTGTTCCATCTGAAAACTAGTCCATATCTACTTAGATAGTAGTAGTTTGTATTTGAGTTTTAAGATAGGAGATATTTCAGAGCTGTCACTTCACATCTGACAAAGTCTTTAGGGGGATGAAGGTACCTTTGGAAACAATTATATCTAATGACTGACCACTTACCCCCAAAGAGATGGTCATTGTGAGCCTGAGTGGCTCCCAGGCTAGAGAGGCCTGGGGAAACTGTGTTGAAGCCCCAACAGATACTGTGCCTGCTCTGGGCTGGGCTACAAATGGGGCCCAGGAGCCCTGAGGAGACATCAGGCTCAGTGGTCTTCTCTGGAAAGCCATGCTAGGTGTGGCGATAACTGACAGTGAACTATACTTGTATTTTAGCTTCTTTTGGGACCAGGGTCAGGGACATAGAAGAATCTGAAACAGGTCTCCTAAAATATATCAGCAGCTCATCAGGATTCTCTAAAGTCCTAAGAAAAATCTCTGATTGGCAAAGAGGATTTAGATTGCACTAAGAAACACAGGAAGATCCATGTTTCATTAGTATATCCAAAATGTCCTCAAAGTACATCACATCCACCCCATGCTACCGTTTCCTGAGGAGCACTGGATGAATCTGCCTTAAATATAACCTAGGGCATTTAGTTAATAAAGCTCCAGGTGATCTTATGCCTGCTTGTTGGGTTTTGTTTTCTTGTTTTTAATTATTAGAGAAATAACAAGAACAACATAGAGTGGAGAGTTAGTTCATAGTTTATAAAACCACATCCCTGGCCAGGCATGGTGGCTCACACCTGTAATCCCAGAACTTTGGGAGGTAGGGGCAAGTGAGCAGATCACTTGAGGTCAGGAATTCAAGACCAGCCTGGCCAACATGGTGAAACACCGTCTCCACTAATAACACAAAAATTAGCTCGGCTTGGTAGTGCACGCCTGTAATCCCAACTACTAGGGAGGCTGAGGCAGGAGAATTGCTTGAACACCGGGGTTGGAGGTTGCAGTGAGCTGCGATCACGCCACTGCACTCCAGCCTGGGCAACAGAGCGAGACTCTCAAAAAAAATAAATAAATAAAATTAAAACCACATCCCTATGGCAGGAGCTTGATAAGAATATGTTCGGTGTGTGTCACTTTGACAGAAGAACGTAATGATATGATTTTCATTCCTTAGTGTTAATTTGACAAAATGTTCTCTTTTTTTTTCCCCTCCTTTTCCTCCATCCTTTACTCTTACTGTCTTTAGTTCTTCCTCGGCAATCAGGTACAGTGTGCCTTGCAATGTTCTCCTTCTCAATGGATATGGTCTGTGTAGCTAATGCTGCCTGTTCTTCGCTATGGGGAGAGGATGTACTCTGAAGCATGCCTGGGTCACACCTGGTTGTCTTACCAAGTGGAGAAACTGCTGATGAGGCCAGCATTGCAAAGCTATCTTAGCAGCAAAAGAATATAAGTATAATTTTTTTATAAAGGAGATGAAGTGGAGGAAACTGAAGCTATGGTATCAATCCATTCCACTTCTAAAAAGAGAATGGTTTTGTACTTCTGTGTTAGAAGTCACATTACCAAACAGCACAGTTCTTATTTATGTTAGAATCTTTTGACAGTTAATAAATTTTGTAATGTATGGTAAGTCAATTCCCGAAGAACTTCAGTACTGTTTAAATATGTTTTTAATATTTCTAGTTACTTATATTGCATTTTATAATTACAAGGTACCTGAGAAGTGTAGTGTGGAGATCATAATTGGCCGTGGCCTGAAGTATGCTGATGATGGCCAGCCATCCAAGATTTAATGGGACCAAATTAGACTTGCAAAAAAGATTGGATGCTTTGACTCCACTTGGTAACTCTAACCTTTCAGATCTTTTTGAGTGCTGTGGGGTCCTGTGTCCTCCAATGTGGAAGGAAGTTGCATGAGTAAAATCTGTCTCTCTGATATGAAATTATAAACCCTAAGAGTTGATTTGAGGCCCTCAAACATCCCAGGCCTTGCAAGTCACTATAGAAATGTTCTAGGCAAGTGAGAAGAATAGGGGATAAGAGAAAAAAACTAAAGATGAGAACAAACTGACTTTAAAAAAAAAATCATTGCTTGAGAGTGTCCAATATGCCTATATGCTGGTGACTGTGTGTGAATGCTAGGGTGCCTTTGAAGAGGGTGCCGACACCCTCTTCTAGTGCTCCATTGACCTGGGGAGGGTCAGGTGAGTTCTAATGTTGGGAACGGAATTATGAAGTTCATTTTATACACAGGCACCTGAGGCCTCAAAGATCACATGCCTACTCTCACACAGCTAATGTCAGCCACTGCAAGAACTCAAGTCCCTGTAAGGGGTTTTCCTTTTGAAAGGTGGAAACAAAGTTACTGACCCTTAGGACTCTTATTCTGAGTTCTTTGCCTCACTGACAACCCTGTCCTACCAGGTGTGCACAGGTCTCCATTTTTAGAGCTGCCGTGATCCCTCCCACCACTCGTGACTCTGGCCTCAACCTCCCCAGCTACAGTGGCTGCTGGCTTGGTCAAACCTCCTTTCCCCCATAACTTAGCAGAAACAAGTTAGAATCTTTCAAAGAGAGCTTTAGTGAGAAATTAAGTTGGGGGGGACATGAAATAAATGGAGTGATAAATTATAGTACACAGTATTCCAAGAATAAAGTACTCCCGGGCTTCCTTCCTGATTCACCCTGGGGCACAGGCGCATACTCCCTGCCTCTCACCCATCCAGAGAAAACCCTTTGCAGTGATTCAGGCCAGCACTGCTCTTGGGTGGAATCCTCCATGTCTCAGGACCTCCCACAGGGCTTCCCATTTTCACTTGTGGGGCCCAACTTCTGGGAGGGGGGCTCTCACAGAGTCTGGCGGGGGGCAACTTCCTTCCCAAGACAGGAGGTGTATTCTCTTTCAAGTCTGGGTTCAGTGCTGCTGCTACCACACAGTGGTTTTGCTGTAGTCACTTTGTATAAACATGTTTAAATTGTATCAGATGAGAGGTGTGGTACTACTTTTATTTTCAAAGTAAAGGGCTGGGAGGGAGGATACGGTATTTTTCAATCGCCTTGCCCATGCAAATAGTGCATTTGAGTCAGAGCAGCTAAGGAATATAGAGAATTACCACAAATATATTAATTTTGAGGGAGGAAGGCTATATGACCTCAGATATCCTTTCTTGCATTTTCAGTTTTTCTGCCTTGTTTTAAAGTTAGAGTTGTCCTTTATAACATTGAAAATCCTACCACCTCCATACCTGAGGGACCCCTGAATTAAATAATTTTAGGAATTCCATTTCTCCAACCAAATGTTTGTTTGTTTTGGAAACTCTGCATACTTCTCTTTTGTTGCTCCTTACTTCATTTTGGAAAGAGGATAATTTATGCCATGAGAAACTCCAAATGTTTAGAGCTGGGAAGTAGGAATGTTTGGGCAAGAAAAAAGGGAAAACATAAATAATCAGAAATGCTTGTTTTAGCATCTAAAATGATTATTGGATACTGTTTATAATCATCGTGGGAGCTGCAATTTTTCATTGCTTCAACTCAATTTTAGTATAAATATGACCTAATCATTTGTTCAGCTGAAGAAACTTTTCTTCTGGTGACATTGCAATTAGCAAATACTTCAGGTTTATTTCTGAAAACCTGATGCAGAAAATCAAATTTTCTTCTAAGCTTGTAATAATGATGCTTTGCAAAGGTTTCCTTAAGGCTTGAAATAGTATTTGCTATTTTCCATTTAGCTTTAAAGCATACTGTATTCAGAAGTTGACATCCACCATCTTTCTTTTAGGAAAACAAATTAGCATACCAAGAATATGAATTTTTAATTGGGCAGAATCTCTTTTAAAAAATTCAAATGACCTAACACTTTGTCTGCCTTCCTACCTCTCCTTTTGGTGCAGAGGCAGTGGTGTGACCATTAAAAGTTAATTTTATCCCAATAGAAAGTATATTGGCTGGGTGCAGTGTCTCATGCCTATAATCCCAGCCCTTTGGGAGGCTGAGGCTGGCAAATCACAAGGTTAGGAGTTCGAGACCAGCCTGACAAACATGGTGAAACTCTGTCTCTACTAATAATATAAAAATTAGCTGGGCGTGGTGGCACACGCCTAATAAACCCAGCTACTTGGGAGGCTGAGGCAGGAGAATCGCTTGAACCTGGGAGGCAGAGGTTGCAGTAAGCCGAGATCACGCCATTGTACTCCAGCCTGGGCAACAAGAATGAAACTCTGTCTCACAAAGAAAAAAGTATATCAAGACACCAGTCTTCAGGTTGATATTTCTGCTTTTCTATTTTTAAAATCCTTTTGTGAAATATATAAAAATGCAAAATTGTGAGAGTTAAAAATTCTCCCGTAGCTATCAAATTGTCATTCCTGTCTGAATACAGTCTGCTTTGGGAGAAAAATACAGATCTACTTTAAGACATATATATTAATTAAATTTCCTTTTGATTCTACAGTTTGGGGATTCTCAGCAGTTGCGGCTGGTCCGTATTCTGCGCAGCACCGTGATGGTCCGCGTTGGTGGAGGATGGATGGCCTTGGATGAATTTTTAGTGAAAAATGATCCCTGCCGAGGTAAGGAACCATTCTGGGCATGAATTACGTGTTAGCTATGCCCCCAGCAGTGATCTTTTATTACAGGAAGCACTGATGGTGGGGTCTGTCTGTTTTTATTTTGTTAAGCTGCCCGGGTGTCATCCCACTAGCACAGATTAGAACTCAGGGGTGCCAGCATAGGCCAGGGAGAAAAAGCTGAAGAGGTTGATGCCGTTTGGGGAGGTAGGTCTAGAGGAATGCAGTAATGAGAATTAAGAATGTATTGGTGTTACTTGAATGTTTCAGTTTGGGGTATTAAATTAACACTATCCTAGAAAGGAGCCTGGTGAAGCCCTTTAGGTTCCCTCTTAGTGCCTCAGATCCCTTTGCCTGTAATTCCTGTGACTGACACTCAGGGAGGGTGTTAGGCCCTTCTCATCCAGGGAAGAACTGGTGAGCCCCCTAGACCAGGAGGGAGGATGAAGACACCTACGTGTAAGCCCATTCACTTGTAAGGCAGGTGGCCACCTAAGCAAGACCATGGGTTGTCTTTCTATTAAATGTGAAAAGGCTGGCCCACCAGCCCAGAAGCATAAGGAAACTGTCAATTTAATGAGTGGTGGCACCTGCAGCTAGGGGGTGTGTGGGAACTGCAACAGGGAAGAGATGACCAATTCCAATTGCTAAATCCTCTTCAGCTGTGTCCTTGCCTTTTTCCTGTTAGCAGAGCTGCATGTGGGTGCACAAGAGGCTCCCCCACTGTCTGCCAATTTGTCTTTCTTGACTAGTTTCTGCGTTTCCTGCCCTGTCTCTGTTTCTTTGTGTTTACATATTTTTTATTCTAGTTCACCATCCTGGGAGTAAAATAAAGCGCTCTGATTCCAGCTCTTCGATTTCCAGTCAGTCTCCCATAGGTTGGCTTTTAAGCTTTGTCCCTCTTCCTCACACCCTAGCCCATTGAGAATGGCTTTGCTTCTTAAACTGTAACATCTCTTGGTTCTGTGTATCTGCTGCATTCATGAATGCTTGAAATGGCCAAACCATAGCTTTTCTAACTACTCAAGTTGATGGTGCATAAAATACTGTTGAGACTGTCCGTGGAATTTGTTTTGAGTTTCTATTTAACAAATACTTGTATAGTTTTATGTGCCACAGACTGTTACAAGTACTTTACAAGTAACACATTTATGCCTCATATGAGGTGTAGATGCTTTTATCTGTGTTTTACAGAATAGGAAATTGAGGCATAGAAAACATAAATATTTTGCCCAAAGACAACAACTAGTAAATGGCAGAGATGAGATTCAAATTCAGGGCAATCAGAGTCTAGAGTATGTGCCCCTAGCCAGCATGTTTCAGAGACTGACACACCTTTGTGTGTGTTTATTATTGGATCAGCCTGCATAATTATTAAGGTTTATTTATAAACCTAGCAGAAATGTTTATTGTACAGTACATAACTTCTTTGGAAATGATTTATAGTCATATTCTGAAGCATTGAGTGAGGACAGAGCTAAACACAGCAGTTTTCACATGAATTCAGATATGCCCATAAGTAGTTCCTCTTATTTTAATTCATTTGTGTTTACTACAGTAAACCAGAGTAAAAGTTCAGCAGTAATAATTTTCATTAGATGTTCCTTTTTTAAAAAAAATTGGGGCCAGGTACAGTGGAATCCCAGTAGGTTGGGAGCCTGAGGCAGGAGGATTGCTGGAGCTCAGGAGTTCAAGACCAACCTGGGCAACATAGTGAAACCCCGTCTCCAAAAAAAATTTTTTTTAATTATCTAAGCATGGTGGTATACACCTGTGTAGTCCTAGCTACTCTGGAGGCTGAGGTGGGAGTATTGCTTGAGCCTAGGAATTCAAAGCTACAGTGAGCCATGATCGTGCCACTGCACTCCAGCCTGGGCAACAGGGCAAGACTTTGTCTACAAAAAATTAACTTTGAAAACACTTTCTGATAAAAATTTGAAAGTATTTAGTTTTAGAATTTAAAAGTCGTCTTTTATTGCTTTAATGAGAAACAATATATGCCATTTTAACTTTAACTCAGTAAAACAACTTTATTCCTTTTCAAATCTATGAATAAGGTCCATTTTTCCTGTCACGTATGATGGTACTAAATAAAAGATATATTGCATGTGGCATTTTGGAATCCTTGATTGCCGTTTCTTTGCTGCCTGCTCTGTTTGTGATAACATCATGCTGCTGGCCCAGGAGAACACTGCTTGCTTTGTCCTTATCTTAGTATCTGAAATTTGGAATCCCAAGGAAATTGGGGAGGGCCATCTAGAAGCTATTTTCTATGAAAGCTAGTCACCTTTTTTAGCATCCCTTGGAGCAAACAAGGTAAGACTTTCCTGTGTCTCTCCAGGACTGCTCTCCTGGAACTCAGTAATCATCTCAATCCATTGGCTGTGGAGAGAACTCTCCAGAAGTTTTAAATTTCATAACTTTATTAGCGATGGGCAGGATGTGCTATCTTCAATCAAATAAAAAATGGTTCTAGGCAATGAACACCTAAGGACTAGGATGGATTATAATAAGGTAGAAGGGTGTGAAGGTTGAGAAGAGAACAAAGTTATTTGAAAAACTGTATTGGAAGTTCTATAAGGATTAATATGACTTCTGGAAACACTGCTTACAGTAGGTTTTGTACTCATTGATGTTGCATATTTCCTTGGGTCTCTGGACCACAGAGAATGCTATACTGAGGACAGTACAAAGTGACAAGGTTCTTAACACCAGTGTGCACTATCATTTCTTACCTCCCTTTACACAGCTATTTTAAAAGGTAGAACGTATCTCAAACTGCATATTGCTTTAGTCATGTGTAAAAAAATGAAAATATTTTGCTAGCTAGATTTGCCAATCTCCTGGTACTGTGAAAATCAGATATTTCAGTTTCTGAATTTATCCATGGCGCAGGAAATCATGATGTTTTGGATGGAGAGAAAACCAATGCTCCTGCCTAGATAATAGGTATACCTGTACCTAAGGTACTGTGTATGTTTTTGATCATTAGACATATTAGCTCCCCCAGATAAGTGAAGATCTAAGAAATTTCATTTATGAAGATTTAAAAGACACATTTTGGCATAGAACTGATTTTTTTCAGATTGTTATACAAATAACATAAAATTTACCACCCTAACCATTTTTAAGTACAAGACTGAGTACATTTGTGTCGTACTACTGTCACCACCATCCACCCACAGAAGTCTCTTCGTCTTATAAAACTGAAACCCTATAGCCGTTAAACAATAGGTTAGAACTGAATTTTAACATGCCCGCACCAGCCAGTGTCAGGTGGCCAGCATAACTCCCTTAGCAAAGACAGCCTCTTTGGTGGTTGATGAACTGAGCTTGAGGTGGCTGCCATCATGGTCTGGTTCTGCAGGTTCAATGGTAGATCTTTTCTCCAGTGAAAAGAATGGTGAGGGGGAAAATCCTATCACAGTAGTCAACCTAGTACTAGGTATCTTCTCTTTTTTTTAACTTTATAATACCCAATGTTAGGAAAATATTTGAATCAATGTAAACATTAAAAGTACCTTTACTACTAAATTCAAGTGCTAGGACATAAATTTTGCTTAATTAGAATTTGGTGTTTCCTTCTAGTTTGAGAAAAATGTTTACTTTCTACTTTTGGGATTGCCCCAGAAATCAGTTTTCACAGCTTCCGTTTATTGTTTGTTGTTGCCTCCTCCCATCCCAGCCTTTTCTAGCTTATCAAAGTATTAATTGCCCTCTTAACACCTTTTTTAATTCTTAAAATTGGCCACTTTTAAGTTTATTTCTGAAGAAATAGCTTTCATTTCTTCCAAGTGGTGTATATAAAATGTTCCTTACCAAGAATCGTTTCATTGCCTTGCATCTTCAAATATTTTCTTTTAAAATGCAAATATCTTGGCCGGGCGCGGTGACTCACGCCTGTAATCCCAGCACTTTGGGAGGCCGAGACGGGCGGATCACAAGGTCAGGAGATCGAGACCATCTGGCTAACACGGTGAAACCCCGTCTCTACTAAAATACAAAAAATATTAGCCGGGCGTGGTGGCGGGCACCTGTAGTCCCAGCTACTCCGGAGGCTGAGGCAGGAGAATGGCGTGAACCCGGGAGGTGGAGCTTGCAGTGAGCCGAGATAGCGCCACTGCACTCCAGCCTGGGCGACAGAGCAAGACTCCGTCTCAAAACAAAAACAAAAATAAAATGCAAATATCCATGTGAGTTATAGCATATTAAGCTAATATTAGCTAGGCATGGCTTAGCATAAATTAATTATTCATTGGTCTCTTGACCGAGATGAGAGCACCAGAAATATGGGAATTTTACTGTTGTGAGCTTAAGAGCATAAAGACCAAGAAGATGGAAATTACAGAGAGAGGAAGGAAAATAAAAGGGAGAAGACAAGACTCTAAAACCCCAATTTAAGTAAGCCATTATTTTTATTTTTCACTTGAATTTAGAACTTACTTTTTTTTTTTTTTTGGAGACAGAGTCTTGCTGTGTCACCCAGGCTGGAGTGCAGTGGCACAGTCTCGGCTCACTGCAAGCTCCGCGTCCCAGGTTCACACCATTCTGCTGCCTCAGCCTCCCCAGCACTGGGACTATAGGCGCCCACCGCCACACCCGGCTAGTTTTTTTGTATTTTTAGTAGAGACGGGGTTTCACCGTGTTAGCCAGGATGATCTGGATCTGACCTCGTGATCCGCTGGCCTCGGCCTCCCAAAGTGCTGGGATTACAGGCGTGAGCCGCTGCACCTGGCAAGTTTAGACCTTCTAAATGAGGCATCATGGAAACGTGCAGGAGCTAGCTAACCACTGTTTACAGTCTCAGATTACCTTAATGCCTATATTGCGTGCCTTTGGCATGGCTGTAGTAACCTGGAAGGATGACGATAGGGAATTGTTCACACATCTTTGCATCTCTAGCCAGTGAAATACTATACCAAGAGGTGACCATTGACTAGAGATTTCCCTGTGAAAACAGGGACTGTCTCGTTATGTTTATTTGTTTCGTTATGATGTGTAAGCGTACCCTAAGAAGAATGACAAACTGTATTTTCCCAGCATCCTGCATGCACCCAGCTAGGAAAGCAAGTGAGACACCCTTTGGGCCCTCAGCAGTCATTTAATGAGGCGTTACAATGTACCTACCTCATGATAGCTTCTGGGACTAACAGGGTCATGACATAGGAGATCAGCATAGGATCCTGTGATAGAATTAAACAGATTATCAGATCACAAAATGCACAGGTTAAATGTGTTGCCGTTAACATGGGATAATCTTCCTTCTTGTACTATCTTTCTTATGGAAAGCTATTCTATCTGCTCTTTTAAATTGCTTTAACAGTCTATATGTAGTAGATGTTGGCAGTCACAAATTTAACCTTGTGGTTTCAGTCATGAAAATTCATGGATTTGCATTTGTGGCTGGCGTGCAAGAGAGCCGGTCACACAGCGAGAGAGTGAGCCTCACTGGCCACTGACTCCTCCTTCAACACAGCTTGGTGCTTCTGTTCTTCATCCCCATGAAATAATGAGCACTTCTTAATGGAAGCACTTCTTAGTGAGTTCATGAAGGTTGCGAGATCTGTTCCTTGAAACTGTTGAGAGACTATTGTTTTCAGAGGCTATTTCAGAGAAACAGAGGCTACTCTGTTTCACGGATACTTACTGAAACCCTAAATGCAAGCCTGGCACTGGGATCCAAAGGTAAATTAAGATGATGGTCCCTGCCTGCAGAAGCTCTCAGCCTAGTGCAGGGAACAAACATGTGAATACATGCCCTTCTATTTGGTAAAATGAATAGTTGAGAGAGCAAGAGAGGAAGAGATGACTGCCCATTAAGATGGAGAAGGTATCAGGAAAAGGACGTATTGGGCCGGGCATAGTGGCTCACACATATAATCCCAACACTTTGGGAGGCCTAGTGGGGAGGATCACTTCAAGCCAAAAATTTAAGACCAGCCTGGGCAACATAGCAAGACCCCATCTCTGTTTTAAAAATAAATATAGGCCGGGTGCAGCAGCTCATTCCTGTAATCCCAGCACTTTGGGAGGCCGAGGTGGGCAGATCATGAGGTCAGGAGTTCGAGACCAGCCAGGCCAATATGGTGAAACCCAGTCTCTACTAAAAATACAAAAAAACTCGCCGGGCATGGTATCATGAGCCTGTTGTCCCAGCTACTTGGGAGGCTGAGGCAGGAGAATTGCTTGAATCCAGTAGCTAGAGGTTGCAGTGAGCCGAGACTATGCCACTGCACTCTATCCTAGGCAATAGAGGGAGACTCTGTCTCAAAAAATAATAATAATAAATATATGGCCAGGCACGATAGCTCACACCTGTAATCCTAGCATTCTGGGAGGCTGAGCCGGGCAGATCACCCGAGGTCAGGAGTTCAAGACCAGCCTGGCCCACATGGTGAAACCCTGTCTGTACTAAAAATACAAAAATTAATTGGGCCTGGTGGTGTACATATGTAACCCCAGCTACTCGAGAGTCTGAGGCAGGAGAATCGCTTGAACCGAGGAGGCGGAGGTTGTGGTGAGCTGAGATTGTGCTACTGCACTCTAGCCTGGGCGACAGAACAAGACTCCATCTCAAAAAATAACTAAATAAAAGGCCGGGCGCGGTGGCTCAAGCCTGTAATCCCAGCACTTTGGGAGGCCGAGACCATCCTGGCTAACACGGTCATCCTGGCTAACACGGTGAAACCCCGTCTCTACTAAAAAATTTTTAAAAAACTAGCCGGGCGAGGTGGCGGGCGCCTGTAGTCCCAGCTACTCGGGAGGCTGAGGCAGGAGAATGGCGTGAACCCGAGAGGAGGAGCTTGCAGTGAGCTGAGATCCGGCCACTGCACTCCAGCCTGGGTGACAGAGCAAGACTCCGTCTCAAAAAAAAATAAAAAAATAAAAATAAATTGTGTGTGTGTGTGTGTGTGTGTGTGTCAGTGTATGTGTGTATATACTGCACTCCGGTCTGGG
Source organism: Papio anubis (assembly GCF_008728515.1). NCBI lineage: Eukaryota > Metazoa > Chordata > Mammalia > Primates > Cercopithecidae > Papio > Papio anubis. The sequence continues at coordinate 37,694,789 of NC_044976.1, forward strand.
TGACAGAGTGAGACCCTATCTCAAGAAAAAAGGTTTTGAAAAAGGAAAAGGAGGTGTTGCTTCAGCTACATCTTAAAGGAGGTAACACTTGACCAGACAGGAAAAGGGATCTGGATGTTCTCAGTACAGAAACCCCATGTTCATATGAACAGAAGTGTCAGCAGCTGAAAAAGTAAGAGGACAAGTAGTCCCATGGAACTGCAGCCAAGTGTACAAGGTTAGCGACCAGATAAGACTCTGGACAGGGGTCAGCATCAGGGGCCAGGTGATGGATGCCAGACCACTGGGTCCTGGGTACTTGCCACATTGTGCCTTCCTAGTCCCCAAGATGTGGTCCTTAAAAAAAATGAAAAGCCATGGTCAAATGCATTTGGGAGATGCTGAGTTAAAGCTCTCCCAAGCAGGGAAATACAGAGGACCAAACCCCTTTTGTAGGAAAACCCTAGAAAACCTCACTTGGTGAATTCTGCTATAAGCAGTGAAACACTATGGAAGGATTCTGAACTGTTAACAGATTTTCATTTAGAAATTTATTCTGTAAAATACAAAAATTAGCCAGGCAAGGTGGTACATGCCTATAGTCCCAGCTACTTGAGAGGCTGAGGTCGGGGGATCGCTTGAGCCTGGGAGGTGGAGGCTACAGTGAGCCATGTTTGCGTCACTGCACTCCAGCCTGAGTGACGAAGTAAGACCCTATCTCAAAAAAAAAAAAAAGAAAAGAAAAAGAAAAAAATGCATTCTGCAGAATGAGAGAATGAGTGAGGGCTGGGTGGGTGGTGAGATGAGAAACAAGGAGGCCAGTGGGAAGGCTGCTACAGATACCCAGTGGGGAGGGGGTGCTCCATGAAACACCTGAGTGCAAGGGGGCGTGCACAGGCTCAGGGATTCAAGAGGCAGTGAATCAATAGACTGAACTGTCCTGGAGAGGGAGGGACCCTACGTTAGTGCCCAGGGTTTGGTTCCCAGCTCTGGTCATGTCTTATCAGCCATTGGATATAACTTCTGGCATCCAGCGGGGAGGCCTGCCCTGCTAATTACATTTGGAGTTAAGGTGTGACTGTATGGTGGCACTGAAGCCTCGGTGGTGAAGCTCATCAGCAGGTGGAGTCCTAAGAGGAGAAACGGGACTGTGGACAGATCAGAGGACACCCATGTTTTAGAAGTGGGAAGAGGTCAGCAAGGGGAGCAAGAAGTCCTTGAAGTCAGGGAGGACAGGGTTTCAAAACCAAAGAGAGAGCAAGCGTGTAGTAACCCCTCCCGTGCAAGTTACAACAATGAGGAGGATGCTTTACCTAACAAATTGTCAGATTTTTTCCTGTATGTGCACTCATGCTCATATCAGCACAATAATTGGCCAGAATGAAGTAAATTTAATATACTCATATTATTTTGGAGAATGTACACTAGTATAACATTTTTGGAATCAGCTGGCATCTGTCCTTATGACACATGGTTGACATTTATCAATTGATGTTTTTACCTAAGGTAAAACATCATGTAATTTCTCCCCAGAAAATCTACATGAAATTTATCTAGGCTGGTAGGTGGCTCACACCTGTAATCCCAGCAGCACTTTGGGAGGCAAGGTAGAGCCCGAATCCGCGAGGTCAGGAGGTCGAGACCATCCTAGCTAACACGGTGAAACCCGTCTCTACTAAAAAATACGAAAAATTAGCCAAGAGGCGCGGTGGCTCAAGCCTGTAATCCCAGCACTTTGGGAGGCCGAGACGGGCGGATCACGAGGTCAGTAGATCGAGACCATCCTGGCTAACACGGTGAAACCCCGTCTCTACTAAAAAATACAAAAAACTAGCCGGGCGAGGTGGCGGGCGCCTGTAGTCCCAGCTACTCGGGAGGCTGAGGCAGGAGAATGGCGTAAACCCAGGAGGTGGAGCTTGCAGTGAGCTGAGATCCGGCCACTGCACTCCATCCTGGGCGACAGAGCGAGACTCCATCTCAAAAAAAAAAAGAAAAAAGAAAAAAAAAAGAAAAATTAGCCAAGCGTGGTGGCGGGCGCCTGTAGTCCCAGCTACCCAGGAGGCTGAGGCAGGAGAATTGCTTGAACCCAGAAGGCAGAGGTTACAGTGAGCCAAGATTGGGCCACTGCACTCCAGCCTAGGCAACAGACCAAGACTGTCTCAAAAAAGAAAAAAGAAATTTATTCTAAGGAAATATAGTGGGTACATGCAAAATGTTTTACAAATTGTCATAGCATTGGCTACAATGTTTAAAATATTTAAACAAAAATGCAATATTGGACTGGTTAAATAAATTCACATCCATATGATGAAATAATACATAGCAGCTAGTTAAAATTTTGCATGAGACATGTAGGGCATGGAGGAAAGTTTCTGGGGTGGCTCAACGCCTGTAATCCTAGCACTTCGGGAGGCTGAGGCGGGTGGATCACCTGAGGTCAGGTCAGTGTTTTTGAAACCCTGTCCTCCCCTGGCTTCAAGGACGCCTGCTCCCTTGCTGACAGCTCCTCCCTGCGCACTTCCAAAACATGGGTGTCCACTGGGTCTGTCCACAGTCCCGTTCTCCCTCTTAGAGATATATATACACACACATATATACACATATACACACACGTATACACTTAGTATACATATATACATACACTTAGTATGTGTGTATACACACACACACACACACAGATGTGCAAAGGAGTAAGACACACCAACATTATAATAGTGATGTCCCTTGGGTTGTGAGATTAAGTGACTTTTGTTGTCATTTTGGTTTTTGAGACAGCGTCTTTCTCACCCAGGTTAGAGTGCAGTGGCGTGATCACAGCTCACTGCAGCCTTGACTTCCCAGGCCCAAGCAATCCTCCCACCTCAGCCTCCAGAGTAGCTGGGTCTACAGGCACATGCCACCATGCCTAGCTAATTTGTTAATTTTTTGCAGAGTTGGGAGTTTCACCATGTTGCCCAGGCTGGTCTCCAACCTGGGCTCGAGCACTCTGCCTGAGCCTCCCAAAAGTGCTGGGATTACAGGCATGAGCCATTAAGCAATTTTCATTGCCCTCCTGAGATAGAGGTTGTCAGTGACCTTTGCCAGAGCTATTTCTGTTAGTGGTGGGGATGGAAGCGTGAGTGGTCTGAGGGGAGGAGTGGAGACAGCGAGTGTAGGTGGTGATGCAGAGAGCTAGGCTTGGAATGGCTTGGGGGTCAGAGGACAAAGAGGCCAAGTCAAGTGGAAGACATGAGTTGTAGGTCCACCTCTACTGCCACTTTGCTTGACCTCAGCCTCTGTGAGTACTTCAGTTTCTCTGTAACATAGGGATGCTAATTACGGTCAGGTGCATTATTGCACATTCTGTGAACTGTGCAGTGCATAGGGAACATATCACTGTTATGGTATTGGAGAATGCCCTTCCTAAAACATTTAAAATGTCACTTCCTTCAACTGCAATGCAATTTCAAAGTTTTCTTCTTATATCTTTTTTTTTTTTTCCTGGCAGCGTTTGCTCAGAAGTGAACTTTTTTTTTTTTTTTTTTTTTTTTGAGATGGTGTCTCACTCTGTCACCCAGACTGGAGTGCAGTGGCGTGATCTCGGCTAATTGTAACCTCTGCCTCCTGGGTTCAAGTGATTCTTCTGCCTCAGCCTCCTGAGTATCTTGGACTACAGGCATGCACCACCATGCCCAGCTAATTTTTGTATTTTTAGTAAAGACAGGGTTTTGCCATGTTGGCCAAGCTGGTCTCGAACTCCTGGCCTCGAGTGATCTACCCATCTTGGCCTCCCAAAGTGCTGGGATTACAGACGTGAGCCACTTTGCCCGGCCAAGGGTCACGTATAGTTGAGACTTGAGGAGGAAGGACACACTGGATCATGGAAGGAAACAGTTTAGCATTTCAGGGACCATTAAGTCATAGATCATCCAGACAACAGGGCTCTTAGAGACCGGTTGACCTGATCGTCTCTGGTGAGCCTGAGGAAACTGAGGCCAGAGCAGGAAAAAATCATAGTTGGCAACAGAGCTTAGACTATTTGATATCCAAGTGAGTGCTTTTAAGCTGATACTTTGATATGTTCTGTCAGCATATAATATATTGAGAAGAATTTGGATTTGATTTAGGAATTTGGAACCATGCTGCTTGGACACTTACGTAACCTGATTTAAAACCTGATTCTACCAAAATTCCTCAAATTCCTTGAGGGCCATATGGGGTAGGACAGAAGAGAAAGTGGACAAAATTTCCTGCCACCTTCTAGATTTATGGTTTCTGACCAGTTAAACATCTGTTATAGAAAAGAATGACAAATATTTTGCTCATAATGATTGCCTTTTCTCCAGCAGTCCCATTTGTTTAGCTGTGTCTAGTACTTTGTAAAGAGTGCACAGTTTAGAGTGGATGAGGAGGTAGAGGGTTTCTGCAGGATTACATCTTACAGTGAGAAATAATCTAAGAACATATTCTAGAGGGATTATGTCTTTTAAATTAGTAGCATCTTTCGCATTTAACATTTGTGTTGGCTGTGCGTAAGATCTTCCAATGGAATCCGCATTTTAAGTTCTGGTTGTGCAGCCCCAGAAAGCCACAAGACAGCGCTAACTGGCTTCCCGTGCTGTCTCCATGTTCTTTGCATCTTGATGTTCCTCTCCTACTTGCAGTTGCTCCTTTAGCCTTTTACTGCTTTCAGTTTTTCACTTAACAGTTTCTCACTAGCAAGTTTTGTGCATGGTCTTGATGTCTCTCTCTCTCCCCACCTACATGTTTACTTCTTAATGATTCTCTCCTGATCTTTTTACTGTCCTGAGTTCCTGGACTCCTTTCTTTAGGATTGTTACTGACTGAATTCAAATAGAAGAGTCTAAACAATGTCGATTTCAGTAATATTTTTCTCTACTCTATCCTGCAAAAATTGAGCAAAAAGTACACATGTACTATGAGAGAGAAAAGAGGGCTTTTGATTTAATTTCAGAGGTTTGTGAACTGTTGCATCTGCTTTACCTCTAGTAGTCACAGTGTGCTTACTCCAGGGACAGTGGCAAAGCAAGACACTAACAGCAGAGTAGGCTGGTCCTTCTTTATACACAGAGACTTGCTTATTATACAGTTAACATATCTGCTATGGGTAGGAACCTTGACAAGGCTGATGTGTCATGAGTTTATCTCTATTTTTGAAGAACCCACAGATAATACTAAACCTATATAACTTACATAACTGTTATCATGGGGTCAAGCCACTGTATAACCATCAAAGATACATTTTTGAGAATAACTGATATTGTGTGTGTGTTTATTTCCTTTTTAGCACGAGGTAGAACTAACATTGAACTTAGAGAGAAATTCATCCTACCAGAGGGGGCATCCCAGGGAATGACCCCCTTCCGCTCACGGGGTCGAAGGTCCAAACCATCTTCCCGGGCAGCTTCCCCTACTCGTTCCAGCTCCAGTGCTAGTCAGAGTAACCACAGCTGTACATCCATGCCATCTTCTCCAGCCACCCCAGCCAGTGGAACCAAGGTATGTACTGATCTCCATTATGCCCTTCTTTCCGACTCCCACCCTCACAGATGTTCATTGTTCACGGTAGCCTCTGAAAGACTCCAGTGAGGAGAAGAAATAAAAATAAAAATGTTTTGTTTTATAAATAAAACATGAAAATATACAGACCAAGGCTGCCCTATTCCTAGCAGTACACAGATATATGGCCTTTAAGATGACTCCAAAGGACATTTATTAAAATATGCACTCAGCCTGGTTATGTCAGAAATGTTTATTTCCTCATGTTCTCACTTTAAGTTTGAGCCCGTCCAGTGTTACTACTTTTGAAAATCCAGGCTGAACACAGTGGCTCATGCCTGTAATCCCAGCCTTTGGGAAGCTGTGGTGGGAGGATCCCTTGAGGCCAGAAGTTCAAGACCAGCGTGGGCAACATAGCAAGACCATCTCTACAAATTTCTAAATTTATCATCTCTAATTTTTAAATTTAGCCTAGCATGGTGGTGAGCACCTATAGTCCCAGCTACTCAGGAGGCTCAGGCAAGAGGATTGCTTGAGCCCAGAAATGCAAGACTGCAGTGAGCTATGAATGCACCACTGCACTCCAGCCTGGGCAACAGAGTAAGACTCCGTCTCTAAAAAATAAAAATAAAAAAATAAAAAATTTAAGGGAAAAGGAAAGAAAATCCAGGCACTGGCTGTGCAGTGGAGCTAACAGCTAAGTTTGATGTTACGATGGGTTATGTATGGAGGATGTTAGTGCCTGCCTGGTCCTTCTCATCCTGATGGACCAACATGCATTTTATTTTGTTTTCTGTTTCTTTAAAATTTAGTATCTTCTATTTTTTTCTGTTCCCAATGTGCACCCTTTTTGTTCCTTTTTCAATTGTTCCCGTCCTTCCCTTTGGATTTCCGTTTCACAGACTTCACTTCAGTTCTCTCGCTGTTATGACAAACCCTGGTTGGTAAACAGTAAAGCTGGCACCCCTATCAGGGACAGCCATTCTCCTGACCTCCAGCTGCCCAGCCCCGAGGTAGAGTATGGCTTTGCTGACTGAGGACACAGTCAAGACAAGGCCCTCGCTAATGGACTTGACCAGCTCTTCTTCCTGACACGAATCCCTGCATTCTTCCATCTCTGTGGTGCTTGCTGTCACAGCTGATTCATCTAGTCCAGTGTTTTCAGGGGTTTCTAACTCGGATTCACCAAAATTGGAGAGAAATAAGAGATACCTGAAACTAGATTAATAACTTAATAACTTTATAACAATCTTGAGAATGATACTTGTTCAGAATGGTAAATGATGGTCATTCCTGGAGATTTGTTTATTGATATCATTTATAATCAGGCCTCTTGGAATCTCCAAATGTCAGATACTCAGACGAGTTATGAACACTTGAAATTCAACTATGGCGCATGTTCTACAATGTTCTATCTTTGCTTAGAACAGAAGAGTGGTTGGCGCCACCCACCCTGAGACACATGTCCAGGGTGGTTGGTATTGCCACACCACACTGGTCCGAGGCATGGGTGCTGTCTCCTTCAGCCAAGCACAGCACCAGTGAACACTGCTCTGAGGCTCACATTCTAGCTTCTGAATTTCTTGGCCTAGGCACTTGAGTTTCTGTAGCCTTGATTTGAATACACATGCCAGCAATTAAGCATGTTCAAGTGCAGCCATTAAAATGCCTGAACGCTTTTGGAAGAGCAGTGTTTTAGAAATAAAACATGGACTAGTGGCTTGTCTGATAGCAGTGCAGTTTGCATTCTAGCTCCTACCGGGAAACATTGGATTCTTGTGCCTCAAAAGACAGTGTTGCCTTCAGTCTTGGAAAGCCTTAGCCAGGGAAACAAGGGATGTACAAGAAGGCAATGGCTGTGAATGAGCCGCTGTTTAGAGGTTCATTTTACTCCAAGCTAAAACTCCAGTTCAGAAACGTATCTGGTTTAGAGTATGATCTGCGGACCTACTGCCACTAAACTCCTAGACTTACCCTGCTCATCTTGCTTTTCTTCTTTCCTTAATGGCTCCAGTTTCATAAAAATCTCAGAAGTTCTATTTTAAATTTCAGATGTTTAATGATGAGGTACAAATTCTCATACAGTTCTGATAAATCAGGGCTTTTGTTCTGTCTTAAGGTTTTATTTTCTGTTTCATTTCATTTTGAGGCTTCATCTTTCCTTACTTATTGTGTTCTGTAGCCAGGCCATCTTCTGACTTGGAATTCTAGCCCGGGGTCTAGCTGTTGTGTTCCAGCAGCAGTGCTCAGGAACCTTAGCTTCTGAAACTGGTGCTCTTCCTCCTATGTGGCCAGGGAAGTTTGTGCTTGAGTGTTAATCACTTTCTGTCGCTTATGCTTTTTCTTGATAAATTTAAGAAGTACAGCAAACACAATGAGATGGGTTGCTTTTCTCTTCTATTTGCATAAACGTCTTAAAGGTCCTGGAAAACAATTTACGTAATTGATTTCAAAGAAAAATTAGAATGGCATGCTGTAGCATGTGGCGTAAGTGGTTGTGGTTTTTTTTTTTTTTTTTTTTTTTTTTTTTTTCGTTTTTTAAAAAGCGAAGTAGAGACAAGGTCAAATAATGGATGTTTAAAACGTTTAAGGATCAGCCTGGCCAACATGGCAAAACTCCATATCTACTAAAAATACAAAAATTAGCTGGATGTGGTGGAGGCACTGGTTGTCCCAGCTACACGGGAGGCTGAGGCAGGAGATCACTGGAATCTGGGAGGCAGAGGTCGCAGTGAGCCAAGATTGTGCCACTGCACTCTAGCCTGGGCAACAGAGTGAGACTGTCTCAAAGAAAAAAAGAAAAAAACCCACACAGATTTAAGTCTGGACAAGGTGGCTCACCCCTGTAATCCCAACACTTTGTGAGGCTGAGGTGAGCAGATCACTTGAGCCCAGGAGTTCAGGACCACCCTGGGCAACATGGAGAAACCCTGTCTCTACAAAAAATACAAAAATAAGCCAGCCAGTAGGGAGGCTGAGGTGGGAGGATTGCTTGAGCCTGGGCAGTCAAGGCTGCAATGAGCTGTGAAGTATACCACTGCGCTCCAGTCTGGGTGATGGAGCAAGACTCTGTCTCAAAACAAAAAAACAAACAAACAAAAAAACCCACACATTTAAAATATTCTTTTTCCTGCAGTTAAGACTACTATCTAAAAAACCAAAAAACATCACTTAAATAGGAAACATAGCACCTGTTGGCAGCAGTGATAATAATATATAGCTCTTTTCCAGTTTGGGAAGTGCTTCTATATATCATTTATTTGTTCAACAAGTTGTTATTGAGTTCCTCTTCTGTGCCAGACAATTTTACATGCTGAGGGTGTGAGAGTGAACAAAACAAAGTCCCTGCTTTTATGAAGTTGATGCTTTAATGCAGGAGAGACAGGCAACGAACAAGTAATATCATACGTAAGACAGTGATGAGTACTGTGCAGAACACAGGAAGCAGGGGAGAGAATAGAAGTGTACAAGCAGTGTTCTGAGTAGTGAGGCAAGACCTCTCTGCTAAGGTCATCCTTTCAATAGAGCCTCCGCAGGGAATGAGGGGGTCAGCCACACGTATCTGGGGTAGGCTTGGGGGGTAGTGATTGTGCAACAACAGTCCAGGCAAAATGAACAGCAAAGGGACAAGACTGGGGGACCCTCACTGGGCCATTGGTGAAACAGCAAGGAAGCCAGTGTGGCTGGGATGGACTGATGAGGAGTGTGGTAGAAATGAAGTCAGAGAGGCAGGATTTAATCCCTGATTTCCCAAGAGAGAAGCAAAGACAGATGTTAATTTCAACCAGTCCTGGAACCCAGACTCAAACCCAGGTCTCCAGGCTCTTCACACACAGACTTGTTCCTGATGTCTCAGTCCCACAGTCATGTGCTTCTCATAGTTTATTTGATCCACGAGTTAAGTAATTTTATCTGCATTTTACCAATAAGGATAATGACTAAAAGATCTTACTTGGCCGGGCGCGGTGGCTCAAGCCTGTAATCCCAGCACTTTGGGAGGCCGAGACGGGCGGATCACGAGGTCAAGAGATCGAGACCATCCTGGCTAACACGGTGAAATCCCGTCTCTACTAAAAAATACAAAAACTAGCCGGAGGTGTGAGCATGCCTGATCCCAGCTACTGGGAGGCTGAGGCAGGAAGAATGCGTGAACCGGGCGGAGGCTTGCAGTGAGCTGAGATCTGGCCACTGCACTCCAGCTAGCTGACAAGAGACTCCGTCTCAAAAAAAAAAAAAAAAAAAGATCTTACTAAAGTTACTGCACCTACTTAGTGTTAAGAGATTGGAGTAATACTTGAATCTCCATATCAAATAGGTGGGGCTAAAACTCATTTCAAATTTTTAACCCCAAAATCTTGATACCTAGGATTATTTGAATTTCTTTTTCCTTTACTCATTCACCATAATCGTTTGTTGTAACTATTGTAATCTTACTGAGGATTTTTTTTTCCATTTATAGTGGAAATTAGTAAAACAAAAGGTATTTGAAGACATTTTGAAACTTTTAATTGGAACATAAAACTTTTATTTTGGGAATTATCAAAATATATGACCTAGGATACTTTAAGAGAAATCTTTGTTTTCCTGGACTTTTAATTTGCTTTTCAACTGAGCAAATACAAGGAGGTGTTTGGAGACCTTTGAAAGTTGAATTTCTAGCAAAGATTTTACCAAGTAAAATGTGACCTTTTTATTATTTTTCTTTAAGGTTATCTCATCATCAGGTAGCAAGTTGAAACGACCAACACCAACTTTTCATTCTAGTCGGACATCCCTTGCTGGTGATACCAGCAATAGTTCTTCCCCGGCCTCCACAGGTGCCAAAACTAACCGGGCAGGTAAGTACCTGCCCCGTGGCCTACAAGCCAGGCTGAGAATTTGGAAACAACAGCCTGTGTGGAATGTTTCACTGCTCCCAAGGAGCCGGTAATGAGAGTGGCACTTAGTGTAATGCCCAGAAAGACAGACGTGCAGATGCTCAAGTGACCTTTATTTTTTCTGTCATTACAACTAGCTTTAAGCTTTCCTTCTGAGATGAGATGCTTCCACAGCCAAAAGCTGGGCCATGCGTTCTCATCAGAAATGATCTCATTTGAGAGAATGTAAAAGGAAATGTGGGTCTTCCTCAGACACCAGTCCAGTGTTGGGATGAGCAGCTTGCTAGTAATGTTTCCAACACGTCATACTTATGATGGCTGCTGTTGAACTGAGAAAGGCAGGGGAAGATCACATCTGTTCCCCTGCTACTGTTCCTCATGGGAACCTAGGAATCTGCCTTCATTTCCTGCTGGCTGCTTCCCCTCATTTGGCCTCTATCCATCCTGCCCATGGATTAGCCCAGCTGGCAGGCTCACCCACCTGTGCTGAGGTGGTTGAGCAACCCTGCTTGCCTCCACTTTGGGGGCATGGAAGGTGACAGTGCTGCTGATGGAAGTGGCTTTCTAATCCCTAGGAGACAGCTTCTCAAGTAGAATCACAAAGCTAGAAAAGGCCTCAGCAACTTCTGTATAGATGAGGAAACGGGGGTGCAGAAAGGCTGTGAGATTTGCTTAAGATCACACAGGATCAGAACCCTAGCCTCTGCTCACTTGTTCTTCCACCCCATGCCGTCTCTATAAGTCTGCTGTTTGATTCTTGAATTCCAGACCCTAAAAAGTCAGCCAGTCGCCCTGGGAGTCGGGCTGGGAGTCGAGCTGGAAGTCGAGCCAGCAGCCGGCGAGGAAGCGATGCCTCTGACTTTGACCTCTTAGAGACACAGTCTGCTTGTTCCGACACTTCAGAAAGCAGCGCTGCAGGGGGCCAAGGCAACTCCAGGAGAGGGCTAAACAAACCTTCCAAAATCCCAACCATGTCTAAGAAGACCACCACTGCCTCCCCCAGGACTCCAGGTCCCAAGCGATAACACTGTCCAAGCACCCCCAAGCCACTCTCCACTTTGAATCCTGCTCCATACATTGGGTGTATATTTATTCTGAACGGGAGAAGTTATATTGTTAAAAGTGTAAAAGAATAATTGTGTTATGAAGCTGCCTTATTTTTTTTTCTTTTTGTAAGTTACTATTTTCATGTGAATATTTATGTAGATAAAATTTGCCTCCTGGTAACCCTGTAATGGATGGGGCCCAGAAATGAAATATTTGAGAAAAACAAGTGAAAAGGTCAAGATACAAATGTGTATTAAAAAAAAAAAAAAAAGCCTATTAATAGGGTTTCTGCGCGGTGCAGGGTTGTAAACCTGCTTTATCTTTTAGGATTATTCCTAAATGCATCTTCTTTATAAACTTGACTTGCTATCTCAGCAAGATAAATTATATTAAAAAAAAATAAGAATCCTGCAGTGTTTAAGGAACTCTTTTTTTGTAAATCATAGACACCTCAATTAGCAAGAACTGAGGGGAGGGCACTTATTACTGCTTTTTCCATTGTTTAATGTTTTGTGATTTTTAGCTAAAGAGAGGGAACCTCATCTAAGTAACATTTGCACATGATACAGCAAAAGGAGTTCATTGCAATACTGTCTTTGGATATTGTTTCAGTACTGGGTGTTTAAAGGACAAATGGCTGCTAGAATTCAGGGGTAAATGTACATGTTCAGAAAACGTCAGAACATTTGGGGTTTTAAACTTGATTTGTTGCTCCCTACCAGCCTAGACACCGATAACTCTTGTGTTCACCAGGACCCAGACCCTTGGCAAGGGATAGGCTTGTTGGTGACATTGTGAATTTCAAATTTGTTTTATCCACTCTTTTTGCTATTTATTTAAATGGTCGATCAACTTCCCACAAACTGAGGAATGAATTCCACGAGCCTGTTCTGAAAATGTGGACGTAAGACAAACACGTGCTCGTCCTTTAATGGAGTTCACCAGCACACTTGTTAACCAGTCCCGTTTGCTTTCGTCTTTTTTTGTGCGTAATAAAGTCAACTGACCAAGTGACCATGAAGAGGGGCTGTCTGGGGCTCCTGTTTTTTAGCTGCTGTTCTTCAGCTCCGACCATGTTGCTGTGTGATTATCTCAATTGGTTTTAATTGAGGCAGAAACTGAAGCTCTACCAATGAACTGTTTAAAAACAAGACACACTTTTGTATTAAAATTGCTTGCAGTAACAAATATTTTGTATTTCCTGATTTTCTTTTCAAGCACTACCTTATCTATAAATGTTACCCTGGAGTATAATCATGTTATAGGTACTTAAATGCATTATACGAATCAAAATATCTTGACGGATAAATTGTAGAGCTTAATAGATTTTGTTTTCTTTCATCCTTGTTAATTTTGTTTAATATGGCTGGGCATGGTGGCTCACGCCCATAATCCCAGCACTATGGGGCGCCAAGGCAGGAGGATCACTTGAGTTCAGAATTTGAGACCAGGCTGGGAAACATAGTAAGACCTTGTATCTACTAAAACTAAAAAAGCAATTAGGCATGGTGGCACATGCCTGTAGCCCCAACTACTAGGGAGGTTAAGGTGGGAGGATCACGTGAGCCATGGTTGCACCACTGCTTTCCAGCCTGGGTGACACAGCAAGACCCTGTCTCAAAAAAAAAAAAAAAAAAACGGATATTAACATGAACATGTAGGATATCTGTTCTACTTACATGATTAAACAAATAGCATTATGTAAAAAGATACTAGAAATCTTGGAGATACTGGGTTCTGAGAGAATGGGACCAATTTTTCATACTATGTCACAGTATGCTGAAATTTCTGGTTAAGTGGTAGAATTTCAGAGGTGGAAGCAAAATCGGTCATCATATCTAGCTCCTTTGTTTTACAGATGGAGAAACTGAGATGGGAAAGTAGAAGAGAAAGTGATTTCCCTGAGCTCACGGAATGAATAAATGACAGAAGTGAACCTTGAAGTTCTTCACTCCCTATTCAAGTCTGGCACTTCTGTTTCCTCCAGCCTCTAGACAGTCGGCTTTATAATAGAGCAGCCAAATGCTAACTTAGTAGCAAGAAGAAAAGGGCTAGAGGCTTCGGAGGTAAAGGGGCTGAAACTCATGCCACGTGTGTTCTTGGTCATCAGGCCACATTCCTTATGACATAGGCATTTGGTGAGGTCGATGCATGTTTGCCAAAGCTGTGAAGGCCAAATATCCTGATTAAAAGGAATTTGGAGCCTAATGGATTCTGAAGGAAGTGCTTACTCTGTTCTCCATAGAACTGAGGAACTTCAAGCTGCCGGGACTTTGTATAGGATAGTGTTTTCACCCTAATTTGCTTCCCCTTCTAGGCCTCTTGGCAGGAGAAGCATGCGAGACCAGCTTGACCTCCATCTTCCTAGATTCTGGACTATGGTACAGAATCTTAACAAGTAATTAAGGTTTTCTGGCAAAGTTCATCTGGCAGTGGCACCAACAAAAAGTGCATTTTTTTTCTTTTTCTTTTTTTTTTTTTTGAGATAGGGACTCACTCTGTTGCCCACTGGAGTGCAGTGGCACAGTCTCGGTCGACCGCAACCTCCACCTCCCAAGCTCAAACGATTCTCCTGCCTCAGCCTCCTGAGTAGCTGGAGTTACAGGCGTGCACCACCATGCCTGGCTAAAGGTGCGTTTCCATTCAACAAATGCCTGCACACAAGAACATGTAGGAAATAACTAGATGCTAGGAAAAGGGTTAAAGTATAATCACAGTTCTGGGCCAGGTGTGGTGGCTCACACCTGTAATCCCAGCACTTTGGGAGACTGAGGCGGGTGGATCACCTGAGGTCAGGTGACCAGCCTGGTCAAGGTGGTGAAACCCCATCTCTACTAAAAATACAAAAATTAGCCAGGTGTGGTGGTGGGCACCTGTAATCCCAGCTACTCGGGGGGCTGAGGCAGAACAATTGCTTGAATCTGGGAGGCAGAGGTTGCAGTGAGCCAAGATTGTGCCACTACACTCCAGCCTGGGTGACGAGTGAAACTCCGTCTCAAAAAATATATATGTGTGTGTGTGTGTGTGTGTGTGTGTGTGTGTGTGTGTATGTAAAATCACAGTCCTGTGATAGAAATGGTAAATGAGGAAGGCAAATTTGGTGTCTGCTGGGGACTTGAATGATGCAATAACTAGCTCATGTTTTTTGAGTGCTTACTGTAAGCCAGTGGTTATGCTAAGTGCTCTATATACATTCTCACTGAATACCCTTAACAGTTCTATGATCATTAGCCCCCTTTTCTTGATGAGACACTGAGTCTGAGAGATTAAGATCACAGAGTTGCCAGGTGGCTAGGGAAAGCCCTTGTTTTGACACTACTTTCTCCAAGAAAGCTACCCCACCTCAGTTCCCTTCCAGTCCTGGTATTCTGGGATTCCACTCCCACATCGTCTGCTCCCACTTCCCTGCTCCTCTGCCCTTCCAGCCACTTTGTTGGCTCCTCTGTGGGAGCACAGCTTTCATTCTGCCTTGGGAAATTGCCGTGTTCACCAGCTGTCACCCCTGTTGCTGTGGGGGCTGCTCAGGGGCAGAGGCTTGTCCGCTCCATCTCTGGCTCAGGGCACAGCACAGAGCAGCTCATGGTGGTTGTTGCTGAACTGAATTGTGGGCAGAGGCCCTTGGAATGGCTAAAATCTGCTGTTTAGGTTTATGGGAATGTGAAGCCCGTTGTTTAGAAAACACAGCTCTATCTCCACATCGTAAATTGAGAAATGATTTCTGTTACAAGAATCAGCCCAGCACTGGGCAGCTTGCAGTCTAGCTGGGAGCCCAGAATTGCACAAAACAAACCTGAGAATTGCACAGGCTGGATCTAGGGCCTCAAGTGATGCGCAGTGGATTCAAAAGGAGCATGCAGAGAGGACAGTGAAGGGGGCGTGAGCAGGAGATTCCAAGACTGACCAAGATGACATGGGGACAAAGCCCTGTGGATTCAGCCTCCTAAACAGCTTTCTCTGCCCCTCCACCCAATCACCATTAGAAGCTCATTGTCATTGTACCCACTCCCACATCTGATTACTGTACCTGCCTCCAACTGCAGGGCCCTGACTCCTGTCTCCCTCTGATCCATATTCCGCTCTGCTTCCATGCTCTGGTCTTGGGTACTTTCAACGGTTATTCTGCATTATCCTTAGCTCAGTATCCTTATGGGACAGTCCCAGTCTGCAGAGAAGCCCCAGCCTCTAGGCGGTGGCATCCACGTCTGCTCCGCCTGGAGCCGGTGCAGGTGCCTCATGGGGGGCGCTCTGGGGACCGCGCAGAAAATTTACGGGCAGTGTGGAAATATACCTGTTGGGTAAAAGACAAACTAGGCATGTGTTTAAGCCACCAGCAAATGACTATTTAGATTACTAATTTGATGTAGAAAATTTTATTGAGGTGATGACTTCAAAACGTGATTTTGAGGGCATTATACACTTGCTTCAAGGTTTAATCTTCAATCCACATGGGGGGGCACCATAATCTCTGGTGCCCAGGGCCCTCGTCTAGCTCCTGTGAGGCCCTTTGCGGTCCCTCCCTTGCCAGCCCCTCCAGCCTTGGCCATTTGCCCCCTGGGCTCTCCAGGTTCCACTGCCCCCCTGCCCAAGCCCAGCTCCACTGCTGTGTGACATGGCGTAAGTCCCTTAACCGCTGTGTGCCTCAGTTTCCTCATTTGTTAAAAGAGGAGGTTCCAGTGGTATGTACCCCCTAACGATGTGCGAGCATCACAGAAATGACACAGGACACACACTCAGAACATGCCTCGCGCGTGGAAAGTGCTGACTGTTACCATTATTAGGCCCCCCCCCCCCGGGGTCTCAGGGCCTTGGCACAAGCTATTTCGTCTGCCTGAAGCACTTTCCTCCACTGACCTTTCCCAGCGCAGTCTAGGTGCCTTCTTCCGCAGCGCCTGAACCACACAGGAATAATTATGTAAGGCTAGAGCGCGCCCAGGGAAGAGCAGGGTGTGCAGAAAGAGACTGAGTCAGTCGAGACGTTTCCGCGGGGATCCTTCTCCTACCAGGCCTGCACCGGGGCTGTGGCGACTAAGAAGACGTGCACAGGTGGCTCCCGAGTGTTCGGGAAGGGCCCCAGAGCCTCTGGCCCGGATGGAGGCAGGAAGCGGAGTCTCCTCTGCAAAGCTGTATCAGTACCGGAGACGCAGGGCGCGCAGCGAGGGCTGGCGGGGGCGGCCCGCCTGGGACCCTGCCCGGGCTCACGCGGGAGCCAGGTGGGGGACGCATGGAGAAGCAGCCGAGCAGGTGCTGGGAAGGAGGCGCCCGCAGAAGCGCATGCAGGGGCCACGGGGAAGGCGCCAGGAGGCGGCGAGGGGCCGCGGTGGCCGGAACTCGGGCCGGCTACTGCGGGCAGAGGAACGTGCCCCACCCCCGGGGCTTGGCTGGCACCGCCCGGCTCTCCAGACGGGGCTGCGGCCGCGTGTCGGGCCCGGTGACGACCCCCGCACACCACGGCAGGGCGGCCGGGTGGCACCACTGGCGAGACTGGGACGGCGCCACAGCCTTAGGATCTGTGCGCCTAGGCCCGCGGCGGGAGCCACTACGGCCATGACCACGCTGACGCCCAGGCTGCAGGCCCCTCGCCCGGACCACCTGCCAGCCACCCCGAGTTCGCACCTCCGGGTCGCCCCACCCGCGACACCGGCCGCCGCCCCAGGACCCTCGTGGGCGTGGCCTTCGCGCCCCGGCCCCGCCCCCGCGTCCCCATTGGTCAGTCCCGGGGGTGGGCGGGCGGCACCGACGGCAGAGCCGGGGCTGGGACTCGCGGGAATCGCGCAGCACTGGTCGCTGCCGGAGCTCGCCCGTCGACCCTGCGCTGCGCGGACCGCGGCCACAGACGGACTGGTGGGCACGGCGGCGACAGACGGATTGGCTGACAGTCCCAGTCCTCAGAGGAGCCCCGGCCTCGAGGCGGTGGCGTCGGCGTCCGCTTATCCCAGAGCCGGGGCAGGTGCCGCTCGGGGGGCGCTCCAGGGACCGCGCTGAGGCCGCGTACGCCGCCCGCCGAGGCCGGCCCCCCGCTTGCCGAACCCAGCTCCCCGCTCGCCGTCGGGGCGTCCCCGGGCCCAGGGGCGGCCGCGGAGCCGATGCGCGCCAGCTGAGCGTCCCTGGCCCGCCATGGCCGCGCTTCCCGGCCCGCTCTGGCTCCTGGGCCTGGCGTTGTGCGCGCTGGGCGGGGGCGGCCCCGGCCTGCGACCCCAGCCCGGCTGTCCCCAGCGACGTCTGGGCGCGCGCGAGCGCCGGGACGTGCAACGCGAGATCCTGGCGGTGCTCGGGCTACCCGGGCGGCCCCGGCTCCGCGCTCCACCCGCCACCTCCCGGCTGCCCGCGTCCGCGCCGCTCTTCATGCTGGACCTGTACCACGCCATGGCCGACGACGACGACGAGGACGGCGCGCCCGCGGAGCGGCGCCTGGGCCGAGCCGACCTGATCATGAGCTTCGTCAACATGGGTGAGTGCGGCCGCCCGCGCGGGGACCCTCGGAGTAAACTGGCTGCAGGGGAGAGTGCGCGCATCCGCCGGGCCCTGGCCGAACGGGGTGTCACAGACGGTGAACGCGAACCACAGGGGGGTGGGACCGCCGTGATTAGGGAAAGTCTAAGGGTCATGGGGCCCCCTGGGCTGCGGGGTGGTCAGGAGCAGGGTGGGGGGAACTGTGGACTCCCAGGCGCTGCCTTCACCCTGCCCCAAACACACCCAGGAGTAAGAATCAGGTGATGTCCTTGCCCACCTGGGCTGCCCCAGGCAGACAGCCTGGTCCTGGGGAGACAGGTGAGTAAACAGAGGCCGGGATGCTGTCACTGTGATAAGGGCAGTACTGAGGAGAGGGACAAAGTTCAGCGTGGAAACCTGTGGTCACATCATCAGAGTGACCAGAGCTAACTCGCGTGCCCTGAGTCCCCAGCAGGCTCTTCCCTGTGCGGAGCCTGGGTGAGGTGCGGCTGTCAGGGGAGCGGCTGGGGAAGGAGCAGGCTCAGTTCAGTGGGGCAGGGACTGTGGCCTTGTCACCCTGGGCCCAACACCTCGGATGTGATCTGGTATAGGGTGAGTGTCCAGGCCTGTGGAATGGCCCAGTGGGCAGCTGGACCCACTTTGTTCTCCCAGGCAAAGCCCGGCTTTTCCTGTCTGCAAACATCTTGTATCACACCCTGGAGCGATTTATTCCTTAAGATCTCAGAGATTTTTTTTCCAGTACTAAACTCTTTGGTCTATGGTCGTGTAGTTACTGTTGGTCAGGTCCCCCATCTGCTTTGCCTCCTGTCTGTGGCTAGTGACAGGCCAGGGTCTGGGGGCCAAGGACCACAGCTCAGCCCAAAGTAGGGGAGCTGTGGGGCCGAGAGCAAGGACAGGGAACCTGCCCCGGCCACCAGCCTCCCTCCACAGACAACATCATTAATTCTTCATCCTCACGACAACCCTGGTAACAGCCACCATCTTCATCCCCATCTCCCAGATGAGGACAGTGAGGCTCAGAGAGGCAGCGCCATGCCTAGGACAGTGCAACCTCAAAGCCTCTGAGCCAGGACAGCCAGAAAGCCTGACTGTCCGTCCATCCAGTGCCCAGTGAGATGACATTTCTGTTGTCAGGTCAGGCTTTCAGGGTGCAGAGAGCTTTCTGAGGAGTCTGGGCTGAAGAACACAGGGGACTGAGCCGCAGCAGGTTTTGTGGGGCCATCAGCCATTTGCTTCCTACACTAGGGCAGAAGAGGGCATGGCCAAGCCTCTGCTCCCTGCAGCCCAAGAGCTGGTGGTGGAGGTGAGCAGCAGGAGACAGCCGTTCACCATCGGTGAGCGCCCAGTGCCAGGCACAGGACTCCGGCCGGTGGGATCTGGATGCTGCCTTCCTAGTTAGAGGACAGGGTGGGGATGTGGGACAGAGGAGACCATCGTGAAGCTGGGACTGGGCCTCTGTCATCAGGACAGGCTGACACTGGGCTCAGGACCAAGAAGAGCTGTGGATGGAGTCGTCCAAGAATGTCCCCGGGGGAGTCGACCATCAGAATGAGTCACCACCCAGCCCATGTCCTACCTCCTCTGGCATCCCCTGGGTCAGGACATGCCCAGCCTGGTGGGGCTGTTGCTGGGAATTGGGCAGGGCCTACCCCTCTGTGTGACCTTAGGGAAGTTCGTCACCCTCTCAGCCTTGGTTGCTCCTTGTAAAATGAGGTGCCTGGTGATCTGTCCTCAGGGTTGTTATGTGATTGGTAGAGGGGCAGGAATGGAAAGCCTGTGCTGCTCCCCTAAGGGTGAACCTGGACCTGGCCATTTTTAGCCTTCCAGCTGTAGCCCAGCCTTAGTGTGGAGGTGACAGGAACATCTCCACATGTCTTGTACACCTGAAACCCAGAAATGAACTCTAAAAGCCCATCAAAGGTGTTTGTACTTATTTTTAAAATGAAAAGTAGCATGTGAAATTTTTCTCTTTTTTTCTTTCTTTCTTTTTTTTTTTTTTTTTTCAAGAGGCAGGATCTCGCTCCATTCCCCAGGCTGGAGTGTAGTGGTGCGATTATAGCTCACTGTGGCCTCTAATTCCTGGGCTCAAGCAGTCCTCCTCCTTCAGCCTCCCCAGTAGCTAGGGCTACAGTTGCACACCACCACACCCAGATAATTTTAAAATATTTCTTGTAGAGATGGGGAGTCTCACTGTATTGCCCAGGCTGGTCTTGAACTCCTGAACTCAAGCAATCCTCCCAACTCAGCCTCCCAAAGTGCTGGGATTACAGGCGAACTTTCACAGCCTTACAATGCCTCATTTAATTCATGTGAGACTCTTTTGCCAGCCCTGTTTCATGGGCTCAGAGAGGTTAAATGGCCAGCCCAGGGCCACACAGCACATCCGGTATGACATCCATGGCTGTGGATTCCAAATCCCAGCTTCCTCCCGCCCCAGCTCTGGGCATTTCGTGCAGACCCGGGGCCTCCAGCGCTGCTGCGGGATTAGCAAGCAGGTGGTTGTTAGTGGAAGCCCCGGCTGCGGGTGGGCGTGGCCAGCTGTCAGAAGGGCTTCTTTATTCTGCTCTGCTTAACTGCACTAGTAGAACTCTCTCAGTTAGAGTAGCTTTAACTGGTAATTACTGAGGCCGTGGGGCGGAGTGGGGGTGGGGTGCCGATCAGACAAATACCAGGATGCTGTCAGTGTTTGGAGGCCCCTGAAGGTTGGCGGCCCCAGAGCCACCACAGGATCTAATAGCAGGGTCGCTGTGGTGTCACCGCCCACACCCAGGCTCCCACACCTGCTCCCGCCAGCTCCACCTCTCCTATCAGCCTCATCTGGCTCCTGAATAGCCAGGCCTGGTGCCCCTAGGGCCCAGCTGTTGATGGCAGCCTGTAGGACCCAGAGGGTGGGACTCTCACAGGCCTCCCGCCATGGTTCAGGTCTCTGTGCAGAGCAGGTGCTTTAGGAAGGCAAGCCTGCGTCCTGATGTTCAGAGCATTGGGAGGCCAGGGCTGGGGTCAGAGCTGGGGCCCCGCCTGGCCTGTCATCCATATCAGCCTGTAGACCTGGGCTCTCTTGGGCAGGACAGTGATGGAGCAGTTGGATTCTGTCCCTGGTCTCTCTGCTCAGGGAGGGGAGAGCCCTGAACTGGGAGGCAGGACCCAGGTTCTTGTGCTGCCTGGGCCCGCCATTAACTCCTGCATGTCCTGGGCCACGGCCTTTCCCTTCCCTGAGCCTCTGCTTTCTCGTCCATTCTACGGTGATGGCATCAGAAAAGCAAGGTGCCTCCCATCCCTGACCCTGTGGCTCTGTGGCAGAGGCGCCTTCTCACACCACCGCCATGCCTTGGCCCCAGTGCCTCAGGCCGGCCCGGCCCCTCCCGAGGGAGGAAGGATGGCAGGAAGGACCACCTCTGCACACTCCTTCTCAATCCTTCTCCACCCATGTCAGCGGAGAGGCAGGTGCCGATGTTCCAGATTGAGAAACTGAGGCATACGCAGGACTAGCAGGCAGAAGTCCAGCCAGGATCAGAATGCAGGCGGCTTCACTTTCGTCCTGACCCCTTCCTGAACCAGACAGATTTGCTCCTGTGGTCTCCAGTGGCCATGGACCGGGGTGTTGATGAACAGAGCCGTCTGGATTTGGGAGAAGCAGGACTGAGTGGGAATTCAGGACCTGGCCTGGGTCCTGCTCTGCCCTTGCCATGTGACCTGGAAGGGTGGCACCATCTCCGTGGGCCCCGGGGCCACTTCCTTTGTTTCTTTACTAGGGACCTCTTTCATTTTCCCATTCATTCATTCAGCAAATCATTCTGTAGCACCTACCAAGGACGAGGCACAGTTCTAGTCACTGGGGATATAACAGTGAAAAAAGTATCACGCCTGTAATCCCAGCACTTTGGGAGACCGAAACGGGCGGATCACGAGGTCAGGAGATCGAGACCATCCTGGCTAACATGGTGAAACCCCGTCTCTACCAAAAATACAAAAAAAATTAGCCAGGCATGGTGGTGGGCATCTGTAGTCCCAGCTACTCGGGAGGCTGAGGCAGGAGAATGGCGTGAACCCGGGAGGCGGATCTTGCAGTGAGCCAAGATCGCGCCACTGCACTCCAGCCTGGGCGACAGAGAGAGATTCCGTCTCAAAAAAAAAAAAAAACCCAATGAAAAAAGTAAAGTTCCTGTCCTCAGGGAGATGACTTTCTAGTGCGAGAGACACATAATACATACATGAGCCCTAAAGGTAATTAGGGCTCCTGGAAGCAGGAGGGGCTGAACAATGGCGAGACAGACAGGGCTAGATTGGGGGTTTCTGACCTGAGACCCACACACACGGAATTTGCATCCTGACACCGACACCTGATCTCAGTGTGATCTGGGCTTTCCAGTCAACCTCCCCAAGCCTCAGTTTCCTCCTCTGTAAAATGGAGATACTCATCTTATGGGGCTGCTCCGGGCTTGTGTGAGATGATACCCAGCAATGCCCACGTGCCCAGAACCTCCGCATCTGTTCCGTCATTGGTATCTCACAATTGCTGTCACATCTGTGTTTGAAAGAGAAGAGAATGAGGCTCAGAGCAGTTAGGTGGTTTTCCCAAGGCCACACAGCGGGTCGTCTCCCTGCCTCCATGTCAGACATAGCAGCTGCGTCCACCAGGTCCCAGCCTATCATTAGATGCAGTAAGTGCTGTCGAATTGAACTAAACGTGAATGTGTGTTGTAAGCTAAGAAGCCTGTTGTTAAAGTATTTTTATTTTGGGGGGATTTATAGAAATAATGCATGCTCATTCTACAAAATTCAGATTCTGCAGAAGCATGTAACTTGGGTGCCCCTGGGGAGCCCCATTCCTACCAGACGGTCCCTCCAGCATCTACTTTCTGATCTTCATTGCCATGGCCTGTTCTTTGAACTTCACATAAATGGAATCTTACAGTGCGTACTCTCGAGTCTAGCCTTTGGCCCAGCATACTTCTGTTTCCATTTTCCTCCGTGTTGTGGTATCTGTAGCTCGTTCTTTCCTAACTGAGTTGTATTCCATTGCATGAATATACATGCCACTGTCCATCCATTGTTAGGGACATTCGGGTTGTTCTGAACACTTTTACCCACGTCCCTCTGTGGATATATTAAAGCGGGAATTTTAATCTTGCGTGTGCCATTTGGGAGCTGTGTGATGCTGAGCAGCTTGCTTCAAGTCCCTGAAACTCAGTTTCCACACCTTTGAGACAAGGTAAGTGAGCCAGCCTCGCGGGGCTGCATGCAGTGTAGCCAGCTGGAGGCTGACACACAGAAGGAACTTCACAAATGGGTGCTGACCGTGCCCCACTTCTGTACCATTGCTCATTGGGTAGCTCCTTCATAGAATACACTTACCTCCATTTTTGCTTGTGAAAACTCCACCCACTTTTAAATGAAGGTGGGTCAGGGTTTCCATAAATCTCTCTGCTCCTACCCCACAATCCCACAGGGACAGGCTCTTTCCAGGCAGAAGCCCCACCTGCCTTGCATGCACTTCTCTTAGGATTCTAGTCGCTTTCTGCCTGTGTGACCCAGGGGCACACCTAACCCCTCTTTCTCGTACTTCTCAGCAGCCCCTGAGCAACCTGAGAACACGACCAAGTCTGACTCTTCCCTGCCCCCGCCCCTGCCCCCCCCCCCCCTCCCCCCCCCCCCCCCCCCCCCCCCTGTGGCAGGAAGTTGAAGGAAAGAGGAACCCAGCAGGAGGCAGGGAGAGCCAGGAGGAGCCTGGGCCTGGTCAGGTGGGACAGAGTGGGGCCGGCCCTCCCTGTCTGTGTGGGGGCTAACAATGGGTGCCACAGCTCCCTGGGCCCTCCCCTGGGACCCCGAGTCCCCGCAGGGCCCCGCCTGGAGGAAGGTGGCTTCACGGGCATTCTCGGGTGTCTGTTGACAGGAGGGCCTTGTTGACGGGTGACCCCCCATCCCAATATGTCCCATTGAACTCCAGGGCCACTCGTTTCACACTGGCCCCAAGTGTGAACATCCACATCACGGGCCTCTAATCTGACACGGGCCTCTAATCTAGCCCTGGAAACCCTCTGTCCCCCTTGGCCTCAGTTTCCCCATCTCTGCAGGGTTGCCTGAAGGCCTTTCCAGCTCTGACCGAAGAATGTGCCCAACCCCTGCCTGCTGATGGGGGCTCCTCCGGGGTGAGGCACAGGGTGGGGAGGTGCACCCAGCCCCCCTCCTCCCGGAACCTCTTTCCCACAGGCAAGAGAGGATGTGTCACTGTGACCACTTCTTTCTGGAAAATTCCCACAGTTCAGTTCTTTCCTGGGATTTCACTGGAGGAATTGCATCTTTCTTGCTCACATCTCCTGGGATCTATTCTTGGCCTTGGCGGGCTTGATGTGGTGGTATGTGTGGGTGTTCCCTTTTAATTTGGGGTCCAGAGCTGTCTGAGGCCTGGACCGGTAATTATGAGAGCAGCACCATTTATGGAAACAGCCCTTGAAGCAAGCCAGTGATGAGACCCGGCTGGAAATACCTCAGCATGGAGGCCTGGGCCTGCCTGGAGGCGGTGCTGAGATTTCTGGGTGGGAGAAGCCCCTTCAGGATGCAGAACCAACGGGTCATGAGTCCCGCCCTCCCTTGGCCTGCAGAGGCTGTGGGGCCCAAGTCTTGTTTTGGGTCTGAAATGGGGCACCCCCCAGCCTTTGCTGCCTGTGGGACAAGCCAGACCAGCCCGGCCCAGGCACCCCAGGCTCTGGGGGAGCCGCTGTCCACCCTCAGGGGCCAGGCCAGGAGAGGAGGCAGGTCCACAGCAGTCAGGAATGTCGGTGGCTTCTGATAGAGTCACACGGGGACATGGTAGCCACACCCGGACTGGCAGTGATACCCAGCCCAAAGGGCTCTGAGCCGCTGTCCTGGGGACAAGAGGCCCTTGGGAAGAAGGCGCTGGGGCACCCCCGCTCTAGAGCCCTGGAACACTACAGCCAATGAGCCGACCTGCGAGTCTCCCATATCCACCCACGTGGCTCCGTCCTGGCCCTCCAAGGGCTCGCTGTCCAGAGGAACAGCTGAACCAGAGACAGCAAGCCCTGGCATGGGGGCCGGGAGAGGCTGAAAGCCTGACCTGCCTGGGGTCTGAGCACTGGGAGGCTTCTCAGCCGGACTGAGAGGGACGGGGCCGCCTGGGGAGAGCAGCTTCCAGGAGGGACTCTGCGGGAGGCGTCTGCAGGCAGAAGGCACAAGAGGCCCGAGGGACAGATGGCAGGACCAGCGCAGGGAGGGCCCTGGGACACTCTTCCTGTGGGCCCTTCGGGGCTGGGGAGGGTCTGAGGGGAGGTGGGACCAGTCACAGGCCACAAGAGTCTGTTCTGAGCTGGAGGATGAGGGTGTCTTTTGAAGTCTCACTTTTTGGTCAGAAATAAGACAGATTTAGGTTGTCTGGGTGAGACTAAATTACCCAGGGCACAAAAATAGCCAGAGCCCTTGTTGATGTTGGGCTGAGGGTCGCAGAGTTTGGCGTCTGGAGGCCTAGCCTGGAGTGGCTGGTGACCATGCCCGGTGAAGGCCACCTCCTGCCCCTAGTGGCCTTTCCTGGAAGAGCAGGATGCGGAGGTTGCTTTATCCGAGGCTGGAGGCGGAGGCTGAGGGCTCTCTGATTGTTTATTTTCCCAGAGCCATGGTGAGGTGGTGCAGAAAGTAACCTTTTCTGCCTCCCATGTGCCTCTCCGTGGGGTGGCATTGTCTGTCCTGGATTCTGAGCCAAGCCACCCAGCCGGTGTGTCTCAATGGAACTGGCTGTCACCAGTCCCTGTTGGCTGCAGAAGGCTCTACAGGCACACTGTGGCCCAAGTGACTTCTCACCTCCCAAGGTCATGGCCTGTCACAACATTGGTTGGCAGCAACTGAAGTTTTGAAGTTCTTCCCAGGTCACAGGGCCTCTTTGAATCACTGTGCTGAGTTCTTGGAGGCTAGAAACAGGATTTCTTGGAGATGGACTGGCCTTGCCTGTCACTGCAACCTCCTCTCACACACTTCAGGCCCCTGACCACTAGATTCCAGCCACACCAGCCTCCTTGATGTTTCTCGAACATGCAGGGCCTTTGTATCCACTGTTCCCTCTGCCTAGAAGGCCGTCCTTCTCTTCACACAACTGGTTCCTTCTCCCACAGTCGAGGGTATTTTCCCCTTACTTCCCAGGTTTTAGACTAATGAATGGATCCCTAGCACTTTTGAAAGGCAGTGTTTCTCCACTACTGACAGTCTTGCATCCCAGGAAACATTTGACAATATCTGGAGACATTTTGAGTTGTGTAAATGGAGAGGGGAAGGGAGTGCTGCTGTCGGCTAAGGGGCGGAGGCCAGGGATGCTGCTAAACATCCTGCAGCACACCGCACAGCCCCTACAACAAAGAATTATCTGGCCCAAATTGTCAATGGTGCCACAACTGAGAAACCTGTTCAAGGTGACCTGTGTTTGATGGTGGTGATGATGATGGGCTCACCCTTTATTAGATACAAGGTTGTCTTATTCTGTCTTGTGTTGCTGTAACAGACTCCCTAAGACTGAGTAATTTCCCCCAAAAAAAAAGAGAGAGAGAGGTTTATTTTATTTTATTTTATTTTTGAGACAGAGTCTTGCTCTGTCACCCTGGCTGGAGTGCAATGGTACCATTTCAGCTTACTGCAACCTCTACCTCCTGGGTTCAAGGAGTTCTCCTGCCTCAGCCTCCCAAGTAGCTAGGACTACAAGTGCCCGCCACCACACCTGGCTAATTTTTTGTATTTTTAGTAGAGATGGGATTTTACCACATTGGCCAGGCTGATCTTGACCTCCTGACCTCAGGTGATCCACCCACCTCAGCCTTCCAAAGTGCTGGGATTACAGGTATAAGTCACCGTGCCCAGCCGAAATGCGGCTACTGGCTGAAAGGCTCAAGGCTAGGCAGCTGCATCTGGTGAGAGCCTCGGGCTACTTCAACTCATGGCAGAAAGTGGCAGGACAGTGGGTGTGTGCAAAGAGAGCAAGTGGTGAGAGGAAGCAAGAGAGCAAGCCAGACTTTTTAACAGCCTCCCCCGTCTAGGGAACTAATCCATTCCCCTGAGAGGGAGGACTCACCCACTGGCCCCCTCCACCATGGCATTAGTCTATGAGGGATTCACCCCCATGACCCAGACACCTCCCACTAGGTACCACCTCCCATCACAGCCACACTGGGGATTAAATTTCAATGTGAGTTTTGTCGGGGATAGACCACATCCAAACTGTAGCAAGGGGTATATTATCCGTAGTGTTCACCTTGCTTTTTTCTTTTTCTTTTTTTGAGACAGAGTCTCACCCTGGAGTGCCATGGTGCAATCACAGCTCACTGCAGTCTCAACCTCCCAGGCTCAAGCCGTCCTCCTACCTCAGCCTCCTGAATAGACTATAGGCAAAGTGCCATCGTGCCTGGCTAATTTTGTTGGTTTGTTTTGTTTTGAGACAGGGTCTCTTCTCACTCTGCCTCAAAACAAAGAGCTAAAGTGCAGTGACGTGATCTCAGCTCACTGCAACCTCTGATGCCTGGCTAATTTAAAAAAATTTTCTAGAGACAGGGTCTCCCTGTGTTGCCCCAGACTGATCTTGAACTCCTGCCCTCAAGTGGTCCTCCTGCCTTGGCCTCCCAAAGTGATGGGGTTACAGGCGTAAGCCATCACAGCCAGCTGGGACATTTTCTTAGAAGTACAGTTTCTGAGTCACAGCATGTATCATTTTGCTAGATTATTGCCAGATTTCCCACCCTAGGGATTGTGCCACTTTGCATTCCTGCCAGCAATGCCCAGAAGTGTTCAGGTCTGATCTTAGAGTATCTTACTCATGAGGCCTTCTCAAACATCACATCAAAAGAAACCCCACACTGGGCCGGGTGTAGTGGCTCACATCTGTAATCCCAGCACTTTGGGAGGCCGAAGCGGGTGGATCACAAGGTCAGGAGTTCAAGACCAGCCTGGCCAAGATGGTGAAACCCTGTCTCTACTAAAAATACAAAAGTTAGCCGGGCTCAGTGACAGGCACTTGTAATCCCAGCTACTCGGGAGGCTGAGACAGGAGAATCGCTTGAACACAGGCAGCAGAGGTTGCAGTGAGCTGAGATTGCGCCACTGCACTCCAGTCTGGCCAACAAAGTGAGACTCTGTCTCAAAAAAAAAGAAAAAGGAAAGAAAAGGAAACCCCACACTGGACTGGAATTGGAGATGTCAGTATGACCTCAGATATTTACAAAATATATTTATAAAAAGAGATACAAACAGATGTGTGTTTTCGCACACATTAATGTACACACATATATATCCTAGCTTTGTCCACTAAAAGGGCCTAAAAGTATTGACACTCCAGGACAGTGAGCAGCCCAGGGCCCAAATCTTGGTTTCTAAATATCTCTCCTAAAAGCAAAACAAAACAAAACAGAACTCCTTGCAGAAATGGCTGATTCCAGGGGTGGGGATGGGAACTCCCAGGATGCACCTAGAGCATCTTGTGGTGCCAGTTAGAAGTGCTCAGAAAAGGATGGTGGGGGTGGTCAGAAGGACACAGGAGCCAACCTGAAGGAGCTGCCAGTGGCCAAAAGTGGAACAATTAGAGCAATGAAATAAATAACAACAGTATGGGATATAGCCCATAGAATAAAATAAACACCTTTGAATCCATAATGATATAATAAATAATTAGGCTGGGCACAGTGGCTCACACCTGTAATCCCAGCACTTTGGGAGGCCAAGGTGGGCAGATCACCTGAGGTCAGGAATTCGAGACCAGCCTGACCAATATGGTTAAATCTTGTCTCTACTGAAAAAAATACAAAATTAGCCAGGCATAGTGGTGCACACCTGTAGTCTCAACTACTCAGGAGGCTGAGGCAGGAGAATAACTTGAACCTGGGAAGCAGAGGTTGCAGTGAGCCGAGATCATGCCATTGCACTCCAGCCTGGGCAACAGAGCAAGACTCTGTCTTAAAATAAATATTTAAATAAATAAATAAATGTAGAAGAAAGAAAAATCTTCCTTTAAAAAGAATTCCAATTAATACATGTACAAGGAAAGAAGGAAATAGAAAATCACTATTCCAGCCTGGACAAAACAGCAAGACCCCATCTCTACAAAAAATACAAAAAATTAGCTAGGTGTGGTAGTGCATGACTGTAGTCCCAGCTACTCGACAGGCTGAGGTGGGAGGATCCCTTAAGCCCTGGGAGGTTGAGGTTGCATCACTGCACTGCAGCCTAGGTGACCAAGTGAGACCCTGTCTCAAAAAATGAAAAAGAAAGAAAATCACTATTGGCTCATGTCTATGATCCCAGCAAGGTGAGCCAGGAGTTCAAGACCAGCCTGGGCAACATAGTGAGAGTTCATCTCTACAAAAAAATAAATTAGGCAGGCCAGGCATGGTGGTACTACGCTTACAGTCTTTTTTTTTTTTTTTAAACAGAGTCTCTTTCTGTATCCCAGGCTGGAATGCAGTAGTGCAATCTTGGGTCACTGCCACCTCCATCTCCCAGGTTCAAGCGATTCCCCTGCCTCAGCCTCCTGAGTAGCTGGGACTACAGTCATGTGCCACCACACCTGGCTAATTTCTTGTTTTTTAGTAGAGATGAGGTTTCACCATGTTGGCCAGTATGGTCTCAATCTCCTGACCTCGTGATCCAACTGCCTCAGCCTCCCAAAGTGCTGGGATTATAGGCAGGCACCACTGCGCCTGGCCTGCTTATAGTCTTAACTGCTCAGGAGGCTGAGATGGGAGGATCACTTGAGTCTGGGAGGTTGTGGCTGCAGTAAGCCACAATCACACCACTGGACTCCAGCCTGGGCGGCAGAGTGAGACTCTGTCTCAAAAAAAAAAACAAAACAAAAAAAGTATTTTCCTCATGATATTTATTATTTACAAAATGAAAAATCGTGACATTACAGTGGAGAAACCTGGCAGACACCACAGTGACCAGGGAATCAAAGTTCATGCCACTAGTAATAAGACAGATTGGTATCATATTGTCCCATTTGATGCTCTGAGAAGGGCATATCACTTTGAAGGGGGCCTGTGCCTCCACACCTGTGGGTATTTCTCGAAAGGTAGAGACGAGAGACTGAGAAAAGAAATAAGACACAGAGAGACAAAGTATAGAGGAAGAAAAGTGGGCTGAGGGGACCGGTACTCAGCATACACAGGACCCGCACCGGCACTGGTCTCTGAGTTCCCTCAGTATTTATTGATCACTATCTCTACCATCTCGGTGAGGGGGATGTGGCAGGACTATAGGGTAATGGCAGGGAGAGGATCAGCAGGAAAACATGTGAGCAAAGGACTCTGTGTCATAAATAAGTTTAAGGAAAGGTGCTGTGCCTCGATGTGCACGTAGGCCAGATTTATGTTTGACTTTACACAAACATCTCAATGCAGTAAAGAGCAGTATTGCCGCCAGCATGTTCAGTTGGTATAGCATGAGACTCTTAATCTCAGGATCGTGGGTTCAAGCCCCATGTTGGGCGCCAGATGAAGGGGGCCTGCCCCTCCACACCTGTGGGTATTTCTCAAAAGGTGGAGATGAGAGACTGAGAAGAGAAATAAGACACAGAGACAAAGTACAGAGGAAGAAAAGTGGGCCCAGGGGACCAGAGCTGAGCATACGGTGGACCCACACCGGCACTGGTTCCGTCAGTATTTATTGATCACTATCTCTACCATCTTGGTGAGGGAAATGTGGCAGGACTATGGGGTAATAGTGGGGAGAGGGTCAGCAGGAAAACATGTGAGCAAAGGACTCTGTGTCATAAAGAAGTTTAAGGAAAGGTGCTATGCCTTGATGTGCACATAGGCCAGATTTATGTTTGACTTTACATAAACGCCCCAATGCAGTAAAGAGCGGTATTGCCGCCAGCATGTCTCACCTCCAGCCATAAGGCGATTTTCTCCTATCTCAGTAAATAGAATGTACAATCGGGTTTTACACCGAGACATTCCAATCCCAGGGACAAGCAGGAGACAGATGCCTTCCTCTTATCTCAACTTCAAAGAGGTCTTCATCTTTCACTAATCCTCCTCAGCACAGACCCTTTATGGGTGTCAGCCTGGGGGATGGTCAGGTCTTTCCCTTCCCACAAGGCCATATTTCAGGCTGTCTCAGTAGAGGGAACCTTGGACGATACCCAGGCTTTCTTGGGCAGAGGTCCCTGGGGCCTTCCGCAGTGCGTTGTGTCCCTGGGTACTCAGGACTGGAGAATGGGGATCACTTTTACCAAGTGTACTGCCTACAAACACATTTTTAACAAAGCACATCCTGCACAGCCCTAAATCCATTAAATCTTGAGTCAATACAGCACATGTTTCTGCAAGCATAGGGTTGGGGCTAGGGTTACAGATTAACAGCATCTCAAAGCAGAAGGATTTTTCCTAGTATGGATCAAAATGGAGTTTCTTATATCTTCCTTTTTCTATATAGACACAGGAACAGTCTGATCTCTCTTTCCCCCACACACTTCTGTGGTATTCTCCAAAATCCATAACTTAATTCAAACTTGAGAAAACATGGGACAAACCCAAATTGAGGGGTGTGCCACAAATAACTGACCAGCACTCTTCAAAAGTATCAAGGCTGGGTATGGTGGCTCATGCCTGTAATCCCAGCACTCTGGGAGGCCAAGGCAAGAGGACTGCTTGAGCCCAGGAGTTCAAGACCAGCCTGGGCAACATAGTGAGCCCTTGTCTCAATAAACAATTTTTTAAAAACTTAGCTGGGCATGATGGGGTATACCTGTGGTCCCTGCTACCCTAGAGGCTGAACTGTGAGGATCACCTGAGCCCAGGTGGTTGAGGCTGCAGCGAGCTGTGACTGTGCCACTGCACTCCAGTCTGGGTGACAGAGCAAAACCATGTCTCAAAAAAAAAAAAAAAAAGTGTCAAGGTTGAAAGGGAAGGAAAGACTGAGGAATAGTCACATCAGAGGGGCCCCAGGGGAAATGACACTAAAGGTATTAATGTATTAATAACATGGGATCCTAGATTGAATCCTTGGCAGAAAAAGATATTAGTAGGACAGTTGCTAAAATTAGAGAAAAGTCTGGATTTAGTTAACAGTATCAATTTCCTATTTTGTTTTTTGGTTTTTTTTTTTTGAAACGGAGTCTCACTCTGTCACCCAGGCTAGAGTGCAGTGGTGCGATCTCGACTCACTGCAAGCTCCACCTCCCAGGTTCAAGCAGTTCTGTGCCTCAGCCTCCTGAGTAGCTGGGATTACAGGCACCTACCACCACACCCAGCCAATTTTTGTATTTTTAGTAGAGACAGGGTTTCACCATCTTGGCTGGGCTGCTCTTGAACTCCTGACCTCATGATCCACCCTCCTCAGCCTCCCAACGTGCTGGGATTACAGGCGTGAGCCACCATACCCACCCCCCCAATTTCCTGATTTTCTTATACTACAGGTTGGTTATGTAAGAAGCTATCATTAGGGGAAGCTATCAGGGAAAGAATGGAAAGTCTGCACTGTTCATGCCATTTCTCTTTAGATGTAAATAATCCTAAAATATTTCAAAATCCAGTTAAAAACATAAATAAGGCAGCCCCCACACTCCCTGTGTTATTCCCAGTCCCCCCCCCCGCCCCCGTCTTTGTGTACTTCCTAGCACTTAGCACATAGGCTGATCTTGTTTGTTAACTTTCATGTTTGTTATCTTACTTCCCTGCAAGCCTGTAAACCCCATGGGGACAGGAGCTGCCCCACCTTGCTTACCGCAGTGTCTCCTGCACCTAAATAATGACTTGTGCACCATTAGTACTGCTTTAAAATGTACTGAATAATGAATGAATTCATATTCCTGGCTGTGACCAGGAAAAATGAATGAGGAAAAGTCAGTGTTCTTATAAGCCTTCAGATCATGAGAAGGCAACAAAGACAGAACCTCCTCCTTCATGCCCAAAAGTGAAATTATGGGATGCTCAAAAATAGGATCCCTGTCCCAGATTTTGCAGATAGGGAAAATAAATGTGCTGCCTAGAAACCTTGCTCCAAACATCAATGGCTCCTCCCGGGGCCACCATGGAGAGGGGATTCCTGGCAGGATGTATCTCAGATGACTGGGATCAGGACATTGGCCTGACAGACAGCATCTCCCACACAGGCCTCCCAGCCTATCTGAATCTGACAGGGAGCCCTGGAATGAGCTTCCCAACCCTACAACTGGCAGCAGAATTTTACTGGGAAAACCCAAGAAATCACGTTGTACAGACCTAGGCCTTTCCCAGGAATTCCCTCCGTGGACCCTCAAATCAGCAGCCGCTGGGAGGCAGCAGCAGGCATTTCATGCTGTGTATTGAGGGCCTGTCGAGAGGCCTCGAGCGCTTTTGGCCAATTCCAGCATGGTTTTTATGCCCCTTTTCACAGCATCAGACGGAGGTGGTCCACAGTAGCAGAAGGAGCCCAGCGAGGAGTCAGGGTTCCGTTTCCACATGTGGGAACGTGGGAGGAGATTGTATTTGGTACTTTCTGTCTGAGCCAGAACTGGGGGACCGTCCCAGTGGCATTGCTGAGGTGTGGCCGCTCAGCCAGGCATCTTTGGGAGATTCCAGACCTTGGTTCTATGGGAAGGTGGGGGCTGGGCATTCACTGACAAGGAAATGTTCCCGAATAGTGTGGGAGAAGCATTCGCTGGACTGAAACCAAGAACTGATTACAGTCAACAAACCTTGCTCTTCATCATTTTCATTTGACCCTGTTTCAAAGTGTTATTTTGCAGGCGTGGACACTGAGCCCAGAAGGTTAA
This sequence comes from Papio anubis, assembly GCF_008728515.1. NCBI lineage: Eukaryota > Metazoa > Chordata > Mammalia > Primates > Cercopithecidae > Papio > Papio anubis. The sequence continues at coordinate 37,728,380 of NC_044976.1, forward strand.
GTGCCTTGACAAAGGTCAGGCAGGTGAAAAGGAAGCACCTGGAAGTTGAACTGATAGATTTCCACGGTGTATTTTCTCTCATTCCACACTTTTATTTAGAAAAAAAGAAAACTGGCCAGGCGCAATGGCTCACGCCTGTAATCCCAGCACTTTGGGAGGCCGAGATGGGCGGATCACGAGGTCAGGAGATCGAGAACATCCTGGCTAACACGGTGAAACCCCATCTTTACTAAAAATACAAAAAATTAGCTAGGTGTGGTGGCAGGCAGCTGTAGTCCCAGCTACTCGGGAGCCTGAGGCAGGAGAATGGCGTGAACCCGGGAGGCGGAGCTTGCAGTGAGCTGAGGTAGCGCCGCTGCACTCCAGCCTGGGTGACAGAGTGAGATTCTGTCTCAAAAAGGAAAAGAAAAAGAGAAAACTGAACATCTCCCTTTCCCCACCATGGCCGCTGAGTTTCAGACATAGCCTCCTGATGGTCCTGGCTGGATGTTTGTCACTTTGATATTTTAAGTTGGAAAAGTAGCTGTTAACCGCCAGAGCCATGGCTGCCCTCCTGTCCCATGGCCCCTGCCTGTTCACAGCCCTGGGTGGGAAGGACAGAATCCCCACTTTGCAGACAAGGAGACTGAGGTCACACAGGTTGCTCACAGGGTCAGGGCTGGGGCCAGGAACCCAGCTACTGGCCAGAGAATTTACCCTTCCAATGCTCTCTTACCCGCTAAAGCAGGGGCTGTCTGCCCACGAACCTTCATAGGGGAAAATCTGGATCCCAACAAATGCTCTTCCTCAGCCCCAGCTTTTGAGAAATATCTTTTCTATCCAAAGGTACAAACACTGGCCAGCTGCAGACCCACACAGCTCCAGCAAAGAAAGGGCAGTCCCTTCACCCGGTCACGGTAATGCCTATTTCAGTGTCACACCCCAGGAAGTTTTATCAGTTTCTGATAAAAATCATTATTTTCCTAAAAATTTCCCAACTTCCAGGCTTGCCTGGAACAGCCAGGGGAGGCAGTTTCCTGTGCTGGAATTCCTGGGTGGTTTATCGATTTCACAAGCCCACAGCGGGGAAGTTTGGAACTCGGGTCGGTTCAGTTGAACAAAACTCTTGAGTCAGCCTGGGTAGACCCCCAGGTCAGGCAGGGAGGAAGGCCACAGAGCACAGGCGTCCCCACAGAGCTGATGGGTTTGTGGGCTGTTCCCTCAGTCCTCGGATCCCACATGAAGTCAGCATGTGGCCTGCCGACAGGGATACCAGTGAGCCCCAGGACCCACCCGGCAGCCCTGCTGTGCCCTGGGACACAAGCACACAGCCATGCTTTGAAAGTGGACAGGAGAAGCCGCGAGTGAGCTGCTCGTCACTGTTGCATGCCCTGTGACAGCCAACAGCGTGGACTGATTTCGTCTTGCAAATGGGGGATTCTTACCCAGCCATGTAACACAGCAGGGCCTGCAGATCCTGAACCCACTGAAATTGTCACCCAAGTCATGTTGTGTGAGTGTGTTAGGGAAGAGAGCACACGTACGTAGATATTCATGGGAGGAGGTCCAGAACTCTGCCATCAGTGATCTCTGCCTACGGGGAGAGATCGTCGCCTGCGTCACGGCATCTGAGCAGCCCGGCTCTCAGGTGGGCTTTTGTTGCGTGCCCAGCACCCTCAGGTGCTGTGGAACGAGGCAAGTTCTTTTCTTCTCCGTCCTGGGCTGGGATGAGCGGCCACCTCCTGCCCACACATTTCTGGCCCCATCCCCCGCCCCACACAGCTGTTCGCCTGCCCATGGCTGGACCAGGTCCCCACCGCAAGGACAGGAAGTGCTCCCCATATCCGCCTCGGCCCGCACAGCCTGGTGCTTTTCCAAACCTGACTGTGGTCACTAAGCCCAGTAACCAGAGAGAATTTTTAAAAAGACTCACAAACATATCATTGAAATCTCAGTGTTGGGTTTTGGGGAAGGCACTGGGCGGCTCCCACCCCTGCTTTCCGGAAACACAGATTTCTAGAGTTTGAGAGGGACAGGAGGCTAAAGTGAGACTTCCCTAAATATAGCGTCCTGGGTATTTCCGGACACCTGGGGAAATGTGGGCTTTATTCCACAACTGCAGCCTTTGTTTGATTGGCAGGCCAGCCCCCACCACGGGGCCCTGCTGCCCATCTCACCTCCAGCCTGGCCTCTACCCTCGCCTCCACCGTGTCTTCTAATTCCTCTCCCCCAACGCCGCCCCCCTGCTGCCCCCGTCCCCTGTGTTCCCCACTGGCCAGAAGCACAGCCCAGGCTCCTGGCCCGGGATTGGCACCATCAGCAGGCAGGCCGCAGCAGAGCTCATGTGCTGTCCCCAGCATTGCTGACCTGTGGGCGCCTCCACCCCTGCGCATGTGAGGTCCCCTCTCCCTAGAGCACCCTCCCTGCCACCTTCTCCACCTACCAAGACCCCATCCTACCCTTCAAAGCCAGTTCAGATGCCACCTGCTCAGATCCCACCGCCCAGTGAGACCCTCCGACTTCCCCAGCACCTGACTGGCCTCTCCAGGAGTTGTCACTCCTGCCCTGGTTTTTCTTGTTCCTTTCCACGTTTCCCTCCTTCCTCCTCCACCTTGTTGCAGAAAGGAAACGTCGGTCTCCTGCCCTCTGCTGTTTCCTGGTGCTTGCTTTCCCTGCCTTGCCCTCAGGCCCCTCTGCTCTGGCCCTCTGCCCTGGCTGGCCAGCCCCTGCAGGGCCCGTCTCCCTGACCCATGGCAGATTTGCACTCATGCCTCAGCCCAGCTCAGCCGTCAGCCCTGAGCCCTCCCCTGCCACACCTCCCATCCAGGCAGTGGGCAGGCTCTGGATGGCTCGTGTCCCCCAAGATGCCGTCGGTGATGTCGGTGACGTCCCTGTCTACCAGGTTTCCCTGCAGGGCCGGGGCCCTTTTCTGCCTTGGGTCCAATGTCCATCTTCCCTTTAGCCTGGAAGCTCCCAGAGGAGGCTCCCTCCTCTGTCTCATCTCCGGGTCCCAGGACCAGCCAGACCGAGAAGGGGAGCAATGGGAGTTTGGGGTTTGGAGCCTGGGGTCTGTTGAGCACCAGCCAGGTGCAGGGCTCAGGCTGAGCCTGGCTGCAGGGCCTCTCAGCCCTGTCTGCTCCCTGGGACCAAGCCTGGAGCAAACGTTTGCACAAAAGGAAACTGGCCCCGCCAGGCCTCCCTGGGTCCCCTCCACCTTGAGTGGTGGGTGGCTGGGGGCAGTGGCTCACACCAGCTCTGCCCACTCCAAAGTCCGAGCCATTCCGAGCGCCAGCCCAGCTCTGCTTTGTCTTCTAGTGGAGCGAGATCATGCCCTGGGCCACCAGGAGCCCCACTGGAAGGAGTTCCGCTTTGACCTGACCCAGATCCCGGATGGGGAGGCGGTCACAGCTGCGGAGTTCCGGATTTACAAGGTGCCCAGCATCCACCTGCTCAACAGGACCCTCCACGTCAGCATGTTCCAGGTGGTCCAGGAGCAGTCCAACAGGTGCCTTCCCCTTGGCCCAGGTGCCCCTGCCCCTGCCCGCCTCACAGTCTCATGGTCAAGGCAACCCAGCAGGGAGTGGGGGTTGGTGGAACACTTCCCAGAGGACCCGAAAGAGACCCTCAAAGACGGGAAAGATGCTTGGCCTGAGCCCCCTGCACTGCGGGAAGAGCCCCAGTGACAGTCCTGCCTTCAAGTCCCTGCCCTGCCATCCTGGCTATGGGGACTTGAACAGCTCATTGAACCACTGAGCCTCAGTTTCCTCATGTGTACACCTCTGTGGGCTGAGGCAGTGAGATGAGGCTCAGAAGGGGCACAGCCAGAGTCAGGTAGGAGATGCCCCGGTGACGGCCCCCAGCGGGTCCTGGAGACACAGAGGCAGCTGTGCCGGCCGCCGGTTAATTGTTCTTTCGTGTCCACAGGGAGTCTGACTTGTTCTTTTTGGATCTTCAGACGCTCCGAGCTGGGGACGAGGGTTGGCTGGTGCTGGACGTCACAGCAGCCAGTGACCGCTGGTTGCTGAAGCGTCACAAGGACCTGGGACTCCGCCTCTATGTGGAGACTGAGGACGGTGAGGCTGGGGGCTCTGTGGGAGCAGCCCCTGGGGCTTCTCTGTGCCCGCACAGGCAGCAGCTTCCTGTGGCCCTGGGCTCCCGGCCTCACCAGCTGTGCCCGCTGCGAGGGTCACTGAGGTCTAAGGCACAAGGTCTGGCCCAGTGGGGGCGCTCCCTCCTCTCCCTCTGCTTCCCAGGAAGCAGGTGGTTCCTCCCACGGAGCAGCCTCCACCCTGGGAGTTTCTGTCCTGGGAAGGGAAGGAGGGGAAGTGGCTGTATCCTCAGACACGCAGGCCAGGAGGCTGGGTTTGAAGCCCAGCTCGGCAGTGCCCTGCCTCAGTGACCTTGGCTGGGACTTACCTTTCCAGACCCTGTCTTCTCTTCTGTAGGATGGGGATTCATGCCCTTGTTCATTCCACAGGTGAAATTGGGGAGAGCCTCTTTTATGCCAGGCAGTAGGAAGACAAAGGCCAAAGTGGGCATGAGATGGGCGTGTTTGAGGCCCGGCAAGGGGGCGCCATGGAGCAGCGGTGAGGGCGGGGGTCCCAGGGGCCATTCTGAGTCAGGGTAAACCAGGGCCAGGTGGTGGGTTCTTAGCGTCGTTTATTTTATTTAATAGCAGTGGTGGACGACAGGATCTGATTCAGGTTTTAAAAGAGAACCCTCTGAGATGCCCCCCTCTCAGGGTGGAGCAGAGCTCCCCACCCCTTCCGTGGGCCGCACCCAATGACTTGCTTCCCGAAAGTGCCCTGTGGACAGGGCGTGGGGTACCTGACGCGCAGTGCCTCAGCCAGGTGAGGAAGCCCCACTGCAGTGACCGGCACGGGGCTGGCATGTGCACTGGGTGTAAGGGAAGGAGCAGACCACTGAGCTTCAGAGGCCCCCCCGCTGTGAACCCGAAACCCCAGTCCAACCACAAGAAGACCATCAAACCCAAAGAGAAAGGCGTTCCGCAGAATACCTGGCAAACACTTCTCAAAACCGCGAAGCTCATCAAAAAAAAGGGAAGGTTGGGAAATTGGAGGAGCCCAGAGGCACCTAAGACGACCAGCTCAGTGCATGTGGGGTCCTGGGTGGAATCCTGGACCAGCAAAAGGGCATTAGGGGAAAGTTAGGAAATCCAGATCAATCATGGTGTTTACTTAATAATAAGATATCAGTACTGGTCCATTAGTTATGAGAAAGGTACCCTACTAGTGTAAAATATTAACATTTCCCAGGGGAAACTGGGTCCAGGTATATGGGAACTCCTTGTGTGGTTTTTTTTTTCTTTGAGACAGGGTTTGGCTCTGTTGCTCAGGGTGGAGTGCAGTGGCGCAATCGCAGCTCACGGTAACCTCCAGCTCCTGGGCTCCAGCGATCCTCCCACCTCAGCCTCTGTACTACCTTTGCAAATTTTTATGTAACTATCAACTGTTGTAAAATTAAAACTTTACTGAATACATGCATAAAATAAGGAACCCCCTGACTTCAGTGGGGAGAGCAGACTGAGAGGGACAAGAGTGAAGTCACAGAGACTCGTGGGGGCCCCACAGTGGTGCAGGTGGGCGCTGTGAGCGGCCTGTTGGTAGCAGTGGAGATGGAGAAAGATGAGTCGATTTCAGTGTCAGGATATGCGTATAGCTGGCGAGGAGGTGAGGGAACGGGAGGAAGCCTGAATGATGTGTGGATGGAACCAGTGGATTTTTTCCAATAGATTTCTCTTTTGGGGGAAAGGTAGATGAAGGGCACATTTGAGGTGTGTGGCCAAGGGTTCTTTTTTGGCTGGAATATTACTGAGCCCCCTGGGATGTTCCTGAGCTCACTGGTCCTCATGGAAATGCCATTCCAGGGACAGGTGAGCATGAAGACCCAGGTGAGGGAAGTGCTGGCATGTAAGTGGATTTAAAGCATGGGGTGGGACCAGATCATCTGGGGAAGGAGGTAGTGATGGAGAAGAAAGAGGGCCTGGCCCAGAGCAGTGGGACCTCCAACATCCAGAGACCTCACAAGGAGGGGCCACAGCGAGCCCACAGAGACCAGCCAGGGAGGGAGCAGGACACCTGGAGGACAAGGTGACCAAGATGCCAGAGTCAAGTGTTTCCAGAAGCAAGGGTTTGTCGTTTGTGTCCAGCTGTGGGCACTGAAGGCAAGAACAGAGAAGTGACCGAGGGTTTTGCCATCACAGAGGTTGCTGATGGCCCAAATCTCCGTGGAGTGTGGGTCTGACTGGGGAGGTGGAGGGAGACAGGCAGTGGAGGCAGGAGACAGCTCTTTCCAGAACCTTTGCTGGGGAAGGGGAGCAGAGACATGGGCTGGGGCTGGAGAGAACCCGGGACAAGGCAGGTCCTTTACAGGTGAGGAGACGCCTGCACCCTGCTGCGGTGATGGAGTGATTCTGTGCAGAGGGAAGAAAACTGCAAAATTCCGCACAAGTTGGAGCAGGGAGCTGGAGCGGGGGAGGTGGAGAGGGCAGGGGGATGCAGAGGACAAGGCTGGAGCCTCTTCAGAGCGGGGACCCTTCCTGATGAAGGTGAGGGATAGTGTCCCCACGCTCACAGTGAGGGCTGAACCTGAGCTCTGGGGGGCTGTAGTGGGGGGGGCACTCACTCTCCAGGTTGTCACAGGATTAAAGGAGGGTGCTTGGCACAGAGTGATGCCCAGTCAGGGTGGTCACGACCGTCAGTCTCACCCAGCAGCGCCTGCTCATTAGATATTTGGTGTCTCTAATGAGCGGGGAAGCTTGGACGGGGCGGTTGGAGTTTGTGCCTGAGGCTCCACTGGGGCAGAAGGGGATCTGGCTGGTGCCCTCCACGCGGAGCTTGACCTCAACTCTGTCCTGCGCCCGGGGCCTGTGCGCTGGACACGGAGAACTGACACGGGGGCCCCCAGCCCAGGGCGGAGCGGAGGAGCGGCCCCCTCCCTGTGGTGGGTCGCGGGCCTGGCCTAGAGCCTGCGCCTGGCGGGGGAGACCTGCTGGGCGGGAGTGCGTCAGGGCGCGGGCGCCCTCCCTGCTCTGTGACGCGGGCCCCGGGGCGCACGCGGGGCGCACACCGCCTCTCCTGGCCTCTGATCCGGGCCAACCATGGCGGCGCTGCGGCTCCTGGCGTCGGCGCTCGGGCGCGGGGTCCCCGCCCGCGGCTCAGGGCTCGCGCTGTCCCAGGGCTGCGCCCGCCGCTTTGCCACCAGCCGCCGGCCCCGCGCCAAGTTCTACATGGACCCGGTGGAGATGGTGAAGGACATCTCTGACGGGGCGACCATCACGGTCGGGGCCTTCGGGCTCTGCGGGATCCCCGAGAACCTGATCGCCGCGCTGCTCAGGACCGGCGTGAAGGACTTGCAGGTGGTCAGCAGCAACGTGGCGTGGAGGACTTCGGCCTGGGCCTCCTGATGGCCTCCAGGCAGGTCCGCCGCATCGTCTGTTCCTACGTGGGTGAGAACACGCTGTGCGAGAGCCAGTACCTGGCAGGAGAGCTGGAGCTGGAGCTCACGCCCCAGGGCACCCTGGCTGAGCGCATCCGCGCGGGGGGCGCCGGGGTACCCGCCTTCTACACCCCCACGGGCTACGGGACCCTGGTCCAGGAAGGGGGCGCCCCCATCCGCTACACCCCGGACGGCCACCGGGCTATCATGAGCCAGCCCCGAGAGGTGAGGGAGTTCCAAGGCGACCACTTCCTTTTGGAGCGCGCCATCCGGGCGGACTTCGCCCTGGTGAAAGGGTGGAAGGCCGACCGGGCAGGAAACGTGGTCTTCAGGGGGAGCGCCCGCAATTTCAACGTGCCCATGTGCAAAGCTGCAGACGTCACGGCGGTGGAGGTGGAAGAGATCGTGGACGTGGGGACTTTTCCCCCAGAAGACATCCACGTTCCAAACATTTATGTAGATCGTGTGATAAAGGGGTAGAAATACGAGAAACGAATTGAGCGCTTGACATCAGGAAAGAGGAAGATGGAGACAGCGAAAAGAAAGGAAGCCAGGACGCGCATCATCAGACGCGCAGCTCTGGAATTTGAGGACGGCGTGTACGCCAATCTGGGCATAGGCATCCCCCTGCTGGCCAGCAACTTCATCAGCCCCAGCATGACCGTGCATCTTCACAGCGAGAACGGGATCCTGGGCCTGGGCCCGTTTCCCACGGAAGGATGCTGACCTCATCAATGCAGGCAAACAGACCGTCACGGTGCTTCCCGGGGGCTGCTTCTTCGCCAGCGACGACTCCTTCGCCATGATTCGAGGGGGACACCTCCACCTAACCATGCTCGGAGCCATGCAGGTTTCCAGATACGGCGACCTGGCAAACTGGATGATCCCTGGCAAGAAGGTGAAAGGCATGGGCGGTGCCATGGACTTGGTGTCCAGTCCGAAGACCAGAGTGGTGGTCACCATGGAGCACTGCACAAAGGACAACATCCCTAAGATCATGGAGAAATGCACCATGCCACTGACCGGGAAGCAGTGCGTGGACCGCATCATCACCGAGAAGGCCGTGTTTGACGTGCACAGGAAGAGAGGGTTGACGCTGACGGAGCTCTGGGAGGGCCTGACGTGGACTACGTCAAAAAGAGCACTGGGTGTGCCTTTGCTGTGTCCCCGAACCTCAGGCCCATGCAGCAGGTGGCACCCTGATGGGACCCGGATCTGGGGGGGGGGTGCACTCCTCAGGGGGTCCCACCGGGTTCCCCAGGGGACGTCGGTTACGGCAGGAATGCATTTACCCAGCGCTGGGAGGCGTGTGCTGCTGGCCTCCGACTTTCCTCCCTAGGTGGACTGTGCTCCTCCAGAGAGCTGCGACTTTAATTAAAAACAACAGGAAAACAGATCAGCTCCTTACTGTGTTCCTCAAGCACTAAAAGGAAGGAGAGGAGTAGGGTGGGGGAGCTTCTCCAGGCCTGCCAGATGCAGGGCTCTGAACCTAGACCTGCTGTTAGTCCCCTTTTGCCACCTCCATCTCCCCGAGCCACACCCAGCCAGGCCCCTGCAATTTGCTTGGAAAGTATATGATAATCCTGGCTCTAACCCACCTTGGTCTGGGACCCTGAACAGTTGCTGCTCTCTCTGGGCCTTAGTTTCTGCTAATGTAAAATGGGAACCTGGGATTAGCTACTTCAAGAGTCCCCAGTCAGGCTCACCTGGCCTGTGAGACCTACAGAGGGGTTCCCAGCACCCAAGCCAGGCCTGGCTCAGAGGGGCTCTGTGAGGGTCTGTGGTGTAACTGATCTAATGCGACATTCTATCCTGTGTCTGGGAGACCCCCGTAAGACCCCTGAACACAGCTGCACAGAAGCAAATAGTGAGCAAAGCATGCAGGACTGATGGCCCCTCTGGTCCCAAAGCTGCCAGGGCTCCCCAGGGAATCGCAGGACAGAGCCGCACATGCAGCCTGGAGGGCTGCCCTGGGCCCCAGGTCGTCGCCATGTGTCAGCCAGTCCGCAGAGTGACACTCCAGTGCCCAGGCTGGTTACCCTCACCAGCCCACTCAGGCTGCTCTGTTCTCTCCCCATTGTGACCTCACTTACCTTTTCCTCTGTGCCCTGGCTCTGTTCCTTGTATTTCTGCTGCTTCCCCATAACCTTGACTCACCATGACTCAAGCCCTGCCCAGTGGATTCTCTCTGGGCCTCCTCTCCATGTTAGCATCTGCAGCTCACAGCCTCCCTGTCTCAGCAGCTCTTGTCCATGCTCCTGAGAGGGAGGGAGGCTCTCCTGCCAGCACATTTGTTTGTGGCAGATGATGTCACACGTCAAAGGTTAGTCTCTGGATTAACTGGTTGTTCAATCAAGAGGCCAAGGGACACCAGGGCTGAGGCACAGCTGCTTAAGGGCTGACCTTTGAGTGGGACTGAGGGTGGGGCAGGCAGTGTCCTTGACCTGTAGGGTGTACTGAAGAACTACGTAGGAATAAATACATCTGTATGTATAATTTCTAAGAGTATGTGCACCAGTGTGTTTATACAAACATATGCATGTGTGTACATACGTGTGTACATCTGTGCTTATAACGTGGAGGTGAAATGTGCTCTCGTATAAAATGAACAACTGGCACTGTTTAAAGAGACATGAAAGTGAGCTGGTAATCATGCTTCTGCAATTCAGTATCAGGAAATTTCACGCATGCACGGAGTGAGGAGGCTCCATTGCACTCCATCTTTATCATGAAAGCCAGGAAATAACCTACATGTCTAATGATGAGCCAATATCAAGTAAATTACAGTGTACTGCTCCAAGGGATTTTATACATTTGAAATGTTTATTGTGGAGACTTCTTTAAACAACCAGAAAAAAGTTTTGTGCTTTTTTTTTTTTTCTTGAAACAGACGCTCACTCTGTCGCCCAGCTGGAGTATGGTGACAGAATCACACCTTACTGCAGCCTCAACCTCCCAGGCTCAAGCAGTCCTCCCACCTCAGCCTTGTGGGTAGTTCACCACCATGCCCAGCTAATTTTTGTTTTTATTTTTTTGTTGAACCAGGGTCTCACTATGTTGCCCAGGCTGATCTCAAATGCCTAGGTTCAAGCAATCCTCCCACCTCGGCCTCCCAAAGTGCTGGGAGTACAAGCATGAGCCACCTTGCCTGGCCTCAAAAGTTTCTTAATTGCTTTTACAATAGAAAGGTTATTGAAATCCAAACAAGTATAGGAGGATGCACAGTTTTATTGGTGAGGCTTGGTGTCTCCAGGGTTAGTTATCATGTTTTTAGTGGCATCCTCAGTCTGGAAGTGGCTGTGGGGGACAATCCCGTTTACAGGCTTCACTTCTCCGGGGGCTGAGGCCCAGGTCAGATCTCTGCTTCAGCCTTTTCTTTCTTTCTTTTCTGTCCATAAACCCAGCTCGTGCATGAGAACCTGGGGTCTGGAATGGGACTGCCGCAGGCTGAAACCTGGGCTCTGGGACTTGATTCCAATGTCTATGCTTTGCCTGGCGTCTCCCTTATGGGCATTAGGGAGACAGTTAATGCCCTGCTTTTGGGCTGTGCCCAGCAGAACAAGCACTCACTAAACTTGGCAGATGCTGCCACAACTGTCTCGGTGATAAATTTGACATTCACACCCCAGAAAGTGCGGGATGGAAGACAGAACACAGGCCTCGGGGTCCTTTGACCAAGGTGGGAGCGCTGGTTCTCGAAGTCACTGGCAGCAGGACTCTGGGTCTCCTGTGAAGAAGGAGCTGCAGGATTACTCTAAGGACCCAATGAGGTGATCCATAGGAAAAATCTTTAAACTTGTAAAACACTTCACAAGTGTCTGTGTCACGGCTATCACTAATAACACCGCCCGCAGCTCACCAAGGCCCCCCTCCCACCCTCCAGATCTGCCCCCAGGAGATGTGGATTGGCTGGGGCTGGACCAAGGACTCCAGGCTTCAGATGTGGAAACTGAGGCTCAGCAGGGACCCTCGGGTCCTCAGCCTTCACGCTCCTGGACCTGCCCAGGCCCCGGCAGAGAGATCCCTGCTGTGTCCGCTGCAGGGCCACTGCCCGCGAGTGACCCCTCTCTCCTTTCTGTTGCAGGGCACAGCGTGGATCCTGGCCTGGCCGGCCTGCTGGGTCAACGGGCCCCGCGCTCCCGACAGCCTTTCGTGGTTACTTTCTTCAGGGCCAGTCCGAGTCCCATCCGCACCCCTCGGGCAGTGAGGCCACTGAGAAGGAGGCAGCCGAAGAAAACCAACGAGCTGCCGCAGGCCAACCGACTCCCAGGGATCTTTGGTGAGGGCTGGGCGGGGTGGGGCCGAGGCCCTGCGGGCTTCCAGTTGAGAGAGGCAGGGTGAGAACCAAGTGGTGGCCCAGAGCCCTCAGGCTCAGGTCGGTTCAAGCTGACGGCCACTCTCCAGCCACCTTTCCTGACCCCATCTTTTGCCCTGATGCACCCTGGCGACCGGCACTCCAGAGGCCTGTCCTGGCTGTCCCTGCCACCCAGAAGGCCCCCCTCTCCCCCTGGCTCCTCCAGGTCTTTCCCAGGAGCCTCCATCAGAATCAGCTGCCCCTTCCCTGGGAGCCGCAGCCCCTCGTGACCCGCGGTTGTGCCTGGGCACCCCCCAGCATCCTCGGCTGCTTATGTGAAGTTTTCTCCCCAACTGGGCCAAGCCCTTCAGGATCAGCGACAGGCCTGACCCGACCCTGTGCCCTCCTTCCCAGGGAGTCGGCCCCTGACTGGCCTGGTCATGAGCCACTTGAACCTGAGGAATGGGTGTGGCAGCAGAGGGTGGGCTGGAGTCACAGGGGTCTCTAGAGAGGAGGCGGCACAGGATGGCCGAGGGTCCTGCTGGGCTGTTTACTGGCGCGTCAAGACACTCACAGGCTGAAGGACAGGGGAGTGCTGAGCACAGTGTCACTCCAGCCGTCGGGGGCCATGGCAGGCTCTTCAGCTGGGTCGTGGTACAAGCAGAGTTCCAGGGATGGGCTTTATGAGACCAAATGGTTTCCTGTCATTCATTTGACAAATGTGCTCATCAGGGTATCTCCCACCCTGGTACCCTGTAGTAGCTGCACAGAGCAGGAACCCCAGAAAAGACCTTGCCCTTCTGTCCCTGCAGATGACGTCCACGGCTCCCACGGGCGGCAGGTCTGCCGTCGGCACGAGCTCTACGTCAGCTTCCAGGACCTTGGCTGGCTGGTAATTGCTGACTCTCCTTGTTTCTGAAATGACAATCACCACCTGTAGATCAGAAGTGAATCTGTAGGGAGGACATAGAATCATGAGTGACTTCAATTTTCTTAGGTATTTTTTTCTTCTGTGTTTTCCAAGTTTTCTAAAGTAAGAATATGGTGAGAAAGGGTTGTTTTTTTTTTAACCATGAAAATGAAGACTGAATCAACTAAGCCGTCAGCATTGCCACAGGGTAACTGAGACCTCCCTGCATGGGCTGTGACTGCAGCTCTGGGAGGCGTGGGCAGGGAGGGCTGGCTGGGGAGAAGACGCAGAGTGAGGATGGGGGATGTTGCGCCTGAGCTCCTGCCCAGCCTTGTCTGCTGGGGGTTCCTGGGTGGATTCAAGCCTCTTAGGGGAGACTGCCCTGCAGGGGTGGAGGGTGGGTTTGAGCCCTGAGGCTCAGGGAGGGGCACATGGATGGGACTCACCTTCTCCCATGTCCCCTAGGACTGGGTCATCGCCCCCCAAGGCTACTCAGCCTATTACTGTGAGGGGGAGTGCTCCTTCCCGCTGGACTCCTGCATGAACGCCACCAACCACGCCATCCTGCAGTCCCTGGTCAGTATCGTGTCCATCCTGCCCAGCCCCCTGGGGTGGGGGGCCCTGCAGAGAGGGGTCTGGTCCAGCCAGCCGGGAGGACAGCAAGGCCACCTGCTCCATGTCTCAGGGAGCTTTCTCTGCACAGTCAGTAACGTTGCTAACTTCCCACAGCTCTGTAGGAACTGGTCCTCGTACAACCACACTAGCACACATAGACTCGCACCCGAACACGGACACACTCCACACTGACACTGAACAGTCATATACACGTGCCTGTTCTATGCATCGCACATGCTCCTGTGGGACATTTAACGCACCTGCATGTGGTGCCCAGACAGAGGCACAGCACATGAAATAGACTGTGTAGGGGCTGTATGATCTTAACACACGGGCCCCTGAGTACACTAGCAGGTCTGTCCGCCTATGATATGTGCGCACAGTGTGCAGGACGTGTGTGTGCACACCCACCTGTGCCACACCGCAGGCAGGAAGCATCTGGACGGTTTGGCTCTCAACCTTTTGGCTTTTCCCCCAGTTTCTCTCTTGGTCATTTGTGTTTTCTCTGGATCCCCTGGCTTTTGATGCCTTGTTGTCTGGGGCAACCTTCAAAGATGAAAGCAGGCTTCTGATGGGATCACTGGTGCTGCTCACTGCGGAGTGCTCTGTGTGTTTGCGGATTCTGGCACCGAGGCTTCCTTCTAGAACTTTTTACCTAGAATTCCAGTTCCTGGTATTCCACAGCCTTATGTTTTCCTCTTAGGAGGTTCAACGGTGATGCCTTGATCAGGTGTGGTGGCTTATCCTGTAATCGCAGCACATGAGCCCAGAAGTTCGAGACAAGCCTGGGCAACATGGCGAAACCCTGTCTCTAAAATAAAAATTAAAACACACACACACACACACACACACACACACACACACACACACACACGTGTGCATACAACGCCTTGGTGTGAGAGGAAAGAAATTACCAAAAGCTGCTCTGAGGCTATGATAATGCTTCCTTTCTGGGCAGTCAAATGGCATTTGCTGGATACCTGGAGCCACCTCCTTGGAAAGGCCCAGGGGTGATGAGGACGCGTGGGGCGGCCCAGCCCAGCCACCCTTTATGCTGTGTGGTTCTCACAGCTGCATGTGTGGGAGGCACACGGGAAGGTGACTGCACCTGCAGCTCCCAGACTCCATCCTCTCTACCCCAGCCCCTCAGGGGCTCAACTAAAGTGAGCGCTCACAGCCTGCTGGGCAGCAAACAGACAGGCGCTGTGCTCTAGGGGAGGCTGTCAGTGGGCACAGAAGCAAACCAACCATGGAGCTGACGCCTCCTGTGAGGAAGAGCAGAGCGGCTGCGCCATCAGTGGAGTGAGACTGGGCCCAGCCTCTCCGCACAAGGAGGGGCACGTCAGCAGCTGGAGGAGGAATGTTCCATCAGAAGGAGCAACTGCAAGGCCCTAAGACAGTAGCAAGTTGACCCCAAGTTCAGGGTTAGCAGGGAGGAGGGGCTGGGTGCAGTGAAGGCGAGGAGAGCGGAGGGAGGTGATGCCAGGAATAGGCAGGGCTGTCTCCCCTAGGGCCTGGGGGTCCCTGGGAATGAGGGTGGATTTTATTCCAAGCAACCCGAAAGGCTGTCAGAGGTGTTTAACAAAGCAGTGACCTGGTCCGCGTCACCCTCCAGAAGGACCTTTCTGGCTTAGGGAGGCTGATGGTGGGGGAAGTGGAAGGCAGGGGAGCAGGGGACGAGTGAGGGCTGCTGTGGTCACCTGGCAGGTGATGGCAGCTGGACGGGGCAGGTGGTCCAAGGCAGCATGGAGGTGGAGGTTGAGCCAGGGGCTGCTCCCAGGGAAGGGAGAAGGCGAGAGGAGTCATCCAGGAGGCCTCCCAGGCAGGGACTATGATGTCAGGGCAGGAGGAACTCCGTGTTCTGCTGAGGCCCCGTTAGACTCCAAGTGCAGAAGCGGAGAGGGGAGCAGGATCCGCAAGTCTGATGTTCAGAAGAGAGGTCCAAGCTGAGCCCGGGGAGTAGAGAGGTGCAGGCACATGCAGGGCCCTGAAGTGCTGAGGGCAGATGCAGGTCTCTACGGGAAGGAGCAGCACAGGAGAGGGGCTAAGGCTTGGCCTCCCAGAGCCTGGGGAGGGAGGCTGGGGTGTGGGGAGGCAGAGCCTCTGGGGGTCCAAAGGGCCAAAAGAAGAAAGTGGTCCTTCCAGGCTCCCCCTTGGGGACCTCACTAAGGCACAAACCTGGCCATGAGGTTCTCCTTCCCATTATCCCCAGGAGAAAGTCTAAGCCCTTGGCCTGGGACTTGAGGCCCCTCATTAGTGCCCTGCCCACTTGCCCCACCCCCTGGGGCTGCCATGTGTCCCTCCCTGGGCACTGCAGGTCACTACGGCTCCTGCCCCCAGAGCCCTCAAGGCTGCTCTTATTCCTGTTAATATTTCTTATTATTGTGCTGCTCCCATGTAGCTTGAAGATGGCCAGGGCGGGGAGCAGGTGGAGCTGTGGCAGGACTGGGTGGGTCCTCGGAGGAGGCTACTGGGCTTATGCCCCTGCCTGTACCCCCTCCCTGGCCAGGTGCACCTGATGAAGCCAGACGCGGTCCCCAAGGCGTGCTGCGCGCCCACCAAGCTAAGCGCCACCTCTGTGCTCTACTATGACAGCAGCAACAACGTCATCCTGCGCAAGCACCGCAACATGGTGGTCAAGGCCTGCGGCTGCCACTGAGCCCACCCACCCGCCCGGCCCTGCTGCAGCCGCCCTTCTCATCCGGATCGGGCCCCGCAGAGGCAGAAAACCCTTAAATGCTGTCACAGCTCAAGCAGGAATGTCAGGGGCCCTCACTCTCTGTGCCTACTTCCTGTCAGGCTGCTTCTGGTCCTTTCTATGTCCCTCTGTGCCCCTCCCCTGGGGTTTGTGGCTGTCACCCTGTCCAACACTTTGGTGGCCTAAGGCACACGGCAGCTTCAGAGCCCGTGCTGACTGCACTGTTTGGAATCAGCACAGAAGTCCTATCTTAGGACCTGTCAGACTGTGGCTGGCCCTGGATGGTCTGAGGTTGGCTGACCCGAGCTTTTCTCCATTCACCAGAGGGTTTAGGTGTGGGGAGAAGGGCTCTGCCCCTTCCCAGGTACAATACTGGCCGTTTCTGGGCATAATTGGACACGCTCATGTTCTCAGCAGTGTGTTCTGAGATTCTTCTCATTTGGTCCAGGGTGCAGTTAGCATATTAGGAAAAGAATAAGCTGGACATCTCCACAAAGCCACTGGGGATTTTTTTTTTTTTTTTTTGGAGATGGAGTCTCACTCTGTTGCCCAGGCTGGGGTACAGTGGTGCAATCCCGGCTCACTGCAACCTCTGCCTCCCAGGTTCAAGCAATTCTCGTGCCTCAGCCTCCTGAGTAGCTGGAATTACAGGAGCCCGCCACCATGCCCGGCTCATTTTTGTATTTTTAGTAGAGACGGGGTTTTACCATATTGGCCACGCTGGTCTTGAACTCCTGACCTCAAGTGATCCGTCCGCCTGGCCTCCCAAAGTGCTGGGATTACAGGCGTGAGCCACCGTGCCTGGCCACTGGGGATATTTTATGTCATGTATGTTCCCTTGCCCTGGGCCTGCCCCGTTTCCTGCCTAGGAAAGAGGTATGACTCCCAGAGGAGCAAAGAATCCTGTGGGCTTCCAGTTCCCTCCACCATCTCTACCACGCTGACCTATTTGGGGCTCAGCACTGACAGAGACAAGACCAGTAGCTCCAATGTGTGGTCTAGGCTGGCAGAGAGCAGACGCCCACGCAGCCTACTCCCCTTGCCCATGGCTCACGTCAGTAATCAACCTATGTACCTTTTCCACTGAACCTGGACAGGGCCTCGGGCCTCAGCACAGAACTGCAGACAGCCACCACCAGGCATTGTCAACGAGACCTCAGTTCCTGCTCCTGCGCCACTGCAGAGCAATCCATTCCATCCAGAGCAGGGTGACTGGCGGTCTCTGGCCGGGCATGGGGCAAGGGTGGGGACTGCCAGTGTTTGCTTGTGTCTACGAGTTACGAACAAGCTGGCCACCAAAATTGGCGTCACCTTGGGTGCCCACCAGCGCTGTCCTGTCTTGGGCCTGTGAGTCAAAGAAAAGGTCCCTGTCCCAGGGAGTGACAGGCAGTAATTAGGCTGAGTTGGGTGGGGAGGTTTGTCTCAGCCTCTGTTGTTCCCGGAAACCGCTGTTCTCCTTGGAGCAGCCACTGGGAGTTGGAGTGTTTATTTGATTTCTGACTTGCTAAGCCTGTAATTTACCTGCTGGAATAGACAGAGTCCAGCTGCCCAAACCGTGTCATTAAAAGCAGATCCTGGGTCCGCCCCATCCACAGGCACAGCCCGACGGGGTGGCTCCACCTCCCCATGTGCCCAAGGATGCGCCTCTCTGGAGTTCACATGCTGCACCCCCAGAGAGGGGCCTGGGGAGAGCTGGTCTGGCAGCAGGGGTGGAGGCTGGCGCCACGCTGCAGGAGAGGAGCCCCTCCACCTGGACCAGGGAGGTCCTCCGCGTGCAAGCGCAGAGGAAGAGACCTTCCCATGTACATAAAGGGTGGGCCCAGGCTGTCTGGAAGATGGTGAGTTCCCCATTAGTCTAGGACTTCAAGCTCAGCTAGCAGGGATTGGAAGAGGCAATGGCCTGAGTGTCAGGAGACAGGTATTCTAGTTCCAACTCAGGCACTGACTTGGTGTTCCCTTTCTTATTCACGCTTCAGTTTCTCACCTGCGACATAAGGATATAGGACTCTTTCATTCCAGAGGTTCTTCTAACCCAGAGAACCCGTCTGCCCCCATGACCTTCTCCCAAAGCTTGAGACATGGCCTGAGTCCCCAGCTGCCATAGGACTTGGGGCCTACCTGCCATTGCAGGTCCTGATTTAACAGCTCTCTTCCTCCAATACTGGGCAGTAGAGTTTTTGAAACTGACAAATGTGGCCGGGCGCGGTGGCTCACGCCTGTAATCCCAGCACTTTGGGAGGCCGAGGTGGGCGGATCATGAGGTCAGGAGATCAAGACCATCCTGGCTAACACAGTGAAACCCCGTCTCTACTAAAAAAAGACAAAAAAAAAAAAATTAGCCGGTTGTGGTGGCGGGTGCCTGTAGTCCCAGCTACTCGGGAGGCTGAGGCAGGAGAATAGCATGAACCCAGGAGCTTGCAGTGAGCCGAGATCATGCCACTGCACTCCAGCCTGGGCAACAGAGCAAGACTCTGTCTCAAAAAAAAAAAAAAAAAGAAACTGACAAATGTGTTGTCTCTTCAGTGCCCAGTGTGTAACCTGGCATGGTTTGGGTGTGCTAGGAGTTTGTGAAATGAATGTTTTCAAGACACAAATGCTGCCATGCCCATCAGGTGTGCAGAGCAGGCCTGAGGATCATGATGAGACTCCCATTTTATGCAGCAAAGCACAAAGTATGACAGTCATGGCCTTCCTGGTGGCCAGACTTCTAGTAACTTCAGCCACCCAGACAGCCACCAAATGACATCACATAGAGAAGGCCTCAGAAAGGGAGAAGGTCGTATGGACACACAGCTGATGAGGGGTCAGTGCTCAGCTACCAAGGTCATCTTCTGGCCTGGTTGCCTACCACAGCCAAGGATGCATTCAAGGCTGCAGATCAGGAGCATAAATAAGGGTGGTCAACTCAGGCCCACTGGCTGCAACAAGTAGCCACTGACAGGGAGTCTGGGCCATTCAGTGCAGAACAACCCCCCAAACCAGTGGCCATCTTCACAACTGCAGCACAGTGCTGGCCCTAATGCCAGGTGAGCACACAAAGTCCTGTTTCTTTGTCTTTACATAGGGACCTGGGCGATGTGCTTTAGAGAAATTCCCTATTACTTCACAGGAAAGGAGGCTGTGAAAAGGAGAGGGCAGGTTTTGGAGCCAAGTCAACCTGGCATCAAGTCCTGGCTGCCTTCTTTTTTTTTTTTTTTTTTAAGACAGGGTCTTGCTTTGTCACCCAGGCTGGAGTGCAGTGGCAGTATCATGGCTCACTGCAGCCTCGATCTGCTGGGCTCAAGCAATCCTCCCACCTCAGTCCGAGTTGCTGGGATGACAGGTACACGCCACCACACCCAGTTAATTTTTATATTTTTTGCAGAAACCAGGTCTCACTATGTCGCCCAGGCCAGTCTTTAACTTTGCCCAGGCCAGTCTTGAACTCCTGAGCTCAAGCAATCCTCCTGCCTCAGTCTCCCAAAGTGCGAGGATTACAGGCATGAGCCACTGCACCTGGCCTCTGCCTCTTCTTAATTTGACCACATCATGTACCTGCTGCACCTGCTCCTTCCTCACACTCTGTAGAAGAGGGTGCTAGTCCTGCCCTTTTGAGGCCTCCATGAGGGCCAAATGTGCCACGGGACCCTTAGTGCCATGCCTGCGCAGACCTGTGGAATAAACAGCACTTCTGAGCAGGCTCATTTTAAAGGGACTTGCAAATTTGGGCCTGCCTTGTGTGCCTTCCTCATAAAACCCACTCCTCCCAGAATGTGCTTGGAGGTGCTGCTGTATTTACCTGAGAGCTGTGCTTTTCTTCAAAAAACCTAAACGTGGTCATCTCTTGGATGAGGTGTGGCCCTGCACCCTCGCCTGCTTGTGGAAGGAGTCTGGGCCGACAGTGACCTGTGCTAGGGTCTCCGCTGAGGAAGTGGCAGGTGTTGTGGCCCTGACCTGGCCCCATACTGAGTGTGGGGCCCACCTGTGCCCTCATGGGCAGCTGAAGGGGGAGCTTTCTACCCCAGGTTCCTTTCTTTACTGAGAAGTCTTCAGCAAACAGTTGCCGCTTTCTATCCCCTGCTTTTTTAAAAATGTTTTTTCTCACATAAGAAAATGTTATCTGTGTGCTGGGGAAAATTTTGAAAATAACAAAATCCAGAATACAACCACCCAAAATCAATCACAGAGATAACCACTGTTCATAATTCCTTCTCCAGTCTTTTTTCTTGGCACATACACATTTGTCTTTATATATGACATACAGATATTTTACAAAGTTAGGATCCTATTCTATGCACTGCTTGGTGATCGGATCTATTCAATGTATGAAACATTTTGAAAGTTCCTCTGATTAAATGTTCTTTGAAAACACAACTATTAGTAGCCTTCCATCCCTTGAGTTCTGCTTGAGCTTCTCCCTTGTATGTCTGGTCTTGCGTTCCCTTCCTCAGAGGCTGGGGTGGGGCTCCCGTGAGCAGAGCAGCAGGCAGCCCGGTGCTCAGATCGCATGGCCACAAGGCTGGCCACTGGTCTGGAATCCTTGGGCCAAGAACCTCCTCTCCTTCTCTGTGCAACACTTGGCACAAGTAGGGGCAGGTGCCTCACCTCTGAGGCTCAGGTGACCTCAGAGTACAAGGGTCACAGGTGGACCCACTGGGATAACTTCTGGGGAAACCCTGATGGTTCCTCTCCCACTGGCCTCTGGCTGGTCCCTTGGTCCCTCCTTCCCAGGGTAATCAGGCAAGCACAGCAATAAGGTCCTCCCTTGTTTCACAAGGTTGTGGGACCAGTTCTCCCTCCCGGGGCCTCGGGCCAGCCTGCCTGTCACCCCCAGAATCCACCATGTTGAGCACTTCACACACATCCTCTTCTCTCCTGGGCTTCATGGCAGCCCTGCATAGCTGCCTTATACTGGCCTCAATGCTGCCTGTCCTGACGGCCATGACTGACCAGCAGTAATGACATCGACATTGAGGAGTGAGTCCTGCTGGGAGCACTGCCGTCCCAAGCTGATCCAGGGGGTGAAGCCCCACCCAGGGTGCCAGAGATGGAGCTGGCTTGGGGTCACTGGAGCCAGGGCAATAGGCTTCTCCTTTCCCCACCAACCTCACCCTGGTGGATTCTAAACATCAAGACTTGATTCAGCCAGCACTTTGGGAGACTGAGGTGGGTGGATCACCTAAGGTTCAAGACCAGCCTGGCCAACATGGCAAAACCCCCATCTCTACTGAAAATACAAAAATTAGTTGGGCATGGTGGCGGGTGCCTGTAGTCCCAGCTTCTTCGGAGGCTGAGGCAGGAGAATTACTTGAACCCGGGAGGCAGAGTAGTGAGCTAAGATCATGCCATTGCACTCCAGCCTGAGTGACAAGAGCAAAACTCTGTCTCAAAAAAAAAAAAAAAAAAAGACCTGATTCAGATAGAGCTCCTAGGATATGTCATGGGAGCCAGTGGGGAGCCCTGGGGGAGGTTTTTTGGAGACTGATAGGAGTCAGCTTCAACACCTGAAGGAGGCCATGAGGTGGCCTGGCTGGCCCAAAACTGGTGCAGGGTGAGAGGCCATCCTAGCACAGGCTGTGCACCATGACACCACACTGCAGTTTCCAGGTAGGCCTGGGGTTGGGAGGAGGAAGTAGAAGCCACCCCTGGCTCGTTTCTCCCCAGCACCAAGCACATCCGCTGACTAAAGAAGGGCCCTGGGTGCTCCTCAGTAATACAGTTCTGTCGGTTAAGGGAGTACATAGTGAGTGCCAGGTCAGTGAGACTGATGACAGATGCCCATCAGGCACAGGACCAGCTGGTGTGACAGCAGGAATGGTAACCAACCAGAAAGAGAAGACAGAGGCACTTTTACATGGCTTTCACTTCTACTGCCCCACAATGGGCTGACAAGGGCATCTCCTAAGGGACTTGGCCTAAGGCAGAAGAGCAGCAGCAGAGATGCTATGGCCTGTCCCAGCAGCAATCTCTGAAAACACCTGGGACCTGGCTGGCAGGCAGCAGTATAAGAACTAGGATTTATTTTAGCAAACCAAACAGAAAACATCCAGGAGCCACACTGGTGGGCCCACAGCAGACCCAGCAGCAAAAGCCGGGAAAAGTGGTGGTTGGTGAAGGAGCACCTGTGCTGGCTCCTGGGCCCACAGCTGCACTTGGGAACAGTCCAGGCTGTGCCTACAGAGATGCTCCAAGCTGACCCTAAGGCAGGCCTCATGCCACAAATGCTGCTTGCTTCAAACAGGGTACCCTCGGTGCTGCCTCCTCTGAGGCTGGCAGCTCCTTCCTGGATGTGCAGGGGCAAGAGCGGAGTGGAGAGCAGAGAGAGTGCCACACGTACTCCCCACAGTTGCCAATGATCACCTCTGCCTTGGCTTCCCATCCTTGCCTTTGCAGACAGAATAGAAGAGGGGACACTCAGGGGAGTGAAAGAGCAGAATAAAGACAGACTTTAGGGACATCCACCCCTACCTGCCCCCTGGGGACACTGGCCCTAACAGTGGTGGAGCTCACAATCTAGTGAAATAGAGTCACCTAAAAAAGATGTGGATTCATCTCATCTCAGGAATGCAAAGTTGGTTTAACATCTAAAAACCAATCAGTGTAACAGATAATTATCAATAGTATAAGGGACAAAACCCACATAATCATCTCAGATACAGAAAAAGCAGTGGACAAAATCCAATACCTTTGTATAATGAAAACTCAATAAACTAGGAATGGAAAGGGGAACTTTCTCAATCTGATAAAAGGTATCAACAGAAAACTACATGGCAAAAGACAAGATGCTTTCCCCCTAAGTTCAGGAACAAGATGAGGATATCTGTCCTTGACATTTCTATTCAACATTGTACTGAAGGTTCTAGCCAGGGTAATTAGGTGAAAAAAATGAAATGAAAGGCATCCAATAGCAAGGAAAATGTAAAGCTATTTCTATTTGCAGATGACATACTCTTGCATATAGAAAATCCTAAAAAATCCACAAAAAAACTATTAGAACTAATAAACAAGCTTAGCAATGTTGCAGAATACACAATCAATATACAATTGATTATATATATTTTTGTAGAGACAAGGTCTCATTATATTGCCTCAGGCTGGTCTCAAACTCCTGGACTCAAGTGATTTTCCCACCTCAGTCTCCCAACGTGCTGGGATTACGAGCGTGAACCACCATGCCCGGCCTGTTTTGTGGTTTTCAAAGTATAAGCTGTATACATCTCTTAAACTTATGCCTAAATATTTTACTCTTTTTTATGCTATCGTAAGTATAATTGTTTTTCTTTTTATTCTGTTTTCAGGTTGTTCATTGCTAACGTATATAAATATAATTGATATATATACGGCCAGGTGCGGTGGCTCACGCCTGTAATCCCAGCACTTTGGGAGGCCAAGGTGGGCAGATCACAAGGTCAGGAGATCGAGACCATCCTGGCTAATGCAGTGAAACCCTGTCTCTACTAAAATACAAAAAATTAGCCAGGCATGGTGGCAGGCACCTGTAGTCCCAGCTATTCAGGAGGCTGAGGCAGGAGAATGGCATAAACCCGGGAGGCGGAGCTTGCAGTGAGCCGAGATGGTGCCACTGCACTCCAGCCTGGGTGACATTGCGAGACTCTGTCTCAAAAAAAAAAAAAAAAAGAAGTATAATTTATATACACACACACACACACACACACACACACACACACACACACACACATATATGTATCTTTTTTTTCTTTAGAAGGGTCTTGCTCTGTTGTCCAGGCTGGAGTACAGTGGTGCAGTCACAGCTGTCTATAAAAAAAATTTAAAAATTAGCCAGGTGTGGTGGTGTGTGCCTATAGTTCCAGCTGGTTGTAAAGCTGAAACATAAGGACCACTTGAGTACAGGAGTTCAAGACCGTGGTGAGCTGTGACTGCACCACTGCACTCCAGCCTGGGCAACAGAGTGAGAACCTGTCTAAAAAAAAAAAAAAAAAGAATGAGAGAAACTATTTGCAAATTATACATCTGATAAGAGACCTATATCTAGAATATTTAAAGAATTCTCACTCGCTAGGCATGGTGGCTCACACCTATAATTCCAGCATTTTGGGAGGACAAGATGGGAGGATTGCTTGAGCCCTGGAGTTCGAGATCAGCCTGGATAACATAGCAAGATCCCATCCCAATTAAAAAAAAAGAAAAAGAAAACCACACAACATTACTGAAAAACACTGAAGAAGACCTAAACAAATGAAAAGATATCCTGCGTTCATGGGATTAGAAGACTTAATATTGTTAAGATGACGATACTCCTAAATTGATCTACACATTCAGTGCAATCTGTATTAAAATCCTAGCTGGCTTTTTTCGTACAAGTTGACAAGCTTATCTCAAAATTCATAAGAAATGTAAGAGACTCAGGATAACCAAAACAATCTTGAAAGGAAAAATAAAGTTGGAGGACTAGCATTTCCGGAATTAAAAACTTACTACAAAGCTACAGAATTTAAGACACAGTAGTAATGGCCTAATGACAGACATATAGATCAACAAAATATAATTTAGAATCCAGAAGAAACCCTTACATTTATGGTCAACTATATTCACCAAGGATACCAAGACAATTAAACAGGAAAAAACTAGCCTTTTCAACAAATGGTGCTAGGACGACTGAAAATCCACCTGCAAAAGAGTAACACTGGACCACTTTCCTCACACTATACACAAAAATTAACCCCAAATGGAGCAAAGACTCGAATGTAAAAGAGAAAACCATAAAATACTTAATAGAAAATGTAGGAGTAAATCTTCATCATCACTACACCAAAAGTACAAGTGACAAAAAAAAATAAATTAGACTTTATCAAAATTAAAATATTTTGTGCTTCAAACGACGCCATCAAAAAAGTGAATAGACAACACACAGAATGAGAGAAAAGGCCGGGTCCAGCGGCTCACGCCTGTAATCCCAACACTTTGGGAGGCCGAGGTGGGCAGATCATAAGGTCAGGAGATCGACACCATCCTGGCTAACACAGTGAAACCCGGTCTCTACTAAAAATTAAAAAAAATTAGCCGGGCGTGGTGGCAGGCGTCTGTAGACCCAGCGATTCGGGAGGCTGAGGCAGGAGAATGGCATGAACCTGGGAGGCGGAGCTTGTAGTGAGCCCAGATCATGCCACTATACTCCAGCCTGAGCGACAGAGCGAGACTCCATCTCAAAAAAAAAAAAAAAAAAAAATTTAAAACTAGCCAGGTGTGGTGGTATGTACCTACTAGTCCCAGCTACTTGGGAGGCTGAGGCAGGAGGATCGCTGGAGCTCAGGAGGTTGAGGCTGCAAGTGAGCCAAGATCATGCCACTGCACTGCAGCTTGGGAGATAGAGCAAGACTCTGCCTCGACAACAACAAAACAAACAAATAAAAAGCCTGGGTTTGCCAGGGGACTAGGGGGCATAGGATAAGGAGCTACAGCTCATTGTGGCAATAAGAAACTCCCCTCTTCATGGCTGGGCCTCTAGACTGGGTACCCCCTTCATAGGGGAACCATGTCCCATTTTACTCTTTTTGTTTATTTTTTGAGACATGATCTCACTCTGTCATCTAGGCTGGAGTGCTGTGGCCCAATCATAGCTCACTGCAGCCTCAACCTCCCAGGATCAAGCAATCCTCCCGCCACAGCCTCTCAAGTAGCTGTGACCAGGCACACACCACCACACCCAGCTAATTTTGTATTTTTTGTAGAGACGGGGTTTTGCCATGTTGCCCAGGCTGGTGTCAAACTCCAGGGCTCAAGCAATCTGCCTGCCTAGGCCTAAAGTGTTGGGATTACGGGCACGAGCCACCACATCTGGCTCCATTCCACTCAATTCCCAGAGTCAATCAGAGAGCCTGGCATGTAACAGAGCAGCCTGTCAATAACTTTTTTTTTGAGATGGAGTCTTGCTCTGTTGCCCAGGCTGGAGTGCAGTGGTGTGATCTTGGCTCACTGCAACCTCCGCCTCCTGGGTTCAAGCAATTCTACTGCCTCAGCCTCCCAAGTAGCTGAGATTACATGTACCCACCACCACACCTGGCTATTTTTTTTTTTTGTATTTTTAGCAGAGACGGGGTTTCACCATGTTGGCCAGGGTGGTTTCTAACTCCTGACTTCAGGTGATCTGCCAGCCTTGGCCTCCCAAAGTGCTGGGATTATAGGCATGAGCCACCACACCCAACCAATAGCTTTTTAAAATAAATATTCAAATATTTATTGCATGCTTGCTGTGTGCCAGACACTGTTCCAGAATACAATGGTGAACAAGAAAGCCTAAGTCCTGCCCTCATGAGGCTGACATGGGAGAAAGGGAGACAGAAAACAAATAAGTAAAATAATAAATGTATAATACAATTTCAGGTAATAAGCGTAAGAAGAAAACTGAAGCTGATTAAAAAGAAGAGTGAGATGGCAGGAAAGCCTATTTTAGGGAGAGGTCAGGGTAGGCCTGTCAGCCGAGGGGACACATGCGTGGCATCTAAAGGAAGTGGGTGTGAACCATCTGGACAGTGGAGGAAGAACACTCCAGGAGAGGAAAGGGCATATGCAAAGGCCCTGAGGCAGGAGTGAGCTCAGCATGTCTGAGAAACAGCAAGATTGCCTATGGATGCAGAAGGCAAGGGGCAGCAGCACATCCTAGGGGTACAGAGAAGTGCCAGGACCCAAGTTGGGTTAGCCCTGTAGGACAGGGTCCCACGCACAGTGCAGGATGGGTCAGCAAGAGGATGATGTGATCAGATTTATGATTAAAAACAATCACTCTGACCGCCAGGTGAAGATCAGACTATGAGGGTGAAGCAACCAGGCTGGAAACAGGACTTGGTGGTCATGGTGGACGGGTGAAGAGTGCCTGGGCCAGGAGATGACTTGAAGTCAGATAGATGTGACCTGTAGGTGACACAGGAGTCCATGATGACTCCTAAGTTTCTGACCAAGCAGCTAAGTGGATGGTGGAGTCATTTACTGAAACAGAGAAAAGGGGGAGGAAGGGTGTGGAGGAGAAGGCCAAGGCCACATTTTGGACATGTGAAGTGTGAGATGCTCATGGGATATCCAGCAAAGGTGACAGGTAGGTGGTTGGACAGGAGTCTGGAACTCAGGGAGCCATCAGCATGGAGACCCACGTGGACAAACTTAATTCAGTGATTTCACTGAAAGTCCTGGGACTGGGCAGCGTGACTGCCCAGGGCATGGGTTCTCAGTGGTGTCATACTGCCCCCTAGGGGCTACTAGAAACTGCAGTCTATTTTTGGTGGTAATAGGGTGCTACTGGCATTAGAAAGAAGGGATCAGGGAGGGACTCTAGATGTCCTGCAGTTGCCTACCTAATGGAGAGTTATTCTAAAACCTGCACTTTCAAAAGCCCTGAATAACATTCATGTAGATAAGGAAAATCTATTTATAATGATCTGAGCCTAGAACCTAACTCTATGTTCCATATAAATCCAAATAATTATTTTTTTGTATCAATTTTTTTCATTTCTTTTTGTTCCGAATTTTACTAAGAGATTTTTACTATTTCAAAATATCATGTTACTTTGATTCTGCCAAAACAACATACCTGAATCAATCCACACTACTAAGTGCGGCTCTAGGCAGAAGTACACATATTCAACTACTTCATGTAGTCGTGTCCAAGCATTTGAATATTGAAATGCATATTATGTTATTACAAATTATTTTCCTTTAATTTCCCTTTATATTATAACTATGGCATAATACTGTGGGTTTTTTTGTTTGAGACAGAGTCTCACTCTATCACCCAGGCTGGAGTCCAAATGGTGCAATCTTGGCTCATTGCAACCTCCACCTCCCCAGCTCAAGCCATCCTCCCACCTCAGCCTCCTGAGTAGCTGGGACTACAGGTGTTCGCCACAATGCCTAGCTGATTTTTGTATTTTCTGTAGAGATGGGGTCTTGCCATGTTGCCCAGGCTGGTCTCAAACTCCTTGGTTCAAGCAATCCTCCCACCTCGGCCTCCCAAAGTGCTGGGATTATAGGCATGAGCCACTGCACCCAGCCAATACCGTGTTTTGAATTAGGCATTCACTGGAAGGGTATAGAGCTGAGACTTCCATCTCAGCACACTAGAGCATGAGCTGTAAGAGGCAGGTGCTAGGCTAAAAGGGTGAGAACTATTAAGGTAAAGAGTGAATACAGATAAAGAAAAGCCATGGTGAGCACTGGGTCCCTCCAAAAATTGAGAGACTAGGAGGAAGAAGAGACAAGGGAAGAGACTGAGGGAAGACACCATGGGGCAGAAGGTAAGAGAAGAGGGAGGCCACCATTGTCACAGGAAGGCAAGCAGGCCAGGCAGGAGAGAATGATGCAAGCAGGGGATTAGATCTGGCTGTGGGAAGACTAAATAGTTCTCTTATGATTGTTTCTATAAATAAGTGACACCATCAGTTGAGAGGGAGGTGTATGAAGCAATGCCGGAGGGCTGAGGAGTGAAGAAAAGGCATGTTTTCCAGTCAGACCATGGATGACAAGTACCTCCGGCAATCTGGGAGGACCACTGGGTATTGCTCAAGGTGCCCTTAAGACCTGAGCTCCTCAACTCAAGAGGGACCAGATAGCTCAGGGCTGTGCTTTTCTCCAGCACACTGAGTTCTGCACTAGGTAAGGAGCATGAGACAGAGGCAGCGGGCTCCTTGGCAAGAGGAAGGAGAGTGCGTCCAGCGACGGTGCGTGGGATGTGAGTGAGGCAACAGGGCAGTGTGGCGTGGGTGGATGGGCAGCGCATCTATGAGTCTAGGACATGTGCCAACCATGAAAACCCCCAAAAGGATGATGTGGTATCACATGAGGAAATCTGAATATGCACTGCAGATGAGAGAATAGTATTGTAGCAGTGTTCGTTTTCTGATTTTGAGAACTATGTCCTGGTAATATTAAAACTACTCTGTTTCTTATGAAATACAAGCTGAAGTATTTAGTGGTGGATGAACCTGAACTCTCCAACTTACTCTCAAATGGCTCTAAAAAAATACGCACTGTCTATAAATATATACAGAAGGAGAATAAATAGGAAATGATGTTCACCAATATAAACAACTGGTGAACCTGAGTAAATGTCAGCAAAGGTGTGTGGGGTTCATCGCAATATTCTTGTAACTCTTCCATGAGCTTGACATTACATAAAATAAAAAGTTACAAAAACAATAACAAGACACCACTGTAGGAGCAGACCCAGGCATTTATGCATCTTCCTTTCCTAATGAAAGGAGACAAATGGGAACTGAAATAAGCCAAAACTAAAAACAAAAAAGCTTTTCAAAGCCCAAAGTTAACTCCACCCTAGCAAGGCTGAACGGTCCTCCTGTGTCTGGTGGCTGGGTCTCCTCCAGACTCCCTGTTTCTCAGCCAGAACCACGGCTCATCCTTCCAACCTGCACAGCCAGCCGCCCTTGCCCAGTCTCCCTTGTCACCACAGATGAGTAGTTCCTACCTGGTCCTGTGTGTTTGAAGATAAAGTTTTCATCATCAAACTTCTTCTTGTAGATGGACTTGCCCCTGGTGCCGTTGTGGTTTGTGAAATCACTGCCCTGGCACATAAACTGGGGGATAATGCGGTGGAAGCTGCTTCCCTTGAAGCTGAGTCCTTTAAATGGGTGTGTGGGTAGTGGAAATTCTCCGGGATTGAGAAAGGGAAAGGTCTGAGGTAAGAATACCTAACTAGATCATTAAAACTCCAGCTCTCTGTAACACGCCATCTCTACAAAAACACAAATAATTAGTTGGGTCCCAGCCATGGTGGCTCATGCCTGTAATCCCAGCACTTTGGGAGGCTGAGGTGGATGGATCACCTGAGGTCGGGAGTTCGAGACCAGCCTGGCCAACATGGCAAAACCCCATCTCTACTAAAAATATAGAAATTAGCCAGGTGTGGTGGTGCACTCCTAGGTGACAAAGTGAGACCCTGTCTCTAAAATAAAACACACACACCCCCAAACTCCAGCTCTCCAAATCAAAAAAAGTACATATACCTTTATTTAAACTAAATGCTTAATTGTGGAAGTGGCACACAAATAGATTGAACAGACTAGGTGAAAAGAAAAGAAAGTCCAGAAATAGACCCAGATACGTATGAAAATTCAGTATTTCAGCTGGGCATGGTGGCTCACATCTGCAATCTCAGTACTTGGGGAGGCCAAGGCAGGAGGATTGCCTGAGCAGAAGAGTTGGAGACCAGCCTGGGCAACATGGCAAGACCTCATCTCTATTAAAATATATACATAGGCCAGGTGTGGTGGCTCAGGTCTGTAATCCCAGCACTTTGGGAGGCCGAGGCAGGTGGATCACCTGAGGTTAGGAGTTCGAGACCAGCCTGACCAATGTGGTGAAACCCTGTCGCTACTAAAAATACAGAAAATTAGCTAGGTGTGGTGGCGTGCACCTGTAATTCCAGCTACTCAGGAGTCTGAGGCAGGAGAATCACTTGAACCCAGGAGGCAGAGGCTGCAGTAAGCTGAGATCATGCCATTGCACTCCAGCCCGGGCAACAAGAGTGAAACTCTGTCTCAAAAAAAAAAATAAAAAAAAAAAAAAAAAAAAAAATATATATATATATATAAAGGAATTAAGTATATTAAGTATTTCATAAAGCTTGGCATCTTAAATCACTGGGTCAAAGATGGACTTTCTATAAACTGCTCTTAAGACAACTGAATAAACATTTGGACTCCCCTATCCAATTGTGCTAGGCAGCCATGACCTAAGAAGGTATATAATGACCAGGACCTCAAATCCCCACAGACAAAGGTCTAGGTCACCCCAGCAGATAAGCCATTTAGATTAGCAGAGGAGCCAGCTGAGGTAAGGATGAGAGGTATCTAAAACGGATAGTAGAGGAGGGAGGCCAGGCGCCATGGCTCACACCTGTAATCCCAGCTCTTTGGGAGGCAGAGGTGGGCAGATCACCTGAGGTCAGGAGTTCGAGACCAGCCTGGTCAACATGGTGTAACCCTGTCTCTACTAAAAATACAAAACCAGCCAGGCATCGTGGCAGGCACCTGTAATCCCAGCTACTTGGGAGGCTGAAGCAGGAGAATCACTTGAACCCGGGAGGCGGAGGTTGCAGTGAGCCAAGATCATGCCATGGCACTCCAGCCTGGGATTACTAATAGTTACATGAGTATATTTTTCAGAGACATAGCAATAAAAGCCCAAATAATTAAAATAGTTAAAAGAAATGAATGTTGCCTCTGGTAGGGCAGAAAAATGATGTTGGGTCGGGGGCAGAAGAATGTTTTATTACAGAACGATTTTCTTTAAACTATGTGTAATTATGACTTTGAGAAACATTTTTAAAAGCTAGATTACAACAAAAAAGATTATGGGTAAAAAAAGGTCTTCATGAATATTTAAGAAAAAAGGAAAACACAACTGTCAATACTAGCTACCTCTGGGAGATGGGCTGAATAGTAAGGAGACAAACTTTTAGCTTCTGATTGATACCCTTAAAAATAGTACTTTTCTGGCTGGGTGTGGTCACTCATGTCTGTAATCCCAGCATTTTGGGAGGCCGAGGTGAGAGGATCACTTGAGTCCAGTTCAAGACCAGACTGGACAACATGGCAAAACCCCACTATCTCTACAAAAAAAAAAAAAAAAAAAAATACAAAAATTAGCTGGGAAACACAGTGAAACCCCCATCTGTACAAAAAAACAATAAAAAATTGGCTGGGCATGGTGGTGCATGGTGGTCCCAGCTACTTGGGAAGCTGAGCTGGGAGGATCACTTGAGCCTGGAAGGTTGAAGCTGCAGTCAGCTACAGTGAGCTGTGATCACACCACTGCACTCCAGCCTGGGCAACAGAACTAGATCCTGTCTCAAAGGAAAAAAAAAAAATAGCATTTTTTCCAGTGAAGACACTTGGCAAATAACTCCTTAACCAAGTCAACAAAATTAATATCGCAAACATCTGAACTGACATCATGTTCTTCCTCATACGATGCACTAACAACACTGCTTCTGTGCTGTTGCTGCCAAAACACATAACCTAAATCTAATCATGAGGAAGTACTAGACAAATACAAACTGAGAAGCACTTAAACACAACTGGCCTATTCTCTCCAAAGATGTCAAGATCAAAAAAGACAATGAAAAATTAAGAAATGGTTTCAAATAAAAGAAGACTGAAGAGACTTGACAACTAAATCAATGTGGGAATCCTTGTCAGGGAAGAAAAATGGCTAAAATTTACTATAAAGGACAATATTGGGACAAGTGATAAAATTTGAATATGGCTCATCACTCAATGTTACATTTTATAATTTTGATAGCTGTACTCTGATTATGCAAGAGAACATTCTGGTTCTTAGGAAATATATACTGAAGTATTTAGGAGTAAAGGTGCATGGTCTTCAACTTCTCAACTGAACAGGGGAAAAGTACATATACGCATCTGTGTACAATATATATAAAGAAAATGACAAAGCATACAGGGCAAAAAAAGGAATTAATGAATAGGTAAAGGATATGTAAGAGTTCCTCTAACTATGCTTTTTTTCTTTTTCTTTTTCTTTTTTTAAGACAAGGCCTAGCTCTGTTGCCCAGACTGGAGTGTGGTGGTGCAATTATGGCTCACTGCAGCCTCAACCTCCTGGGCTCAAGCAATCTTCCTGTCTCAGCCTCCCAAATAGCTGGAACTACAGGCACATCCCACTATACCCATCCAATTTTGTATTTTTTGTAGAGATGGAGTCTTTTGCTGTGTTGCCCAGGCTGAGCTCAAACTCCTGGCCTCAAGTGATCCTCCCACCGTGGCCTCCCAAAGTGCTGAGATTACAGGTGTGAGCCACTGCACCTGACCCCTTGAAATATTCTTACAGAATTCTTATTCTATATATCTGTAAGTTTGAAAATATATCCAAATAAAATTACAAAAAAAAAAAAAAAAAAAAACCCAACAATAAAACCAAACCAGAGGATAATTAAAACTGTTATACTTTTAGT
Organism: Papio anubis; assembly: GCF_008728515.1. NCBI lineage: Eukaryota > Metazoa > Chordata > Mammalia > Primates > Cercopithecidae > Papio > Papio anubis. The sequence continues at coordinate 37,761,276 of NC_044976.1, forward strand.
TGCCTATTCTTTCTAATGGCTCTAAGCCTTTATAGAGCTTCAACAATGCCTGCTGTGCCTCATGTTACTAAATGCTGGGATCTGAGATGCCTCAGATGGAAATAGTGTTAAGGGCCCAGGACTCCAGGTAGCTTCCTCCCCATCTTGCTCAGCCACCAGTGTCCCGCCATCCTGACCATGGCATCCTGCTCACCTGCTGTCATGGGCACAACATCGGAACGCAGGAGCATTTGGATGCAGCCAGCCGGTTTGTTCCCAATCTTGATGTCCATGTACACCTGAGGATTTGACCAGGCCTTTTTAGCAGTGGGCTCTCCCTAGGTGCAGAAGAAATTGCTAGAGAGCTCCCTGATGCCCCAAGTAGGAGTGCGAGTATTCTACACACCCACCCAGAACACAACTCCAGTGAGTAGGCTGCAGCAAGTGCTGACAAGGAAGGCCTTGGGCCCTGACAGGGCTGCTGGAGACAGGAACCACAGCCGTAGCACCCAGCTGGATGCCCAGTGACAGGAGACCTCAGCGCTGTCTAACCTGAGGCCCATACACAGGCATGTTATCTCATCGCGCTCACCCTCAGAAGCATCAGTTTCCTCCTCCTGCCCCACAGTCACAGAACAGCGTTTTTCTTGCCCATGATCCACAGCTCTCAACATCTTCAAATGCTAGTTCCAGTCTACCCACTGTCTTCCAATTAAACAAAACCACCCATGTGCCACCCGCTTCTCCCTCTATACTTGGCTCTGTACATACACTCGCTGGCTACATGGAAGCAAGCGGGCAGCCCTCTTGCTCAGGCCTAAGTTTGCAGAGACAGTGGAGGATGCTGCCCCTTTTTGCTTTGTGCTCCAAGACAAGACTGGATAGAGGATAAATACAACACTCAATGCAAACCCTCCAATTTGTGTAATAGAGAAAACTCTATTTTTTTGTTTGTTTTTTGAGATAGAGTCTCACTCTGTCACCCAGACTGGAGTGCAGTGGCACGATCTCAGCTCACTGCAACCTCCACCTCCTGGGTTCAAGTGATTCTCCTGCCTCAGCCTCCTGAGTAGCTGGGATCACAGGCGCGTGCCACCATGCCCGGCTAATTTTTGTATTTTTAGTAGAGACGCGTTTCACCATGTTGGTCAGGCTGGTCTCAAACTCCTGACCTCGTGATCTGCCCACCTTGGCCTCACAAAATGCTGGGATTAAAGGTGTGAGCTACCACGCCCAGCCAACTCTATTGTTTTTTTTGGATTAGTAGTTCAACATAGAGGTATTGAGCTATCAGGCCAAGTACTGGGATTCTTAAATAAATAGATATAGTTGGGTGTGGTGGCTCACTCTGTAATCCCAGCACTTTGGGAGGCCAAGGCAAGAGGACTGCTTGAGCTCAGGAGTTCTGAGACCAATCTGGGCAACACAGTGAGACCCTGTATCTACAAAATAAAAAATGAAAAATTTAGCTGGGTATGGTGGTGTGCCTGTAGTTCCAGTTACTTGGGAGGCTGGGGCAGGAAGATCACTTGAGCCTGGAAGGTCAAGGCTGCAGTGAGCTGTGATGGTACCACTGTACTCCAGCCTGGGTAACAAAGCAAGACCCTGACTCAAAAAATAAAAAACAAATAGATAGGCAGTTAGATAGATATGGCCCCTGCCCTTGAGGAACTGGCTAGCTAGCTGGGGAGGGATACCCACAATGTAAGAGGCACACAGATCCTGGAGCTCTACAGCCTTAGTTCAGACCTCAGTTCCACCATTATGAACTGTATAACACTGAACAAGGTACTGACCTCACTGTGCCCCAGCTTCCTCACCTAGAACTGGGAATAATAATAGTACTTATCTCAAATAATTGTAATTAGGATTAAATATTAGTAGAGCACTTAGAACAGTGCCTAGCATAGAGCAAGCAATATTTAGACATTTGTTAAATAAGTAATTTCAATATAATGCAGTCACATTTCTATATAATCACATTTACATATAATGCCAGGACAGAGGGTGCCACAGGAACCCAGAGGCCATGGGAGCCCAGAGTGATACTTGCCTCACTCACTGGAGGATTAAGAAAAGCTTCCTGGAGAAGGCAGTGAATGGGCTGTGCTATGAGAAATAAGCAGGCATTAGCCACATAAAATAAGTGGGAAAGGATACTGCAGGCAGAGGAATGACTTACACCAAAACATAGAGATTTACAGGTATCTACAAACTCTAGTTTCCTGGTATATAAAATGGGGATAAAATATGGAGACATAAGCAGGAATCAGAACATACAGAGGCGTTCCGTCCCTTTTGATGAGGGCTGGGCTCAATCCTATAAATCAAGGGAGTCCCTAGAATGCTTGAGGAGAGTGATATAGTCAGATCTGCCCTTTAGAAAGCTTCCTGTGGCTGCTAAGGATAGGAGGAAAGCAGGCCTGGAGCAGGGAGACCAGTTAAGAAGCTACTCCAATTATTCACAGGAGAGAGCATAAGGCCTCAGCCAAGACAACAGTGGCAGAAGAAAACTGGAGAGGAGAAATGCAAGATTTAAAAGACAAAATTAGCAGGGTATGGCAATGCATTAGGTATGAAATATAGTGAGGGATCTAAGCTGGCACCAAGGAATCTGGTTTGGGTGTGACTATGCTGAAGATGGCAAAGTGAACTAAGATTGGGCATAAAAAAAGACCAGAAAGGTGATGAAACCCATTTGGGATATGCTTTATTTATGGTGCCTATAAGACATCCAGACAGAAATAGGTGAAAGGTCAGGGCTAGGGATAGAGATCAGAATATCATTCGGCCAATGAAAGATCATTATAACCTTAGGAGACAGAAGTGGCTGACATGGTACAAGGATAATGTGGAGAGAGGAGCTGAGGGCTGAGGAAGGAATTCAGGGAAATATCACTGCTCAAAGGGTGGACAGAGGAGGAGGAGCCCATAAATTATCCTGGGAAGCAACAGTCAGGATGGCCTGATGGAAAAGCAGGAGCAAGTGACAGGGCAGGGAGAGCCTTGCGGCTGTGTACTGACTGAGGGGAACGGGCCCCTACATGATTCTGCCCCCTTGGAATCAGGGCAAGAACAGGAAGACAGCGAGCCTGCTGCCAAAGACTAGGAGGACAGTGGACGCTGGTGATGCAGAATACTCACTATCCTTTCTCATCTCAGATATCCACCTTGCTCAGTAGCAATCACAAATACCTGAGCCCACATAAGATATTTCTCACCTAGATAAGAAACCCAAAACTTCTCCTTTAAATTCACCCAGCACCACTCACCTCAGAAATTCCCTATGTGGCAAATAGCAGCCTCTCCTCTGGAAGCATGAACTTTCATTCTCCCTCCTGGCTTTCTGCTTTGGGAGGTCTCAACCATCTTCCTCTTTATCCTCTTCCCAGCAAACTTCTCCACCCAGTCTTCATCTGACCAAACTGAAAGGAAGGAATCAAATGAATGTTAAGAAATTCAAGCCATCAGCCAATAGCTAATTAGCTATGTCCAGTTCTTCACTGCTTTAGTCAGCAAAGTGGACTCACTATGTAGGATTTCACAGTCAGAAGTTCCCTCTTAGGAACTCTCCAAAACAAGAAAAGTTATCACTGGGAAGTGTCAGGTCCTAAGTCCAGCTCTTAACAGAAGTGAATAAGGAGGAGGAACTAAGTCAAGCCAAAAGGAATGTCCCAGCCTGTGTCAAGGCTGATATGGCATAGTCTACGTCTATGTCCAAAAGTTAGACTTTTACGTGGGGCAGTGCCTCCAGCTTTGCTGGGAATCTCAAACTGGTTATTTCTATGGAGGTGCTACATTCTCTTCTCCACTATAAACCACTCTACTTGTGTTCATACCATCACTACAAGAGGAAGTAGGACTGGGATAAAAATGCAGCCAAGGGCCAGGCGCGGTGGCTCACGCCTATAATCTCAACACTTTGGGAGGTTGAGGTGGGTGGGTCATTTGAGGCCAGTGTTTGAGACCAGTGTGGACAACATGGTGAAACCCCATCTCTACTAAAAATACCAAAATTAGTCAGGCGTGGTGGCACATGCCTGTAATCCCAGCTACTTGGGAGGCTGAGGCATAAGACTTGCTTGAACCTGGAAGGCAGAGACTGCAGTGAGCTGTGATGGCACCACTGCACTCCAGCCTGGGTGACAGAATGAGACTATCTCAAAAAAAAAAAGCAGCCAAGGCCACAAGGCCAAAGTTGTGGAGCTGTGGACATGACAGGGAATCTGTGAGTTGCTCCCACTCGCCTGGTCTGAAAGAGCCTTCCTTAACTCTCATTGGTTTGGCCAGATTGACAGAAATTGTCTACCCAAAGAGCTCAGATTCATTCTGAAAAGACTGAAATACAACTCAGCTGCTTAAATCTGTTGGGTTAAAAGAATACCTGACAGTCTTCCATTTACCTCCCAGGAGCCTGAGACTTGCTTGTGATTCCAAGCCTGCAAGCCTGCAAGCCTGCACCCCATAAGCAGGCTAAGCACAAAACTAACCACTAGAATGCCCTTGAGCCACCATGCACTTCCTTTCTTTAATATCAACAAACAGGAAGGTCTGTGCTGGCAAGATCTTTGGATTTGAGCTCAGGACTCTGAAACTATGAGGGTAAAATGTAGTTACCAAGTACTTGAGTCCACCTTAGAAAGTCAAGATCAGCTTTGACCTGGAGAAAAACTGGTATTGTTGACCACTGAGGGGCATGTTTGATGAAGGCGTAACAAAGAACATGGAATGAAGTGTAGGAATATTTCATTAGCCAAGAACAATTGATACTTCAAAAGAAGTTTGTTTTGGGCCTTTTCATGAGAACGAAAAGTTATATGAAAAAAAGATTCTTTAATTTAGTAAGACTGAGGTTATAATTATAGCTATGTCCTTTGTTCTTAGAAAAAAGATGGATCAGGTACTAATTTTATTCCCAGTAATTTAAAAAAAAACGGAATGCTAGCATTAAATGACATCCTTGTTTCATATTTAGTCATGAATATCGATCATAAAAATAAAAAGCAGGGGGCGGGGGGCATTTAAGGGTTTTGTGGTAGGCAGAATGGCTCTCCAAAGATGTCCACAGTCTATTTCTCAGAACCTATGAGTATGTTATGTTATATGACAGGAAAGAATGAAGGTTGCAGATATAATTAAGTTTGCTAGCTAACCTTAAAATAAAATTATTACCCGGGATTATTCAGATGGACCCAATGTAATCACAAGAGTCATCTAAATATGGAAAAGAGAAGTAGACAGCTTCAAAGTGATGCAGTGTGAGAAAGATTTGAGAGGCCATTGCTAGCTTTGAAGTGGAAGGGGCCAAGAGCCAAAAAATGTGGGTAGCCTCTAGAAGCTGGGAAAGGCAAGGAAACAGATTCTCCTTGGGGCCCCCAGAAGCAACAGAGCCCTGACAACAGCTTGATGTTAGCCCAGTGAGACCCCTTTTGGATTTCTGACCTCTAAAAGTGTAAGATAAACTTGTCTTGTTTTAAGCCACTAAATTTGTAGTAATTTGTTACAGTGGCAATAGGAATTAAAATCATTTTCTTTTCTTAAAATATTATTATTTGGCCAGGCATGGTGGCTCACACCTATAATCCCAGCACCTTGGGAGGCCGAGGCAGGAGGATCACCTGAGGTCAGGAGTTCGAGAGCAGCCTGGCCAACATGGCAAAACCCCATCTCTACTAAAAATACAAAAATTAGCCAGGCATGGTGGCATGCTCCTGTAATTCCAGCTACCCAGGAGGTTGAGGCAGGGGAATCGCTGGAACCCAGGAGGCAGAGGCTGCAGCCAGCCAAGACTGTGCCACTGCACTCCAGCCTGGATGACAGAGCAAGACTCTGTCTCAAAAACAAACAAACAAAAGAAAATTATTATTATTTTGTAGAAACAGGGCCTCACTATTGCCCAGGTTGGGTCTTGATCTCCTGGCCTCAAGCGATCCTCCCGCCTCCATCTCCCAAAGTGCTGAGATTATGTGAGCCACCATACTCAGCCTCAAATAATTTTCTTTTGAAGCACTCAATTTGTCACAATCCTTGCAGATTTTATCTTCTTCAGGTGTTAATTGGTTTAAGAGAACCTAACTCTTCAATGGCTCTTTCTGACTACAGCTAATCACAGCAGTTCTCCATAATCACTTTCATATACTATGTGAAATGCTGCTCTTACATAAGATTCACAGACTGACCCTGCAGGCTGGGTGTGGTGGCTCATGTCTGTAATCCTGGCACTTTGGGAGGCTGAGGCTGGCAGATCACTTGAAATCAAGAGTTCAGGACCAGCCTGGCCAACATGGTGAAACCCTGTCTCTACTAAAAAGACAAAAATTAGCTGGGCATAGTGGTGTGCGCCTGTAATCCCAGCTACTTGGGAGGCTGAGGCAGGAAAATCACTTGAATCCAGAAGGCAGAGGCTGCAGTGAGCCAAGATTGCACCAATGCACTCCAGCCTGAGCAAAAGAGTGAAACTGTAAAAAATAAATAAATAAATAAAAAATTGACCTTGCAATCACATTACATTTTATTTGCAGTACATTATTCTAGCCTAGGGATTAGCAAATTTTCTGAAAAGGGCTAGATAGTAAATATTTTTGGTTTTGTAGGCTGCATACAGCCTCTCCTGCATATTGGGCCTTTTTCCCCTACACCCTTTAAAAGACAACAATTATTTAGCTCAAAGGACACAAAAAACAGACTGTGGCACTTTGAGAGCATAAGGTTGTAGATCGCTTGAGCTCAGGAGTTCAAGACCAGCTTGGGCAACATGGCAAAATCCCGTCTCTACAAAAAAATACTAAAATTAGCTGGGCGTGGTAGCACACACCTGTAGTCCCAGCTACTTGAGAGGCAGAGGTGGGAGGATTGCTTGAGCCCAGGAGGTGGAGGTTGTAGTGAGTCAAGATTGTGCTACTGCATTCCACTCTAGCCTGGGTAATACAGTGAGACTGTGTCTCAAAAAAAAGAAAAAAGACCAAAACCAAACTGTGGGATGATTTGGACCACAGGCTGTAGTTTGCTGACCCCTGCAAAATGGTCAAGAGATTGGCCAAAAAAGGTGGTTGGTATTCAACAAATGTGAAATGAGAAAGATGTCTGGTTAAGAATTAATTTTAGGACAGATGTGGTGGCTCACACTTGTAATCCCAGCACTTTGGGAGGCCGAGCCGGGAGGGTCACTTGAGGTCAGAAGTTCAAGACCAGACTGGCTAACACGGTAATACCCCATCTCTACTAAAAATACAAAAATTAGCTGGGTGTGGTGGCACGTGCCTGTAATCCCAGCTATTCAGGAGTATCACGTGAACTCGGGAGGCAGAGGTTGCAGTGAGCTGAGACTGCACCACTGCGCGCCAGCCTGGACGATAGAGCAGGCTCAGTCTCGGGGAGAAAAAAAAAAAAAAGAAGAATTAATTTTATAGGTAGCTAGTTCATACTGAATTATTTCAAATAATGACCTGTGCTTGCTACAGAACTTTGAAACTACAGAAATTGGAAACACAATAGGTACATGAGCATTCCCTATACCAAAAAGTACCACCAAATAACAGCTTCAGTAAAAAACAAAGATTGTCAGCCATACCATGTTGTTGATAGCTTCTGCAACATCCTACCAAAAGTAAACAATGAAAAAGTTCATGCCTATAGTTCAACTCTTCTTACAGTGTTCAAATAAAAACTCAGTAGCACAAGCACACAAAACAAGACACAATCTCCCCTCCTACTTGCCTAGACTGTATTTTACTAAGAGTGTGTATTGCGTGTTAGAGCTGGTAGTGTATGGATGGGTGCCCAGTTGATGGAGACAGAGAATACACACAGTAAAACAGGAATGAGTGATGCCAGGCCAGAGGGCTCAGGCCTCTCCAAGACCTATCTTCTATACTCTGAATACAGGAGGGGAACTTTGAGCCAGGCCTAGTGGGCCATCCTTCAACCAGAACTTCCTGTTTCTCTGCAAAAGCCACTACCAAGCCACTACAGTGGCTTGAATAGTGTCGCCCAAAATTCATATGGACCTAAACCTCAGAATCGGACCTTATTTAGAAATAGGGTCTTTTGGGTGGTGGGCTGGGTGCAGTAGCTCACATATAATCTCAGTGCTTTGGGGAACTGAAGTGGGAGGATGACTTGAGGCTAGGAGTTGAAGATGAGCCTGAACAATATAGTGAGACCCCCATCTCTGTAAAAATTTTAAAAATTAGGCAGGCATGGTGGTATGCACCTACAGTCCTAGCTACTTGGGAGGCTGAGGTAGCAGGATCATTTGAACTCAGGAGTTAGAGGAAGCAGTGAGCTATAATCACACCACTGCACTCCAGCTTGGGTGACAGAGTGAGATCTTGCCTCAAAAAAAAAAAACAAAAAAAAAAAAACAGAAGTGGGGCCTGACTGGTATCTTTATAAGAGAAGACAGAAACACATACAAGGAAGAAAGCCATGTGAAGACAGGGGCAGAGACTAGAGTGATACTACAAGCCAAGGAATTGTGAGGAGCCACTAGAAGCCAGGAAAGCAAGTGAAAAGTCTTCCTGAGAGCCTTCAGAGGGAGCATGGCCCTGCCAACACCTTGATTTTAGACTTCTAGTCTCCAGAATTGTGAGATAATAAATTTCTGTTGTTTTAAGCCATCCAAATTTATGGTAATTTGTTACAACAGCCAAAGAAAACTACCACATCCATCCAAACAGACTGACACCTTTGGTAGTCAATGACAAGAGTGACACTAGTAAAACATTAAAAGGAAAACTTCTTACCTCTGCCAACACAAATTCAACAAAAGAGAATCCTTGGTGCTTTTCTGCAAAAGCAGAAATGGGTTGTTAATATGTGAGCAATAGGAGGAAACATGCCATATCCAGATGTCATTTACAAAATGAAAATCAAATTTTTAGATTTTTCCTGGTTTCTTCAGCAATGCATCCAGAAATATTAGTCATTTCATTCTAAATAAATATACATAAACAATGAACTAATTTTAAACTTTGTACAATTCAAGCTGACCGCAGTGGCTCACATCTGTAATCCCAGCACTTTGGGAGGCCGAGGCAGGCAGATCACCTGAGGTCAGGAGTTTGAGACCAGCCTGGCCAACATGGTAAAACCCTGTCACTACTAAAAATACAAAAATTAGCTGGGTGCAATGGCGCAGGCCTGTAGCCCTAGCTACTCGAAACACTGAGGCAAGAGACTCACTTGAACCCAGGAGGCAGAGGCTACGGTGAGCCTACATTGCGCCTTTGCATTTCAACCTAGGTGACAAAGCAAGACTCCATCTCAAAAACAAATAATTAACTAATTAAAATAAAATTCAGTTGTACCACTATGGAATGTAAACCTGAAGTTGCTTTCCAAGCATTTTGATGACTTTTGTTCATAAAACTTACAGAAATAGAAAAAGTTGTTTATCTAACAATCATTAATTCCAATCAAGCTTTACTTGTGTATAGAGCATTGACCTTACCATTGGGGTCAGGTGACTACTAAAGAAGGAAGCATCAGTTTTTTTTTTTTTTTGTGATGGAGTCTCGCTCTGTTGCCCAGGTTGGAGTGCAGTGGCACAATCTTGGCTCACTGCAAGCTCCGCCTCCCGGGTTCACGCCATTCTCCTGCCTCAGCCTCCACACCCGGCTAATTTTTTTGGACTTTTAGTAGAGATGAGGTTTCACCGTGTTAACCAGGATGGTCTCGATCTCCTGACCTCATGATCCGCCTGTCTCGGCCTCCCAAAGTGCTGGGATTACAGGCGTGAGCCACCGCGCTCAGCCGGAAGCATCATAGTCTTTGTTCCCAGGAAAAACTTATTTTAGCTGGGGGAGACCAAGAGCAGTAGGAATTACTACTTTATAAAACTCAGGGATAGTTTTATAAAAAAACTCATGGTGGCTCACACCTGAGTGGCTCACACCTGTAATCCTAGCACTTTGAGGCAGGTGGATTGCCTGAGCTCAGGAGTTTGAGATCAGCCTGGGCAACATGGTGAAACCCTGTCTCTACTAAAATACAAAAAATTAGCTTGGCGTGGCGGTGTGTGCCTGTAGTCCCAGCTATTTGGGAGGCTGAGATAGGAGAACTGCTTGAACCTAGGAGGCGGAGGTTGCAATGAGCCGAGATCGCGCCACTGCACTCCAGCCTAGGCAACAGATAGAGACTCCATCTCCATTAAAAAAAAAAAAAAAAAAACAGGGATAAAAGGGCTCCTGAACACAGTAGTCTCACTGTTTTAAGATATGAAGAGGCCAGGTGCGGTAGCTCACACCTGTAATCACAGCAATTTGGGAGGCTGAGGCAAGAAGACTGCTTGAGCTATGATCAACGACACTACAATGCAGCCTGGGTGACAGAGTGAGACCCCGTCTCTTTAAAAAAATATATATATAGGCTGGGCGCAGTGGCTCACGCCTATAATCCCAGCACTTTGAGAGGCCAAGGCAGGCAGATCATAAGGTCAGGAGTTCAAGACCAGACTGGTCAACATAGTGAAACCCCCGTCTCTACTAAAAATACAAAAAAAATTAGTTGGGCATGGTGGCAAGTGCCTGTAGTCCCAGCTCCTGAGGCAGGACAATCGCTTGAACCCAGGAGGCGGAGGCTGCAGTGAGTCCAGATTACGCCATTGCACTCCAGTCTGGGTGACAGAGCAAGACTCCATCTCAAAAATAAATTAATTAATTAACTAATTAAAATAAAATTCAGTTGTACCACTACAGAACGTAAAACCTGAAGTTACTTTTCAAGCATTTTGATGACCTTTGTTTATAAAACTTACAGAAATAGAAAAAGTTGTTTATCTAACAATTATTAATTCCAAACAAGCTTTAATTATGTATAGAGCATTGACCTTACCATTGGGTCAGGTGACTACTAAAGAAGGGAGCATCATGGTCTTTGTTCCCAGGAAAAACTGATTTTAGCTGGGGGAAACCAAGAGCAGTAGGAATTACTACTTCATAAAACTCAGGGATAGGCTGGGCATGGTGGCTCACACCTGTAATCCTAGCACTTTGAGGTGGGGTGGATTGCCTGAGCTCAGGAGTTTGAGACCAGCCTGGGCAACATGGTGAAACCCCGTCTCTACTAAAATACAAAAAAGTAGCTAGGTGTGGCAGCATGCACCTGTAGTCCCAGCTATTTGGGAGGCTGAAGTAGGAGAAATGCTTGAACCCAAGAGGCAGAGGTTGCAGTGAGCCGAGATTGCGCCACTGCACTCCAGCCTGGGCGACAGAGAAAGACTGTCTCCACAAAAAAAAAACAAAAACGAAAAAAACTCAGGGATAGAAGGGCTCCTGAATGTGCTAGTCTCACTGCTGTAAGATATGAAGAGGCCAGGTGCAGTGGCTCACACCTGTAATCACAGCACTTTGGGAGGCTGAGGCAGGAAGACCGCTTGAGCTATGATCAACAACACTGCAATCCAGCCTGGGTGATAGAGCAAGACCCCGTTCTCTAAAAAAAATAATAATAATAATAATTATATATATAGGCTGGGTGCGGTGGCTCACGCCTGTAATCCCAGCACTTTGAGAGGCCAAGGCAGGCGGATCACAAGGTCAGGAGTTCAAGACCAGTCTGGCCAACATAGTGAAACCCCGTCTCTACTAAAAATACAAAAAAAATTAGTCGGGCGTGGTGGCAGGCACCTGTAGTCCCAGCTACTTGGGAGGCTGAGGCAGGAGAATCCCTTGAACCCAGAAGGCGGAGGTTGCAGTAAGCCAAGATCGTACCACTGCATTCTAGCCTGAGTGACAGAGTGAGACTCCATCTCAAAAAAAAAAAAAAAAAAAACATTTGAAGAACTGAAGGCTCAGTGAGTTTGTGTCCACACAGAAAGTTAGTAGCAGAACTGGGTCTAAAATTCTTAACCTAGAAAATAAAAACAAAAGATCAAATAGAAACTTGCACCGTAACTGTGATATCAATTGAAGAAAAACTTAACCAGGTAAGCAGAGGCCAAGGCTTCACTGCTGAGGTTGAGCTTCCCTGTTGCACTCTGCTATTTAACAGCATAGCTGCCAAGAAGGTAGTTCCGGTATACAGATAAGGTAGAGTACACCTACCCAGCAGGTGATGTGAAACAAGAACCAAACATTAAAATTTTTTTTCTAAGAGCTGGGCGCAGTGGCTCAAGCCTGCAATCCCAGCACTTTGGGAGGCCGAGGCGGGCGGATCTCGAGGTCAGGAGTTTGAGACCAGCCTGGCCAACATAGTGAAACCTTGTCTCTACTAAAAAGACAAAAACCAGCCGGGCGTGGTGGCAGACACCTATAATCCCAGCTACTTGGGAGGCTGAGACAGGAGAATCACTTGAACCCAGGAGGCGGACGTTCCAGTGAGCCAAGATCATGCCACTGCACTCCAGCCTGGAAAACAAAGAGCAAAACTTCGTCTCAACAAAAAAAAAAAAAAAAAAAATTGGGGGCTGGGCGCGGTGGCTCACACCTGTAATCCCAGCACTTTGGGAGGCTGAGGCGTGCGGATCACAAAGTCAGGAGATCAAGACCATCCTGGCTAACACAGTGAAACCCCGTTTCTACTAAAAATACAAAAAATTAGCCAGGTGTGGTGGCAGGCTCCCGTAGTCCCAGCTACTCAGGAGGCTGAGGCAGAAGAATGGCGTGAACCTGGGAGGCAGAGCTTGCAGTGAGTCGAAATCACACCACTGCACTCCAGCCTGGGTGACAGAACAAGACTCTTGTCTCAAAAAAAAAAAAAAAATTTTTTTTTGTCTAACACTATCCTCCTGATTCTTACTATACACTGTTTTTTTGTTGTTGTTTTGTTTCTTTTTTGAGACAGAGTCTCGCTCTGGAGTGCAGTGGCGCCATCTTGGCTCACTGCAAGCTTTGCTCCCAGGTTCACACCATTCTCCTGCCTCAGCCTCCCGAGTAGCTGGGACTACAGGCGCCCACCATCACACCCGGCTAATTTTTTGTATTTTTAGTAGAGATAGGGTTTCACCGTGTTAGACAGGATGGTCTCGATCTCCTGACCTCGTGATCCACCTGCCTCGGCCTCCCAAAGTGCTGGGATTACAGGCGTGAGCCACTGCACCCGCCCTTTTTACTATACACTTTTTATATTAAATGATGAGAAATCAAAGCCCCCAAATGGTTCCAATTTAAAGTCTACCCTCAAATCCAACAGATTAATTTTTGTAAATTTCAACCCACAGCCACACCCTCATCCTAGCCCTGCTGTCCTCAGAACCTTCCTTTTCCATCTCCAAGATCACCACCATGCTGACCTAAAGAGACATCCCCCTGAAATGCATTATATACCAGCCATACATAGAATGCCCATGACATAAAATTTTTTACTAAGTTATTTTCCTGGCATCAGGAATCTGACTTAAGAGGGACTTTTCAGTGTCAACTGTTTCATAATACAGCAGAATCAGAATATCTGTGATGTTTCCAAAAGGAATAAAAGCAGCACGAAGAAATGTCCTCCACCCCCTCTGCAGACACCAAGAGCATTCTGAATCAATGTCTCCACACGTCTGGTGCAGTTGCTCCAACACCTTGTCAACATGAGCACAGGGAGGACAGAAAGGGAGGGGTCCCAATACTCTTCTGGGTATAACAAAACCACTTGTGAGGTACACTCCTCTCCTTCTTCTGACCTACATTTTGCCCCGGTTTATGGCGACAATTTCCTGAACGGGATCGCCGCCTTTTTGTCTCCTCCATTATCCCAAGAAAATACAAATACGACTACATTACTCTTCTGGTTGGTATTCTTCAAAAGCAATCCAATGGCCAAGGGAGAAAAATTCACATTTCTTAGTATGGTATAGACTAAGTATGGCCAGACTCTGGGTTTTGGCTCTCGCTGCTTGTCTCCATTCAGGCAACAGCCTGGCTCCCAACTTGGCTGCTTGGTTAACTTTGCATCTTTCAAACTCATCTCTGGACTCAGAGCATCCCGAAAGTTTACCCTCACCTCTCCGGATGGGGTGGTCATTCCCGTCTGGTTTCAACATCACCGTCCATCACACAATCGCATCACAGCATTCACCAACCCGTGCAGTGAGGCTGTTTTCGTAATTTCCCAGCTATTCTGGGGCCTCTTTCCTCTAATGGGCCAGAGCTGTGGAGTTTGTGGAACGAATGGGTGCCACAGTTTGGAATAAGGGCTGAGGTCACGGTAGCAGATCGCAACCACCACTCTAGGTGCAGGGTCAGGAGGAGTAGGGAAAAGGGATCTGGGCTGCGCTACCCACTCACAAATCGACAGCGTGAAGCAGCACAGACCTGGCCCAGGATGCGTAGAGCCATGGATCTGCACCCTGCCCTACTCTGTCCACTCTGCCCACCCCCAGCTCAATCTTTGCACTGCCTACGAGGACCCTGCCTCGCTCCACACCAGCATACCCTTTGAGGACCGTCTCGGCGGCCGCCATCTTGCTTCCAGTGCTTCCGCCGGAAGCCCGTACTGTGCCCCGCCCCATCCGGCACCAGATTAAGGAAAGAAGGGACCGTCAGGAAACAAGGACATCTCCTTAAGATCTGTTAAGGTGACACCAGATCTTAAGGAGCCTGCCGAGAGGGATGAGCATTCTAAGGACTGCATGGATGGGGCACTAAGCAAGCATCAAGCAAGCTCCAGGAGGGAAAGCAAGCAAGGCTGGAGCCGCAGGGAAAGCAGGCTGCAAAGGGATGTGATCTTGGCCTTTAGGATGTCACTACTGTCACTTTGAGCATCAAAGAAACCACAAGCACTGAGGACTTCAGCACCATTTGCTGTAGTCACAGACCTCCCAAACATTTTCCCCCTGCTAGGGGAACCTTGGTTGCAGAATCTGGGCAACTGGATCTGCTGACTCAAATGCAGCATAAACTGACTGCAGGAGATAAGGGACAGGACAAACCCCACCCAACAGAGTTCAGGAATGGAAAGACGGGGCTCAGCTAACCAGCTGGTATCTGCAGATCTCACCAACCCCACTCTGCTCCAAATTTTCCTGGGCCCGACCCACGGTCTGCTCTGACCACATCAGATCTCTGTTCCCTGTAAGTTAAGTGGGGCTAATACAACAATCATAACAGAACGCTGTGGGACAGGATCATATTTAACAGTTCTGTATATCTTGCTAACCTTTGTCAGCTTCAAGTCAAGAAAGAATAAACTATCATTGGAACCAATTCACATCCTAAAGTTACTTCCAGTGAAAACTGGAATTCATAGAGTAAAACTGTGGTCAGAGACAGAGGCAGTTTTATGGAGTTTTTTTTCTTTATTGAGAAACGTAAGACTTGGGTACATCAAATAAAACCAGTTTCTGGGGGAAAAATCAAAACCCACAATAGAAAAAAAAAAAAAAGTTAACACTGTCTGGGCCACAGCAGAACCCAGAGAACATATTCGTATAATTGAAAAATTCTAGGTGTTTCATAATTGACCTTTTGATACAAAATGACCTATTAAATTTGCAATTTGTAATCGTTGGTGTTGAGGTCCATAGGACAAGCTAGAAGTCTTCAAACCTTGAGCTGAATTCCGTAAGGGGTTATTTGGCTTTTGAATCCTGTAAAGAAAAGCACCAACACAAATAAATGCATAATCAAATAATTTAGATTCATTAACATCTAGTGGATAAAGGAAGGTATTCTAGAAGAGAAATTTCTCAACCTCAGCACTATTGACACTTCGGGCATTCTGTTGGTTCTGTCCTCCTGTGTACTGTACGATGTTTAGCAGCATCTCTGGTCTTTACCACTAGACGACAAGGCTCCTGAGGCCCTTGACAAGAGGGTCATGACTATGCCAAGTCAACCCTCCCAACACACCAGCTCACCAGCTCTGGTTCTTACCACGTGCTTTCTCCTTAGCTCATTTTACTCTCTTCTTTCCCTATCTGGAGACACCTACCACCATCAACCAGTATTAGTTAACTTTTATTCACTCAAGCCCCTGCAGACAAAGTCCACAGTCCTTATAAGAAGTCACCTGCAACAAACTCCATGTAACTACTTATTGTATTCCCAGAGCTAAGCAGTGAGCATATATACAACCTCAGGTCAAACCACGAAGACAATGCTCATAGGAACAAAAATGAAAAGAGCCACACATACGGTTTTTCCTTGTCTAAGAGGTAGCAGCAGCAACAGCGCCCACCTTCTGGGCAGCTTCTTTCTTGGCATGATGAGCCTGTAGAACTGCTACAGCTTCATCTACCTGCAAGAAATCTTCAGGTGGTCAGTGAATCTAGGAGAGCTACTCCACCCCTCCCTAGTGCCCAGACTTAGTAGTGGACCAAAGCCAACCGTACAGATGATCCCTAGGCTTCTGGTGCTAACTACTTTCCCAAATACCCACAGCAGCCTCCAGTCACAGTCAAGGCATGACGAGAAGGGTCCTGGGGGCAGCAGACCCCACTCTCTGCTGCACCTGGGTGTCCAAGTTTGCCCCCAATCTTCCCAAGCTGAGAGCTGAAGCTGCAGGGTCTGCGACGCAGCTCACCTTGGAGCGGAGAGACTCGGGGGACTCTAACATGTGCAGCAGCTCAGAGTTGTCGATCTCCAGCAGCATTCCCGTGATCTTCCCAGCCAAGTTTGAATGCATTGTTTGGATGAGTGGGAACAAGCGTTCTCCTATGGGGAGGGTAGTTAATAAAAAACCAAATCAAATCCCAGTAAACAATGGACACTGGTGTCCTAGTTGGCACCAGGCTCTGGGCCTCTCTTCTTCTGCAAGGAAGTGGGTCACTCACCCAGCATCTGCTTCTGTTCCTGGGGGGGTGCTGCAGCCAGCATGGAGGCAGTCAGTGGCTCCTGCCCCTGCACATGGACCGCAGGCTGGGGTGCCTGGGAACCAGGAAAGGCAGTGGGTTAGCACCGAGGAAAGGACAGCACTTGATGGTGGTTGAGCACCTGTTCAGTATCTGAACATCTGACTATGTGAAAGAGGAGAGGAGGTGGTGGGCCTTGCTCTAAAGGAACTAATTTCAGTCCTTGAAGGATTGAGGGATGTGGTGAGGAACAGAGGAGTATGGACATAAACACAACCAATTACAATGAAAATGGAATGCTATCAGAAAGCGAAGTGAAAGGTAAATAATAAAACAAACTTATAGCGCTAGGCAAGCATTTTCTGACATTTCCTTAATGCACCCACAGTTACTCAAGAATGAAAAGCCTTGTTATAAATAAGGGTAAAGTGAACACTTGTATACAAGCTTTTCCTGAAAATTACTCTTTTCCTTTAGGGTAAATCTCAGTGCAGACTGGATCAAAGGGTGTAAATATCAACACATTTATAATTACATTCCACATCACCGTAACTGTACCAAATGTTCTTTTTTTTTTTTTTTTTTTTTTTTTTACGGGGTCTCCCTTTTTCTTCCCGGGTTGGGTGGCTGGGGCGCAATCTCGGCTCACTGCAAGCTCCGCCCCCCGGGTTCACGCCATTCTCCCGCCTCAGCCTCCCAAGTAGCTGGGACTACAGGCACCCGCTACCGCGCCCGGCTAGTTTTTTTTTGCATTTTTAGTAGAGACGGGGTTTCACCATGTTAGCCAGGATAGTCTCGATCTCCTGACCTTGTGATCCACCCGCCTCGGCCTCCCAAAGTGCTGGGATTACAGGCTTGAGCCACCGCGCCCGGCCCCAAATGTTCTTGTATCAAATGCTAAAAACTGTCAACATGCAATGTCAATGCTAGTCAAAGCCTTGCAAAGAAAAGGTATTTTACATAGCATCAAGTTCTAAGAAATCCCCAACTCAGAGAGTATGAGACAGGACAGTTAAAGAGTAATCTACTAAGCAGCTTATGGGCCTGAAGGCTTAGGGTGATACCTCCATGGCAAATTGCTATTAAGCTCTGAAACAAACTAGTTGCATCTAGAGCACAGGTCTAGAGACTGCAAGTTACCGCTTAGAAAATCTAAGCTCTAGGTTCAACCCCTTCCCCTCCTACACACACTTTACATCTTTGAAGCTGAACATCCGATCTGTAAGTTGAAGTTATTTCCTGCCTTAATGTACCAATCATCTTGCAGAGCAGCCAAGGATCCAATAGGTCACTGGATGTGGAAGTGACCTGGAGGCTCAAAGAGCTGAGTGAGCACATTATTCCGTACAAAGAGAGCAGGAAGCACTGGCTGCCCCCTGTGAGGCATTTCTGAGTGAACTGGCATCAGGCAGAGCACTTTTAAGCCCCTTCTCTCCCACTAGTGAGCCCCTAAAGGGCAGGGACAATGAATCAGAACATAGCGTCATAACACAGAGCAGGCATTTAATACCTGTTGAAGGAATCAAAGCAAAGCTTCTTTTACATCAAGTGGAAATGGGGGAAATCCTTTTAAGCATTCTGTCTGGTGGACCTCACCTGCAGAGGCTGTATGGCAGGATGAGGGCTGCGGACACTGGAGGCGTATTTGTAGGGGGCAACAGCACGGGGAGCAGCAGCGGCAACAGCAGCGCGTGGCGCTAAGTTCTGCACAGCTGTGGGAACGCCTTAGGGAAAGAACAAATACAATTAAAGCCCATCAGTCTGGGCAAAGACCCGTCAAATCCCATCTTTCCCCCTTCTGTGTGCATCCAATACCACCTCCAGACTGGCAGCTGTCAGTCAGCCCTTGCTGGGCGGCACCAGCCCCACCAAAGTCCATAGCCAAGCGGTCCGGGCACTCAGACCCTACAACAGACCAGCAAATGCACATCAGTGTTGGCAGCAGATGTCCAACTGGCCACGTCCCACGGAAGGAGAAATTTCAAAGCACGTTTACGCAACACACTGCACAGGGGGCCACTACTACTTTCGAGGATGAGCCAAAGGATAACATACAACTCTTTCCACATCTTGGAATACAGGACATATTCTGTACGAGCTGTTTCCTCGTATTCCTCACCCCACCCAAAAGAACAGGCTGCCTCTGTAGTCATCCAGCTAGCAAACTTCTACAACTAACTTTTTCACATGAGTCACCGATGAGCAAAGAATGTTAAAAGCAACTGACACACCTAGAACTCATATTTCTCTACACTGGAAGTGGCCACCTAAGCACACAGCTAAGATTACAGAACCAGGACTCAATAAGAGCCCAACAAACTGACCAACCCAGGGCAGAGCCTAGTCATCCTGACTCCCTCCTCCCCGGGCCACACTTCTAAAGGCCAGTTTGCTCACCGACTCTCTGAGTGGTAGTAGGGAGGCCACGAGAGGCCGGAGCATTACCAGTTGGAGCCAGATGGCGAAGAGCTGGACGAGGCCCAGACTGGCGTATAGCACTTGGCATTCCTTGGAAGCCTGGTGAAGAGAAAAAATTGCACATCACTGAGAAGTGATGTGGACCAGAACCTAGGCTATGCCTCAAAGCAGGGAAGCAGAAAAGGCAGGGGAGACCAGGATAGGTGTATCCTAGGCCGTCAAATCCCTGTTCCCCACCACCTACCTTGAGGTCTCCCACCTTGCTGCCAGCGTGGATTAGGCCTCATCTGCGCTAACTGGTTAGGTGTATAATATGGAGGCCTTCCCTGAGCCTGTAAGACAGAAGAATACCCAAACCCCCTCTTAAGGACTGAACCACCCTAGAGAAGTATCTCATCTCATCTCACTAACCAGGACCTAAGCTAATTATTTAAATGTTCTTTCTATTCAAAAGCTGAGGGGTCAGCTAATGGGGACTGTTTTACTCTACCACTGCCACTGTGGGTGTGTGTGTATGTGACCATGGGTAAGTCCTTCATTTTTACTTGAGGGTTCCATACTCTGACATTCTAGAACTCTAATAACAAAAGATCCCTCTCCCCAACCACTGCAGAATACTGCCAGCAGGCAGGTTCCCAAGAGCTGTGACCAAACAGCACACCCACCTGTGGGACTGCTGGCACGAAGTAGCCACCCGCCGCAGGCTGGAACTGATTTAAGATGGCATTGGCAGGAAGTGCTCTCATTCCAGCCACTCGTTGCATATACTGGTTGGTCAGGTGAGCCTTTCTCTCTTCCTTCCTCTGGGCCAGGGCAACATATAGTGGCTTGGAGCCCACGATGCGTCCATTCATCTCAGTGACTGCTTTGGTTGCCTCTTCAGGAGATGAGAAGCAGACGAAGCCAAACCCTTTGCTTCTTCCATCCTCCAGCATTACCTACAAAATGAGACCAGCTACTTAAAAAATAAGGTGTCCTTGGCTGGGTGTGGTGGCTCGTACCTGTAATCCCAGCACTTTGGAAGGCCGAGGTGGGAGGGCTGCTTGAGCTCAGGAGGTTGAGACCAGCTTGAGCAATGTAGTGAGACCTCATCTCAAAAAAACAAAGGTCCAGGTGTAGTGGCTCATGCCTGTAATCCCAGCATTTTGGGAGGCCGAGGTGGATCACGAAGTCAGGAGTTCAAGACCAGCCTGAACAACATGGTGAAACCCTGTCTCTACTAAAAATACAAAAATTAGCCGGGCATGGTGGCACACACCTGTAATCCCAGCTACTCAGGAGGCTGAGGCAGGAGAACTGCTTGAACCCGGGAGGCAGAGGTTGCAGTGAGCTGAGATCACGCCACTGCACTCCAGTCTGGGCGACAGAGCGAGACTCCATCTCAGAAACAAAACAAAACAAAAAACCCAACCAACCAACCAAACAAACCAAAACAAACCCACAAATAGGAAAAAAAAGATGTCCCTGGGTGGGAAGGGAACTATTCAGAAGAACCAGAAAGCCTGGGTTATGCTGCAGTCACTGAGCCTAGGTCAGGGGTTCAAAACTGGCATAGGATTTACCCCAGACCAACTAAGTCACAACCTCTAAGGCATTTTCTTTAAGTCCCCAGGTGATGCTAAAGTTCCGAAACACTATGATATGGCTAATGGTAAAACCAGGAACTCAAAGATGTTTCCTGATACCTGGTGGATAGCTACCCCTGGGTAACCACAAAACATCTCGAGGGTAGTGTTGAGCAATTTATTTTCCAATCTCATCTGCTCCAAGACCTCGGTGGACAAAACTCTTAACAAGTTCTTAGCAACATCAGGATAACACTTTAGGAATACCACATGTGGACAGGAGTCATAAAATGTTCAGGTAATCAATGACTACCACCATTAATTCAACGAGATGGCCAGCTTAGAAATAGGTGCCTAGATCCTAGTCTTACTTGCCCTCCTGAGGCTCAATTTCCATGAAATACCCCAAACAGCTGCAAAACCACACGTCTACTGGTTCAGGCAGTCTTCTTCCACATTAAGTTCATCATTCACAAATTGCATTTTTCCTTATTTGAAAAGGTTATTCACTGTCTTCTCTGGTGTGACTGTCATTGTTTTATGTCTTAGTTAATGGCCCAGAGAGCCTCCTGAAGTAGAGAATAGGGACGTAAAGATGTACATCACTCCATAACTCTCTACCAATTAGGTAGGCCAGTATGTATGTGAAAAAAAATGCCACACCATCATCTTGAAAATGGTGACAATTCAAGGTATGGCTCTTTTGCTCTCTTAACAAAGTGCAACTTGACTATTAGGCAGATAAGCAAGGAGAGAAGATCATTCCTTACACTGATGGGGTCCAATCAAGGGGGTCATAGCAAAAAGGAAAGGGTAAGAACTGGGCAAACCCACACTTGGCCTCTGGCCAACTCCCTACTACAACTAATAACATTGCTTTCCACATTCCCAGGTTGGGAGCAAATTCCCCTAAGAGCCAGGGCAGGGCCACTATGCCTTTAGAACAGCCCACATGGCTTCCCTTCTCATCAACTAAAGGATTTTGTGGCATCTGGTACACCTCTGTTTAGCAAGACCGGAGTCTGCATCAGGCCATAACCCAAAATGTTCAGATGCCACCAGCTTCCATCCTGCTCCCAAAGTGCTAAGGACAAACAGTACACCATCCCCATGTAGTCAGCAATCTCTTGTTCAAGGACTAAAATTCCTTATCTTTAAAATGAGGTTCCTACTTATCCTGCTAACTTAGTTGATGTGATTATCAAAGAAAATCAAGCAAATGATGCACACTACGAAACACGGAAAAACCTTCCGCTCCCCTTTCCTCTCTAAGACCAGGGTAGAAGTTCCCAAGCCCACTCCCAAAATCTTTAAAATACCTTCATTCTCAAGGAGAAAATGTGGCAGAGCTGTAGAGACAGGTCCCAAGACAAATGGAAAATAACCTGTCTGGATTTCCTCTGCTCATTCTGTAGCACCATCTGTCCCCACACCGGCACGAGGCAGCAAGGAATGGGAAAGATTCAGGTGCTCTGGGTTGGCTGGGAGGGGCTGGGCCAAATTCCTCTCCAGACTCCAGTGCTTGGGAAACAGTGTAATGTTAACCTAATGAAATGCCATTCTCCAAAATGTATCCGGAAGTTTTGCTGGAAAAACGTAGTAGCTACTTTCAGAAATGAACATAATTTAAATGCTATCCCTTCAATGGAACAAATGCCAATAAACCTATAATGGATTACTACTGCTTTCAATCTCCAAATCTCAGTATTATAATACCTTAGCACTGGTAATTGATCCAAAAGGAGAAAATTCTTTCCTTAATTTCTCATCATCAATAGTGTCATCCAAGTTCTTAATGTAGAGATTCACTCCCTGAAGGAAAAGATCACCGTTAATTGCATTTCTATACCACAAATATTCCCTTAGAAAGTGGTTCCCAAAGGGTAGCTCCCAGACCAGGAGCACCAGCATCTTTGGGAACTTGTTAGAAATGGAATTCTCAGCTGGGCACAGTGGCTCATGCCTATAATCCCAGCACTTTGGGGAGGCCAAGGTGGGTCAATCACGGAGTCAGGAGATCGAAACCATCCTTGCTAAAAGGCTGAAACCCTGTTCTCTACAAAAAATACAAAAAATTAGCCAGATGTGGTGGCGGGCGCCTGTAGTCCCAGCTACTCGGGAGGCTGAGGCAGAAGAATGGAGCGAACTTGGGAGGCGGAGCTTGCAGGGAGCCGAGATCGCACCACTGCACTCCAGCCTGGGCAACAGAGCGAGACTCCATCTCAAGAGAAGGAAAAAAAAAGAAAAAAGAAATTATCAGGCCAGACCCCAAACCCAGTGAACCAGAAAAACTCTAGGGCTGGAGCCCAGCTATCTGTTTTAACAAGCTCTGCTGGTGATTCTGATGCAAGCTCAAAGTTGTGAAACTACTGCCCTGAAACTGACAAGGATCATCAGTGCAGTCACCTTTTGTCACCTCTCCCCACAGCTGCTGTGGTGACCACTCACCCCCTACCCCAGCAGGGGTCTTCTTGAAGCCATGCCAAACAAAGGAGGCTCATTTAAGTAAAAGGAATCTACATGGCTAGCAACAGGCTGAGGCTTCCAGAATAGAGAGCTTCTTGATGAATAAACTCATTTCTCTTGTTTCTGGTTCTAAAATAATCACTGTCATATATGTAGTAGGTAAATATCCTTTTAAACCTAATCTTCTTGGGGGAAATGGGAAGAACAGACTCCAAATCCCCAAAAAGAAAGCCTGCTAAACATAAGGGTGTTCTGCAAATATTTCACAGCAAATCCCACTGCTAGGCTGGGCCAAGACCACCTTACCTGATATCGACTAATTCTCTCCTGTTTCAGCTGCTCAAATTTCCGTTTTAACTCTGCCTGCCGTTCTACTTTCTTTTGTGCACGGCCTACAAATATTATTTTACCACTTATTTCTTTTCCATTCATCTCTTCCACAGCCTAGAGAGGAAAAATGTCTTTAAAATAAAGTTGCAGTGATGGGGTCTTATTCCAGAGGTCTAAGTCCCAACAAGTATTCTTTCTACTATAGGACTAAAAACTAAATTCATTCCACCTCTGAAGTCTGTCACACAAATCCAAACTTCCTCATCTGTAAAATGAGGTTAATATTTAAATAGGTTATTGATCCAGATAATATAGAAATAGCACAGGTGTATAAACACAAGTGTGCTGACATGATCCCAGGGCGATATCATCTTCTGGCTGCCAGTAAATTCTGCAGGTGCTTTTGTGGGTATTTAAGTGATATATGTTGAGGGTCTGGCACAATGCTTTGCCCACAAGTAGCTGCTGTGCTGTTATGAAATCAGCACTCACTGGGCTTTAGTTCTCTCACCTTTGCAGGGGAACAAACATCTGTCCTATTCTTTCAACAACTGACAGCTGAGGTGACAGGTATGTGCCAAGTGCTTTGTGAACACCTACATGATGTTAACATGTGGAACCCAGGAAGATGATCCCAGAGTATAGTAATGGTACATCTACTACTAGATACTCAGACCATCCCAGCTCTAGCTAGGTGCTAGCAAGACTCTGCCCATACTCTGGGGCCACCTCTTACAAGTTTTTCCCAACCTTTGTGGTACACTCACCTTATTGGCATCCTCGTGTTTTTCGTAACTCACAAAGCCAAAGCCTTTGGATTTCCCACTGGGATCTCTCATCACCTTGACACTTAGGGTCTTACCTATTACCAAAGGACAGAACTATTAGTAACACCATCTCAAGCACAGCTCAAGGAGAGAAGGCTTCCCTCTGGAAACTCACTTGAAGCAAACCTCTGGAGCAGTGCCCTCATCTCTTAAGAAAGAAGAGATGGGTCTGGTGGACTGTGAAAGGGGACAAGGACCCTCAACTTACCAAACTGACTGAATAGCTCTTTCAGACTCTCATCATCCACCTCTTCCCCAAAGTTTTTGATATAAACATTGGTGAATTCCTTGGCTTTGGCTCCCAGCTCAGCTTCCCGCTCTTTGCGAGACTTGAATCTGCCCACAAATCTAAAAAGAAACCATGAAAAAAGTAATCACCCAGAGGAATAAAACATGATGTCCAGGGACCCAAAGGAATACAAGTTAAAGGCTGACAGGAGAAGTTAAAACATGAGATCCCCATCCACCACCGAGGAGGCTCAGAGATACCCAAGTCCCCAGCAGAAAGAGAAAAAGGCAGGACTATCCTGTAAGGACCAGCCCCAGGGCTCCTGGCTTAGACCAGGGCTACTCCTACCACATCACACTGCCTTCATGAAGAAACCTGATGGCCATGTTTTTAAAACGTTCATTTCTGTGCAACTATGTAAATGCATAGAAAAGGTCTGGAAGGATACAAACCAAACTGTTAACAGTGGTTAATCCTAGGTATGAGATTGCTGGAGCGAAGGGGCACCCTTTTCTTTAAATTTATTTTGGTACTCTTATACTTAGAAGAAAATTTATCCATACACTGACATTTTTATATTTCTTTTTAGTGATATCTGTAGATCAATCAACCACTGGACACACAGACATTATAAACATAACCCATCCTCTGGTATGTTGAATGACACAAAGGACAAAAAATATTTTGGCTTGTAATAGCCAAGACTTATTGTCCCTTCTTCTCCCCACATGGCTTTGCTAAGTTCCCCCTCTGCATTCTACAGTAACAACCACACCAAAGCAACAGGTCTGTTACGAAGTTTTTCTGCAAAGGGATGGGATTTTTCATTGTCACCAAGTATTACTGTGGAGCCAGCCTTGCATTAGGTCACTGAATCATAAGTCAGAAAATGGAGAACCGCGGGGACAATTTGGCATCAACCACTAGCGAGGGACCCATGGACAGACCTGAGTCACAGGAAAGCCAAGGTCACACTGCTAGTATACAGCTCCTGGTCAGTCCAGGGCCCTCTCCACTCTGCCGCTGGCCAAGACCCCGACTCAGAGTGAGCTTAGAGCTGCCTTCCAGCCAGCCCCAGTTGTTGATGCTCACAAAACCCACAGACAGATGCCTTTAAGGGAGAGGCGGCAGGCAGGCCATGGCTTGGGCAGGAAGCCCACCTTGGCGAGTCAAAAGGGCTGCCACGGCTCAGGCAGGGAGACTCACCAGCCCTGGAGTGGAGAGGTAGGAGCAGGCCACACTTGGGCCGAGAACCAGTAGCCGCCTTGTGTGTGCCAGTTAATACCGAGGTGGGGCCACGGCTGGCTCATGCGATGGTTGTTGCTCCGGACTGGGACACTCACACTTTGCGGTCATTGAGGAGCATGCCATTCATCTTCTCGATGGCCTTGTCGGCAGCCTCTTGGGTCTCGAAGTGGACAAATGCATAACCCTTAGAGCCGTTCTCATCACACACCACCTGTCAAAGACAAGGTGGACCACTTTAGCACCACTGGCCAGCTCCTGAGACATGAGAACCTCAGGGTATCTTGTGCCTGAGAAGGCTTTGGCCCATCCATGGCCAAAGGTGGCCAAGTACACCAGTACAATTTTTCTCACACCTAGCACAGCACCAGGTACCTAGTAAGTGTTCCATTTACAAAGGTAGCCACTACTAGGCTTCTTCTATTCCAAATGTTTTCTTTTTATAAAAAACAAAACAAAACAAAAAAACAAAGAAAACACTTAAAATTGGGTGCTGTGGCTCATGCCTGTAATTCCAATGCTTTGGGAGGTCAAAGCAGAAGGATCATTGGAGCCAGGAGCTGGAGGCCAGCCTATGCAATGGAGAGAGACCCTGTCTCTACAAAAAATAAAAAGATTAACTGAATGTGGTAGCACATGCCTGTAGTCCCAGCTACTTGGGAGGCTGAGGTGGGAGGATGGCTTGTGCCCAGGAGATCGAAGCTACAATGAGCTATTACGACACCACTGCACTCCACCCTGGGTGACAGACAGAGCAAGACCCTGTCCCTTTAAAACACAACAACAACACATTTTAAGAGATCTGGGTGCAAACCACAGTGCTGCAGGAAACAAAACATTTTCCAAGGCCACAACAGATTTTCAGTGCAGTATGGCGTTAAACACCTACACCACCACTGTTTAAGTTTTAAAGTGTTCAGCATAAAACAGATACATAGAAGGAACAGAGTGAATTTATGCTTCTAATGTGATTAAGTTTCCTGAAGACTAGAGACACTTCTCTGGTCCTCTCCTTTCCCCCATCCCAAAAGAAAAACCTGGGGCTTTCCAAAGCTAAAGAACAGGAAAGATATTTCAGGCTGAGGAAAGAACAAGGGTATGAAAACGTGTGCTGGTTACGCTGGGTGTGGCCCTGAGACTACCCATGGGAACTTTTAGAATTCCATGTCAAGCATTTTGAAAATTCCTGTATCCTGATGCCAAGGTAGTTTTCCATTTGGTATTTATCTTGTTTTTGAGAATCAATTATTCTGCTAAAATCATTTAATCAATGTTTACCTTGCAGGATAGAATGTTTCCAAAAGCAGAAAAAGTATCATAAAGTGCCTTGTTATCTATAGATTTGTCCAGGTTCTTGATGAAGACATTTCCCACACCAGATTTTCTCAAAGAGGGATCCCTCTGAGACCACATGATGCGGATTGGCTTTCCCTTAATCACATCAAAGTTCATGGTGTCCAAAGCCCGCTCAGCTGTAAGAGAGAAACACATTTCAATAAGGAGAGAAAACGTCAGTTCCCACAGGCCAACATCCTAAGAACAGAGTACTCCAGGACTTTTCAAGGTAATCACTCTTGATAAAAGGCAACTCTATTAAAATAAAAGGGCATCAGATTCCTCCAGCCTGCACTGTTAGTAAGGGTAGAATAAGTTCCAGCTAATGACTCTACTTCATGACAGAAGTCTAAACGCCCTTCTGGGTCTGTGCCCTTGTTGGATAAAGGGGCCATAAGTAAAGATAATCTAAATGGCCTTAATGACACCAAGATCCAATGATAATACCTCACATTTGACTAAGCTTTACCATTTGGAAGACTTTGCAGACTGCCACCCACCATGACTCAGGTGGGACAGCTGAAATTATACATTTTACAAAATGAACAAACTTATGTTTAGGGTGACTAAGCTGTGCAGCTAGCTAGTCATTAGGAAACTAATACTAGATTATCTGATTTATTTTTCAGTGAGGTATTGCATCAAAGTTATCAAGTCATTTAGTCTGCAATCCATCTACGGAGACAAGCAACTAAACGTATGAGCAAATGATCTGGAAAAAAAAAAAAGGTGCTATCCCTGAATTCAGAATTCAGTCCAATTTCTTTTATTTTCAGTTTCTGAGAATAAAAATCCAATCACCAAAATGGATACAACTGATCACACATGGAAAAGTTCTCTGTACTATCAAAACAAGGATTAAACCACCATACCTTCTGCCTAAGCAGACAGCACGCAGATGGTAGGCCCGGCACCTACCTTTAAGTTCTGTAGAATTCTAGGACTTCAGCTACCCTGAGTGCCCAACCAACTTCCCCATCCAGTACCTTGGAAAGCTTCTGTAGCTTCCCAACTAAGTCCATATGTGCACCAGAGACAATTTAAAGAACCAAAAGCTGGGCCGGGCATGGTGGCTCACTCCTGTAATCCCAGCACTTTGGGAGGCTGAAACAGGTGGATCACCTGAGGTCAGGAGTTCGAGATCAGCCTGACCAACATGGTGAAACCCCATCTCTACTAAAAATACAAAATTGGCTGGGTGTGTGGTGGGCGCCTGTAATCCCAGCTACTCAGGAGGCTGAGGCAGGAAAATCGTTTGAACCCGGAAGTCAGAGATTGCAGTGAGCTGAGATCACGCCATTGCACTCCAGCCTGGGCAACAAGAGCGAAAACAAACATCAACAAAAAGAACCAGAAGCTAAAATATACCACCACCTGCCAGCCAAAACACTTCTCATCACTAATCGCAACAAGGATCCCCAGATCTGGTGGCCACTTTTCCTTAAGGCTGTGACGACATCTCCTATCGGTGACATTACCCAGAACCTCCTCCATGAGGGGATTTAGACAGGGTCAGAGCAGTGGAATCTGCTCCTTGCCTCAAGGCAACATCTCACTGAAGGGGGGGACAAAATTCCCCAACTCTGACGCTCCACAAGCTCAACTGTTTCTTTAACCAGGAGAATTTATTTTCACTCATTATTTCCAACAAACTTCCCCACCCCCTTCAGAAGGTGGGCTCATCTGTATGGGGGGCAGTTGGGAAAAAGGGAGATGACAAGACAGATCCAAGTCAGGAACAGTCCAGGAAAGGAGGAGTTTGCTTGTGATGGCTATCAGAGATAGATAGCTGGGATCACAAACTATTTCATTAATTAGCAGTAAAGGAGCCCATTTCAACACAGCTCCTCGTCTATTTCCAGACAGCACTGCACAAGGCAAGCTGGCTTAGTCTGACAAATCTGGCTGCACTTATTTATAGCAGGAAGAAGTCCTGCAGAAGTATGTGTTGGCAGACACACTGACCAATGGCTTCTGCTATCTCTAAGTGACATGACTTTTGTTCAAAAGTCAAGAAGGCAGACAACAGCTAATGTGGTACATTATCCCTTAAAAAGACCACACTCAGCTACCTTCTTTGCGCTCCTATAGCCATAGACAGAACTCAGCTTGGAGCATACTGGGTTGACGGTAGCAATACCTAGTTCCTCTTAACATGTCCAATTCTCTGGTCTCAGCTGCAACCTGGGCAAGTAGTAACTCTGGGCCTCAGACAGAAAACAAAGTGGGGACCTCAAAACTAGCGACCTGGAGATCCTTTGCCATAGCATGGCTTGTTTCTCCCAGTAATGATCTCTGCAGTTGTTCCCTTCTAATCTGGAGTCACGTGCAGCCTCTGATCAGATTTCCTTTGGCCTCACTCCTGCCACGCCTGCAACATACCTCTCTCCATGCTAAGGCCACAATCTGAGGTGGCAGAGCACTGTGCTGGGAGTCCCAACTTGGTTTCCAACTTTTTGCATTCCTTTTCCTTCTCAGGAGTCCCATTTTCTTCAGATTAAATGAAGTAAAAGGGCTCTGACGAGTGCAAACCACTGTTACAGCTGAGGTGACAAATGCCACCAGATTTTCAAGTGACGCTTCCCCAAATTACCTCCACAACACTCTTTACAGCACAGAGCCTGGATACCATTTGTCCAGCGCAAAGCACTTCTCCACTCCAGTGGCAAACACACAGACTAAGGAGCTGGCCTGGCACACGCAGTTCCTGTGGCACTAACCTAAATCTCTGCTAGTTTAACGCACAGAAACCTTCCCCCTGCTTCCTGCCTGCCCTGACCCATCCTTTATCAGCACAACATCAGGTAGTCAAGGTTAGTAAAGGTGGCAGAGCGGGCAGGAGCTCTACAATGTAGAACTTTTGCGGGGAATTGTGTTTCAAACGTCCCTCCTTTTTGGCCAGCCTGTGAAGGGCACAAGCAAGGGTCTGTAACATCCCAGCCCCACTGACAAGGACCACACACAGTGGAATGCCAGTGGCTTCACTCTAATCCTGTTTTACAGTTTCCTTGGTTTCCAACCCCACTACCAGCAACACCAGTAAGTAGCCCAAGGTCACCCAGTTAGCAAGTGGTAGAAACAAGATTGAAACTCGAGTCATCTGATGCCAGGTCTGCGTTCTCAATCTCTGCACCCTGCTCCAAGCTTCGGTGGCAACATGCTGTCGTGATGCTGCCCTCCTTCGCAGGAGGGCCCTGCCAGAAGACGACTCTCGGGGTCCGCCGGGCTCCCACGCACGTGTGGGCACAGCTTCTACTCACCGTCGGCCGGCTGCTGGAAGTTGACGTAGGCATAGCCCAGGGAGCGGCGGGTGATCATATCGCGGCAGACCCGGATGGACAGCACAGGCCCCGCGGGGCTGAACTTTTCGTACAGCATGGCCTCGGTGACGTCCGAGTGCAGGTCGCCCACGTACAGGGAGGCCATGGGGTAGCTGCTGGCCGCAGCGTTCATCTCCCCGCCCCCCACCACCCCGAGCCCCGCCAGGAGGACTTCTTATCGGGCCCGCCGCAGGACAAAAGGGGCGCCCTCAGAGCCCGGGCCCGCGCCGCGGCTCACAGGTGGCACTGGGGCGGCGAGGACGAGCTGGAGTCGGCGGGCTCGGAGATGGGACGGAAACGGGAGGCGGGGGCCGGCTCCCACAGCCGCGGCACCGCAGACAAAAGGCTCTCCGCACAATACGGCCCTCCCCACGACTTTGCACTTCTCCGCGGTCCTGGTGCGAAGCTCCAAATTTCAAAAAATCAAAGTAGGAAAAAAATTAAACGGGGAATCCCCTTCCGAACGGTAAAAATCCTTTAAGAGGCGACCGGACGCTACCCACGGCGGCCCCGGGGACACGCGTTTCTCTATAAATATAGGCCTCGGGCTCCGGCGGTTTAAGATTACAACCGCCGGGGCAGAGGGAAACCAAATCTTTGTGGGCGCCGACTCGGCGAGCCCCGGGCGGGCGGCGAAGGGCAGCGCGGACACGTGGTGCGCCGGGGCCGGCGCGGGGCTCGGGGCCCGAGCGTGGGGAGGGCGCGGCGGGCCGGGCGAGCGGCTCACCCCCGGACCGATGGACGGAGACCGACGGACGCCAAGCGCGGCGGCGGCGGGCGCGGGGCAGGCCGGAAGCGTGCGAAAGTGACTTCCCCGCGGGTTCTCCGAGGAGGATTCGCTTTTTCTTTTCCTTTTTTTTTTTTTCAGGATTTTGAAGCGTTTTCGGATTTTTTTTATCTTTTTCTCTTTTTTTCCTCAGGCTGCGGAGCCCGAAAGCGGCGCAGGCGGCAGCGACCCGGGGCGGAGAGAGGCGGCCGAGGGAGCCACCGCTCCATTTATACCCGCCCGCCCCGGGCGCTGCTGGTCGAAGGGCGCCTCGCGACCTGGGCGCAGTCGTGCCCGCCCACTCGGCCCGGGGGCCCGAGGCGGGGCGGCCACGCGAGAGCGACCCGGCGCGGCCGCGCGGCGCCACAGCGACCCCTGGCGCGCGGAGGACCGCCCAAGCTCGCGGTTGCAGGAGACCCCCAGGGCCCCTTTCTATAACCAATGAATCTTAAGACTCTCCCACCCATCACCCGGGAATGGAACCTAGAAGCCATTTAACTCGCACACACGCATGAGGTTTAAAATTAAATGGTATGGGGCCGGGCGCAGTGGCTCACGCTTGTAACCCCAGCACTTTGTGAGGCCGAGGTGGGTGGATCATGAGGTCAGGAGATCGAGACCATCCTGGCTAACAAGGTGAAACCCAGTCTCTACTACAAATGCAAAAAATGAGCCGGGCGTGGTGGCACGCGCCTGTAATCCCAGCTACTCAGGAGGCTGAGGGAGGAGAATCGCTTGAACCCGGGAGGCGGAGCTTGCAGTGAGCCAAGATTGAGCCACGGCACTCCAGCCTGGGCAACAAAGCGAGGCTCCATCTAAAAAAAAAAAAAAAAAAAAAAAAATTAGATAGTAAGCCTAATTGTGAAATGAAGGTGACATAAAATAAGTTAAAGTAATAGGTGGTCCAATAGGTAAATGTTTGTGAAATTTTCAGAATACTGTTGGCCTAGAGGTAGAATCGTCAAGAGCTGGAAATGCAAGCAGTATCCATGGGTGATGGGATTTTCTGAAAAGATGAGCACATTTTGGTAAAGCTTCAATGAAACCAAACACAAGCATCCCTTCTATTGACATGCTGGTGGCATTCCCGGACATTTAGTTTGTATTTAAGGGCACAGAAATACTTTCTACTCCTATGTTTAAAGTTTCTTATACGCTTGGATAATTATAAAAAGACTTTTCATCTGCATGAGGGTCTGGCAGGTCATTTGAAAGTCATATCACTTGCCAGGCTCAAGCCTGTAATCCTAGCACTTTGGGAGGCCGAGGCAGGTGGATCACCTGAGGTCGGGAGTTCGAGACTAGCCTGACCAACATGAAGAAACCCCTGTAATCCTAGCTGCTCAGGAGGCTGAGGCAGGAGAATCGCTTGAACCCTGGAGGCAGAGGTTGCGGTGAACTGAGATAGTGCCATTGCACTCCAGCCTGGGCAACAAGAGTGAAACTCCGCCTCAAAAAAAAAAAAAAAAAGGTCATATCACTTTATGGGACTATGTTATATGGGACTGTCCACACACATTGCAAGATATATAGCATCCCTTCTTCCATAAGTGCCAGGAACCAACTTTGCCATCACTGTGACAACCAAAAACAGAAATTGCCAAAAGACAAACAGACATCCCCCTTCAAAAGCACTAATTTAAGTAAATGACTGAAGAAATATGTGTATTTATATATTAATTCATTCAAATAAATGGTTAATCTGAGTCTGCTGTATGTTAATGTCAATACAGGGGCTGGAGATACCATGGTGGACCAGAAGTCACTCCCTCTCTCATGGAGTTTATATTCTACTAAGTATATTAAATCAAGAAACATTGGCTGGCACGGTGGCTCACGCCTGTTATCCCAGCACTTTGGGAGGCTGCGGTGGGAGGATCACCTGAGGTCAGGAGTTCGAGACCAGCCTGGCCAACATGGTGAAACCCCATCTCTATTAAAAATACAAAATCAGCCGGGCATGGTGGCATGCGCCTGTAGTCCCAGCTACTTGGACGGCTGAGGCAAGAGAATCGCTGGAACACAGGAGGCAGCAGTTGCAGTGAGCTGAGATCATACCACTGCATTCCAGCCTAGGCGACACAGCAAGACTCCGTCTCAAAACAAAAAGGAACATTTATGGGAGTGCTCCTTCTATAGATTCCCTCCTCAGGAAAGTCTTCCTAGACCCCCTGTGGTCTCAAGTAGCCGTCAACATTGTTAATCACTATCACACCAACTTGTCTTCTTGTCTTCAAGCCTGTTATTCCTACCCAAAATTATGTTGTTCCTATATCTGTTTACCTGTTTAGTATCTATCTTTTCCACACTGGTATATAACCTTCACAAGAACAGGAATCTAGAATAGTGCTTAACATAGCAGGTACTAAATGTTCAGTAACTGGCCAGGCCCAGTGGCTCATGCCTATAATCCCAGTGTTTTGGGAGGCTGAGGCAGGAGGATTGCTTGAGCCCAGACGTTTGAAACCAGCCTGGGCAACAGAGTGAGACCCCATCTCTACAAAAAACTTTTCTTTTAATTAGCTGGGTGTGGGGACACACGTTTGTGGTCTCAGCGACTTGGGAGTCTGAGGCAGGAGGATCACTTGAGGCCAGGAGTTCAAGGCTGTAGTGAGCTATGATCATATCACTGCACTTCAGCCTGAGCAACAGAGTGAAACTCTGTTGCTAAAAATTAAATAAATAAATAAACAAATATTCAATATATATTTGTGTGTATATGTATTTTCTTGTTTTTTGGGGATGAAATCTTCCTCTCTCACCCAGGCTGGAGTGCAGTGGCGCAATCTCAGCTCACTGCAATCTCTGCCTCCCAGGTTCAAGCAATTCTCATGCCTAAGCCTCCCAAGTAGCCGGGATTACAGGCATGCGCACACCTGGCTATTTTTTTTTTTTTTTTAATGGAGTCTCACTCTATTGGCAGGCTGGAGTGCAGTGGTACGATCTCGGCTCACTGCAACCTCTTGTCTACCGGATTCAAGCAATTCTCCTGCCTCAGCCTCCCAAGTAGCTAGGACTACAGGTGCACGCCACCAGCCTGGCTAATTTTTGTATTTTTAGTAGAGACAGGGTTTCACCATGTTGGCCAGGATGGTCTCGATCTCTTTACCTCGTGATCCGCCCGCCTCAGCCTCCCAAAATGCTGGGATTACAGGGGTGAGCCACCACGCCTGACCTTTTTTTTTTTTTTTTTTGAGACAGAGACTTGCTCTGTCACCCAGGCTGGAATGCAGTGACATGATCTTGGCTCACTGCAACCTCCACTTCCCAGATTCAAGTGATTCTCCTGCCTCAGCCTCCCAAGTAGCTGGAATTACAGGTGCCCACCACCACGCCCGGCTACTTTTTGTATTTTTAGTAGAGACGGGATTTCAGTATGTTGCCCAGGCTGGTCAGGTAATGTACTCCTCTCGGCCTCCTCAAGTGCT
This sequence comes from Papio anubis, assembly GCF_008728515.1. NCBI lineage: Eukaryota > Metazoa > Chordata > Mammalia > Primates > Cercopithecidae > Papio > Papio anubis. Next base: position 37,795,901 of record NC_044976.1, read on the forward strand.
GGGATTACAGGCATGAGCCACGCACCCCCCTGTGTGTATTTCTTTTGAAGCAACAAAGTCTCACTGTGTTGCCCAGGCTAGAATGCAGTGGCATGATCATAGCTGACTGCAACCTCAAACTCCTGACCTCAAGCGATCCACTTTGGCCTCTTGAAGTGTTGGGGTTACAGGCATAAGCCACTGCACCTGGCCTAGATATTTGTTAAATAAACAAATGAATACTAGACACAGATGACCAAAACCCACACAAGCTCTGACATCATGAAGCTTACTGTCTAGCAGGGGAGTTTATTACCTATATTACCTTGGGCAAGCTAGTTCACATCTCTGACCCTCAAATTTCTCATCTGAACTATACTAATAAACCTTATTAACACTTAAAAGGGTTATTGTGAGAATAAATTAATACATATAAATACATAGAAATTGTTTAGTTTTTTTTGTTTTTTTTTTTTTTGAGATGGAGTCTCGCTCTGTCACCCAGGCTGGAATGCAGTGGCGCAATCTCGGCTCACGGCAACCTCCACCTCCCAGGTTCAAGTGATTCTCCTGCCTCAGCCTCCCTAGTAGCTGGGACTACAGGCACACACCACCACACTGGGCTAATTTTTTGTATTTTAGTAGAGACGGGTTTTCACCGTGTTGCCCAGGCTGGTTGCGAACTCCTGAGCTCAGGCAATCTGCCCCCCTCAGCCTCCCAAAGTATTGGGATTACAGGCATGAGCCACCATTTGCCCGGCCTTAGATGAATGTTAATAGCTATTACTATCAAGTTGTATTTGTACTAAGAAAGGAGGGGGAGGCCAGGCGCGGTGGTTCATGCCTGTAATCCCAGCACTTTGGGAGGCCGAGGCAGGCAGATCACCTAAGGTCGGCAGTTCGACACCAGACTCACTGACATGGAGAAACCCCATCTCTACTAAAAAAACAAAATTAGCCAGGTGTGGTGGCGCATGCCTGTAATCCCAGCTACTCCAGAGGCTGAGGCTGGAGGATCACTTGAACCCGGGAGGTCCGTTGCAGTGAGCCAAGATCGCGCCATTGCACTCCAGCCTGGGCAACAAAAGTGAAACTCCATCTCAAAAAAAAAAAAAAAGTAAAAGAAAAAGAAAGGAGGGGGAGTCCTTAAATGAAGGCAGGGAGAACAGCATCTTTAAAGGCCCTAAGTGCCGGGCATGGTGGCTCGCGCCTGTAATTGTAATCCCAGCACTTTGGGAGGCCAAGGCGGGCAGATCACCTGAGGTCAGGCGTTTGAGACCAGCCTGACCAACATGGTAAAACCCCATCTCTACTAAAAATACAAAATTAGCTAGGTGTGGTGGCAGGTGCCTATAATCCCAGCTACTTGGGAGGCTGAGGCAGGAGAATCGCGTGAACTGGGAGGCAGAGGTTGCAGGACAGGAAAGAAAGACAGACTCTAGCCTGGCGACAGAGATTGTCTTCAAAAAAAAAAAAAAAAAAAAAAAAAGCCCTGAGGGAGACAAACTGTGGAGTTGTGGGAAATGAAAGAGATGGCCTTAAAACACTTAGGACTTTATCCTCAGATCAAAGGGTAAACCTGCAGGATTTTTTTTTTTTTTTTGAGAGATCGAGTCTCGGCTTCTGTCTCCCAGGCTGGAGTGCAGTGGCGCGACCCTCGCTCACTGCAAGCCCGCCTCCCGGGTTCACGCCATTCTCCTGCCTCTTTGTGATTCCTGAGTAGCTGGGACTACAGGCTTCACCACCAAGCCCGGCTAATTTTTTTGTATTTTTAGTAGAAACGGGGTTTCACCATGTTAGCCAAGATGGTCTCAATCTCCTGACCTCATGATCCACCAGCCTCGGCCTCCCAAAGTGCTGGAATTACAGGCGTGAGCCATCATGCCCTGCCAAGCTGCAGGATTTTAAGAGCAAAGTGCCTTCACTCAAATTACTTTCTTTCTTTCTTTCTTTTTGTTTGTTTGTTTGTTTTGTTTTGTTTTGTTTTGAGACAGAGTCTCACTCTGTCACCCAGGCTGGAGTGCAGTGGGGCCATCTCGGCTCACTGCAAGCTCCACCTCCCAGGTTCTGGCCATTCTCCTGTCTCAGCCTCCTGAGTAGCTGGGACTACAGGTGCCCACCACAATGCCTGGCTAATTTTCTATAGTTTTTAGTAAAGACGGGGTTTCACTGTGTTAGCCAGGATGGTCTCCATCTCCTGACCTCGTGATCCACCCGCCTCAGCCTCCCAAAGTCCTGGGATTACAAGCGTGAGCCACTGTGCCCAGCCCAAATTACTTTTTTCTTTTTCAGACAGGGTCTCTCTCTGTTGCCCAGGCTGGAGTACAGTGACACAATCATGGCTCACTGCAACCTCGACCTCCCAGGCTGAAGCGATCCTCCTGCCTCAGCCTTCTGAGTAGCTGAGACCACAGGTACACACCACCACACCCTGCTAATTTATTTTTGGTAGAGATGTGGTCGATCTGGTCTCGAACTCCTGGGCTCAATCGATCCTCCCCTCCATGGCCTCCCAAAGTGTTGGGATTATAGGCGTGAGCCACCACACCTGGCCCCCTCAAGTTACATTTTTTAAAAACCTAGGCTGGGCATGGTGGCTCATACCTGTAATCCTAGCACTTTGGGAGGCCGAGGCGGAGATTGAGACCCTGTTGGCCAACATGGTGAAACCCCGTCTGTACTAAAAATACAAAATAGCTGGGCATGGTAGCATGTGCCTGTAGTCCCAGCTACTCAGGAGGCTGAGGCAGGAGAATCACTTGAACCCATGAGGAGGAAGTTGCAGTGAGCTGACACCGTACCACTGCACTCCAGCCTGGCAATAAAGTGAGACTCTGTCTCACAAAAAAAAAAAAAAAAAAAAAAAAAAAACCTGTCTGACTGCAAATGAAAAAGGATTACAGGATAGGTACAAGGAGACCTACGAGGTGATGGCTGCTAAGGTGGTAGGAAGTGTGTCAATTAGGGACATATTTAGACAGTATGATTTCTGATTAATTGGATGTAGGAGGTGAGAGAGTGAGGAGTCAAGGACAGCTCCCAAGTTTCTGGGAAATCAAAACCATTTAGATTCCTTGCATCTAAACACAAGGTTATCACTTAATTAGTCTTAGAGGGGAAAGATATGCAAAGCCACCAGAGGAGCAACCCAGACGCCAGGTCTGCAAAATCTAAACAGGCCTTCATGGGACAAAAAGTAGGGTAGGAAGAGGCTGGACAAGTAACCAGGCCAGTGATCTGAAAGGAGGCTTGTGCACATCAGTACAAATCTGCCCTTGCTGCGGTGGGAAGGGACATGACTTTTTTCTCCCCCACTGGGGCTGAACCTATTCTCTGTGGGTCTACACTTGAGAGATGGTATTGACATGTCGAGAGAAAGAATATGTTCAGGGTTGGGAAGAGGAAGAAGGAAGAACTTCAAGGTGGGGAGATGGATATAGAGGCTGCTCTCTCAAGCTGAGGATTTTTTTTTTTTTTTTTGAGATGGAGTTTTGCTCTTGTTGCCCAGGCTGGAGTACAATGGCGCGAACTCGGCTCACCATAGCCCCCGCCTCCCAGGTTCAAGCGATTCTCCTGCCTCAGCCTCCTGAAAGCTGAAGATTTTACATGTAGCAGAAATGTAAGAGCTTTGCCTTCCGGCATCATTTGTTTGTTCACTCAGCAAACTTATGTGGCATTCCTAAGAGCCAGGTTCTCTCTGTTCTGGGTGTTGGGGACAGAACTATGAGCTAAACGTTCACTGAACAACCTCTTCTTGGACAGAGAGAGAGACAAGCAGTGTGTGTTGAAAAAAGCTTTGAACCTGAAGGTAAGAGCAAGGAAACCCCAGCCCCATCCACCCAGCAAGAGGCCAATTCTACCCGCAAAAGCTCGATTTCCTATAAGCAACAATGGCTCTGCCGCTCAGGGAGGAAGACTCTCCTTGTCCAGAGACAGGGTCTCTGAGATCCTAGAGGTCTGGCCCAAGCACCAAGACAGGCTGCACAACTTTAGACAGTGGTCGTCACATCTCCAAGCCTCCCCACCTGTGTGATGGGCTCAGTAAGTCCTTTTAAGAATAGAGACCAGGTGGCCGGGCACGGTAGCTCATGACTGTAATCCCAGCACTTTGGGAGGCCAAGGCAGGTGGATCATGACATCAGGAGATCAAGACCATCCTGGCTAGCACGGTGAAACCCTGTCTCTACTAAAAATACAAAAAAATTAGCCGGGCGTGGTGGCGGGTGCCTGTAGTCCTAGCTACTCGGAAGGCTGAGGCAGGAGAATGGCGTGAACCCAGGAGTCGGAGCTTGTAGTGAGACGAGATGGCGCCACTGCACTCCAGCCTGGGTGACAGAGCAAGACTCCGTCCAAAAAAAAAAAAAGAATACAGACCAGACAGCCGGGCGCAGTGGCTCACGCTTGTAATCCCAGCACTTTGGGAGGCCAAGGCAGGTGAATCATGAGGTCAGGAGATCGAGACTATCCTGGCTAACACAGTGAAACCCCGTCTCCACTGAAAATGCAAAAAGTTAGCCAGGCATGGTGGCAGGCGCCTGTAGTCCCAGCTACTCAGGAGTCTGAGGCAGGAGCATGGGGTGAAACCGGAAGGCCAAGCTTGCCGCGAGCTGAGATTGCAACACTGCACTCTAGCCTGTGGGACAGAGGGAGACTCTGTCTCAAAAAAAAAAAAAAAAAAGAATGGAGAGCAGGCTGGGCGCAGTGGCTCACACCTGTAATTCCAGCACTTTGGAAGGCCGAGGCAGGTGGATCACAAGGTCAGGAGATCGAGACCATCCTGGCTAACACGGTGAAACCCTGTCTCTACTAAAAGTACAAAGAATTAGCCGGGCGTGGTGGCGGGCGCCTATAGTCCCAGCTAATCGGGAGTCTGAGGCAGGAGAATAGCGTGAACCTGGGAAGTGGAGCTTGCAGTGAGACGAGATCGCATCACTGCACTCCAGCTTGGGCGACAGAGCAAGACTCCATTTCAAAAAAAAAAAAAGAGGTGGTTAGGTCAAAAGGGCTCTGCCCTAATGAATGGATTAATGCTGTTATCAAAGGAGTGGGTTCCCAATAAAAGGAAGAGCTCAGCCCTTTCCCTCCCCACCACATACTTCCTCGTCCCTCGTCTTTCCACCTTCTGCCATGGGATGACAGAAGGCCCTGGCCAGATGAAGGCCCTTCAGTCTTGGATTTCCCAGCCTCCAGAACTATGAGAAATGAATCTCTGTTCTTCATCAACTACCCAATCTGTGATATTCTGTTATAGCAGCACAAAACGAATGAAGACACCACCATTTATTGAGCACCTGCTATGTGTCAAGATCATTTTCAGACCTCAAACCGGGACTAAATGTGTGTGTGGCATGACCAAGAGCCTGGTATTTTTTTTTTTTTTTTTTTTTTTGAGACAGAGTCTCGCTCTATTGCCCAGGCTGGAGTGCAGTGGTGCGATCTCAGCTCACTGCAAGCTCCGTCTCCCTGGTTCACACCATTCTCCTGCCTCAGCCTCCCGTGTAGCTGGGACTACAGGTGCCCGCCACCGTGCCCAGCTAATTTTTTGTATTTTTAGTAGAGACGGGGTTTCACGGTGTTAGCCAGGATGGTCTCGATCTCCTGACCTCGTGATCCGCCCGCCTCGGCCTCCCAAAGTGCTGGGATTACAGGCATGAGCCACCGCGCCCGGCCCAGAACCTGGTATTAAAAGCTGAAACAAATGTAGAAAATCCATCATCTGTGGAGATCAGGGGTATGAACGAGGAGATTCATAACTGCTGTTCTCCTGTTCAGGTCCCCAGGCTGTACACCGGCTACAAAGATGAGTAAGACATTATTCCTTTCCTGGAATTGGTCACAGTGTAGTGACCAACTGACACCTGGATCAATTGTCACATCCCAAGGCATATGGAGATGGGCGCCGCAGACAGGGGCTCCAGGCGAAAGAGACAGATTACCTGTACCAAGGGTGGTGATCAGAGAAGGCTTCCTGGAGGTGACCATGGAGCTGGACCTTTAGAAAAAGATAGTTTTTGTTGTTGTTGTTGTTGTTGTTGTTGTAGAGGCGGGATCTCACTATGTAGTCCAGGCTGATCTCGAACTCCTCAAGAGATCCTCCCACCTCAGCCTCCTAAAGTGCTAGGATTACAGGTGTGAGCCACCATGCCTGGCCAGGAAGATAGTGTTTTGGAGTGGAAGTGGGGAGAGCATTCTGCAAATAGAAGCCCAGAGGCAGACAAGTCATTTATGAGCTTGGGTAAGTCATTTCCCAGTCCTTGGCCTTAGTTTCCTCATCAGTGGATTAGAAATGGTATAAGATAATATATGTAAACCTTTTTTTTTTTTTTTTTTTTTGAGACGGAGTCTTGCTGTGCTCCCAGGCTGGAGTGCAGTGGCGTGATCTCGGCTCACTGCAAGCTCCGCCTCCCGGGTTCACGCCATTCTCCCGCCTCAGCCTCCCAAGTAGCTGAGACTACAGGCGCCCGCCACCACGCCCGGCTAGTTTCTTGTATTTTTAGTAGAGACGGGGTTTCACCATGTTAGCCAGGATAGTCTCGATCTCCTGACCTCGTGATCCACCCGCCTCGGCCTCCCAAAGTGCTGGGATTACAGGCTTGAGCCACCGCGCCTGGCCTATATGTAAACCTTTACATGGTGCTAGGCACACAGTAAGCATTTAATCGACAGTGGATAATTATACTATATTATTACAATGTGACATGTTCAAGGTTGCTGTGAGCAGCTGAATAGGACTAGAACTCAGAAGTGTGTATGTGTGTGTGCATGTGTCTAGTGAGGAAGACAACTGAAAAGTAAAGTTGAGATCTTGCAGGGGTCCTTGAATGCCATTCTACAGTATGACCTTTCCCAGAAGTAATTGACCCAATACTATTATTTGGAAATAATGACATAAATAGCCACTACTACACAGTGCTTCCTACCTGCCAGGCACTGCTGTAAGCCCTGTAGAGTAACTGGCCAAGATAACAAAGCTGGCAAGAGTGGGTTGAGACTTAAATATTTTCTTGCTCTAACTCTAATGCTGCCTACAATAACTTGAGGCTAGGAGTTCAAGACAAGCCTGGGCAACATAGCGAGACCCAATCTCTACAAACATTTAAAAAATTAGCCAGAGCCGGGCGCGGTAGCTCATGCCTGTAATCCCAACCCTGTGGGAGGCCGGGTGGATCACCTGAGGTTGGGAGTTTGAGACCAGACTGACCAACATGGAGAAACCCCATCTCTACTAAAAATACAAAAAAAAAAAAATTAGCCGAGTGTGGTGGTGCATGCCTGTAATCGCAGCTGCTCGGGAGGCTGAGGCAGGAGAATTGCTTGAACCTGGGAGGCAGAGGTTGCAGTGAGCCAAGATTGTGCCATTGCACTCCAGCCTGGGCAACAATAACGAAACTCTGTCCCAAAAAATAAATAAATAAATAAGCCAGACATGGTGGCATGCACCTATAGTCCTAGTTACTTGGGAAGCTGAGGCAGGAGGATCACTGAACCACTTGAGCCCAGGAATTTGAGGCTGCAGTGAGTCGTGATCACACCACTGCACTCCAGCTTGGGTGACAAAGCAAGACCCTGTCTCTAAAAATAAATAAATAACCAAAAACTAACATTTACTGGGGCATACATGCATCATTTTACTTTTCTTTTTTTTTTTTTTTGAGATGGAGTTTCCCTCTTGTTGCCCAAGCTGGAGTACAATGACACAATCTTGGCTCACTGCAACCTCTGCCTCCTGGGTTCAAGCGATACTCCTGCCTCAGTCTCCTGAGTAGCTGGGATTACAGGCGCACGCCACCATGCCCGGCTAATTTTTTTGTATTTTTAGTAGAAACGGGTTTCATCATGTTAGCCAGGCTGGTCTCAAACTCCTGACCTCAGGTGATCCGCCCTCCTTGGCCTCACAAAGTGCTGGGATTACAGGTGTGAGCCACCGCGCCCGGCCGCATCATTTTACTTAATGTTCACAACAATCAAGGAAAGTAGGTTCCATCACCACTTTGCAGAGAGAGACCTGAGGCTCAGGCAGTTGAGTAACCTGCTTGTGGCCTGGCCCCTGGCAGCTGGTAGAAAAGTATGGCAGCCACAGAAGTGTGCTGCTCCTAACTCCTTCAAGAGACGCTGCCCTGGGGTGTGTACTTGATTGATAGCTATTGTCCCTTTGGATCCCCTGTCATGTTCATGTAGCTTCCACCAGGCCACTCCAGCCAACGGTGAGCATAGTGGAAGCATAAATGCCAGCCTATTCCCGCCTGGCACGGGACTCTTCTAATACATATCCATTGCTTGAGACCTCCTCATCTACCAGGCCAAGATTCTCTCAAAACTGGTACAGTATGAGGCTCTTTGTACCCAACCTTCTCTTCCACTTTTTTCGCAAAGCTGACAAAGATTCTTTGCTTGGCCAAACTTTAGTCAGGTTTTTTTTTTGTTTTATTTGAGGTGGAGTCTCGCTCCGTCATCCAGGCTGGAGTGCAGTGGTGTGATTTCAGCTCACTGCAACCTCCGCTTCCTGGGTTCAAGCAATTCTCGTGCCTCAGCCTCCCAGGTAGCTGGGATTACAGGGGCATGTCACCATGCCCAGCTAATTTTTATGTTTTTTGGTAGAGATGGGGTTTCGCCATGTTGGCCAGGCTGGTCTTGAACTCCCTCAAGCGATCCGCCCGCCTCAGCCTCCCAAAGTGCTGGCATTACAGGCATGAGCCACTGCGCCTAGCCTAGTCAGACTTCGGAAACTTCTCCTAGGCCAATCTGTGCACTTCCTTGTGAAATCCAGCTTTAACAAAAGAACGCTGCTGAGTCAGTTTAGCCAGACCCCCCCCACCAATCCTGGATATCAGCTTCCTTATCTTCCACCATCCCCGAGGTGATGTGTGATCACCCAGGCCTGCATTCAACAAGAATCCTGTTAGGTCTGTTTAGCCAGAATTCTCCTTACTTCTGATACTTCCTCTTAGAAAATTTCCATCCACTGACCCCCACCCTGCTCCTTCGCAGTCAATTCCCTCTTGTCCATGCTGTATTCAGAGTGGAGCCCAGTCTCCCCCACTGCAAGATGGTCCTGAGTAAAGTCTTCCTTATCATGTTTTAACAAGTATCCTTGAACAATTTTATTCTTTAACACAGCTGTCAGACCTGCATCATGGTATGAAGCCTTGCCCCACCTACTTCTACTCCATTCCCCTCCCTTTTTCCTTACAGGATTTTCCCAAATAAATTTCTTGCACATCTAACGCCATCTTGGTGTCTGTTTCTGAGGACCCAAACTAACACAGACTCTCCACGATTGTGCCTCTTGTGGATGGCCCTTAAAGGTGACAAAGCATTTCTTTTTTTTCTTTTTTTGAGACAGAGTCTTGCTCTGTCGCCAGACTGGAGTGCAGTGGCGAGATCTCGGCTCACTGCAACCTCCGCCTCCCGGGTTCAAGTGATTCTCCTACTCCCGCCTCCCAAGCAGCTGGCATTACAGGCACGCACCACCATGCCCAGCTAATTTTTGTATTTTTAGTAAAGACGGGGTTTCACCATGTTGGCCAGGATGGTCTCAATCTCTTGAGCTCGTGATCTGCCCGCCTCAGCCTCCCAAAGTGCTGGGATTACAGGCCTGAGCCTCCATGCCCAGCCTAAATTTTTTTTTAAGTGGGGTCTCACTCTATTGCCCAGGCTGGAGTGCAGTGGCACAATCACAGCTCACTGCAGCCTCGACCTTGTGGGCTCAAGTGACCCTCCCACCTCAGTCTCCTGAGTAGCTGGGACTACAGGTGTGTGTTATCATGCCCAGCTAATTTAAAAAAAAAATTTTTTGGCCAGGTACGGTGGTTCACTACTGTAATCCCAGCAGTTTGGGAGTCAGGAGTTCGAGACCAGCCTGGCCAACATGGTGAAACCCCATCTCTACTAAAAATACAAAAATTAACCAGGTGTTATGGCGTGTTCCTGTAGCCACAACTACTTGGGAGGCTGAGGCAGGCAAATTGCTTGAACCCAGGAGATGAAGGTTGCAGTGAGCTGAGATTGCACCACTGCACTCCAGCCTGGGCGACAGAGTGACACTCTGTCTCAAATAATAATAATAATAATAAAATAATAATAATTATTATTTTTTAAGAGACATGGTCTCACTATGTTGCCCATGTTGCCAAGCTTGGTCTTGAAGTCCTGGGCTCAAGCAATCCGTCTGCCTCAGCCTCCCAAAATGTTGAGATTACAGGCATGAGCCACAGTGCTCTGCTAGCAAAGCAGTTCATACTCATAAATTCATCTCATGTCAACAGGAAGCATGTTCAGCAACCCAGTCCCTGAGCACCTGGGACCAGGCGCCTGTCATGAAAGTCATGACCAAAAGCAGGAAGAGGGATGCTCAGGAGAGAAGGGGACGTGCATGCTGCCCAGGATAGCTCTGCAGGCAAGTGGCTTAGCTTCCTGACCTATGATCTGGCTCTGACCCAGAAACAGATCCAGAGAAAAGAAGGATGGCTCAGCAGGCTCCACTTACAGCTGTACCAAATTATCCTTCAAAAGTAGCTAGCTGGCCGGGCGCGGTGGCTCGCGCCTGTAATCTCAGCACTTTGGGAGGCCGAGGAGGGTGGATCACGAGGTCAGGAGATCAAGACCAGCCTGGCCAACAAGGTGAAACCCTGTCTCTACTAAAAATACCAAAATTAGATGGGCGTGGTGGCGTGTGCCTGTAATCCCAGCTACTCGGGAGGCTTAGTCAGGAGAATCACTTGAACCAGGGAGTTGGAGGTTGCAAGCAGAAACCGCGCCACTGCACTCCAGCCTGACAACAGTGAGATTCCGTATCAAAAAAAAAAAAAAAAGTAGCCAGCTACTCTTGCTCTAATTCATACTTACCATGTTGACTTCTCATTTGCAATTTGATGTCCAGAAAGAACTGGCCCACCCAGAAGGAAGTGACCTTGGCAACCAGTGTGATCAAAACCATAAGGATGCCTTCTATGAGAAAGAGCCTTGGCCAGGTGCGGTGGCTCACGCCTCAGCACTTCGGGAGGCCGAGGTGGGTGTATCACCTGAGGTGAGGAGTTCAAGACTAGCCTGGCCAACATGGTGAAACCCCATCTCTACTAAAAATACAACAACAACAACAAAAATATTAGCCAGGCGTGGTGGTGGGCACCTGTAATCCCAGCTACTCTGGAGGCTGAGGCAGGAAAATCACTTGAACCCGGGAGGCAGAGGTTGCAATGAGTCGAGATCACACCACTGCACTCCAGCCTGGGCAACAGAGCAAGACTCCGAAAGAAAGAGAGAAAGAGAGAGAAAGAGAAAGAGAGAGAGAGAGAGAGAAAGAGAGAAAGAGAAGAAAGAAAGAGAGAGAGAAAGAAAGAAAGAAAGAAAGAAAGAAAAGAAAAAAGAAAGAAAGAAAGAAAGAAAGAAAGAAAGAAAGAAAGAAAGAAAGAAAGAAAGAAAGAAAGAGAAAGAAAGAGAAAGAAAAGAGTGAGCCTCGGCCGGGCACAGTGGCTCACGCCTGTAATCCCAGCACTTTGGGAGGCCGAGACGGGCAGATCACAAGGTCAGGAGATCGAGACCATCCTGGCCAACATGGTGAAACCCCATCTCTACTAAATATACAAAAATTAGCTGGGTGTGGTGGTGGGCGCCTGTAGTCCCAGCTACTCGGGAGGCTGAGGCAGGAGAATTGGTTGAACCTGGGAGGTGGAGGTTGCAGTGAGCTAAGATCTCGCCACTGCACTCCAGCCTGGTGACAGAGCGAGACTCCATCTCAAAAATAAACAAAAAAAAAAAAAAAAAAGAAAGAAAGAAAGAAAAAGAAACGCAGAATCTCAGGACTTATGGAATTGGAATATTCATTTTATCAAGATCCCCAATACAGCCAGGCATGAGTGGCTCAGGCCTCTAAATCCCAGCACTTTGGGAGGCCAACGTGTGTGGATCACTTGAGCCCAGGAGTTTGAGACCAGCCCCAGCAACATGACAAAACCTCATCTCTACAAAAAACATGAAAAATTATCTGGGCGTGGTGGCACGTGCCTGTGGTCCCAGCCACTGGGGCATGAGGCAAGGTGGTGAGGTGGGAGGACAACTTGGTCCTGGAAGTCCAGGCTGCAGTGAGCCACGATCACGCCACTACACTCCTGCCTGGACAACAGAGCAAGACCCTGTCTCTCTCTCTCTCACACACACACACACAAAATCCCAAATAGTTTGAGAAGCTTCACTCTATTGTGTCCGGCCACCACCCACTCTGCCCCACTCTAGCCCCACGGAATTATGATATCTGTACAATGCAAGATTATTCAGCAATAAAAAATACAGTATTGGTACATGCTACAATATGAAGAACCATGCTAGGTGAAAGAAGCCAGTCACAAAAGACTGTATATTGTATGATTCCATTTCTATGAAATGTCTAGAAGAAGAAAACCCTTAGAGACAGGAAGGAGACTGATAGTTCCTAGGGCTTGGGGTGGGGAGATTCAGGAGGAAATGGGAAATGACCGCTAATGGATGTTGGGGGGGTGGTTCATGTGGGCATGATGAAAATGTTCTAAAATTGATTATGATAGCCAGGCTTTGTGGTTCATGCCTGTAGTCCCAGCTATTAGGAGGCTGAGGTAGGAAGATTACTTTGAGCCCAGAAGCTAAAGGCTGCAGCAAGCTATGATTATGCCACTGCACTCCAGCCTCCAGCCTGGCTCACACAGCTAGAGCCTGTTTCTAAAAAAAAAAAAGGAAGAGAAAATCGATCATGATGATGGTTGTACAACTATAAGTATACTAGAAACAATTGAATTACACACTTTAGATAGGTGAATTGTATGGTATGTGAATTACATCTCAATGATATATTTGAGTGTCTGCTTCAAAGAATTATTGTGTGGACTCAATAAAACCTCAATAAAACCACATTTGTAGGCTAGGCATGGTGGTTCATTCATGCCTGTAATTCCAGCACTTTGGGAAGCCAAGGTAGGAAGATCGCTTGAGGCCAGGAGTTTGCGACCAGCCTGGGCAACATAGTGAGATCCTGTCTCTAAAAAAAAAAAATTAGATGGGCATAATGTTTCATGCTTGTGGTCCCAGCTACTTGGGAGGATAAGGTGAGCAGATCACTTGGGCCTGGGAGGTTGAGGCTGCAGTGAGCTGTGATTGTGCTACGGCACTCCAGCCTGAGTGACAGAGCAAGACCCCCTCTCCAAAAAACAACCCCCCACCACCACCGCTTTTGTAAGTGTTGGCTCTAAAAGGGTAGCTACCACGGAGCAGACACAGACCCTTCTCTGAAGTAGTTCACAGTCTAGTGAAAGAAATGGCATAGGCATTAGGCACAAAAAATCCAAAAATGAAAGAACAATGAACTCTGAATGAAGTACAGAGAGGGTCTTGGGTAGGTTATAAAGGAGAATTAACTATTTATCCATCCACCCACTCATCTACCCATTTACCTACCCACCCATCTGTCCATCCACTCATCCATCTATCCATTCATCTGTCCATCTATCCATCCATCCATCCATCCATCCACCCACCCACCCACCCATTCATCTAGCAATTATCTGACATATATTGTATGCTGGATACTGGGGAGGTTGAGATGAACAGCACAGGAGGCAGGCATCTCACAAATAAGTTCCATCACTGTAAGTCCAAGGGGAGAGTAATCAACTCACTGAAGAAGCCAGAAAACTTCTCTCCAGAAGAGACTTGTGGGCCATTCTCTTTTTCCTGATATAATTTACTCTACCTTTTCCTGGGTCACTGGGTCTTCACTTCAGAAGGCTCACAAGCCATATAAAACTTTGGTAAAATAAATGTGTTGTGCTTTTCTCTTTTTGTTCATCTGTCTTTTGTTATAGGGGTGTCAGTCATGAACCTTGCAATGGTGGGGAAAAGACATTACTTTTTCTCCCCTACAAAAACAAGGTCCCATTCTGGGGATTAGGATATAAGCAAATCTTTTTTTTTTTTTTTTTTTTTCTGGTGGAGTGAGAGGGGGCGCAATTCAACCCATAAGAGAAGGGAAGAGGTTACTCATGAGAAGGCTATTTAATGGAGTTCAAATGAGGACAATAGCAGTAGGGACAGACAAAAAAAGGATTTATCCCAGGGAAATTTAGGAATAAAGTCAACAGGAGTTAGTGATTGCATGCAATAGAGAGTGGGGGAGAAAAAGACGCTCCTAGGTTTTTAGTTTAGGGCATTGAGTAGATGACGGTGAAAAGATGTGGACTGAGTTAAAGATGGGGACTCAGGAGGGAGGGCGGATGTCCAGAGAAAAGCTGGGTATCTGAAGGCAGCTCTCAGAAGAGAGGTTGCAAGTCTGTATTTCCCACCTGGATCAATACAATAGCTTCCTAAATTTGCTGCCTGTTGCAGCTCCTGTTGCTTTGCAATCTGCTCTTCACACAGCAGCCAGAGTAGGTGGTTCACGCCTGTAATCCCAGCACTTTGGGAGGCTGAGGCAGTAGGTATTGCTTGAAGCCAGGAGTTTGAGACCAGCATGGGCCACATTGCAAGACCCCGTCTCTACAAAAAAAAAAAAACAAAAAAGTTTTGTTTTTCTTTTAATTAGCCAGGCCGGGTGGCACATGCCTGTAGTCCTAACTACTCAAGTTTGAGGCTGCAGTGATGCAGTGAACTGTGATTGTGCTACTGCACTTCAATCTGGGCTGCAGAGTGAGACCCTATCTCAAAAAAATTGGGGCTGGGCGCGGTGACTCATGCCTGTAATGCCAGCACTTTGGGAGGCCGAGGTGGGTGGATCACGAGGTCAGGAGATCGAGACCATCCTGGCTAATACGGTGAAACCCCGTCTCTACTAAAAATACAAAAAATCAGCCGGGCGTGGTGGCATGTGCCTGTAGTTCCAGCTACTCAGGAGGCTGAGGCAGGAGAATGGCGTGAACCGGGAGGCGGAGTTTGCAGTGAGCAGAGATCGCGCCACTGCACTCCATCCAGCCTGGGTGACAGAGCAAGACTCCGTCTCAAAAAAGTAAATAAATAGGCCTGGCACGGTGGCTCACACCTGTAATCCCAGCACTTTGGGAGGCCGAGGCAGGTGGATCACAAGGTCAGGAGACCATCCTGGCTAACGTGGTGAAACCCTGTCTCTACTAAAAATACAAAAAATTAGCCAGGAGTGGTGGCGGGCGCCTGTAGTCCCAGCGACTTGGGAGGCTGAGGCAGGAGAATGGTGTGAACCCGGCAGGTGGAGCTTGCAGTGAGCCGAGATCGTGCCACTGCACTCCAGCCTGGGCAACAGAGGGAGACTTCGTCTCAATAAACAAACAAACAAACAAACAAATAAATAAATAATTAAAATAAAATAAAAATAAAGAAATGAATGGCCTGGTGTGGTGGCTCACACCTGTAATCCCAGCACTTTGGGAGGCCAAGGCGGGTGGATCATTTGAGCTCAGGAGTTCAAGACCAGCCTGACCAACATGGTGAAACCCCATCTCTACCAAAAAATACAAAAATTAGCCAGGCATGGTGGCGCATACCTGTAATCTCAGCTACTTGGGAGGCTGAGGTGAGCGAATTGCTTGAACCCAGGAGGTGGAGGTTGCAGTGAGCCGAGATGGCACCACTGCACTCCAGCCTGGGTGACAGAAAGAGTCTCCATCTCAGAAAAATAAATAAGTAAATAAATAAAATAAAATAAAAATTAAAAATAGGCCGGGCATGGTGGCCACGCCTGTAATCCCAGCACTTTGAGAGGCTGAGGCAGGCGAATCACAAGGTCAGGAGATCAAGACCATCCTGGCCAACATGGTGAAACCACGTCTCTACTAAAATACAAAAAATTAGCCATGCGTGGTGGTGCATGCCTATAATCCCAGCTACTCAGGAGGCTGAGGCAGGAGAATTGCTTGAACCCAGGAGGCTGAGGTTGCAGTGAGCCAAGATTTTGTCACTGCACTCCAGCTTGGTGACAGAGCGAGACTCCGTTTCAAAACAAATAAAATAAAATAAAATAAAATAAAAATAAATAAAAAGAGCAGCCAGACAGACTCTTTACTGTGGCTTACTGGCCCTGCATGTGCTAACTGATGCTTGCCTTCCCAGTCTCATTCCACTTCATGCTTTCTTTATGATGCTCCAGCCACACTGCCCTTTTTTCTACTCCTTGAACCCTTTGCATTTCAGGGCCTTTGCAAATTGCTCTTCCCTCTGCGTGGAAGGCTCTTTGCCTGATTCTTTACTGCCTGGCTCATTTTCACTCTGTAGGTGCCCCTTCAACATCACCTCCCCTAGAAGGCCTTTCATGCCGATCTCGTCTAAGGTAGCACCACCTCCACTTTGCTTTGCTACTTACCTTCTCTGTCTATCGTTCTCTAGCAATTCTAGCACACCTATTACTAGACTATAAACCACACAGAGTCAGGCGACAATGTCTTCTCCACCATTGTGTCCCTACTGTCTGACACAATGTCTGGAATAGAGTAGTTGCTCCAGAAATGTTGGCTGAGTGAACAAATGACCACATAGGCTAGTGAGTCATCAGCATTTGCATGTTGGCAGAAGTCAGCGGAGGGGAGAAGGTGAAACACTGGAACCCTTTGGAATGCCTGCACTGAAGGGCCAGTGAGGGGGCTGAGGAGTAGCCCGAGGAGTGGCAACGGTGGCAGTGGTGCTAGCTAGGTGGGATTTCCAACTGTAAATCCAACCAGCGAGGCTTTTCAAGATGGCAGTGACTAGAGGGTGTTTGTTGCTGAGGATAAGCTGGTTGAAGGGAGAAGATGGAAGATCCCGAAGAGAGTGAAGAGTCATGGGGCCGAGTCTCCAGGGAATAAGGAGGGGGTGGGACCTGGGGCTCTAGGGGAGGCATTAGGCCAGGACAGAAGAGTATATTGCCCTCCACTGTTCCTCCCAAGGAGGAGAGGAAAGAAACAAAGGATGGGAGGAGGATTCTGGATAGGGGAGGCAGCTCCTGGTGGATAACCTCAGTTTTCTGGAAAAACTGGCTGAGAATGAGGGGTGCTGAAGTGGGCAAGGGGTACCCAGATCATATCTTATTTGCCTTTCTGGAGCATTTGACACCATTGCCTGCCTCCTCCTTGAAATGTTTCCCTTCCTTGGCGTCTGTAAGTTGACTCACATCTCCCCACCTCCATTTCACAAACATTGGTGCCTTCTGGGACCAGGATCTGTGCTAGGTGCTACAGATCACAAACATTGGTGCCTTCTGGGACCAGGATCTGTGCTAGGGGATACAATAGAGACCAAAACAGCCCTGACTTCTGCCCTCCTAGAATTTATGGCCTAGTGGGGAGACAGATATTATTCAATTATTCACACAACTTCGTTTTACCTCTCCAGTTGCCCCTTCTCAGCAATGTCTTCACAAGTTGGTCTTTCTCTATCATCCTCTACATGGTCCCGTTTCTTACTGTTAGGTCCTCTCTTCCCATGTAATATCAATGGTTCTTAAAGTGTGGCCTCTGGGCCAGCAGGCTCACAATCACCTGGGAACACCCAAGATTTACTGAATCAGAAACTTCAGGAGTGGGAGCTCAGCAATGCATGTTTGTTTGTTTGTTTTAAGACACATGATTGGTGGGAGTCTCACTATGTAGCCCAGGCTGGTCTTGAACTGCTGGGCTTAAGTGATCCTCCTGCCTCAGCCTCTGGAGCACCTGGGACTGCAAGCTCATACTACTACGCCTGGCAGCAATCTGTGTTTTAACAATCTCCCCAGGTCATTCTGCTGCAGGTTCAAGTTTAAACCTGGCTCTCTATGCTGCTCTCCCTGGGTGGTTTCCTCTAATTGCCTGACTTTGATTACCATCCATGCCAGTGACCCCCACAGGCGCATCGACAGCTCAGCTCCACTCTAGTGAGCTTCAACATGCTCCCTGGATGAACCATGGGCCACCTGAAATTCATGAAGCCCCAGGCTGAACTGAGGGTCTTTCCCTGCCCCTCCTCTTGTGTCCCTGCCTGGTGTATTGAACACTGCAGGCACTTCCTCTGGGCCCTGATGGTGACACTCAGGCCTTTAGTCTCCAGGCTCTCCTCCAAGCACTCCTCCCTGGTGTATGACATCCCCTCCAGCTACCCTGGCCCTTTGGGTCTTTGCATTAGCTATATTTTTATTCCAGGACTCACTTTCTCTGGCTGGAGCCTTCTCATCCTCCAGGTCTCAGCCCACACATCTCCTCCTCATGGAAGTCACCCTTCTTTAGTAGGTGCCCCTATGTTTCTCTGTCGTGGTGCTCTGCTTATTACCTTCCCAGAATGCATGAAAATCTGTCATGTATTCATTTATTTGAAGGGAAAGCTCTACAAAGGTAGGGGTCTGGTGGGTCTTGTTTGTGCTTCAGTTCCCAGCATCTTCAGTTCCCAGCATAGGGCAGGTACTCAATTGGTCCTCCCCATTCACCCAATTGCCCACATCACAAGAGCCTGGGAATAAACCTGTTTCTCTTTTTACTCTACTCCCCCATCCAGACATATCCTGCTCATACCTTGTGGGATCCCTAGGCCTATCCTAATTCTCCCTTTCACTCCAAACGGTCTCTCAGCCTGGGTCTCCTCCCATCCCCTTCCATTCTCCCACAGCAGCCAGAGGCATCTTTCTTTCTTTCTTTCTCTTTCTTTCTTTTTTTTTTTTTTGTTTTGAGATGGAGTCTCGCTCTATTGCCAAGGCTGGAGTGCAGTGGTGCTATCATGGCTTACTGCAAGCTCTGCCTCCTGGGTTCATGCCATTCTCCCACTTCAGCCTCCTGAGTAGCTGGGACTACAGGCGCCCGCCACCACACTCGGCTAATTTTTTTTTTCTTTTTTGTATTTTAGTAGAGACACCATGTTAGCCAGGATGATCTCAATCTCCTGACCTCATGATCTGCCCTCCTCGGCCTCCCAAAGTGCTGGGATTACAGGCATCAGCCACTGCACCCGGCCAATTTTTTTTTTTTTTTTGAGACGGAGTTTCGCTCTTGTTGCCCGGGCTGGAGTGTGTGGCTCACTGCAACCCCTGCCTCCTGGGTTCAAGCGATTCTCCTACCTCAGCCCCCCGAGTAGCTGGGATTACAGGCATGCACTACCACACCTGGCTAATTTTGTATTTTTAGTAGAGACGGGATTTCTCCATGTTGGTCAGGCTGGTCTCAGACTCCTGACCTCAGGTGATCCCCCTGCCTCCGCCTCCCAAAGTGCTGGGATTACAGGTGCGAGCCACCGCACCCAGCCAGCATCTTTCTAAAATGCAAATCCAGGCTGGACAAAGTGACTCACACCTGTAATCCAGATGCTTTAGGAGGCCAAGGCAGGAGGATCATTTGCAGCCAGGAGTTCGAGACCAGCCTGGGCAACAGAGCAAGACCCTGGCCTCCACACACACACACACACACACACAAAATTATCTGAGCATGATGGCGTCTGCCTATAGCCCCAGTGAGAGGATTGCTTGAGCCCAGGAATTAGAAGCTGTAGTGAGCTATGATCACACCACTGCACTCCAGTCTGGGCAACACAGTGAGACCTTGTCTCTAAATAAGTGCGTGTGTGTGTGTGTATGTATGTATGTATGTTTATATACATATGTATGTATACATAAATAAACAAATCTAAATCCAGTCCTGCTGAATTGCTTCAGTAACTCTCCATTGCCTTCAGAGTAAACTTTGTTTTTTTTTTCCTTGAGACGGAGTTTCATTCTTTCACCCAGGCTGGAATGAAGTGGCGTTATCTCGGCTCACCGCAACCTCTGCCCCCCGGGTTCAAGCGATTCTCCCGCCTCAGTCTCCTGAGTAGTTGGAATTACAGACGCCCACCACCATGCCCGGGTAATTTTTGTATTTTTATTAGGGATGGGGTTTCACCATGTTGGTCAGGCTGGTCTCAAACTCCTGACCTCAGGTGATCCACCCACCTTGGCTTCCCAAAGTGCTAGGATTGCAGGTGTGAGGCATCGTGCCCGGCCCAGAGTAAACTTTAAATGTCTTAACAAAGGCTTCCAGAACTGTCCTTTCCTTGCCTCTGCTTTCCTCTCCCTCCTTATCCAATCCATGACTGTGCTTACCACCTTCCAGCATTGCTCCAGCCTTTTTGAAATCTGCAGCTCAGAAATCGCCTGCTCTAGAAAGGTTTCCTTCCCTTCCTTGGGTAGTTGTCCTGGAATTGCTTCCTTTCCCCATTGCATGGGGGGTGCCAGGTTGTATCATTCTTGGTCACCATTGCACCCTGCTATCTAGCTCATGGTGGGCACATTTCCGCATCCCCCTTCCCCAGCTCCTTCATCATATACCTTGTGAACTGGAGGAGTACAGGGCAGTTTTGCAGGAGTCGTAAAAGTGTAGAGATTTTGTTGTTTTGCAGGAGACTGGAGGAGCAATGGTTTAGAAGCAGTAATGGGGAAGGACCCTTCCCAGAGGAGGCTGGGAGAGCTGACCGAAGCCCTCAGGGAAGCAATGTCAGAGGGAGTGAAGTCCTCCTGACGGTAGAAAGTTTGGGAGTGAGGCAGGCTGTGAGAGAAGGGTCATGAGGGAAAAAAAGCAGTATGGCCCAGTGGTTAAGGGTGTGGACTTAGAGGTCATCAACACATAGGTGATAGAGTGATAGACATCATATAACTTCTGAGCTGGGAGGATCACAAGAACCCAGGAATTCCCTAGCCTGGGCAACATAGTAAGACCCTATCTCTTAAAAAAAAAATTCACCAGATGTGGTGGCACACGGCTGTAGTCCTACCTACTCAGGAGGCTGACGTGGGAGGATCATTGGAGTCCAGGAGTTTGAGGCTGCAGTGAACTGTGTTCACACCACTGCATCACATTCTGGGTGACAGAGCCAGACCATATGAAAAGAAAGAAAAAGAGAGCGAAAGAAAGAGAGAGAAAGAAAGAAATAATATAACTCAGTTCCTGAAACATGCACAGAGTGGCCCGTCTGTGGATGCTGTTTTTGTTGTATTGGAAACGACAGGGCCTGACTGGGTGTGACCCAAAGTCCTGACTGTGGTCAGCCTGACCGACCCAGGGATCTGAGCTCTCACAGGGGCACTGGACACACCGTCCTGAATCCTGGAGCTGACACTGAGACAGGAGGGTCACAGGAGAACCCACTGAACTGGCCTTGAGTCAGCACAAGGACACAAAAGAAAGATTTTGATTTTGGAGAACGGGGCTTGTATAGACACTGGTGGGAAAGGCCAGCTCCCCTCTCCTCCTGAACACCCAAATCTGATCCCCCAGCGGTTCCTCCCGTACACCTGCAACAACCTCCTTCTCCATCCCCCCTGCAATCCACTCTACACATGGCAGACGGAGTCCTTTTTCAGAAACGTAAATGAGACCATGTCGCCAGCCTCTCACCCAGCTGAAATCCTGCTAGAGGTTTCCCAGGGCTCTTAAGAAAGGAGTTGGCAAAAGTCTTTCCAAACTGAGGTGATAAGGTGGACAATTTTAGGTGGGATGAGGAAGGACATTTTAAAATTTCACCTGTGAATCAGAAAAATAGAAGTGTTATGTCATTCTTTAATTTCATAAATATTCTTGCTTAAGAGGATACAAAGGGGGTCAATTTAAAGAAAAATATTAAGGAAATGATAGTACAAGAGGAGCCACCGTCGATGGTACTAGAACAAGGCTCAGGAAATTTGACCTCTCTTCAGTTTCATCGGGGGCTCTCTGTCCCTCCCTCCCTGGCTCTAGCTACACTGGCCTTGCAGGTCCTTGAAGATGTCACATGCTCATCTGCCAGGAACGTTCTGGAATGCTCTTCCCAGTCTCACCTTTGCACTATATCTCCCTCTTTTGCTAAGATAACGGCCCTCAGATCGTGGCTCCAGTGTCCCTCCCTGGGAGTCTCGTGATCAGGGGACCCTGCCATCGTTATCTCCTGGTCCTTCTACTTTTCCTTCATAGCACTTACTGCCATTTGTGATGATCTCTTGTGTGTCTGTGATTACATCTATGCCCCCTCTAGAATGTAAGCTTCTCAAAGCTGGACTGTGTCTTGCTCACCCTCTCTATGTTCAGGGCCCAGTTGGGCCTGGCACATGCTAAGCACTCATCTGAATGAAGCATGCGTGAACAGATGCATGCACCCAGTTACTCACCCTGATGGCTCCTGCCTCAGTCCCTGGCATGTTGACACTGCTCAGACTGTGGCTGCCCCTGTGGAGTTAGGAGTTGCCTTGGCATCAGCCTTTGAGCAAGGGGCTCCACACTGTCATTTTGCACCCAGCCTCACAAATGATGTAATGGTCCTAAGCAAAGGATTGAGGAAGGTGGAAAGTAAAGACAGTGGGGTGGATGACCCCTTTCAGAGCACCCAGAGAAGTCAGGAGACATGGGGTTGCAGACAGTCTCTCCCAACTTGGACCTTGTCCTGGCTTTTCTTTGAGGAGTCATGGAGGTTAGATCTAGGCCCTCTTCCTGGTTGGGGGGGGGGGTCCCAGGAGAGTCATGCGGGTGGGGTCAGAGCTTCTGCCTTGGGTCTCAAAGGGCCTCTAGCCTGCCCCCTCTAGCCATGGCTTGGCCTCTTCCTTCTGGCCTTTCCCCACACTTCAATGTTTGCTTATCCTGGACACCACAACCCCCTGATGCTATAGGAAGGTGTAGGTCCAGAGTATGCACTGTTTTAGTTTAAACATTTAAAATACAGAAAGCTCAGAGGTGAACTTAACTAACACCCATGTGCTTACCACTCAGAATAAGCAATGTTAACATTTTTGCTTCAGATTTTTTTTTTTTAATATATAAAACAAATAGAACATCATAGACAGAGCTGAAGTCCCCTTTGTTCCTCTGCCCAGTCCAATTCCTCCCTTCCTTTCATTCCCAGGAGCAGTTGTTACTACTAATCTGATGTGTTTCCTTCCAATCTATTTCGATGAGCAAAACAGAATGTGTGTTAAATGGAAGCATTATTCTTCATAGCCAAAAAAAAAAAAAAAGGAAACAATCCAAATGTCCAACAACTGATAAATGGATAAACAAAATGTAGCTTATCCATATAATGAAATATTATTAAGCAATAAAAATAAATCAAGTGCCAATCCATGCTAACATGGATTGGCTTTTTTTTTTTTTTTTTTTTTTTTTGAGACAGGCGCTTGGTGTGTCACCCAGACTGCAGTGCAGTGGTGCGATCTCTGCTCTACGTCTACCTCCTGGGCTCAAACCATCCTCCCACCTTAGCCTTGCAAGTAGCTGGGACTACAGGCACGCACCAGCACACCTGGCTAATTTTTGTATTTTTTGTAGAGATGAGGTTTTGCCATGTCACCCAGGAAGGTCTCGAACTCCTGGGCTCAAGCAATCTGCCTGCTTCGGCCTCCCAAAGTGCTGGGATTACAGGTGTGAGCCACCCCACCCTGCGAGATCAACCTTGAACACATTTTAAGTGACAGAAGCCAGATGCAAAAGGCTACACATTATATGACTACCTTTATAGAATAGGCAAATCCTTAGAGACAGAAAGCAGATTAGTGGTTGCCAAGGGGGAAGAGTAGAATACAAGTGACTGATTAATGGGTGTGTGGTTCCTTTTTGGGGTGATAAAGATGTTCTAGAATTAGGCAGTGGAGGTGGTTGCAAAACATCTACATCTACTAAAAAACACTGAATTGTATACTTTAAAATGATTAAAATGATGACTTCTATGTACTTAAAAAAACACGCAACATTGTTTACCCTCTGACCCATTTTAAGTGCAGATTCAATAGCCTTAAGTGTATTTAAAGGCTTGTGAAACAGACATCTAGGACTTTTTCTGGCTGCAAAACTGAAACTGTGTATCTACTAAACATGAATTCTCCCTCCCCCACCTCCACCCTCAGCAACCACCTTTCCACTTTCTGCTTCTATAATTTTGACTGGTTTAGATTCTTCACATGAGTGTAGTCACATAGTATTTGTCCTTTTGTGACTGGCTTATTTCCTTTTTTTCTTTTTTTGAGACAGAGTTTTGCTCTTGTTGCCCAGGCTGGAGTGCAATGGCATGATCTCGGCTCACTGCAACCTCCATCTCCTGGGTTCAAGCGATTCTCCTGTCTCAGCCTCCCGAGTAGCTGGGATTACAGGCACCCGCCACTACGTCCGGTTAATTTTTTGTATTTTTAGTAGAGACAGGGTTTCGCCATGTTGGTCAGGCTGGTCTTGGACTCCTGACCTCAGGTGATCCATCCACCTCGGCCTCCCTAAGTGCTGGGATTACAGGCGTGAGCCACCGTACCCCACCAGATCAACTTTGAAGACTTAAGTGACAGAAGCCAGATGCAAAAGGCTACATGTTATATGACTACCTTTATACAGAATAGGCAAATCCAGAGACAGAAGACAGATTAGTGGTTGCCAACGGGAAAGAGGAGAACAGAAGTGGCTGATTAATGGGTGTGGGGCTCCTTTTTGGGGTGATAAAAATGTTCTAGAATTAGGCAATGGTGGTGGTTGCAAAACATCTGCATATACTAAAAACCACTGAGTTATGTATTTTAAAGTGGTTAAAATGATGACTTTTATGTACTTAAAAAAAATTAACATTGTTTACCCTCTGACCCATTTTAAGTGTAGGTTCAGTAGCCTTAAGTGTATTTAAAGGCTTGTGAAACAGACATGGAGGACTTTTTCTGGCTGCAAAACTGAAACTGTGTATCTACTAAACATGAATTCTCCCTCCCCCACCTCCACCCTCAGCAACCACCTTTCCACTTTCTGCTTCTATAATTTTGACTGGTTTAGATTCTTCACATGTGTGTAATCACATAGTATTTGTCTTTTTGTGACTGGCTTATTTCACTTAGCATAATGTTCTTGAGGTTCATCCATGTTGCAGCACGTGACTGGATTTCCTTTCTTTTTCAAGGTCGTATAATATTCCACTGTGTGAATAAACCACATTTTCTTTATTGATGCATCATCAATGGCCATTTTTGGGTTGCCTCTACCTCTTGGCTATTGTGAATAATGTTGTAACGAATATGGGTGTATAACTATCTCTTTGAGATCCTGCTTTGAATTATTTTAGACATAAACTTAAAAATGATATTTGCTGGATCATATGGTCATTCTATTCTTAATTTTTTGAGGAACCTCCATACCATTTTCCATCGTGGCTGCATCATTTCCCATTCCCACCAACCCAATGTTCAGAGAATTGGAACCCAGGGCCTAAGGGTTCCAATTGCTCTGCATCTTCATTAAGAGTTCTTATTTCCTGTTCTTGTGATAGTGGCCATTTTCATGGGTGTGAAGTGATTTTGATAATTTTTACACTTGATCTTAGCCAAAAGGCTGAGAAGCAATATCATTTTAATAATTTTAAAAACTGTGATTTAAAAATATTTTTCTGTAGATATATTACTGCAACTTGTTTTGTCACATTATATTTCTACATATAGAACTGGTTCATTTATTTTACTTTATTTTGTGTTTTCTTGAGACGGAGTCTCCTTCTGTTGCCCAGGCTGGAGTGCAGTGGCATGATCTCAGCTCACTGCAACCTCTGTCTCCCTGGTTCAAGCGATTCTCCTGCCTCAGCCTCCCAAGTAGCTGAGACTACAGGTGCCTGCCACCTGCCTGGCTAATTTTTGTATTTTTAGTAGAGACAGGGTTTCGCCAGTTTGGCCAGGCTGGTCTTGAACTTTTGACTTCAGGTGATCCGCCCGTCTCTGTCTCCCAACATGCTGGAATTACAGGCGTGAGCCACTGTGCTCAGCCGGTTGTGCAGTTTAAATTGGCATTGTTATTTTATTTCTAGCTTTTTTCTTTTCCTTTCCGTTCCTTTTTCCTTTCTTCCTTCTTTCCCTTCCTTCCCTTTTGGTCCTTTCTTGCCTATTTGTGGACCTTTATTTATTATTATTATTATTATCACTTTTTTTTTGTTTTTGAGATGGAGTCTAGCTCTGTCGCCCAGGCTGGAGTGCATTGGCCTCATATCTGCTCACTGCAAGCTATGCCTCCCAAGTTAAAGCGATTCTCCTGCCTCAGCCTCCCGAGTAGCTGGAATTACAGGCGCCTGCCACCATGCCTGGCTAATTTTTGTATTTTTAGTAGAGACGGGGTTTCACTGTGTTAGCCAGGCTGGTCTCGAACTCCTGACCTCGTGATCCACCCGCCTTGGCTTCCCAAAGTGCTGGGATTACAAGCATGAGCCGCCGCGCCTGGCCTGACCTTTTTATATCCATATGGATCTGGAATCAGTTTGTCTAGTTCCATGAAAAACGATGATTAGTTTGTTTTGTTGCAATAGCTTTGGAATTATAGATTTAATTATAGATTAACTGCCACATTACTATATTGAATATTTGTATCCATGAACAAATTAAATATTTCCATTTATTTAGATTTTTCTTAATTTTTTAGAGAAGTTTCAGGTTCACAGCAAATCTGAGTTTCCACACATCCTTTGCCTCCCCGCCAACCAACACACAGCCTCCCCAATATCCACATTCCTTATTTCCCACACCAAAGGGGTGCATCCCCCACCAGAGTGATGCATTTGTTGCAGTTGATGGACCTGCAACGACACATCATCGTCATCCAAAGTTTATGGTTTACATTAGGTTTCACTCTTTGTGTTGCACATTTTATGGGTTTTGACAAATGTGAATGACATGTATCCACCAGTATAGTATAACACAGAATGATTTCACTGCCCTAAAAATCTGTGCCCTGGGCCGGGAATGGTGGCTCACGCCTGTAATCCCAGCACTTTGGGAGGCCGACCTGAGGTTGTCTGGACCTGGTTCGTGGTCTCACTGACTTCAAGAATGGAGCTGTGGACCTTTGTGGGGTGTATTACAGCTCTTAAAGATGGCACAGACCCAAAGAGTGAGCTGTAGCAAGGTTTATTGTGAAAAGCAAAAGGACAAAACTCTCACAGCCTGGAAGGGGACTGGAGCAGGTTTCGGCTGCTGGCTGGGGTGGCCAGCTTTTATTCCCTTATTTGTCCCTTCCCGTGTTCCGTTTCTGTCCTATCACAATGCCCTTTTTTCAATCCTCCCTGTGATTGGCTACTTTTAGGATCCTGCTGATTGCTGCGTTTTACAGAGTGCTGATTGGTGCATTTTACAGGTCACTGATTGGTGCATTTTACGATCCCCTTGCTAGTTACAGAGTGCTGATTGGTGCATTTTACAATTCCCTTGCTAGTTACATAGCACTAACTGGTGCGTTTTACAATCCTAGCTACAGAGTGTTGAATGGTGCGTTTTACAATCCTCTTGTAAGACAGAAAAGTTCTCCAAGTCCCCAGGAAGTCCAACTGGCTTCACCTCTCAAGTCAGGAGTTTGAAACCAGCCTGGCCTACATGGCAAAACCCTGTCTCTACTAAAAATATAAACATTAGCCAGGCGTGCTGGTGCATGCCTGTAGCCCCAGCTACTTGAAAGGCTGAGGCAGGAGAATGGCTTGAACCTGGGAGGCAGAGGTTACAGTGAAAGGAGATTGTGCCATTGCAAAGAAGAAAAAACAAAAACAAAAACAAAAACGAACATACAACAACAAAAAAAAATCTGTGCTCTGCCTATTCATCCCTCCCTTCCTCTTAACCCATGACTATGACTGTCCTTTTTACTGTCTCCATAGTTTTGCCTTTTCCAGAATGTCAATTAGTTGGAATCATGCAATACGTAGCCTTTTCAGATTGGCTTATTTATTTATTTATTTTTATTTTTTACTTAAGATGGAGTCTTGCTCTGTTGCTTAGGTTGGAGAGCAATAGCATGATCTCAGCTCACTGCAATCTCTGCCTCCTGGGTTCAAGCGATTCTCCTGCCTCAGCCTCCAAGTAGCTGGGATTACAGGTGCGCACCACCATGCCAAGCTAATTGTTGTATTTTTAGTAGAGACAGGGTTTCAGCATCTTGTCCAGGCTGGTCTCAAATGCCTGACCTCAGATGATCCACCTGCCTTGGCCTCCCAAAGCGCTGGGATTACAGACATAAGCCACTGTGCCCAGCCTCAGATTGCCTTCTTTCACTTAGTAACATGCATTTGTTTCCTCCATGTCTTTCTGTGGCTTGATAGTCCATTTATTTTTAGAGTTGAATAATATTCAATTGTATGGATGTACCACAGTTTCTCCATTTACCTACTGAAGGACATCTTAGTTGCTTCTAAGTTTTGACAATTATACATAAAACTGCTATAATCATCCATGCACAGGTTTTCTGTGTGGATATAAGTTTTTAACTCATTTGGTTAAGTATTAAAAAGCATGACTGCTGTGTTGTATGTTAAGAGTATGTTTAGTTTTGTATCCTTTACATTTAAAAATGTTTCATAGTTTTCTGAGAAAACATCTAGTCATCTTTTGTTATATGTATATTTCTAGGTGCCTTATAATTTTTGTTGCTATTGGAAATGGTATACTTTGATAATACATTATTTCTCTCTTTTTTTTTTTTTCTTCTTTTTTTTTTTTTTGAGACAGAGGCTCACTCTGTTGCCAGGTTGGAGTGCAGTGGTGCGATCTCGGCTCACTGCAACCTCTGCCTTTCAGGTACAAGTGATTCTCCTGCTTCAGCCTCCGAGTAGCTGGGACTACAGATGCGAGCCACAACACGTACCTAATTTTTGTATTTTTAGTAGAAACGGGGTTTTGCCATGTTGGCCAAGATGGTCTCGATCTCTTCACCTCGTGATCCATCCACCTTGGCCTCCCAAAATGCTGGGATTACGGGGATGAGCCACCATGCCTGGCTTTTTTTTTTTTTTTTTGGACACGGAGTCTTGCTCTGTCCGCCAGGCTGGAGTGCAGTGGAGCCATCTTGGCTCACTGCAACCTCCACTTCCTGGGTTCAAGCGATTCTCCTGCCTCAGTCTTCTGAGTAGCTGGGATTACAGGCATGCACCACCACGCCTGGCTAATTTTTGTATTTTAAGTAGAGGTGGAGTTTCACCATGTTGGCCAGGGTGGTCTCAAACTCCTGACCTCAGGTGATCCACCCACCTCAGCCTCCCAAAGTGTTGGGATTACAGGTGTGAACCACCACATTCAGCCATACTGAGAGGATGCCAGCTGGACTTCTAGGTATGGTGGGGACTTGGAGAAATTTTCTGTCTTTTTTTTTTTTTTTTTTTTGAGACGGAGTCTCGCTCTGTCGCCCAGGCTGGACCAATCAGCAGGACATGGGCAGGGACAAATAAAGGAATAAAAGCTGGCCACTCCCCAGCCACCAACAGCAACCTCCTTGGGTCCCTTTCCAAGCTGTGAAAGCTTTGTTCTTTGGCATTTCACAATAAATCCTGCTGGTGCTCAGTCTTTGGGCCGGTGCCACCTTTAAGAGCTGTAACTCTTGCTGTGAAGGTCCGCGGCTTCCTTCCTGAAGTCAGCCAGACCAAGAACCCACCGGAAGGAACCAACTCCTGACACAATATGTTCTTATTTGTTGTTGCTACTCAAATAAGCAATTAACAAAAGTGCTATCAGAATGTGTAGGATGATCTTGTATTCAACTAACCTGTCAAATACTCTTACTAATTCTAATGCTTTGCATGTAGATTTTTATTTTCCAGATATAAAATGAATCATGCATGTAAGGATGGTGTTTACCTCTTCCCTTCTATTTCCTAAGCCTCTGATTTCTATTATATTTATTACATTAGTTAGAAACTCCCATCAAATTTTGAATAAAGAGCATTCTTATTTTTAACTTTTATGGGAATGCTAGAGTTTCACCATTGAATTTGATGTTTAGGAATTTGGCAAATATCCTTTATAGGGTTAAGATATCCTAATTCTGATTTGCTAAGATTTGAAAAATGAATGCATTCATCAAATGATTTTTATTTATTAAAGTGATTATATAGCTTTTATTTTTTAATGTATTAAGGTTCAGAACCGGAATTGTTTTCCTGTTGTTAACGTATCTTTGCATTTTTGGCTAAACTCTACTACATATTTGCTTTTAATTTAGATGTCATATGGATTCTGTTTTCTGTTTTATTATTTAGGATGTTTGTATCTATAACCGTAACTAAGCTTGTTCTAAAATGTTGTTACCTTTAATTGCCCTGGCCTGGGCTGATGACAAGGGCATACTAATATTACAGAACAAGTTAGGCAGTTTTCCCTTTTTTTCCACTCAGTAAAAACAGTTTGTATAAAACAGAATGTATTAGTCAGGGCTAAGTGTGGTGGCTTACGCCTGTAATCCCAGCATTTTGGGAGGGTGAAGTGGGAAGATCATTTGAGGTCAGGAATTTGAGACCAGCCTGGTCAACATGGTGAAACACCATCACTACCAAAAATACAAAAATTAGTTGGGTGTGATGCCACGTGCCCATAGTGCCAGCTACTTTGGAGGCTGAGGCACGAGATTCTCTTGATCCCAGGAGGCGGAGGTTGCAGTGAGCCGAGATAGCACCACTGGACTTCAGCCTGGGTGACAGAGCAAGACCCTGTCTCTTAAAAAAAAAAAAAAAAAAAGTAGGCGGGCGCCAACACGCCCAGCTAATTTTTGTATGTTTAGTAGAGACAGGGTTTCATCATATTGGACAGGCTGGTCTTGAACTCGTGACCTTGTCATCCGCCCACGTCAGCCTCCCACAGTGCTGGGATTACAGGCGTGAGCCACTGCACCCGGCCAGGACCTATTTATTTATTATGACAAACTGGCTTATGTGATTATGGAGGTGGAGAAGTTCCAAGACCTGCAGTTAGCAAACTGGAGACCCAGGAGAGCCAATGTGTGTTCCAGTCTGGAAGTCCACTGCCTTGAGATCAAAGAACAGCCAACGTTTCAGTTCAAGTCTATAGAATGGAAAAGACCTATGTCCCAGCTCATATGGTCAGGCAGGAGACCTTGCCTCTTACTTGAGGGAGGGGCGGCCTTTTTGTTCTATTTAGGCCTGATTGGATGAGGGCCACCCACATGAGGGCATGCAGTCTGCTTTATTCAGTCAAGTGTCAATTCCATCCAAAAATAACCTCACAGATACTCAGAATGTTTGACCAAATAAACTGCGCAGCCCATGACTCAGTCAAGTTGACACATAAAATGAATCACATGGAATATATTATTTGAAGGTCTGGACAACTGAGCTGTAAGTCCCAACAAGCCTGTTATCCTTTGCTCATTTGTTTGGGTGTGGAAGTGTGGGTGACTTATTTTTCATCAGGATAATTCCCCTGGAGCCATTCTGTCCTACAAGGGCCTACATGGTATGATCCTCCCTGGCTCCCTTGGAGGAACCCTGATCTTAGTCCTTGAAGACTAACAGCATCCAGGAGACTAAAAAATGATGGGCTGTTTCATCTGTACAAACTACTAGCTTTTGGGCTACACCATTTGGGAATTTTGTATTTATCATAGCAGTTATGCCGTTATTTCAATTGACCACTAGAGGGCAGGAATGGCTTATAAAACCGGATCCAGTATGCTAAAAGGGCTTTAATAAAGCTAACCTACGGTGGATTGAAAGGTATGATTTTTTTTTTTTTTTTTGGCCCGGGCGTGGTGACTCATGCCTCTAATGCCAGCACTTTGGGAGGCCGAGGTTGGCAGATCACCTGAGCGCAGGAGTTTGAGATCAGCCTGACCAACATGGCGAATCCCCATCTCTATTAAAAATACAAAAATTACACCCAGGCATAGTGCCATGGGCACCTGTCATCCCAGCTACTCGGGAGACAGAGACAGAAGAACCTTTTGAACCCGGGAGGCGGAGGCTGCAGTGAGATGAGATCATGCCCCTTCACCCTAGCCTGGACGACAGAGTAGACTCCGTCTCAAATGAAAAAAAAGGTTTTTTTCTTTTCTTCTTACTTTCACTGTCCTTAGTGTGTCCAGAATTGCTGGGTTCTTGGTCTCACTGACTTCAAGGATGAAGCCGCGGACCCTCGGGGTGAGTGTTACAGTTCCTAAAGATGGTGTGTCCAGTTTCCTTATGATGTTCTGACGCGTTCGGAGTTTCTTCCTTCTGGTGGGTTCCTGGTCTTG
The DNA here is from genome assembly GCF_008728515.1 of Papio anubis. Lineage (NCBI taxonomy): Eukaryota > Metazoa > Chordata > Mammalia > Primates > Cercopithecidae > Papio > Papio anubis. The sequence continues at coordinate 37,827,748 of NC_044976.1, forward strand.
CTGGCTTCAGGAGTGAAACCGCAGACCTCCGCGGTGAGTGTTACAGTTTTGTTTTTTTGTTGTTGTTTTTTGAGAGGGAGTCTCGCTCTGTTGCCCAGGCTGGAGTGCAGTAACGCGATCTCGGCTCACTGCAAGCTCCGCCTCCTGAGTAGTTGGGACTACAGGCTCCCCCGCCAGCATGCCCAGCTAATTTTTTGTATTTTTAGTAGAGATGGGGTTTCACCTTGGTCTCGATTTCCTGACCTTGTGATCCACCTGTCTCAGCCTCCCAAAGTGCTAGAATTACAGGTGTGAGCCACAGCGCCCGGCCACAGCTCTTAAATGGGTGCCTCCGGAGTTGTTCATTCCTCCCGGTAGGTTCGTGGTCTCGCTGGCGTTAGGAGAGAAGCTGCAGACCTTCGCGGTGAGTGTTACAGCCCATAAGAGCAGTGCAAACCCAAATAGTGACCAGCAATATTTATTTCAAAGAGGGAAATAACCGAACCCCCTACTGTGTAGAAGAGCACCATGGCAGTTACTGATGCTGGCTCGGGCAGTCTGCGTTTATTCCTTTATCTCCCCCCACCCACATCCTGCTGATTGGTCCATTTTACAGAGAGCTGATTGGTCCATTTTCACAGGGTGCTGATTGGTGCATTTACAATCCCTGAGTTAGACACAGAGTGCTGATTGGTCTATTTACAATCCTCTAGCTAGAGGTAATAGTTCTCCAAGACCCCATTAGATTAGCTAGACACAGAGCACTGATAGGTACTGTTTACAAACCTTGAGCTAGACACAGAGTGCTGATTGGTGTATTTACAATCCTTTAGCTAGACATAAAAGTTCTCCAAGTCCCCACCGGATTAGCTAGATACAGAGTGCTGATTAGTGCATCCACGAACCCTGAGCTAGACACAGAGTGCTGATTGGTGCATATACAATCCTCCATTAGATATAAAACTTCTCCAAGTCCCCACCCCACTCAGGAGGCCAGCTGGCTTGGCCTAGTGGATCACGTGCTGGGCCGCCAGTTCCACCACACACTTACACTCCTCAGCCCTTGGGCGGTGGATGGGACCGGTTGCCACGGAGTAGGGGGCAATGCCCGTCAGGAAGGCTCGGGCCAAGTGGGAGCCCACGGGTGGGGGCGGGATCGGGCATGGCGGGCTGCAGGTCCCGAGGACTGCCCTGAGGGGAGGCGGCTGAGGCCAGGCGAGAATTCCAGCGCAGTGCTGGGGGACCCGGCGCCCCCTCCGCAGCTGTTGGACAGGGTGCTAAGGCCCTCAAAGCCCCTGGCCGCTGTGAGTGCGGGGACCCGCCGAGGCCACGCCCAGCCAAGCCGGCGCCCACCGGGAACTCACGATGGCCCGTGAGCGCCGTTCCCAGCCCTGGTTCCAGCTGGCACCTCTCCCTCCACACCTCCCCGCAAACAGAGGGAGCCGGCTCTGGCCTTGGCCAGCCCAGAGAGGGGCTCCCACAGTGCATCAGCGGGCTGAAGGACTCCTTAAGCGTGGCCAGTGTAGACACCATGGCCTGAGGAGGTGCCGAGAGTGAGCAAGGGCTGCCAGCACTTTGTCACCTCTCATTAGGACCTTCAGACTTAAAGAATTTAAGAAACTTGGCCGGGCGTTGTGGCTCATGCCTGTAATCCCAGCACTTTGGGAGGCTGAGGCGGGTGGATCACAAGGTCAGGATATGGAGACCATCCTAGCTAACACAGTGAAACCCCGTCTCTACTAAAAACACACACATACACACACACATACACACACACACACAAATTAGCCAGGCATGGTGGTAGGTGCCTGTAGTCCCAGCTACTCGGGAGGCTGAGGCAGGAAAATGACATGAACCCGGGAGGCGGAGCTTGCAGTGAGCCAAGATCGCACTCCAGCCTGGGCAACAGAGCAAGACTCTGTCTCAAAAAATAAAATAAAATAAAAAATAAAAATCTAAGAAACGTGTCCAGGCCAGGTGTGGTGGCTCATGCCTGTAATCTTAGCACTGTGGGAGGATTGCTTGAGCCCAGAAATTTGAGACCAACCTGGGTGACACAGGGAGACCCCATCTCTACAAAAAATGTTGAGGCAGGAGGATCTCTTGACCCCTGGATGTGGAGGCTGCAGTGAGCCGAGATTATGCCACTGCTCTCCCACTCCATCCTGGGCAACAGAGCGAGACCGTCTGTCAAAAAATAAAAATTAAAAAGAGAGAAAATAAAGTTGTCCAAATCATGTATTCCAGTACATAGCAAATCTGGAATGTTAACCTAGGTTTTTCTGACTCCAAATTTTATGGTTTCTGGTGTGGGTACAAATCAATAATTATTCTTCTTTCATTCTTTTTTTAAAAAATTCCGCCGTGCGGTGGCTCACCTCTGTAATCCCAGAACTTTGGGAGGCCAAGGCGGGCGGATCACTAGATCAGGAGATTGAGACCATCCTGGCCAACACGATGAAACCTCGTCTCTACTAAAAATACAAAAAAATTAGCTGGGCGTGGTGGCGGGCACCTGTAGTCCCAGCTACTCGGGAGGCTGAGGCAGGAGAATGGCGGGAACCTGGGAGGCGGAGCTTGAAGTGAGCCAAGATCTTCCAACTGCATTCCAGCATGGGCGACAGAGCGAGACTCCGTCTCAAAAAAAAAGTGTTTAGAACAGTGTATGGTACTTGGTAAATACTAAATAAAATCAAGCTGTTGTTAACTCAACCAATATTTCTTAAGCAACTACTCTGTTCTAGTACCACTGTTCTAGGTACTGGGGTAGCACAATCATACTCATACAGAGGTTATCTATTGGAGCTTATATTCTAGGAAGGTAGATGGACAAGAAACAAAATAAGAAAAGTTTGTGTTTTTCTTCGCATGAATATGAAGGAATATGGCCAAAAATAGAGCATGGAAGATGACTGGGAGTGCTGGTGCTGGAGGAAGGCTTGCTACGTAAATGGGGCTGTCAGAGGCACCTCCTCTGAGGCGACATCCAGAAAAATCCAAAAGAGGTGAGGCCGCCAGCTAGGAGGCTGACTCATGCGCATGCGTAGGAGCAGAGTATTGCGCAGAGAGGCGTGAGGATAAGGGCTGGAGGCGGGGCCGCACCGGCCTTCAAGGAAGGGGAAAGGGGCCGTGTGATGCTAATTTTATGTCACCTTGGCCAGGCTGTGGTGCCCATGGTTTGGACAAACAAGTCTAGCTGTTGCTACATAGGCAAATTTTTGGATGTGATTACCATTTAAATTAGTAAACTTTGAGTAAAGCAGATTACCCTCTATATGGTGGGCGGGCCATTCGGTTGAAGACCTTAAGAAGAATGACTGAGGTCTCCCGAGGAAGAAGGATTTCTGCCTCCTGACGGCAACATCGAAATTTGACTTGAGTTTCCAGCCTTCGTACTTGAGAATGCAACATAAACTCTTCCTGAATTTCCAGGCTGACAACCTGCCCTGTAGATTTCAGAGTTGCCTGTTCCCACATCGCATGAGCCAGTTCCTTAAAATAAATCTCTCTGTCTTCTCAGTAGTGCTCTAATAGAGGCCAGGGTCGCAGAAGGGAGGGAAGGATGGGGCGAGAACGATGAAACGGGGCCAGAGGTGAGGTGAGGTGGGGAGCCGATGGTGGGCCTGGAGCCGCTGGGAGGGCGCTGGCCTTTGCACTGACTGGGGGTCCCTGGAGGGCGCCGAGCAGAAGGGAGACTCGGAGGCCGGTGGTGTTCAAAGCGCCCTCTGGCGGCCGTGAGGAGCCAGGGGCTGCAGGGGCCCGGGCGGTGGGAGGGAGCCTCGGGAGGCGCGGGGGCGGAGGGAACCTGGTGCGGGCTCGGACCTCGGCAGTGGCGCCCGCGGTGATATGCGGACACATTCTGGTGTATTCTGAAGATGGAGCGGAGGGGATGTGCGGGCACTCTGGGTGCGGGCTGTGAGAGAAGAGGTGTCAGGGTCAACTCCAGGGCTTTCGGGCTGAGCAGCTGGAAGGACAGAGTTGCCATTTCTCGAGAGCAGGAAGATTTGGAGAGGAACCTGTCCAGGAGCGGGGCGGGGGGCAGGAGCTGGGCTTTGGACTTGTTCGTTCTGGACGCCTCTGGGCCTTGGCTGTTGGATGTCCAGGCCTGCACCTCGGGGCCTGGGTTGCAGACGTGAATTTGGCGGCTCTGAGTTGGGCCTGGTCCCGACCACAAAGGGAGGCTGGCAGAGCCTGCCCAGAACCGGGGCCTGTGCTCCTCCCTCCGCGCCTGCAGCGCGAGCCTTGTCCTCGGAATCTCTCCCGGCCGCCCTGCACCTCCCCACGCGGGGTCTCCCACCAGAAGCACCGTCCTGGGTGCCCGAGGCAGCGGGGGTGACACCCACTCCTGCCCCCTGTTCAGTGCACGGGGCCAGGCTCTTCAGGTCACAGTGACTCACAGAAAACAGGAACAAGCCTGGAAATCCTCAAACCCGGTCACCCATTAACCGGGTCCTGAGTGAGGCCCAGCGTTACAGGCGTCGATTTCGCACCAGAGCTGGCGCCATTTAGTCCAGGGAAGGCAGGTGGGTCCTGTCTCCTATGCCTCCCTTGATGAGTTAGGTTTGCTCTGGGCAGGACTGTCTTACCAAGGGTGAGGGGGCAGTAATCCATCAGCAGTGGCTCCCGCGGGGACAGGCACAGTGAGTGGCTGCTCATGCCAGATATTGGCCATTTGCAATTTGCCTGCAAATCCCTGTGGGCCTGTGCTTCAAAGGGCCCATCGAGTCACTGTGCAGTGGCGGTCAGTCACCCAGCTTTCTAACATCACAGGTTGAATGAGAAGCTTTCAGTCCTGAATCAAACAGGAGGAGCCCTAAAGCCAGCACGGGGCCCTGTCTCACTCGCAGCCCAGCTATAGAACCAGGACCTCTCAGCAGCACTTTGGGGAGAGATTCAGCGGCACAAACACAGTATGTGCCATGCTGAGGACATGGGTGGCCACTGCAGCCCCACAGGTGTCTTTCTTAGTGGGCACATGATCTCAATTAACTGGGAGGACTGTGGTCTTTTTATTTCTTTGCCGAACACATCTGTAACCTGAAGAACTAACCTCTGTTACCTGTGATGGAACTTTCTTCCTTAGAGTGTCCTTGATGAGGGTGCTTATGTAACTTAACCTCAGGAAGATTTAGAACTAAGGCTAGCATGCTAAACCAAAAATTAAAATCTTAGCACTGGCCGGGCGTGGCGGCTCACGCCTGTAATCCCAGCACTTTGGGAGGCCGAGGTAGGAAGATGAATTGTGGTCAGGAGTTCGAGACCAGCCTGGCTAACATGGTGAAGCCCCATCTCTACTAAAAATACAGAAATTACCCGGGCGTGGTGCTGCGTGGCCTGTAATCGCAGTTACTCAGGAGGCTGAGGCAGAAGAATAGCTTGAACCCGGGCGGTGGAGGTTGCAGTGAGTCAAGATTGTGTCACTGCACTCCAGCCTGGGCTACGGAGCAAGATTCTGTTCTCAAAAAAACAAAAACAAAAAAACCTTAGCATTAATATTTCTGTTCAAATAAATAATCTAGACACATTTAGGGTTTTTGTTTTGTTTTCTGTTTTTGTTTTTGAGACAGGGTCTCAGTCTATCTCCCAGGCTGGAATGCAGTAGCCAGATCTCAGCTCACTGAAACCTCTGCCTCCCGGGCTCAAGTGATCCTCCCACCTCAGTCTCCTGAGTAGCTGGGATCACAGGCGGGTGCAACCATGTCTGGCTAATTTTTAAATTCTTTGTGGAGATGAGGTCTCACTATATTGCCCAGGCTGTTCTCAAACTCCTGGGCTCAGGCGATCAGCCTCAGCCTCCCAAAGTCCTGGGATTACAAGTGTGAGCCACAGTGCCTGGCCTTAGTTTTTTATACAAACGGATTTTAGAGAGAACTTAAGATTCATCCTATTTATCACTTGGATTTACTTGATGTATAAGAATGATTTAAATCTTCAGGAAGGTTTTGTTTATACAGATAACTGGGTGTTCTGTGCGGGAGCCACGGGAGCTGCGTGCGGGGAGAAGAAAAGGCACACACACAATACCTTTAAGGGTAAACAAGCTTTATCCCACGTAAATGGCAGTGCAGATATAATAAGCAAATGATGTAAGAAAATTAATATAATAAGCAAATTGATATAAGTAAATGACATAATAAGCAAATTGCAATGGGAAGGGGAGAAGGGAAAACAGATAGATGAATTTACACTCACCAGACTATGGAGGATTCACCACCAGACTGGGAAGCAACAGCCTGGGCTCCAGAGTCGGCCACTCGTCCATGCACGGATTGGGAGAGGTCTCGCGAGGCTTCAGCGCAGCCTGGGACCCAAGCTCCTTTTTGTAACGAGTTGTTTGGCATGAGGTCTGGTTACAGGGCCCTTTGTGATCGGTCTCAAGGAACACAAAAAGGTCAACTTGGAACACAAAAAGGTCAACTTGTTTTTGCGACTGTCTATTGTTTTTCAAGAACTAAGGTACAGGAATAGATTGAAATAGAGATTTCTCTGAAACAGCGCTGAACACCTCAAGGCGCTCACACAACCCGGTCAAGGACTTGGTGACCATTGTTTGTGTCCATGTTCAGTTGAGTTCAGATTTAATATTTAACTTTTCTTCCACACTGAGATACTGAAAAAGAAAATCAAACCTATTCATTTATGCTTGAAGATGTAAAGTTGTAAAAAGCCCTTTAGAAGCATTTGCTAAAATCTAGATTTTCAAACAAGATTTGTAAGCTGAATTTTATTTATACTTTTAAAATATTTTATTATTATTAAATTTTGGTACATGACATAGTCTTGATATGGCCTTTAGGCTGATCTCAATTCCTAGCCTCAAGTAATCCTCCTGCCTCGGCTGCCTAAATTGCTGGGATTACAGGTGTGAGCCACCACACCTGGCCAATAGGTTGAATCTTAAGAAAGAACAGGCGGGCAGTGGCTCAGCCTGTAATCCCAGCACTTGGGAGGCTGAGGTAGGTGGGATCACAGAGATTGGGAGATCCGAGACCATCCGGGCCTGGCATGTGAAACCCATCTCCTATAAAATACAAAAACAGTCGTGGTGGTGAGGCATGGCCATATGGTCCCAGCTGCTGAAGGCAGGAATATAAGTGAACCTGGGAGGAGCTGCAGTGAGCAGAGATCCAACACCATAAGCCACGGGTGACAGCCATGAGACTCAAAATACCAAAAAAAAAAAAAAAAAAAAAGAAAAGAACTAGTAAGTATTTTAGGTAATAACTTTAATAAATAGAAACCTGTTCTTTACTCTGAAATAAACACCAAATAGTCTTTTCTGTGACACAGAAACCATTCTCGAACTGGCCCAAATAATACATCAAAAGGTGAATGGGGCGGGCGCCAGTGGCTCAAGCCTGTAATCCAGCACTTTGGGAGGCCCGAGGCGGGAGTGGATCAGGAGATCAGACCATCCTGGCTAACACACGTAGAGCCATCTACTAAAATATTAAAAACTAGCTTGGCAGTGAGTGCGTGATCCCAGCTACTTTCGGAGGCTGGAGGCAGGAGATAAATAGAAAAGCAGGAGAGCGGAGCTTGCAGAGGTAGTGAGATCAGCTCACTACACTCCAGCCTATGATGTGAGACTCCGTTTCAAAAAAAAAAAAAAAAAAAAAAGGGTGAATGGACAAACAAATTGGGGTCCATCCATACAATGGAATACTACACAGCAACAAAAGAAACAGCAATTTATTCACAGAACTTGATGAATTTCTAAAGCATTATGCTAAGTGAAGGAAGCCAGACTTAAAAGTTTCCCTGCTGTCTGATTCCATTTATACATAGACAAAACCATGGTAGGCTAGGCATGGTGGCTCACGCCTATGATCCCGGCACTTAGGGAGGCTGATGGGGGCAGATCACAAGGTCAGGAGTTTGAGACCAGCCTGGCCAACATGGTGAAACCCTGTCTCTACTAAAAATACAAAAATTAGTTGGGCATGATGGTGTGTGCCTATAATCCCAGCTACTGGGGAGGCTGAGGCAGGAGAATGACTTGAACCCAGGAGGCAGAGGTTATGCCACTGCACTCTAGCCTGGGTGATAGAGTAAATCTCCGTCTCAAAAAAAAAAGAAAAACAAAAAACAAAAAACAACCATGGTGGCAGAAACACAGAAACCAGATCAATGCTTGAGACTGGAGGAGGTGATTGGCTGCAAAGGGGTCAGAGGGAGTTTCTGGGTGATAGAAATGCTCCATATCAGCCGGGCGCGGTGGCTCACGCCTGTAATCCCAGCACTTTGGGAGGCGGAGGTGGGTGGATCATGAGGTCAAGAGATCGAGACAACGATGAAACCCCGTCTCTACTAAAAATACAAAAAAATTAGCCGGGCACGGTGGCAGGTGCCTGTAGTCCCAGCTACTCAGGAGGCTGAGGCAGGAGAATTGCGTGAACCTGGGAGGCGGAGCTTGCAGTGAGCCGAGATTGCACCACTGCACTCCAGCCTGGGCGACAGAGCAAGACTCCGTCTCAAAAAAAAAAAAAAAAAAAGAAATGCTCCATATCACAATTATGAGGTCATTGCCTGAGTGTTTACATTGGCATGACTCACCAAATTTTACATTTAACATTGGCGAATTTTGTTGTACATAAATTACACCTCAATAACACAGATTTTTAAAAATAATACTATTCTCAAGATTACCAGAACCTTCCATATTCAACATGAGGCATGAAACAGGACCATTTTTTTAGACAATAATGTCGGAAAGGGGAGGTGGCTGTGAAGAGAGAGGCCAAGTAATCACGGAGTCACCATGGAAACCAGGAGAGCCAGCCGGGTGCAGAAGTAGAGTGGGTTCCCCCACTCGAGGTTCCCCTTATGAATCAAGTCAAACCAAGTCACCGTGATTGAATGATTCTCTCTTTTTTTTTTTTTTTTGAGACTGTCTCGCTCTGTCCTGAAGGCTGGAGTGCAGTGGCGCAATCTTGGCTCACTGCAACCTCTGCCTCCCAGGTTCACACCATTCTCCTGACCCAGCCTCATGAGTAGCTGGGACTACAAGGGCCCACCACTACGTCTGGCTAATTTTTTGCATTTTTAGTAGAGACAGTGTTTCACCATGTTAGCCAAGATGGCCTCCATCTCCTGACCTCATGAGCCGCCTGCCTCGTCCTCCCAAAGTGCTGGGATTACAAGCGTGAGCCACCACGCTGGCCTGAACTACTCTTTTCTAGCAGGTGTAGAGCAGGGGTCAGGTTTTGCCTGGTGTCTTAGTTATCGATTGCTATGTAACAATGACCATAAACTTGGTGCTTTCAACAATGCTCATTGATTACCTTACAGCTTCTGTGGTTTAGGAGTATGGCTTGGCTTAGCTGGGTCCTTGGCTCAGTATTGCACAAGGCTACACTCAGGGTGTTGTTCAGGCTCACCTGGAGGCTCCTCCAGGAGAAAAGCCACTTACTCAGGTTGAGTAACTTAGGTTGTTGGTAGAATTCATATCCTTGTGCCATATGACTGGGCCCTGGCTTGGGCACCTGGTCTTTTTCTGGCTGCCAGCTGCAGGCTGCCCCTGAAGCCCTTGAGGCCACCCATAGTTCCAGCCACAGGGGCTTCTCCAACATGGCTGATTACTGCCTCCACCCAGCAGGCGCGTCTCTGTCTCCAGGCGACTAATTTTTTTTTTTTTTTTGACGAATTCTCGCTTTGTTGCCAGGCTGGAATGCAGTGGTGCTATTTCGGCTGACTGTAACCTGCACCTCCCAGGTTCAAGCGATTCTCCTGCCTCAGCCTCCCAAGTAGCTGGGACTACAGGTGCCCGCCACCATGCCCAGCTAATTTTTGTATTTTTAGTAGAGATGAAGTTTCCCCATGTTGGCCAGGATGGTCTCAATCTCCTGATGTCGTGATCCACCTGCCTCGGCCTCCCAAAGTGTTGGGATTACAGGCGTGAGCCAACCGCACCTGGCCCTAAGTCGGTCTTATACAAGGCAAGGCAGTCATGGGAGCGGTATCCTCTTACCTGTGCCATGTGATGCAGCTTGCTTATGGGAGTGACATCCCTCACGTTTGCCATATTCTATTGGTTAGAAGCAAGTCATGGGTTCTGTCCACATGCAAGGGGACCCTACAAGGCATGGACATCATGGGGCAGGGGCAGGGGGAAGGGGCCACTCTGAAGTCTGTTCCACACCTGGTGATGGCAATGGAGGGAGAGATGGTTAAAGAAGAGAGGCTGCTTGCAAGGGGTGATGACAGAGATGAGGGTCAATGGGCCACTACCTAGGGAGGGAGGGACGTAAAGCCAGGAATGGCTGGTAAGCGGGTGGTGGAGTCAGTGGTTTGAAGACCTCTTGAAGGGGAAGAATTTCTGTGACAAGGATGCTGAGCAGAGGAAGAGGAAGGAAGGAAAGTGGTGACTGGAGAAAGGGATGTTTGAAATCAGGATTCCTGAAAGGGGAGGCTTTAAGTGATGGTGGGTTCTGTGAGGGGTGATTGAGGGGGTGGGAAGGAGGTCACTGGGACTGAGGGGTCTAATGGCCTGCCTGCCTCCACCCTGTCCCATCTTAGTCTGCTCTTCCCACTGGGGCCCCAGGCCTCTCCTCACAGGGAATGCAGGTTATGAATCTCCTCTTCTCTGGACCTTCCAATGCCCTCTTGCCTGCCTCAGAGAAAATCTAAACCGTTCCTGTGACCTGCTCCCCTTCTCCCTGGCGGACTGTCTCCTGCCACTCTTTCCTGCTGTCTACACTGCAGTTTCACTCTAGGGTGGCCCTTGCTGCTCCCGGCCTGGCCTCCCTCCCCTCAGAGTCTCAAGGCACCCTCCCTCGCTGAAGTTTCTGTCCACAATGCTACCTTTGGCCTTCTCTGTCCATCTTATAGAAAAATATCACCTCTCCCATCACTCTCTGTCCCCTTATCTCCCTTTACCATCAAACATGGTACATATATATTTGCCTAGTGGTTTCTCATCTGTCTCTCCCAACAGGAATGTCAGCTCCATGCATCTGGGGCTCCGTTTGCTTCACTGCTATATCCAGCACCTACTAGAGAACCTGGCACAGACTCGGTGCCCCATGAATATTACTGGATAGAGGCAGACAGAGCTGGTCTCTGTGTCCTGAAGGGTTGGTGAGTTGATACTGATGAGTCAAAGGCCAAAGCCTTGTGATATAAGCCAGGAGCTGTTGTGAGGCCTGGATACCCTCTCTCAATTGTCTGGAAGGAGTGGATACAGAAGATACAGCCTTTCACAGGCTGTAGAGCTTGACAGCTAGGAGCTACAGTAGCTGTGTCTCCTTGAACAAGGAGTTAATCTTTTTGAGCCTCTGTTTCCTTATCTGTAAAGTGGAGACAATGATTGATTGAAACCTAAATCATGGCGTCAGGCAGATAAGCCCAGACTCTGCACGCAAAGCTCTTAGTACAGTGCCTGCCTGTGGTGAGTGCTTGGTAATTGTTGGGTAACATATATTATTTCTCTGTGGCTGTTTACGATTGGATTTTCCACTATGATCCAAATAAGCTTTGCCTTTTTGTTTTTTTTTTTTTGAGATGGAGTTTCGCTCTTGTTGCCTAGGCTGGAGTGCAATGGCACGATCTTGGCTCACTGCAACCTCCGTCTCCCAGGTTCAAGCGATTCTCTTGCCTCAGCCTCCCGAGTAGCTGGGATTACAGGCTTCCGCCACCATGCCTGGCTGATTTTTATACTTTTTAGTAGAGACAGGGTTTCACCATGTTGGCCAGGCTGTTCTCAAGCTCCTGACCTCAGGTGATCCACCTGCCTCAGCCTCCCAAAGTGCTGGGAATATAGGTGTGAGCCACTGTGCCTGGCCCAGCTTTGCTATTTTATTTTATTTTATTTATTTATTTTTTTTTTGAGACGGAGTCTCGCTCTGTCGCCCAGGCTGGAGTGCAGTGGCCGGATCTCAGCTCACTGCAAGCTCCGCCGCCTGGGTTCATGCCATTCTCCTGCCTCAGCCTCCCAAGTAGCTGGGACTACAGGCGCCCACCACCTCGCCCGGCTAATTTTTTGTATTTTTTAGTAGAGACGGGGTTTCACCGTGTTAGCCAGCATGGTCTCGATCTCCTGACCTCGTGATCCGCCCATCTCGGCCTCCCAAAGTGCTGGGATTACAGGCTTGAGCCACCGCGCCCGGCCCAGCTTTGCTATTTTAAAAGAGACGAGGTCTCACTATGTTGCCCAGGCTGGTCTTGAACTCCTGAGCTCAAGTGATCCTCCCACCTTGGCCTCCCAGAGTGCTAGGATTATAGGTGTGAGCCACCACACCCGGCTCATTTACTATTTTTCTGATCTAGGTTAGATCGTTTTACTTGAAATAAGATTCAGTTTCCTCATCTGCATAATGGAGATAATAATTCCTGCCCTGGCTCCTTCAGTTAAACTGTTGGCAGGCGTGCATGAACTAACACATGTGAAAGCATTTTGAAATATTATGTTGCTATACGATGTGATATATTAGTATTTTTTCTTCTTGTTGATTGGGTCCTTTTAGGGTTGCTAGAGTTTTAGGCAATGGATGGTTCACTAGTTTTCTTTCTTTTTTTTTTTTTGTGACGGAGTTTCACTCTTGTTGCCCAGGCTGGAGTGCAGTGGCATGATCTTGGCTCACTGCAACCTCTGCCTCCCAGGTTCAAGAGATTCTCCTGCTTCAGCCTCCCTAGTAGCTGGGATCACAGGTGCCCACCACCACACCCGGCTAATTTTTTGTATTTTTAGTAGATATAGGGCTTTACCATGTTGGCCAGGCTAGTCTCGAACTCCTGACCTCAAGTGATCCACCCACCTCGGCCTCCCAAAGTGCTGGGATTACAGGCATAAGCCACTGCACCCGGTCAGTCCATTAATTTTCAAAGGCTCTAATAGAATATATAGGGTGCCCAGAATATGGGGGTGACTATACTGGACTTCTTGGAGCAGAACAGTGGAACTCAGATTTTGCTTAAAGCCCCAAGCAAAAACATAGGCTTGAAATGTCCCTAGGGCTGAGGGCAGTGTAGGTCAGTCAGCCAGCTTTCTGAGCTTCAGGGGCTGAACAACAGCCTTGCTCCTTTTCATCCCCACGTGAAGCAAAAAGAAAGAGTCCAGAGATCCTGGTGTCTATCTTTGGATATCCAACACCTGCCCTGTTTTCACCTGCCACTACCAAGTAATTAACAAGGGCCTCTCAGCAGCCCAATCCATGAGAGATTCAACTTTCACAAATCAAACCACAGCCCTCTGAGGTCACGGCCTTGCACCAGAGCTACAGGGCTCATTGTGTCTTGGGCAGTGGGGAGGAGAAATCAGTGACAGTCATCAGGACAGGCAAGGTGTGTGCATCAGCCAGTACCTCTCGCCCAGGCCAGATCCAGGATGGGGACAGGAGCCCATCAGGATGCCACATGGTACTCAATCCCTCCAGGTATGCTGATCACCAGGCAGCTTGTGGCCCTTGGCCATCCTAGAGCAACAAACCTTCTTGTCTTACACTAGGTTTTCTGGGGTAGTTCTCTGGGGAGGCAAGCCCAGTACAGACACTGCTCCACTGGGAGACATCCAACCTACGCTTGTGGGATCAGAGTGGCAGGTGGTGCCTCTATACCTGGTTCCTCAAGCTCAAAGTAAACTGATTTCCAGATCAACACGTGCGCGCATGCACACACACACACACACACACACACACACACACACACACACCAGCGAGTAGCTGCTAATGTCCTTGATTCCCTCATTCCTCTCACTCTTTGAGCCATGAGGTAAAGGTGAGGGGAGAGAGACTATATCCATTCATGTGTCAATGTCCATTCACATGTATTTCAAAGAACCAGCTCAAATGTATTTCCAGCCTCCTTTGCAGTTTGATGCAGCCAACTAAGTTCTCACGAGTGAAACATGGCTGGAAGGAGATGTGCTCCTTCTGGGTCTTTAGGACTGTGGTCAAGGCTGAGTGTGGTGGTTCTTAACTGTAATCCCCTCACTTTGGGAGGCCAAGGTGGGAGCATCACTTGAGTCTAGGAGTTCAAGACCAGCCTGGGCAACATAGGGAGGCCCTGTCTCTACAAAAATTTAAAAAGTAGCCGGGTATGGTGGTATACATCTGTGGTCCCAGCTACTTGGGAGGCTGGGGTATTGCTTGGGCCTGGGAGGTTGAGGCTGCAGTGAACCAAGATCCAGTGAACCAAGATCCAGTCACTGCATTCCAGCATGGGTAACAAAGCGAGATTCTGTCTCAAAAATAAGTAAATAAATAAAAAATAAAAAAGACTGTGGTCATGTCTCTACCAGGCTCTCTTCCCCTTCCTGCTGGCTTGAACTTGTGGACACCTAGCTTCAGCCTTGTAGGCACAAGAGAGCCCTAGTGGGTGGTGAGGGATCAAGACAGAAGGAATCTGGGTCTCAGGATGTTTGTGTTGAGTGGAGCTTCCTGCTGACCTGGAATGTTCACCAGGCTGTTACATGGGAGACAAATAAACTTCCATCTTCTTTCATCCACAGAATGATTGTTAGGCCTCTTTGTTATAGAGGCTGAACCTTATCCTTACTAAGCACAGGGAAGAAGAGCATGGCAGAACCAAAGACTTTCCAGGCTAATACAGCAGCCCAGCCAACAGGCCTGCATGGCTGCTACAGAACATCGCTGAGATTGCATCCCAAGGGGAAGCCTGGGAAGGAAGCAGTATCCTGTATTGGCTAAGACTGAATCAGACAGGCCTTGGTCTTAATTTTGGCTGGAATATTTATTAGTGTTGTGAATTTTGGGTACTTTCACTAACAAATTGAGTCTCAGTTTCCTCTTCTGTAAAATGGGGATGATAGCGGTAGTTACTCACAGAGCTATGTGAGAATTTTATGAGACAGTGTAGATCAAAGGCTCACAAATGTTTACTGTTATTAATGGGATCAGCTAATAGACCTGATTTTTCCTACCCTCTCTCTCCAGAAAGGAGGTTAATGTCTTGAGTTTTCCACAAAGTCATAAATATTCAGTGCAAATAAATTACAAGTTCCTAAGGCCTTCAGCACACCTAATATTTCTTAGTCACCTACTATGGGCCAGGCACTAGGAGAGGGGCCAGGGGACAGAGAGACCCTTGTGGAAATTAATTTATGCATTGCTCCTCAGAAAGCATTAACCTTCTCCAGGCCTACAGGTTGGAGTCCAGTCACCTACTGAATGCCAATCTACCTCAGCTTGGAAAGAAATCCCAACCCTTCTTCCCACCTCCTGATGAGGTGCCTCAGCCCCACCCCAGACAAGTGAAATCATAATCTCTGGGGCCTGGGTACCGAGAGTTTTATTTTTATTATTTTTATTATATTTATTTATTATTATTTTTGAGACAGAGTCTCGCTCCGTCGCCCAGGCTGGAGTGCAGTGGTGTGATCTTGGCTCACTGAAACCTCCGCCTCCTGGGTTCAAGTGATTCTTCTGCCTCGGCCTCCTGCGTAGCTGGGACTACAGGTGCACACCACCATACCCAGCTACTTTTTGTATTTTTAGTAGAGACGGGGTTTCACCATATTGGCCAGGCTGGTCTCAAACTCCTGACCTCATGATATGCCCACCTTGGCCTCCCAAAGTGTTGGGATTATAGGCATGAGCCACGGCGCTTGGCCACCAATATTTTTAAATCGCATCTAAGTGTTTCCCATGAATAGGTGAAGTTCAGTCTGAACACTGCTCCTCCTCAGTCACCCCACATCACTCCAAGTGCAAGTTTCCTTCCTTCCTTCCTTCCTTTTTTTTTTTTTTTTCTGAGATGGAATCTCACCTGTTGCCCAGGCTGGAGTGCAGTGGTGCAATTTCGTCTCACTGCAACCTCTGCTTCCTGGGTTCAAGCAATTCTTCTGCCTCAGCCTCCCAAGTAGCTGGGATTACAGGTGTGCACAAACATGCCCAGCTAATTTTGTATTTTTAGTACAGATGGAGTTTCACTATGTTGGCCAGGCTGGTCTCGAACTCCTGACCTCAGGTGATCCACCCGCCTCAGCCTCCCAAAGTGCTGGGATTACAGGTGTGAGCCACTGCACCCAACCAAGTTTCTTAAACAAGGTCCCACCTTGGCATTCCCTTGGCAAAATCTTCCAGGGCTGTCACTGCCTAGAGGCTGAAGCCCAGACTCTGCATGACGCTCCCAGCCTTTCACAGTTTGGATCCAGCCTCCTCTCATTAATGACACTAATGGCTAAGATTGGTGGAGCAGTTCATACGACCCAGGCACTCTATTGAGAGCTTTACATGTGTTATGTCATTCAATTACCATCCAACCTTAGGAGACGATGTCTTAGTTCAGTTTCCTCATCTGTAAAATGGGATTCCAAGAAAAGCATTGGCTATAGTGTCTGGTACATGGTTATCACTCAACCAATAGTAACCATTACTGCATGTTCTCTGATTTACTGATGAGAAAGTTGAGGATAAGGGAGGTTCAGTAACTTGCCCAAGACTACATACAACTCATTAATAAAGAAGTCTGGCTTCAGTGCCCAGGCTAGCCCACCTCTCACCCTGTCACTGAGGGCCCGTGCTCAACTCAGAGCCAACATCTACAGCTTTCCTTGATGAGGTCTCCAGGTCTTTGCACATAGAATAGTTCCCTTCCTCCTCCTCCTGGAAAGCTTCCTCCTAGAGCCACCTACCCCCTTGACACCCTGGGCAGGGTCACATACCCCAACTCTGTTCCCTTCAGCCTTCCCAACAAACCTCCATACTCTCATCTCACCAAACTATCATCTTGATGGAGGGTGTGCCCCCCACTCAAAGTGACTGTGTCCTTCCCAGCTCTGGCTCCACTGTGCCTGGCTGGCACGGAGCAGACCTCTGTGTTTGCTGGATTTGTTGCGAGCCGAATCCATCAGACAGCCAAGCCAAGGGTGGAGAGCAATGCCTGCTGGCAGGACAGCTTGACTGCTCCCAGCTGTCAGTGTGCACTTGGAGTGGACACTTGCACTTGCCTTTGGCCAGGGTCTCCTGGCCATTTGCCAGAACTTCCAGTCCCTTGGCCCTGGCTCTCACTCTGCTCTGCAGCCTTCCCGCAAAGTCGGCCAGCAGGGGGTTCACCCCCTAGAGGGGCCCGGACCATCCACAGCATGAGTCCAGAAGATTTCTCACCTTCTCAGTTCACTTCTTCAACAAGTATTTATTGAATGCCAGCTATGGGCCAGGCCCTGTGCTCAATGCTGGGTACAGAGTGGAGAGTGAACCAGGCATGGCACCTGGCCTCATGAGCTTACACTCGAGTGGGAGGGACAGTCAACCAACAAGTAAATTACACAAAGGGATATGCAGTGGCAAATTCCCCATGAAGGGAAAGAACAGAGGCCTTGTCATAGATGAACTCCTCAAGTACAGTAGTCAAGGAAGGCCTCTTGGAGGAGGCAACTCTGAAGCTAAGGCCTGAGGGTCTGAAGAACTCAGCCATGCACAGGGTAGGGGAAGAGCATTCTTGGCAAAGGGAACAGCATATGCAAAGTGCTGGAGGTGGGAATGAGGCTGGAATGTCGAGGAAATGAAGGAAGGCCAGGTGGCAGAAGCTCAGGTAGCAAGTCTGGGACTGGCAAGAAATGAGGCTGGAAGTGAGGTTGGGACCAAAACAGGAAGACCTTTAGAATAACAGGCTAACAGAGTGAGGTTTTCAAACCAGAGATGATATGATATGACCTGCAGCTTTCAAGTTCTCTCTGGTGCTACTGAGAACTGATTGACAAAGCAAGAGGGAAGACCTTTTTGATCTGGGGGAGTTGATGTGGCCTGGCCAGGCTGGCTGCGGATGCAGACAGAAGTAGACGGACTCCAGAGATAGTTTAGAGGTAGAATCTACTGGAAGTTTCCAGAAGCACTAAAACAATCTTTATTGGATGTCCGCAACAACCGCTGCAACGGGGTAGGAGTTGGAGACCCCAGGAAGGCTTGGGGATAGAAACAGAAGATGCAAGTCCTTGACCACGGAATCAGATCACACAGTCACCCTTCCTTCCACAATATCCCAGGGACAATGAAAGCAAGTTCAGCCAAGATGCTGAAAGTGCTGGGTCATTCCCACCTCATTTCAGTGGCGTCACAGATTCTCTGGAGTTGCATACATGCAACGTGGAAATGTGTTTCCCACAGCCCCACTAGGGATGCTCAGGCTAGGAAGTTGCCAAACTGCAAGACTACATCACTGACCTGGTATCCCAGGAGCAGCAGCAGCAGGAGGAGGAGGAGGAGGAGTAAGAGGAAGAGGAGGAGGAGTTGTCCTTGTTCCTGTCCTGAGTGGGTCCCTTCATGATAAAGGGGAAACTGGCCTTTGCCTTCTGTTACCTCCTCTGTCTGTCCCCACTCCTGGGAGCATGTGTGAGTCCTGTCTTCCTTCTACCTCAGTCTCCCCTCTGCCTCCCTCAGGAGCACTCCCTGCCAATGACCCACTCTCTAAAATGATCCCCCCCTCTCCTTGCTACTGCACATCTCAGATGGGTCCAGGAGGACAGCAGTCTGATGGAACTAGCTCACACTAAAAATGAAAGAGGTGCTTTCCTCTGTATCCCTCCTTGAGGAGTTTGTCTTTTCAAAATAGCTTTCTGGGACACTCAAATGATCTCCTCCCTCTTATCCACCTCTTTGAAAGGGCTCTTTTCCCCAGGGTTTCTGCAACTCACTTTTCAGTCCATGGAGTCTCCTCAATGCAGCCTCTGGGGAGGGTGGTTCCATCAAAGGGAGGAGGTGGGAGAATCTTCCCAGGGGTGACAACTGAAGTATCTAACCAGTGTGGAATGAGCACCAGTGAATTGCTGCTCTGGGACTCCACAGCCTTGGATCTGCCAGGCAGTAACCAGATTGTAGGAGTCCTGGGGGAAGTGCCAGGCAGTCGGGGGGGCACTTGGAGTCACTTGGGGGAGTAGATATTTACCAATGAGTACAAAAGTGTTTCTGCATTTTATCAACACTGGTCCCACTGGGTGTCAGTCCAGTCTCCACTGTTCTGCTGGGAACGATCGCTGGACCATTTGTTTCCTCTATTAGAAAAAGTGGCCTGGGGTGGAGCTGAGGAATGAAATGGCCTCTGAGCAGAGCCAGCTCTGTGGAGTCCTGGTGAACAGGATCTCAGGCCCTTGACCCGTTGCATGACCTTGAAGGGCTGAGGTGCCTCGAATCATCTTTTCTCTTGCCCCTCCTCGCAGTTATTTTTGTCCAGCCTGACAGCCCTTGGCTGTTCCAGCAGTCTGGGCTCTGTGAGCCGGATGCAAACCAGGCAGCACAGACGTCTGGTGCTGAATCCCAAGAGGTTCCTCTCTGCACACCATCACATGGGGCCACGGCCCCTCTGTACTGTGTGCACCCAATGGGGAGGGACCACACGCCTGGAGGATGGTGACTATAAGACATGGGGGGCTGGGCTCTCCATTGCTCAACCCTGGCTCCTGTCTGGGAGAGCTGTCCAAGGCCTGGTGTGAGGACACCCTGTCACAGAGTGTTGCTGCTGCCTAGAAACCTCCCAGCTGGGTTTATCAGGCCAGCTGTGTGCAGGGACCTGTTAGCCAGTGAGAGGGTGGGTGTCTGCCGCTGGGAGGAGGGTAGGAGCAGGCTCTGCTGGGCCCCCAGTCTCCAGGCCTTGGCTGTGGTGGAGAAAGGGTCTGTCCTGTGGTTCAGTGTGATGGTGTGGCCCAAGGACAGGTGGTCAGGGGCAGACAGGGTTCCCAAGAGACCTCTTTGTGGCCCCTGCTCAGTTACTATCTCCAGGAAGCGAGGCAGACACTATGTTCCAGCCTTTTGGCGTGGGAAGGCTGCAGCCAGTCAGTCATTGCTCCTGACTGGGGTCTGACTGCTCCAAGGAACAGCCTGCCTTGGGTCCTGGTGCCCTTCGGGTTAAAGCTTTTTCCCAGACCCAAGGTTCATGCCTCCTGCTGGTGTGCAGAGGGCAGGAGAGGGGTCTGGGCGCAGCTCTGAGGGTCACTCCCAGGACTCATCTGTGCAGGTGAGGAATGGAACCAAGCCTCTGAGACCAGAACAGCTCCAGGAGAGCTGGGTGGATAAGCTGGGATAACAGCGAGGAGGAGAGATGGGCTGGAGGAGGAGGGGGCCTCTGATGGCTGGAGAATGTACCTTCACATATGAGCCAGTCCAGGAAGCAAAGCAGAAAAGGCAATGCCCTTTTTTGGGCTCCTGGTAAAAGAACCTTCCTTATTCCTGGGGGTGGGGTGATGAAGGGACAGCTCAGAAAGCCCCGATTTCAGTGATTTCAGAGACCCAGGAGTGGTACAGCATGGCTCCCCCTGGCCTCCCAGCTGGCCCTGGGGAGGATGAGTTGGGGGTGGGAACAGCCACGTAAGCAGCGGACCCTATAGGACCAGGGGGTGTGGGGGAGGAAGATCGCAGGAGGGGAGTGATGTGGCTGTTCCTGGCAGCCCTGCTGCTGGGGGCTACAGGCACAGGGGTCGCTGGCCTCTCTAGGGGGCGGGCCCTCCGGGTGGAAGATGCCCCTCGACTGGGCAGCACATTCCTCCGGGCTGGCAGGATGATGCCTGTGGCTCTGCGAATGGGAGCGGTTCGGAGGGCTGGGATGGGGTAAGCAGGAGAGGAGGTGTTGGGCAGGACAGGGCCGGGCACTCTTCCCAGGACGGCGAGCTGGTTGCTCAGGGCTGGCAGCCCCGGGCAGCTATGGAAGAAAGACCAGGGCCAGGCAGCGAAGGCCAGGGGGCCAGCGTGTGTGGGCGAAGGCTCCATCTCGGCTGCGTAGCTGTTGAGGTGGGAGAGAAGGCGAATCCGAACGGGGTCTGCACGGCTGCTGGGCCCTTCAAGGACCCCCAGGTACCTGATGACCTCGGTGAGGCACTCCCGAAAACCAATGCTCCGGAAGTCAACTGCCAGGGCTCGGGCATCAAAGAATCCTGCAAAGGGAGGCATGATGAAGGTCATGCCAGGCGTGGGGAGAAGCATGGGGCCTTGGTCTGTCTGTCTGAGTTCTGGACCTGCCTCCTCCACTCACTCCCTGGGCAGCCTTGGCCATGTCACCCTGACTCTCTGAGCCCGTCTCCCCATCTGCAGAGTGAGAACAAAATCCCTGCCTGGGGTGGAGGGTGGAGGGTTATAATGATCAAATGAATTCACTAAACTATGAAGCATTATAAAATGTAAAATATTGCTTGCATCGCAATTCATGATTAATGCAAAGAAAAAACTTTGTGGCCAAGATAACTTCATTGAAGTAAATACTTGACAGATATGAAAGGTTGTGCACTTGAAGGTATAGAACAACCCTGCCTGCTGAGAGGGGCAGATGCCCAGGAAGGGAGGTGGCAGCAGCAGCCATCAGAGTGAGGAGGCCCCTTGGAGAAGGCAGCAGAGTGTAGCAGTGAAGTGTGAGGTCGTCAGAGGCCAGAAGAGCTGGGTTCAAATCCTGGGTCAGCTACTTAACTAGCTGCCTCATTGTGGACAAGTCTCTATCTCTCTGTGCCTCAATTTCCTTAGCTGTCAAATGGGGATATAGCAGTGCCTACTGTATAGAGTTGTGAGGGTGAAATTAAAATAGTGCACAGAAAATGCTGAATAAATGAAAAATTAGCTATCACTTATATTACTGGCTTGACCCTGTTGGCATCTGAGTTTGTCCCTTGGCTCAAAAGGCAATCTGGAAATCAAGACCCCACTGTGACCCTCAGCTGCTCGGCCAGGGACCCTCTCTTTGATGGATAACCACGTAAACTTCCTGCACAAGTATTCACATCCTCACTGCCTCTCCATACCTGTTCCTCTCTTGACCACCTTCTGGGCAAAGACAGACAGAACAACCCCAGTCAGCACTGGTCTCAGGACGATGGCAGCAAATATCTGGTCCTTGGTTCATGGCCCCCACAGAGGAACAGCTCAGCTGGAGACTATGTTTGGAGCCAGGTCAACTTGTGGGCAAGAACCAACTCTATTCTACACTTAGCCATGTAAGTTCAAGCAAATCCCTCATCTTTCTGTGTTTGCTGTTCTTTTTTTATTTTTATTATTTATTTATTTTTTATTTTTTTGAGACAGAGTCTTGCTGTTGCCCAGGCTGGAGTTCAGTGGCACGATCTTGGCTTACTGCAAGCTCCGCCTCTTGGGTTTACACCATTCTCCTGCCTCAGCCTCACGAGTAGCTGGGACTACAGGTGCCCGCCACTATGCCTGGTTAATTTTTTGTATTTTTTAGTAGAGACGGGGTTTCACCGTGTTAGCCAGGATGGCCTCAATCTCCTAACCTCCTGATCTGCCCGCCTTGGCCTCCCAAAGTGCTGGGATTACAGGCGTGAGCCACCATGCCCGGCCTTTTAAAAATTTTTTTTGAGATGGAGTCTCGCTCTGTCCCCCAGGCTGGAGTGCAGTGGTGTGATCTCGGCTCACTGCAAGCTCCACCTCCCCGGTTCACGCCATTCTCCTGCCTCAGTCTCCCGAGTAGCTGGAACTACAGGCGGCCGCCACCACGCCCAGCTAATTTTTTGTATTTTTAGTAGAGACGGGGTTTCACCATGTTAGTCAGGATGGTCTCGATCTCCTGACCTCATGATCCGCCTGCCTTGGCCTCCCAAAGTGCTGGGATTACAAGCATGAGCCACCATGCCCGGCCTGGGAGTGTCTTTAAAGCCACTGTTCCATTACTTTGTTGTAACTGATGGGCTTAAAATAACAAAATGAGTTAATTTGTGTCCTGCTACAATCCTGAGATTTGTGATGAGCATGATATGTCACCCCAGCACTGCCAAGGACCCCACAACAGCCCAGAAGGCTAGACCAGTGGGTAGGATACCACGCTCCTCCCTGGGCTCAGGGGGTCAGATTGGGATCCCAGTGAGAATTAGCTCATTCAGGCAAATCCTTAATGAGGTCCTGGGTTGGGGAAGGGTGGGACCCACAGGAACAGTCTGTTACAGAAGAAAGCACCTCCCAGGTCTAAGACTGGAGGGAGCTGAATTGAGGAAAAGGTTGCGCCAAATGGAGACCCTGAAAGTGGAGAGGGAGATGCTGAAAGGAGAGAGAGAAGCTTTGCAAACGTTCCCTCCATTGACCTAGCTCCTCAGAGTGGGCAGCGTATGGACTTGCTCACCAACGTATCCCCAGGGCCCAGCCTCAAAATATTTGTTGTATGAATGACGCCTGAAAGAGAAGAGCATGGGTACCTGTCCCGCCAGTGGCATGGAGCATTTTCAAGTGATCCACCGTCATCTGTAAGACCTCGGCTTTCTCCAGCTTGGAAGAGCCCTGCGGGTACAGGAGACAGAAGGGTGGAGCCTCCAGCTGACCATGTCGCTGTGCGGCGTCATCAGCACTCAATGTCTTGATTTTCTCACCTTCCTCACACTCCACTGCTGCCTGCAACTGGGCTTCTGCTTTGGCCAAATTCTCCAAATCTAGAACATTCTTTTCAGTTCTCCTCTCAGACCACCTGTCCACTGTACGGCTGCCGATCATCTTTCCTGAAACCACTCCTCCCTTGACTTGCACGACAGCACTGTTTTTGGGCTCTCCTTTCACCATGCCTCTTGATCTGCCATCTCTTAGCACACTAGTGTCCCTTCTGTGTTACTTCGCATTCTGCTGCTCCCTGCAGAGGGGCTTGTCACCTCCATGGCTTTAACCGCCATCCTCAGAATGAATGCCTCTTAAACCAGCTCTTCCAGGAATCCAACTTCAGACTCAATGTGCCCAAGATCTAGCTCATCATCTTATCCCCAGACTACTTCTCTTCCTGTTTTACTCTCTTGGGAAATGCTTCCTAAGCCTCCCAGGTGAAGCCTGAAGATCAGATGCTCCATGGGAGTCCCTTGAGGGCAGATACTAGGTCTAGTTCACGGCTGGTCCTGTGACGGTTTTAGTGAACATCTGTGGGATGACTGACTTGTTCTCACCAGCATAAGGGAAGGCAGAGGACCTGTGACCTATGCTTTGGTGCATAGGGTGAGAATCTCCTAGGCTGAGCCCACTGTCTGATTCCCCACTGTAGCTCCCCCACCTTAACATGCTCGATGGCAGAGTGCTCACTCCCTGAGCGGCCTGTTCCACTTTCAAATCACTCTGGAAATGTCTGTAGTGCAGACGGATGGGGGCTTGAGAATCACATAGTCCTATGCCCTGCTCTTTACTAGCTGTGTGATCTGGTATAAGTTACTTCACCTCTCTGTGCTTCAGTTTCCTTACCTGTGCCATGGGCATAATAATCCCTACCTTTCGGGATCATTCTGAGGAGTCAATTCAATGGGATGATGGACATAAAGCCACCTGAGACACCTAAATATAAATTTCCATTCCTCTTACCCTGGCCAGTGACAGATATTGGTAAATGAACACAGCATCTCAGGCAGCTGCTACCAATCAACGAGAGATGCCACGAGAAACGAACCTTATCTGCCACCCACACAGTGTTTCCTCTAGCACAGTCAGCAGTGTCACATACCTGTTTCTCAAAGGCAGTGGGGACCAAGCGTCGCAATTCAGACAGGCTACTGTTAATGCGGTCTCGACGCCGTTTCTCTATGATCTAAACAATCATGACAAGAAGTTACTCACAGGTGCGTCATCAGTTTCCAAAGTGCCTTGATGGACATCAACTCATATTTACCCACACAGTGTTTTTGTGAGGGAGATCAATCTAGTCTTACTTTATGGTGGAGAAAACCAAGGCCCAGAGAAGGACAGTGATTTGCTTAAGGTCACACAGCAAGAAAGTGCAGAGCTGGGAGTACAACTCAGACCTCTTGTCTTGGTCTATAGGGGTGATATTCAAGATGTTTAACTGCTGGTACAGCAGGGCACAGCCAATCAGAATGAGGACACCAGCCACGGTGCAGGAGCAGGCCCTGGAGGCCCCCGCTGGGCCAGGAGGGAGACCCTGTCAGCTGTGAGGTCATGAGATGGTGTGGAGAGTCCCACGTGTTGCTCTCTCTAGCTGCAGAGCCCTTCCACTCACATACCCTCATTCTTCCCTCACAATACTGGTAGCAGAACACTGGGAGCAGGACAGATTTGACCTCATTTTACAGATAAGGAAAATGAAGGTTGGAAGGAAGTGGTTTGCCTAAGGGCTTACAGTCAGTGAGTGTCAGGCTGCTCTCTGCCAGACCCCAAGTGTCTGGACTCCCAGTGCGGAAGCACAGCTGCATCCTGGGAGGAAAGTGGGGCTGAACAGGACGGACAGATGACAGCGGCAAGTGGGGATCCTTCTGTCCCCTCCCCCACCCTGGCACACTGAGGGGGATGAAAATTCTGGACTCAGAGAGGAGACAGAAGACAGGATGGGGGGCAGGCTGGAACAACAATCATAATGGCCTATTGTGTGTCTGCTATTGTTACATTAATGCACTTAATCTGCAAAGCAGCCCTTTGAGGTGGGCCCTGTCATTATTCCAGTTACACAAAGGAGCAAATCAGGCTCAGGGAGGTTAAGAGGCTTGCCGGGAATCACCCTGATAGCTAGTGCCAGAGCAAGGATTTGAACCCAGGCAGTTAGCTTCATGGTGAAGTTTCTGGCCAAGGTTCTCCCCGCCAGACTGCAGGGGATTCATGGCAACCCTTTGTTGGGCAACTCAGAGGCTGAGACGGACACTCACCCCTCTGCGTTTCTTCCTGGCTTGCATCTGCGAAGGGCTGGGGGTGGACAGCGGCCTGGCCATCTGGCTGGAAAGGAAAAGAAAAGCTGATTTTTCAGGGCTGGGGGACCGTCTCCCTGGCCTGGGCCGACCTCGGGACAGGAGGAGCCACGGGGCGGGCCTGGAAGGAGGAGTTTGCTCTCCCCTTCTTCCCGGGGACTCATTTCAACCCAGGTCAAGTCCTCTCAAGCACTCTGGGCCCACTTTGGGCTCTTGGTCTGGACCTACTCGGCCTCGCCCCTCGCCCCTCGCCCCTCGCCCCTCGCCCCTCGCCCCTGGCCCCTCGCAGCGGCCGTCGGGGAACCAAGCACCGCGGCGCGGTAGCTCCGGCTCCTGCAACCCGATCCCCGAGGGCGGGGCGGGCGAGGGCACTGGCCGGCGGCGGCGGGGCTGGGCCGGGCGGGTTGGGTTTCAGAGGGAGCCGCTGGGAACGAGCGTGGAAAGAGCAGATGCCGCTGCTTCCCACGGGCCGGGCGCGCCGGCCGCCCGCCCTCCGCCCCGCCTGCAGCTGCCGCCTCCTCCCACGCGGTGCGGCCGGGGGCGAAGGGGAGGCGGCATCTGGGTCACAGGCCCTTCTCGGATGCTCTGGGACACTGCCCTGGCCTCCCAGAAGGCCCCGTCCCCCCAGCCTCGGCCACTCCTCCCACTCCGTGCCTTCCTTCTGCAGCCCCGGTTGAATGATGGATGTTTGCTCACACCCCAGGAGCTCCCATTACAGAGAAGAGGCTCAACCCTGGGGGGAGCTTTTCCTGCCCAGACTCTGACCAAAATAATCTTCAGCCCAACTGCTAACCCTTCTTAAGGTTTTCTGCTTCAGAAGTTCTCTTAGAATGATGAGGATTCGCTGGGTCCACTGAGGCATCATTCATTTGGCCAACACTTCTAAGGCCTTATTCAGGCCTGGGTGGGTGGTGGTGCACTCAGCCAGACCCCAGCCCTCCCTCAGCTCAGCTCCAGTGGGCAGACAATGCACCAACAAACAACAAACAACAAACAAGGTGACTCCCCTGCCATTTCGGAAGACATAACGCCACACATCTGAACAGGAACCTGCAAGCTGGACTTCACCCACACCTGCTCCTGCTGCCCCTCGGTTCCCCATCTCAGTGAAGGTACCCCGCTTCTGCAAGGTGGAAAGCTGATGCTGTCTTTGATTCCTCCTCCTCCTTGCCCCCACCTCATCAAAACCTGCCCACACTATGTCTAAAATACATCTCAC
Source organism: Papio anubis (assembly GCF_008728515.1). Classification (NCBI taxonomy): domain Eukaryota; kingdom Metazoa; phylum Chordata; class Mammalia; order Primates; family Cercopithecidae; genus Papio; species Papio anubis. The sequence continues at coordinate 37,854,486 of NC_044976.1, forward strand.
ATCTGTCCTCTTCCTCTCCGCCACTTCTCTCAATGCTACGCCTCTATCATTGTTCATCTGGATGACTGCAAGAGCTTCTTGTTGGGTGCTTTTACAACCTCTTTGACTCTCTACAAGCCTATCTCCACACTGCAAGCAGAGTGATCATTTAAATCTGATCATATCACTCACTTAAAACTCCTCCGTGGCTCCCCAGTGTGTTTTTGTTTGTTTGCTTTGGTTTTTGTTTTGAGATTGTAGTCTCACTCTGTTGCCCAGGCTGGAGTGCACTGGCATGATCTAGGCTCACTGCAACCTCTGCCACCCAGTTCAAGTGATTCTCCTGCATCAGCCTCCGAAATAACTGGGATTACAGGCACCCACCACCATGTCTAGCTAATTTTTGCATTTTTAGTAGAGATGGGGTTTCACCACGTTGGCCAGGATGGTTTTGAACTCCTGACCTCAGGTGATCTGCCCGCCTCGGCCTCCTAAAGTGCTGGGATTATAGGCATGAGCCACCATGCCTGGCCCCAATGTTTTTTAAGATCAAGGCCACCATCTTTCAGGTGGTCCAACTGGCCCCCGTCAACCCCTCCAGACTCAACCCTCTTCCTCTGTATGCTCTAGCCTATGAATGCACTAACTCCTTCTGCAGTTGCACATACTGTCCCCTAGCCTAGGTCCACCATCTCTGGTCCACCCATCACCCCAAGCCCCCGTCCCTTTGCCCCATAACTTCTATAATCCATCAGATCTCAACTCAGATGGCACCTCCCTGGGGAGCCTTTTCTAACATTCCTCCTCCCACTAGTATCCCCTGCTCAATACTCTCCTAGCACCCTGCTTTCACAGCATTTATGCCAATTTGTTGTTTTATATGGTTATTTGATTGATGTCTATCTCTCCAACAAATCCGTAAGCTCCATGAGGCCATGAGCCATGTCTGTTACATTCACTATTGCAGCTTCGAATACAGCAGAACTCATGGTAGAGCTTTCTTCTCTCACCCGTGTATTTGGCATCACTGGGGAACAGAGACTTAAGCACCATAAAATCTACGGCCTAGGACTTTGTGGAATGGGGGCATAAATGACTTACCAGAAAGGTCCCAGCCCATGTGACGACCCTTTTGGCATTTGAATTTGGATCATTTTCATCAACTGCTCAGAGAAGGTTGCAGAAGAGACCAGATAGCATTTGTCAAATCCTACTGCTATGTCCCTGGCTTTGTCCAGACACATCTGGAAAAGGATATCTCCCACCCAAACATCTGGACAAGCAGACCTGGTAAGAAGTCTGTAATAGCTCCTAGGAGGGAGGGCCCAGCAAGCTAGGTCCAGGCTCAGATGGCCAGATCCTGAGATCTATGGGGCAGCTTGTTTACAAAGCCTCACTGGTTCACTGGGGACAAGCCCCAGGAGCCAAGACACACTAAGAAACACGACCTTTGTTCCCCCCAGCTTGATAAAGCGTCTCTTCGGGTATTGGGTTAGCCTCGCGCACGTCACTGCCTCTCAGCCTGATCCCTCCGCTGGGACCATCTGTTGGAGGCTGACGCACCCATTTCAGGGCAAAGCAGTGCTGCCATCCCTTTTTCCAATCTCCTGGTCAGCTTCTCCCTGTTGTATTATTTCCCCCCTTCTCCTCTCCCCATATCTCAGAGGCAAACCTCACATTAGTTTTCTTGGCAACATTATGTGTCTTTCCCTCCTTTGAGCCTTACAAAAGCCCATCTTACAGATGAGAATGCTGAGCTTCAGGAAGCTAAAGCAGCTTGCCCAGCCTACCCAGCTGCTAAGGAGCAAAGCCAGCAGGGAATCCGCATCTTCTGGCTCCACTTCAGCATTGTTTCCCTTCTAATTCCTACTTCCTGTCTGTCTGAATAGCCTTCCAGACCCCTTATTTTTAAAGTTCCCAAGAGCCCAGCCAGAGCTCCCTTCCAGCCCATGATCTGGCCCTGACAGTGGGAGGAGGTGTGGGATTCTCTTGTCTGAGAATCTGAAAATGACAGAGATTTTCATGGACCCAGAGAAGATACATTGACCATCAAGATCTGCTCCATAGGCCTCTAGTGGCTCCTGGCCAGAATTCTGGGGCAGTCTCTTATAGCACGGAAGTTTTCCAGGTGGTCCCGACCACCCTCAGTGCTGACTTCCCCTGGGAACTCCCCCGTGGAACCCTTGCAGATGACCCTAATCATTTTGTGTCAGCCAAAGGCAGAATCACCATGTCCCAAATGAAGGGATCTCAGAGAGAATTGAGTCCATTTGTAAAATGAGGAAACTCAGAGCAGAAGGGATCTTCCCCAGGTCACATAGCAAATTAGAAGAAAATCCAGAACTACAGTCAGTTCTAGTGTCTGGTGGCTTTTTTTTTTTTTTTTCTTTTTTTGAGATGGAGTCTTACTCTGTCACCCAGGCTGGAGTGCAGTGGTGGGATCTCAGCTCACTGCAACCTCTGCCTTCCAGGTTCAAGTGATTATCCTGTCTCAGCCTTCTGAGTAACTGGGACTACAGGCACGTGCCGCCATGCCTGGCTAATTTTTTGTATTTTTAGTAGAGACGGGGTTTCACCGTGTTAGCCAGGATGGTCTCCATCTCCTGACCTCGTGATCTGCCTATCTCGGCCTCCCAAAGTGCTGGGATTACAGGCATGAGCCACTGCACCCGGTCTTAAGTGGCTTTTAATCTGGGGCTTTTGCCAGTGCACCCCATATATTCATCATCCCGTCATGGAGATCTTGGAGCCAGTACTTTTTGTTCTATACGGCACTTCCACATCTATTTGTCTAATTTATTGCACAATAGCCCTGTGAGTGAGGTATTATTTGGGCCACTTCACATTTAGGAAAAATAATCATTTTACAGGTGGAGAGACAGACACCGGAGTTAAGAATCACTCCAGTAAGTCCAGTCTTCAGACTTCTGGTCTTTTCTTTTTTTTTTTTTTTTTTTTTGAGACGGAGTCTCGCTCTGTAGCCCAGGCTGGAGTGCAGTGGCCGGATCTCAGCTCACTGCAAGCTCCACCTCCCGGGTTTACGCCATTCTCCTGCCTCAGCCTTCCCGAGTAGCTGGGACTACAAGCGCCCGCCACCGCGCCCGGCTAGTTTTTTGTATTTTTTAGTAGAGACGGGGTTTCACCATGTTAGCCAGGATGGTCTCGATCTCCTGACCTCGTGATCCGCCCGTCTCGGCCTCCCAAAGTGCTGGGATTACAGGCTTGAGCCACCGCGCCCGGCCTGGTCTTTTCATTAGACCATGCTGTCTCATAAATATGTTGCCCCCACAACTGAATGGTGACCGCTTTGACAGCAACATTTACTGGTAGTTACTTTGTATCAAAGCAGGGAGTTATGTAACTTTATGTACATTACTTCATCAAACCTTATCCTGTGAGGCAGGAATGCTAATGCATTCCCATTTTGAAAGGGAGAAAACTGAGGTTCAGAAAGGTGTAAAAGTAACTGGCCAAAGTTAATGGTGGTAAGATTCAAACTCAGGTCTATCTGACTCCAAGGCCACCACCTTATATTGTTCAGGAAGAGGACCCTGATCCAGGGTCTGACATGTGGCAGGTGCTCATTAGACATTCGCAAAGGGAGAGGAGAGGCTGTCCTCTTAGTTTAGACTCATCCTGTGTCAGCGGGCCAGGTTCAGATGAGAGCTCTGTGGGTAAGTTTCACAGATGTGGCAGGACTGCCACCAGGCAGATGCCCACAGTGACGGTGGAACACCCTCTGCTTTTTACTCTCATGTTTCTGAGTGTGGGGGATTTGCGCCCTGCCCCTGACCCCGAGAGACTGGCTGCCTCTGTCCTGCAGCCCTTGTCAGTGTTTATCTGCTTTCTGTGTACATGAAGCTCTTCTTCCCTGAGAGTTCCCTGAGGGCAGAGGCTAAGCAGAATACATCTGGCCCCCCTATGCCCAGCCCGGGGTCTGGGCCACAGCAGGCATCGTTCAGTGCTCCCTGAATTGAAGCATTGATGTCTGCTGGCGGGGAGGGCCCTTTGGTGAGTGCTACAAAGAGGCGTCTATAAGTCAGCCTCTGCCAGATGTCCAACTGCTTTCTCTCCTCAGAGGGGTCTGCTCCTCTAAGGACAGTGTCTAAAAATGGGCTCTGTATATATAGGAAATGCTATATGTATAGGAAAAAAATGCCCAGTGATCCTTTTTGCCTCATGTGAGCAGTTGCCCAGATGCCACCATCTTCAAGAAGCCCTCCTTGCCATCTTTGGTTGAGAGTGACCTCTCCTTGCTTAAGTGCCCTCACAGCCCAGAGTCTGTCTCCTTTCCATCCTGTCCATGGTGTTTTTATGACCTGGCAGGTCACTGACTGGGCTGCAAACTCGTGGAGGACAGAAGCCAGCTCTGATCAGCCTAGTTCTCTGGCATCAATTTTGTGCCTCTAATCTATGAAGACCCAATGCCATTGAATTTGAGACCCCGCTCCAACACCACCACATGGTGCTGTGCCCTTTCCTGGCCCTTAACAGGCACAGGCTAAGATAACTGCTTCTCTAAATAGCAGTTTCTGTTAAACAATTAAGAAAGGCTGATATGTTGCATAGCAAATTGTATTATACACCCTAAAAACAAATGTACAGGATGCAAGAGGAATATCTGTTATGGCATTTTCCTGGGATTTGTGACTGAGGCAGGATCCCTGGATCTCAGAAAACTGGAGAGCACTAAAATTACAAAATGTCCTCCAAAATATCCCTAAGAATTCCTAAGAATTAACTGGGCCCGACACACTGGCTTATGTCTGTAATCCCAACACTTTGGGAGGCCAAGGCAGGAGGATCACTTAAGCCCGGGAGATCAAGGTTGCCATGAGCTATGATCATGCCACTGCACTCCAGCATGGGCAACAGAGTGAGACTGTGTCAAAAAAAAAAAAAAAAAGAAAGAAAGAAAGAGAGAGAGAGAGAGGAAGGAAGAGAGGGAGGAAGGAAGGAAGGAAGGAAGGAAGGAAGGAAGGAAGGAAGGAAGGAAGGAAGGAAGGAAGGAAGGAAGGATTAACTGAATTCCCCTCCAATTCTGTTCGAGAGAGTCAAGTCTGGATGAGCCAAGAGAGATGAAGTATTCCTTTCTTTTCCACTGCTGTCTTTGTTTTACTGGTGGGGAAACAGACTCAGGACAGACTCTGTCAGGGAAACCAATGGCCCAAGACCACATAGTGAGTTGGTGGCAGATTTGGGGCTGAGACCCAGGTCTTCAGACTCCCAGTCAGCCCTGCAGCTCTTTCAGGGTGCTGGGAATCACATGGTGTGTGCCTAAGCATGTGCTGTGCTAAGCCCTTGACATACTTTACCTCATTTGGTTTTCCCAATACTTCTATGAATTTAGTTCTATTATTAATGCTCATTTAACAGATAAGTAAACTGAAGCTTAGACAGTTCACAGAACTGCGAGGTAGCAGAACTATACAAGTGCAATTTGTTCGACAGGTTTGAAGCAGGTCAGACTGTCTACTAGGAGCTGAAAGACACTGGCAGCAGGGGGGCACGATAGGAGGCACACTGGAAATGGAGTCTAGGCCCTTGCAAGTCGCTTATTATTTTCTTCAATACTAAGATCCTAAATCCAAAGTCCAGTTTGCTCAAAGGAGGACAAGTTTTCTTCTTCCTGAAATAATTTGTGGACTACATGAAAACTACATCCAAACTAGGATAAAATTGGGAAAGAATGTGGTTACTCTGCATCGTCAGCAGATTCCGGACAGGGGCTAGGGTACCATCAGTCTATGAGAGTTTTCTAGAATCTCCAGGGAAAACTCCTTGCCAGTGGCCTCCCCTAGGCCACTTCAACCGATAGATGATAACCCACTAGCCACCAGATCCCCCGAGCTGAACTCTACCTCCGTGCCAGCATCCCCAGCCCTGCACGACGGAGAGCGCACAGGATCCAGGCACTCATGCGTGTAAAGGCACAGCCCACACACGCCCCACACGCCGACACCTGTGGCCCCGCGCTCACCCGCCTCTGCCCAGGCGGTGCTGGAGGGCTGGCCCGCCTGCTCGGCGAGCCCGTCGGACCGACCCCCACCTCGCTCGCCCTCCGCGTGCTCAGTCCCCGCATCCCGGCCCTTACCTCAGCTCGCCCTCTTGGCCCACGTCGATGGGTCCATCGGACTCGCCGTCGGAGCCTCTCGGCTCCTTGGGTCGCTTCATGGCGAACGCAGGCTCCCGGGTCTCAGCCCCGCGGCTAGGGCTCCCAGTCGGGAAGTCGGGCCCCGCCCCGGCCCCGCCCCGGCCCCGCCTCAGGGGCACCGCCGCCGCCCTTTCCCAGGGCCCTTTCCTGCGCCGCAGCCCCGGGCGCCCAGGCGCCCCTTCGCCCCCGCGGTGACGCGCCGCCGAGCCGTGGGAAGGCCCTGGGCGGTCGCCGCCTTCACCGACGGCTGGGAGGTCCGGCCGTGCTCCGCTGTCTCGGCTGCCGCGCGCTGGGTGGCCTTGGGCAGGTGCCCTGGGAGGCCCGGCGGGGAAGCCAGGAGTCCCCGTCTGTCCCTGGGTCACCTGGGCGCTGCTGGCCTGTAGAGGCGCCGCTTCGATGCCTGGGATTCCGCAAGGGTCAACCCCGCGCGCTCCTGCCTCCTGGTGTTCTGGAGGCAGCAGACACATCAAGTTTGTCGAGGTTAGTCGGGGTGGTTGGGGCCTGATCCTCAACAAGAATTCCCCAGCAGCTCCTCCACAGGGGCCCGAAGCAAGTGGAATAGTGTGGTGGGGGCAAGAGGAAGACACACTTCTGAGAGGTGGCAGTCACCCCCAAAAGGGACGGCTGAAGTTGTGGCCACAGCGTCTGAGAAAGCTGGGCTCTGGCCGAGGTCCCTAAAGGCCTGGCTTGGTGGCAGTGGTGGGTTGTCCCTGGGAATCAGTTCCCAGTTCCCAGTTCACCTGAGGTCGAGTTGTCCTGGGCGGCCAGGAGGCCAGGAGGCCAGGAAAGGGCTCCTTCTAGACGCTCTGGCAGGGCCTCAAAGTGGGAGACGGATAGGAAAAGGGGAGACACCCTCCAGCCTCTCTTCCTGGGGCCTCTGCTTCTGACAACACACCAACCTGTTCACTCAGGGAGGGCTCTAGCTGCCCTGTCCTTAGGGAGGGGGACTCGTGGGAAGTTCTCAGATTCCACCAGTCATCCTCAGGCGCCCAGTACCTCAGGGAAGCTCCCAAGGCTCCAGAGGAAGCTGCATGAGAGCATCCTGGAGGTGGACTTCTTGGGCAGGGAAGAGGAGATAGAGGAGGTCTTGGTGTGCTGGGTTAGACATGAGAGAAGTCTTCCTTTTTGCCCGCTACCAGGTCAGGCCCTGAGGGAAGTCACCCTTTCAAGTGGGAGAATGGGGTTGGTCATCTGAGAATAACTGTGCTTCCACCCCCACAGCAAGGCCTGCTTGCTGGGGGACACTTGATTACTTGATGGGAAAGAACGTTCCTGTGCCCCCTTCCACACACATCCGCAGACACAACCAGGTGGCCAGGTGTGCAAATACATACACACAGACAGACTTACAAATACATACTGGTAGGCGCAACTGTCATGAGCGATCAGTACCAGGAAGCCCTGGTGGTCGCCCCAGCCACAACTATGGACTCTCATTCCAAATGCCCTCAGTACTCACATCACTTCTGCAGGCACATGCCAGTCAGTGGAAACCTCAACCAACAGAGAAGTTGCACAATCCATGCGCTATGCATTCCCTGGAAAGGCAGAAGTCAAGAAAGCCTCCTGGATGTCTGCCCTGTGTAATTGACTGAGATAGCAAAGATTGGAAGAAAAGCAGACATTTCATGTGAGATGTCTTGGATCATCAAAATATAGTGCACAGTTAAATAGAGGGTCTGGAGTTCAGAAAAGGGTCTCAGCTGGATATTAAATTTGGACGTCATTAGGTAATTGATGGCATTTAAAGCTATGGGAGCAGATGGGATCACTCAGAAAACGTGGATGGAGACAGAGCAGGAGCCTAGCTAAATACTTAACATTTGGTGAGCGCTTATTATAAAACCTGAAACTATTCTAAGTGTTTTGTAAATATGAACTCATTTAATCCTTGACAACTCTATAAAGTAGTAATATTATAATCCCCACTTTACAAGTGAGAAACGACGGCTGAGAGGTAGAGTAACTCTACCTAAGGCCAACAGGCAATAAATGGAAGGGCTGGAATTTAACAAGGCAGTTCAGTTCCAGAGCCAAAACATTAGGCTTTATTACCTTACACAGCACTCCCCCTTCTTTTTAAAATAAAGACAAGGTTTTGCTCTGTCACCAGGCTAGAGTGTAGTGGTGCTGTCATAGCTCACTGAAACCTTGAATTCCTTGGCTCAGGTGATTCTCCTACCTTAGCTTCCCGAATAGCTAGGACTACAGGTGTATGCCACCATGCTCAGCTAATTTAAAAAATTTTTTTTTGCCGGGCACGGTGGCTCATGCCTGTAATTCCAGCACTTTCGGAGGCTGAGGTGGGCAGATCACGAGGTCAGGAGATCGAGACCATCCTGACTAACACGGTGAAAACCCATCTCTACTAAAAATACAAAAATTAGCCAGGTGTGGTGGCGGCCGCCTGTAGTCTCAGCTACTCAGGAGCCTGAGGCAAGAGAGTGGCGTGAACCCGGGAGGCGGAGCTTGCAGTGAGCCGAGATTGCGCCACTGCACTCCAGCCTGGGCGACAGAGCGACTCTCCATCTCAAAAAAAAAAAAAAAAATTTTTTTTTTTTTTGGTAGAGATGAGATCTCACTATGTCGCCCAGGCTGGTCTCCAACTCCTGGGGCCAAGCAATCCTCCCACCTTGGCCTCCCAAAGTGTTAAGATTACAGGAGTAAGCCACTATACCCAGCCAATTATGCAGCTCTTAAACATTGTGATATATTATGTAGTACTGACCCTAGAGCTATGCCATCAATATAATAGCCACGAACCCCCTATGGCTATTAAGTACTTGAAATGTGACTGGTCTGAATTGCTATATGTGCAGTGAGTATGAAATACACACCAGAATTTTTTTAAGTGTCAACTATGTCATTGATATTTTTTGTTATGATTACATGTTGCAATGATAATATTTTATAAATATTGGATTAAATAACATATATTAGTAAAATTAACTTCCCTTGTTTTTTTTTTAGGTTTTTAAAAATGTGACTACTAGAAAATGTTAAACTGCTTATTCAGCTCCCATGATGTTCCTATTGGATGGTACTAATCTGGTGCAGGATTTCTTAACCTCGAGACTACTGGCATTTTGGGCCAGATCATTCTGTATTGTGCAGGGCTGTTCTGTGGATTGTAGAATGGTAAGCAACCTCCCTGACGTCTACCCACTGGAGGTCAGTTATACCCGCTCCAGTTGTGACCATCAGAAATATCTCCAGATAAAATACCAAATGTCCCTTGGGGGAGAAATCGCCCCCAGCTGGGAACCACTAGTCTGGAGAAACTCCAAGATTTAAAGGTTGTAGAAGAGAAAGAGCTGCCAGAGAAGACTGAAAGGGCAGTGGAGGAGAGTGGAGTGTGTGTGTGTGGGTGTGGGCAGGAGCCAAAAGAGTGTTTCAAGGACTTGGTCATGATCCTTTTAAATGCCAGTCAGATCATGTCACTTCCTGCTCAAAACTGTCCACATGCTTCACATCCCATTTGAAATAAAATGCCAACTGCTTACCATGCCCTATACACAGAATGGCTGTAATAACCTGGGCACCTACGAGAGTGAAAGGAGGCAATACTAATAATCATGCCAGGACAGTCCAGGGCACACTTGAGGTACCATCCCTTAAGCTCGGGCCCCTGCCCATCTCTCCAGCCTCATCCCCAACCACTTTCTGCCTTGTCCACCCACCCACGAGAGTCTTCTTGCCATTTGGATTGGGCCATTCTCACATTGCAGGGGCCAGAGCTTTGGGTGATGAACATATAGCAACACATATAATGTAATGTTAGTGATATTAATTGATGCTGTGAAATAAGATAAAGTGAGGTAGAGACATAGGGTAACTGGGGGATTGGTGGCTATTTTACTTAGGGGTCAGGAGATCCTCTCTGAGGATGAATCATTATGCAAAGACCCGAATGGAGAGAGGGAATCTGAGAAGATCTGAGGGAAGAGGATTCCAGGCAGAAGGAACAGCAAGTGGAAAGCCCTGAGGTAGGAACAAGCATGGAATATCAACGGAATGGTGATATTGTTTGGATCTCTGTCCCCATCCAAATCTCCTGTTGAATTGTAATCCCCAATGTTGGTGGTAGGGCCTGGTGGGAGGTGAGGGAGGTGGGTTTCTCATGAATGGTTTAGTCCCATCCCCTTGGTACTGTTCTCATGATAGTGAGTTTTCACGGATCTGGTGTTTAAAGGTGTGTGGCATCTCCCCTGCTTCCTCTTTTGTTCCTGTTTTTGCCATGTGACGTGCCTGTTCAACCCCTTTTGCCTTTCACCATGACTGGAAGCTCCCTGAGGCCTCCCCAGAAGCAGTTGCTACTATGCTTCCTGTACAGCCTGCAGAGCCGTGAGCCAATTAAACCTCTTTTCTTCATAAGTTACCCTGAAACACAGGGAGGTTAAGTAACTTACCCCAAATCACACAGCTACTAAGTGGTAGAAATAGGATTCTACCCAGGCAGTCTGGCGCCAGAATTCATGCTGGTAACCACTGCATCCTGCATTAGAGCTGGGTGGACCAATCAGGAGACTCTTAAAACAGGCCAGGCAATAAGGACTGGATTTGAGTGATACTGGGTTCCTGTCTGGGTGACTGAATGGATGAGGGTGATGAGCACCAATGGGAAACACTGGAGAAGGGAAGGAGCTCACTATGGACATGCTGTTTGTGAGACATAGGGCACACCCAAGAGGAGAACCCAGGGAGAGGTCTGGGCTGGAGTAGAGATTTGGTGGCTGAAGACATGGGGTACATGACATAGCTGTCCCAAGGAGCTAGTGCAGATCCAGAAGGGAGGGGAACCTAGGCTAGGACCCTGGGAAACAGTAACCACAGATTCTCTGGGAAGAAGGAGGAGAATCCTGCGAGAATGGAGCACCAGGGACCAAGGCAACCAAGAGCCAAGAAAAAGGGCTTGGTCACCAGTCCAGGGGCTCTAAGAGGAAAGAAGTGGGATCAGGAGGTCACAGAGGCAAGGGAGGCAGAGGCAAGGGCAGGATGCCATGGACTGGGAAGTGTCTGGGGTGGAGGGTTGCGGAAGCAGGTTTAAAAAGGGGGCACGTCAGCCAGGCACAGTAATAGCCTATAATAGCAGCTACTCAAGGGGTTGAGGTGGGAGGATCACCTGAGCCCGGGAGGTCAAGGCTGCAGTGAGCCTTCATTGCACCAGTGCACTCCAGCCTGGGCAGCAGAGTGAGACCCCATCTCTAAGGGGAAAAAATAAACAGAAAAAAAGAGGGGCAGGTCCATGAGAGAGGGCACCCCACGCAACTCCAGGGACCAGTAGAGCCTCAGGAGGAATTTGCTCACTGATGGAGAGGGAGTCAGAAGTAAGGAAAAGGGTGAGAGGCCCAGGAGTAGCAGGCAGCCTCAATCCAAAGGGAGGGAGGATGAGACGGGCCCTCTATTCTACCCTCTGCTCCTTTCTCTCTGTCCCAGAGCTGAGCGAGCTGGAGATTTTCAGTGATGAGTTTCAGTTGCAGCAATACTTTCTCTATCACTGAGCCCACACTAGGTCAGCCCCGTCTGCTCTCGAGGCTGGTATTCACATCACTAAACTGATATGGCCTGGGCTCTGAACGGTTGGCTTGCACATAGACTATACACTGGAACAGGATTCCAGAGACCACTGCTGGGCAGGCACCGAGCCTCTAACTGCTGCATGGTGGAGGTATCTTGGGGGTCTCAGAGGAGATGATTGGCACGGAGATGCCCAGGGTGGTGGTTGGCGGTTATTAATTGTGTAATAGTTTATGTCTGTCCTGGCCCCTAGAAAAACAGCAGAGACATACAAGGACTTTCCCGGCCCATGGCCCAGGATGAAGTAGGGGGAAGAAGGGGCCTGGAGCACTCAGGTACCACTCAGTCTTTCCTCTGCAGGACCTTGTCCTGACTTTGAGCCTAGGGACACTGAGACCCAGAGAGGGACAGAAACATCCCCAGGGCCACACAGTGAGACAGAAGGTGAGCCAGGACAAGTGTGGCCTTTCCGTGCCTTGGTTTTCTCATCTGTAAAATGGGATGATACCAAAGCCACTTGCTGTACAGGGTTGTTGTGAGGGTTAAGTGAGGTAAGATGCAGACAGCAATGCCTGCTGTGGAGAGTGGGTGCTCTAATGTTATATTATATATATAATGTTATATATAATATATAATGTTATATATTTGGGTTCGGCCTCTGTCTCCATCCACTCTCTCCCTAGGTGGTTCACCTACTCCCTGGCTTTTCCTTCTGTGAGCAAACGATTCGCTAATTTATATCTCAAATACAGACTTTTTTTCTCAGGTTCAGACCCATAGATCCAACTGCCCAGTCGTTTTCCTTACACTCATGTTGGTCCACCCACATGGCAAGACCTAGCCAGGGTGTGCTGGGCCTGTCCTGGACCTCTGCAAGCTTTCTGTGCCACACCCAGATGTCAGGCACCCCATCACCACTTTCCTGTTCCCCGTTCCATCCTGAGAACAGTCTGAGCCTCCTTGCTTCCCCCTCCCCCCAGCCCCTGCTCATCCCAGGCCCTTCCTGTCCTCCCCTTGCCCTCCTCCCCCGCTCCTCTGGGACCCATCGGGCGCTCACTTTCCACCTCCACAGCTGCTGCCACAGCTGGTCACTGACGGAATGTGCAGCTGCTGGGAGCCACATGTGCAGAGCAGGCGGCACACAAGCTACCCCTGGGGCTAGCGAGGGTGGGGGCTGGGACCATCTGTCTGTGTCTGTCTGTCTATAACACACACATGCATGTACACCCACACACTTCCAAGCTCCTTCTCTAAGTAAGGTGATAAACATGTTGGTTTGGTTCCCTTCCCTGTCCCTGGGCTGCAGAGTTCATGCTCTACTTATCTGGGCCCCTGAGAGCAAAGCAGCTGGGCTGGCCCTGCTGTCTTGAAGCTTATACACTCCCACCCCTACATTCAGGCAGTACAAGTCCCGCAGGAGCCACGCAGGGGCGGAATGGCAGACTGGGTGTTCAGAGCCTCCCTAGCTTTCCCAGGCCCTGGGGGGTGGCCCACCATGGAGGAAGCCAGAAGCTTCGGGCACATTCCAGAGTCCCCTTGGCAGCACCCAGAGGCTCTGGAGGCGTGGCAGCCTGTGGGCAGGGCCAGCAGCATCTGTCCTGGTTCCCACACTCTGGCCTCTCTGGAATCTTGCATATTTCTCTTCCGTGTGTGCGTGATGTCAGCAGGACAAGGACACTGGGGGAGGTAGGAGGGGAGGGACTGAGCTTCCTGAAGTCAGATGGCCATGGGTGTGGGGGTGGGAGCTGGGGGTGGGAGCTGGGGGAGGGCCTGGTCCCTGCCATTGGGCACACAGTGCGAAGAGGACGCCCTGGCCTCTAGCTCCCGGGCCTGACCCAGAGGGACAGCTGCTGCAGGCTGTTGGGTAATCATGCTCCTTGCAGCAGGTTCTCTCGAAGGAGATGTGAGTTATGCACTCTCCTGGCAGCCACAGAGGGTACATGTTTTGCAACATCACCCAGCAAGCAGGTAACAAGTTCATAGCCTTGGGCCGTGGCTATATTATTCTCACATTGGGATGAGCTTTATACCACTTGGAGCTTCATAGGGCTTCTAAGGGGAACTTTGCCAGAGGAATGAAAGAATGAAGATTCATGGGTAGGTAGGTGCAGCAAACCACCGTGGCACTCCTTTACCTATGTAACAAACCTAGGCTGGGCGCAGTGGCTCACGCCTGTAATCCCAACACTTTGGGAGACCGAGATGGTTGGATCACCTGAGGTCAAGAGTTCAAGATCAGCCTGACCAACATGGTGAAACCCTGTCTCTACTACAAATACAAAATTAACTGGGTGTGGTGGTGCATGCCTGTAATCCCAGCTATTTGGGAGGCTGAGGAAGGAGAATCACTTGAACCCAGGAGGCGGAGATTGCAGTGAGCCACACTCCTGGGTTCAAGTGGCACTGCAATCCAGCCTGGATGGCAGAGCAAGACTTGGTCTCAAAAATAAAACCCCCAAAACCCTGAACATTCTGCACATGTATCCCGAAACTTTAAATTAAATTTTAAAAAAAGAATGAAGATTCAAATTGCTATGGTCTGAATATGCCTCTCCAAAATTAATATGGTGAAACCTAATCACCAATGTGATGATATTAGGAGGTGGGGCCTTTGGGGGGTTATGAGATCATGAGGGTGGAAGTCCATGAATGGGATTAGTGTCCTTATAATTAGTGTCCTTATAAAAGAGGCCCCAGGCCAGGTGTGGTGACTCACGCCTATAATCCCAGCACTGGGAGGCCGAGGCGGGCTGATCACCTGAGGTCGGGAGTTCGAGACCAGCCTGACCAACATGGAGAAACCCCGTCTCTACTAAAAATACAAAAATTAGCTGGGCGTGATGGCGCATGCCTGTAATCCCAGCTACTCGGGAGGCTGAGGCAGGAGAATCACTTGAACCTGGGAGGCGGAGGTTGCAGTGAGCCAAGATGGCGCCACTGCATTCCAGCCTGGGCGACGAGCGAGACTCCACCTCAGAAATAAATAAATAAATAAATAAATAAATAAATAAATAAATATTAAAAAAATAAAAGAGGCCCTAGAGAGCTAGCTCACCCCTTCCACCATTTGAGGACACAGCTAGAAGGTACCATATATGAACCAGGAAGGGGGACCTCACCAGACGCCAAATCTACCAATGCCTTGATCTTGGACTTCACAGCCTCTAGAACTTTGAAAAATAAGTTTCTGTGATTTATAAGCCACCCTGTTTATGGCATTTTGTAGCAACTCAAATGAGCTAGGGCACAGATTAAGTCAGGTGAAATGTGGTGTTTCAGAGGGAATGGCACTGAATTTAGAGAAATAGCCTGGCATTCAGTTTCCTTTCTGAATCTAATTGTGTGTGTGCTCAGACACGTCACTTCCCCTCTCTAAGACTTAGTTTCTTCCTCTGCAAGATGTGGATGAGAATATTTCACTCGTGCCTCCCCTGCCCAGGAAAGAAAACAGTGGAGTGAGGGGAACCAGTATTTTTTGGCTCTGTAAGAAACAGATGGTTCTGCTTCTTAGGGAGGTCCCCATTAAAAACACTCCTCAAATGTATCCCCCAGAGGAACTCAAATGACAGAAGATGATTTGTACTACCCTGAGGTTCAGGGGGACATAGCTCAAGCAAACTTAAGTGTAAGCTCAACATTTCTTTTGTGCGTTTTATCTGTAAAATAACATGAGAGAGTCAGTATAATGTAGTGCTTAAGAGACACGCTCTGGGCTGGGCATTGTGGCTCATGCCTGTAATCCCAGCACTTTGGGAGGCTGAGGCAGGAGGATCATAAGGTCAGGAGATCGAGACCATCCTGGCTAACATGGTGAAACCCTGTCTCTACTAAAAATTCAAAAAATTAGCCAGGCGTGGTGGTGGGTGCCTGTAGTCCCAGCTGCTGGGGAGGCTGAGGCAGGAGAATGGCATGAACCCGGGAGGCAGAGCTTGCAGTGAGCCGAGATTGCACCACTGCCCTCCAGCCTGGGCACACAGGGAGACTCCACATCAAAAAAAAAAAAAAAAAAAAGAGACACTCTGGAGCCAGACAACTTGAGTCTAAATAAAGCTCTGCCACTTATTAGCTGTGGACCTTGAATTAGTTACCTTACCTCTCTGAGCCTCAGTTTCCTCATCTGTAAAATGGGGATAATAAGGGATAATAATAGTATTTACCTCATAGGGTTGTTGTGAGAATTAAATGAATGTATAAAGTGTTTAGAACCGAGTCTATTCCATTCACTATTATGATGTGAATTTGTAATTTTATTCCTTGAGTTACTTGTTTATAAAAATAATGTTTCCTTTTTTTTTTTTGAGATGGAGTCTCGCTCTGTCGCCCAGGCTGGAGTGCAGTGGCGTAATCTTGGTTCACTGCAACCTCCACCTCCTGGGTTCAACCAATTCTCCTGCCTCAGCCTTCTGAGTAGCTGGGACTACAAACACATGCCACCATGCCCAGCTAATTTTTGTATTTTTAGTAGAGATGGGGTTTCATCATGTTGGCCAGGATGGTCTCAATCTTCTGACCTCGTGATTCACCTGCCTTGGCCTCCCAAAGTGTTGGGATTACAGGCTTGAGTCACGGCTCCCAGCCAAAAATAATGTTTCTTTAAATGACCTATGGGCAAATAAAACTGGCTACTAGTAAGCACAAGAGAAAAACAGAACACATAGGCCTCAGGTCATGGATGAGCTTTGCAAGTTGAAAAGGGAGTGCACACGGGAGGAGAAAGAATTATGTCTGTGATTTCTTTATCTGGTTACTCCTTTGTTTTTCTGTTCCAGCTCCAAGCCACAGTCACATCTGGATCACATCATGGGGCTTTTATTCCCAAATCCAGTCCAAGACCATGTCAGAAAGCAGAGGATTCATTTATGGCACCAGAGGCTGGGGCTGATATCCAAGGCCTAGGAAGGAGGGGGTGTTGGGATGCCGCCCTTCCCCGACCCCTGCCTTTCCCTCATCTTGGACATGGGCCACTGGTTATAAAACAGGGCAAATAGCCCTGGGACCACTGGCCTTACGGACATTATAAAAATTTTACCATGAGACTAAGACATCTCAGAACAGTTTTGATGATGTCCCCAAGTAGGTGACTCCAAGGCCCCTGAAGGAATGTTGGACAGGAGGTGTGAGGAAGGAAGTAGATGAAGAATCATATTTCTCTCCATCCCTGGTGACTGGGTGGGGACAGGTGGGAAACTGAGGGGACTTCAGGTTGGAGAATCCAGGAGAAACATTCAAGTCTAGTCTTACCACGGGGCAGAAGAACGGTTAACATAATGTTGGGGGCCCCAGGTGTACCAGACTGATGGAGGTATAATAATATGTGGTAGCCAACCGCCAAGATGGCCCCTAATCATCTCCACTTCCTGATATTCACCTCCTTGGGTAGTCCCCTCTCACCTTCTAACAGGGTTTGTCCGTGTGACCAATGGAATATGCTAGAAGTGATGACATGTCACTTCCAAGGCTAGGTCATAAAAGATGGTCTGGCTTTTGCCTTGCTCTCTCTTGGATTACTCACTCTCAGGGAAGCCAACAGCCATGTCATGAGGACACTCAGGTAACATTGTGGCGAGGAACTCTGGTCATCTGCCAACAGCCATGTGAGTGAGCCATCTTGGAGGCAGCTCCTCCAGCCCTAGGCAAGCCTTCCATTGACTGCAGCTCCACCTGGCAGCTTGACTGCAACCTCACGAGAGGCTCTGAATAAGAACCACCCAGCAAAGCCACTCTTGGATTCCTGCTGTGCAGACACTTTGAGGGGCAGGAAGATCCTGGAGTGTAGGAAGACCCTGGGGTGCAGGAAGAAGAATGATGTGAGGGTTGGAGTCTGAGTTATCCCCTTCTTCCTTCATCTCACATCCTGTCTTTTCTTTTCTTCCCCCACTCCATCCCCACCCTTGGTGGTTCCAGATGGGAACACCGAGTCCATGTGAGGAGCCCTGTTGGGGGAAGCTTGCCTTCTGATGGTCTCAGGCTGCTCTCCATTGCGGAATCTCCCCTCAGGGTGGTCTTCATGTGGTGGAGCAGATTCTATAGAAAGACCCCAGCTCTAATGGATAAATCGGGTCCCAGTCCTGCTCATTACCCACATCACCATTAGCATTTCATGAGGGGCCATATGCCAGTTTGTGAATACAATTATGGGGAAAAAACAAGACAATGTAAGTTAATTAAAACCCTCTCCATTTATTTGAATGGCTTTTAAGAAGCAGAAGCACATGTGGTAAAATTAAGATATAGGACATGCATGAGAAGTGACAGGGACCCACACTGACAAGCACTCAGCACCCTTTATCATGTGACCAGGTAAATGCTACAAAGAGCCAGACAGCTCTGGATCGATGGGGTGTGCTACTAGCAGGCCAAAGAGGGCAAAGCTGGGACAAGTACAAGCAGTCTTATCCCCAGACAAGGGGAGTCACAAAGATGAAGAAACACATGCTCTAACCATTTACGGAGGCACTTAGGTTTATCATAACAAACAACCTGGAGAGGTTGGGTGATGAGGAAGACTGAGGCAGCAAATGCTATCAAAGCAAAGGGCTTCTGACAGGTAGATACAAGCAACACTATGCGTACAGTTTCATTTTTCATCGTGTTCTATATTGGAGGTTACTGACATGCTCTCAAGTAGAAACCAGAAGTTAAGTATATATGCGCTATTACTTTAATAAAGAAGTTTGTAGGCCAGGTGTGGTGGCTCACGCCTGTGATCCCAGCACTTTGGGAGGCAGAGGCTGGCAGATCACCTGAGGTCAGGAGTTCGAGACCAGCCTGGCCATATGGTGAAACCCCATCTCTACTAAAAATACAAAAAAATTAGCTGGGCGTGGTGGCGGGCACCTGTAATCCCAGCTACTCGGGAAGCTGAGGCAGGAGAATTGCTTGACCCCAGAAGGCGCAGGTTGCAGTGAGCCAAGATTGTGCCACTGCACTCCAGCCTGAGCGACAGAGCAAGACTCCGTCTCAAAAAAAAAAAAAACAAAACTTTGTACATATGCAGTTTTGAACACACAAAGGCTGAACTAGATCATCTCTGAGGTCTCTTAAAGATCCAACAGTGAGAATCTGAGTGTAATATCCTCAGACTCTCAGTGACTTGGGTCTTAAAAACCCAAGTCTCTGGGCCTGGGCCAGTGGATGCAAACTGGAGATCCGAGGGCCTGATCTCGCCTACAGAATATGTTTTATTTGGCCCGGATGGTGTTTTCTAAATTCAAAATAGTTGTCAGCATTTAAACGACCAGATTCCCAGCTTCTCTTCAAAAATGGGGTGGGCTATCTGGCAATCTCAGGCCACATTCCCATGTGGCAGCAACCATGGCAGACCACAGCGTTCTCCATTCTCACTGAAGACCTGGCTTAATCCTCTCCACTCATTTATGTTTCCTGCTTGGCCTCTGTAGGCACTGGGGTTTGTGACCCCGGCCCAGGCATCCAGTCTAGGGTGACCTCAGTGATTTTCTTGGTGGCTTCTTTGCGGCAGCTAGCTACAAGACTAGCCTTGAGGCCTTTACCTAATTCCGTGGCAGATGGCCATGAAGGCATATATTCACCCACAGGCCAGGAGTGTGGGAGTCAGTGACCCCAGTCTTCACAGCTTTGGTTTGCCTTACGGAGGCTTTCACTTTGCAAAGATGAGTAACTGCAAAGTTCCCAGACACATTTCACTTTTATAAATGGAATTCCAAAGGCCTCTAAGGGATGGCCCATCAGGGAGATACTTCCCAATCAAGGTCAATGGTAAGTCACTTCTGGGCCACATTAGAACACTCAAGCAGAGGCAGGAATCTTTGTCTAGGTTGGGCAGGGCTGGTGCGGGGAAGGAAGGCAACTTTCCTAGCCATGGCCATGAGATGACCAGGGCATCTGTATACAATTGGCAGGTTGTGCAGGTGTCTAAGAGGTACCACCCATGTCACAGTACCAATGGCGCCCTCTAGATTTTTGCAGTGTATAATCTGCCCAACTGGACGTGTTGGCCTCGGCACTGTTAGGAGGAGGGAAGAAACAAATGGAGATGATGAGGCAGGTATAGTCAAAAGGGTTGTCCTTACACAGATTCTACCACTTCCTTCCCAAGGCTCAGGAGTAGGGGTAGGAGGCAGAGGGTTAGGAGCCAAGATTTTCTTGGCCAGAGGTTGGGGGCTGGTCTCAATGGCCCCCAAGCTGCACATATGCAAATACCCATGTTATGAAGGAAATGGGTACAGCTATTCTAGGGCTGGCCATCAGTATGTGGGTCCCAGGACACTCAGTTAACAGAGATAACCATCTGTACACATAGTGAGTACACACACACACATAGAGTCGTTGGCTGAGATATCTGGCCCATTACACACACCCACATAAATACATGTACATGTACGATTTTTATCCTGTTGCACAAACTTATATGTGTGCATACATACACACAATCACAGTAATTGTCGGCAAGAGCAATTGGCTGTCACTCGGGCGTGTTTAGCAAACATTTCCAGAGCACCTGAAGTCGTTTTTGGCTGGCTGGAGCTAACCGTGGTTAGAGTCCAGCACCGCACTAAGTCACAAGGAGAGAAAAGTAAATCAGTGGGTAGAATCATTTGACTACTGCCAGCAGCTGTGTGCCGGCCTGCAGTGCCACCTACTGGCAGAAAGGAGGTGGTTTTGTGTTTTGCTTTAAGACTGGATAAAACCCATGGCCGGTGAAGCTGCCAGCCACACCATACTATTCATCCACCTCCTTGTGTTCTACCCGAGTCAGGTGAGACTCTGGCATCCTCAGAGTTGTGTCATATCCTCAGAGAATGAACATTCCGGACCTTGCATGCCTTCTGGATAGCAAAACCCAACGCCAATAGGGATGGCAAAATAGGTTTCATCGTTCACACCAGCTCCAGCCTACTGGTAGTGGCTGCCTGGAATGCTGGATACAGAAAGATTCTGAGACCCAGTCTGGGCTTGGTGGAGAAGAGTATCATGATGGCACAGCGACAGCAATGATGGCTGTAGATGGGGCATCTTCCATACTCTCCGTTCTTTCTGTGGATCCCGGAAGCCTGGTAAATCTCTTAACTTGCAGGGTCCTAGAATTCTCCTGATCCACAATTCCATTATGAGGGGTATTTGTGTTTATTGCTCACATGCCTTCAAGCCACAATAAACTGCCACTCCAGCTGTTACAGGAGTTTTCTCTCGCCCATGATCAGTAACTTCTGAACCGGCTGAAGTCCTCATGGGACCCTCTTCACGACAGACTTGTTCTTGCTTTCACAGAAAGTATATGGATGACCTTGTTGGCTCGGAGCCTCTGACATCAACACTGAGCACTTCAAGCTATCCAAAACTCATGTTTAGCTAATGCCCATCCACCTACCAAGCTCATCATTGCCTAAGAGGCCTCATGAGGAAATCAGTCGGGAATACAAAGCTATGCTGGACAGCCAGCTGGGCTCATCCCCAGCCAAGGGCCCTGCTCCTGCCCTCTCACTCATCAGCTTGGGAGAGCACACCCAAGTCAAATCAGTACATCGACAAAACTGCAAATTATCATGAACCATGGGTCGCTTGAAAATAGTCAAAACTTGGAATCTTTAGATGGGCATGGAGCCCCCATGTCCCTTCCCCTCGGCAGTGGAGCCAACCTCCGCCCACAGATGCATAGGTGGATGTGACCTGGCTCGTCCCACTGAGGCGTCAGCCAGGCTGTCTGCCTTAGCCCAGAGGTCCGCACATTTTTCTGTAAAGGGCCAGATAGTAAATATTTTTAGCTTGCAGTCTCTGTTGCAACAATTCAACTCTGCTGTAGCAGTGCAAAATCAGTCATAAACATAGGTAAACAAATGGGCATGGCTGTGTTCTAATCAGTTTCTTTTCTTTATCTTTTTCTTTTCTTTTCTTTTTAGATGGAGTCTCACTCTGTTGCTAGGCTGGAGTGCAGCGGCGTGATCTCGGTTCACTGCAACCTCTGCCTCCCGGGTTCAAGCGATTCTCCTGCCTCAGCCTCCTAAGTAGCTGGGACTACCGGCATGCGCCACCACACCCAGCTAATTTTTGTATTTTTAGTAGAGATGGGATTTCATCATGTTGGGCAGGATGGTCTCGATCTCTTGAACTTGTGATCCACCCGCCTCAGCCTCCCAAAGTGCTGGGATTACAGGCGTGAGCCACCACGCCTGGCCCCAATCAGAGTTTCTTTACAAAAACAGGTGATGGGTCAGATCTGGCCCATGGGCCCAGAGTTTGCCAAACTCTGCATTAGCCCAAAACAGGGGTCTTCACACTGGGTTTCTCAGAACTTGGGATTGTTTGAAAGTGCTTCCAGGTGTTTGCAAATGTTTGGCTCTAATTTAAATTATTTTTAGCTGTTTAGGAAGTTATAATAAAAGCACCCACTCAAATGTATTCCAGCATTTCACCATGCAGGAAATCAACATGTTAACTGTTGGGTAAGTAAACTCCTTTAGTGAAGACCTCAGAATGGAGCTTCTCTGGCTATCTCCATGCCTATGTATGAGCAGTATGACAAAATGGTTGAAAACCTGGGTCCTAGCATCAGATGGACATGAGTTTGAGTCCCAGCACTGCCACTTACTAGCTCTATGGCTTTGGGCAAGTTACTTTACCTCCCTAAACCAGCATGGCCAGGACACCACAAAACAGAGTAGACACTGGCCATAGTGCCACCGCGGCCTCCTGGAGGCTGCATTGTGGGAAAAGGGAGCGTTCACAGTGGAAGGGTCAGCTGAGACCACGAAGAGACATTCAGGGGACTCAGCGCAGCATTATTTACCAACTGGTATGGAGGTATTTCAAGATTTTAGTCATCAGTTTGGCTGTACTGGTGCACACAAATTGAGTGTCATTATAATGCCAAATCCATCTTGGCTTTGAACTTCTTGCTAGCTTCTGGTTTTTTTCTGGCATATTCTGATATATCCCCACTACTCTGATTGGGCTCTCAGATAGGAGAGGGGGATGTTTTGCAACTGGCTGAGCAGTCTCAGTGCTTAGTAACAGGGCCTTCAGTTTTCAGCTAAGCAGCAGTCCCATTGGCTCTGGGATTTTGCTGGCAGGCATCTCCTGGAACCAGTGTTCTGCAGGGCTTGTTGGGGAAGTGGTGCTCTCAGCTAAAGGGGTCCAGTGTTTCAGAAGCCGTGGCTGCTCCGCCTCAGTGCTGCATTCCCTGGTTAGGCCTGGGACTTTGGTGCTCTCCTGGCTTTTTAATTTCCTGGTGACACGACACTCAGTGTTCCTCATCCCTGGGCACCTCCTCACCTCTAAGACAATCAGGAGGCCCGTGTAACTGCTGCCTGAGACTGCCGCCGCAGATTTTTATTCCAGCGACTGAAAGCTTTCTTCCAGGCCTGAGATGCTCGTTTGTGATTTCAATAATAGAATTTAGACTCTTAGTGTTTTCTCCATTGCCCAGGGCTGTCTGTGTCTATTAATGATGGCTCCAGTGAAATCCATGGCTTTTGCTGCACCTTATCTTTCTGCTTCCAGCATCATATTTTCCTGCTTCCTGAGAGACATGGAATCATCAGTGGTGTTCATCACCAGGCCCTGGGGGCAAGACCACACAGGTCCCAGAATCCCTGCAGTTTATCTTAATTAGGTGACATCTGGTGCTGCCTCCAGTGCACAGGTCCACCCTGGTCAGGCAGCCTGTTGCCATGCTGTGAGCCTGGGCTGTGCCCGGCCTTGTAGGCTTCTTGCAGTCACTAGTTCTGTGAGCCTTGGAGGCTCTTCCACGGGGGTGATGCTGACCCCTGGCAGTGAGGAGAGGGCCTTTCTGCAGTTCAGCCAAGAATGAAGGTGACTCAGGGGCTCAGCTCCCTCCTTCACTTCTTTTTTGTTTCCTTGAGGTTGTCCTTGGCCCTCACAGTACCTCTGTCTAGGCTTGGAGCTCTGGAAGTAGAGACAACCCTGGTCTTCTGCCCCCAAGGCCTCCTCTGTTAGCCAGAAGGATCCTGGCTGTGCAGTGGAAATGACCTCGTGCAAAGACATCATCATGTGCCCTTCTAGGGGCAATAATGCCAGTGTCCCCTGATAAAGCAGTCACTGTGGGTGTCTGCCCTAGTCATTCCACACAGTCATACCATTCCTCCCTGGGACCAGCTTCATGGAGACCTCTGACAATGCCAGCAGAAGCCCAGCCCAGCCCTTCTGGCCCAAATCATTGCTCATTTTGAGAACGACCTCTGCTTTCTCACTTTGTTCTCCTTCCTGGAATATCTTTCTGCACCTCTTACCCTGCCCCACACTGCACAGAACCCATTCAGACCCTGAGCTGAGTCCCCAGAAGGTCAAAGATCAAAAACCCCAGGGTGCTCTCCTCCCCCATTTCCTGCCACCATACCTCCAGGCTCCTGCCCCTCTCATGACACTTCTGGTTTTCTTTACAAAGTGCTTGCTCATGCCTAGGATTCCTCCTAGAAGCCTGGCAACCAGTCCACACACAGATGTCTGCTCACCCGTTCTGTCTTCCTGGGGGCCAGCCATTGGTGCTTCTACCCTCCCTTCGGAGAGAGCTGGGGATGCTCAGCAAAAGAGGAGGCTGACTCATCAAGTGGTGAGAGTTCTCTGAAAGTGGTGAAGAAGGGGCCGCAGGGGCTCCTGCAGATGTGGAGGATCCGCTGATGCATTTCATGGGGAGGTCATCTCATCCTGGAAGCCCTTGCACAGCATCCAGTGATGGAGAGCTCATTACCTCCAAAGACAGCTCTGATTGGCCTTCCACTCACAATCCCATAGCTGGAGAAGTTTGCTGGTGCACATTTCAGCTCCTTCCTCTCCAAGCGTCACTTTGTCAGTACCCTTTGTCTCACACCAGACCTCCTGACACCTCCCACTTCACCCCAGGCAGCACCTCACCCTGGGGCTCAGCCTGGACAACCGCCTACCTCATCTACTGCACTTTCTTCCCCGAGAATTGGGGCCACAACAGTAGACACTGATGCTCTGCCCCGTTCCCCACCAGCAGAGCTGTTCAACAAGATGCAATAGCTGGGGGAGTGAGGGCGGTGGAAGTGAGGGTCTTGGCAGGCAGGAGCAACTGAACTTTGGCTCAAAGCAAGAGCAAAGGAAACACTGAGCAGGCAGCTACTAAAACTCCTCCCCAGGAAGAGCCTGCAGTGCCCCCTGCTGGCTGGAGGAGAGTTTGTATGCATGTTCAATTCACTCCCCTTGCTTCCTGGGCTGAGCCCTGATGACCATTCAGGTTAGAGAATCACAGGAGCAGGTAGGTCATCTTGTCCAGTGGTTTCAAAATGTGTAAAATTATAGATAGAGTTACTGGGGGAGATTTTGCATTTTGTCCATTTGACAGAGGCCTCTGAGCTGAAGGACACATGGGGAGTGAAATCCAGCCTCTATCCTGCTAACTAAGCTGTGTACCCCAGCATGAGACTGGGTCAGGCCAGAGGAGGGGCTGTCTTTTTGTTCTTCATTCACCTAGACAGTGTCCTTTTGTAATCTGCACAAAGGTGCCATACATACCAGCAGCAGCACTGACATAGAACGCTTCCTTCTAAGAGGGCGATCTTAAAGAACCAAGCCTCTTTGGCTAAAAGGGAGCTTGAAAACCGCCCAAAAGATGGAGAAACTGGGGCCCATGAAGGGGAGGGATTACCCAAAGTCATGCAGTTAATTCCAGGACAGAGCTTAGAAGCCAGATCTACTCTCTCCCATAGCAGTGTTCTTTCCACCACATTGAGTTAGTTTTCATTCTAAGTCCCTTTTGAGAAATCTGGCTTCTCTGACCCTCCCTCTCTCAGACCCATTAACTTCCCCCTGAAATCCAGCTACTCTGCACAATCCTACTGTCCTACTCAGGATCATGGCACAGAATTTGCCCTAAAGGAGGGATGTTGAGAATGCCAGTTCCGTCTGCATAATTTCCTACAAGTACATCACTCATAGGGATGCGGGCAGACAGGCAGAAGCACAGAACAGTGAGAAACTAGAGGGATCTACCAGAGGACGTGTCGAAGTATTTCAGGGAGCCTGGAGCAATGTGGATCAGTAAAGCTGGTGGTTCAGCTACTGTGCAGATGGGGCCTGCTTTGCAGGTGCAGTCCGCCGGGGTGTCTGTGCCACGCCATAAGGCACATGGGCGGCCACGGTGCCCATCTCCTGAGCCCCAGCCACATGGAACATCTGGTCATCAAAGAAGATGTGTGGGCGGATCTTCTCTAGGAGGGGGCCCTTGGGCGCTCCAGCGAGGAACAGGGCTTCATCTGTCTCCAGGCCCCAGCTGCGCAGGGTCTTGAGAGCCCGGGCCCCAGAACTGGCTGCACTGCGTGCTGTCACCAAGTAGGTACGAATTGGGCACTCCAGCCGAAGGCCTTTGGAGTAGAACTTCTTCTGCAGCCTACCCAGTGCCTCCAGAAAGCCCTTTAAGGGGCCCTATGAGAAGGCAAGGGGAACACTGTTAGCTCTACCACCTCCCAAATATTTGCCCCCTGCTCTCCCTAAAGCACTAGTGTCTTGTCTGGTGTGAAAAGTTCAGGATCCCTAAATCTTTCAGTTAGTTCTGCTCATGCCTACTTATGCTGCTGTGTGCGCCAGTGGGGCTCCAGTCAGGGGAACTGTGTTATTGCATACTGGTGCAGGGTCAGAATAACTCTCAGGGCAACTGTTGATATGTATCCTCCATCCATATGCCCATCAAGGTATACAGATGTCTGTCCTGAAGCTCTGTAAGTGTGGCCTTTTGTGCCCATCAACAGGGAGGATATTAAAACTAGTAACTATGGCAATGGGCACCCTTCAATCAGAATGGACTCCAGCTGTAAACAGCTGGAGAAGATGGGCAAATGTGTAACTGTTGAGTATCAACCATGCCCATCTGGCACCCAGGTGGCTCAGGGTGTCATCCTCAAGCTCTCTAGGGTCAGGGAAATAATTTATTCTCTACAGTGCCCAGAACAATGAAGCTTCCTGAGGATGTGAGAATAAAAAAGCAGACGACAATGAAGAAGACTGCTTATTTCCAAAGCAGCTAGAAATAAACAAAAGGGGGCTCCTCGTCTTGGAGACCTCTTGCTTGCTAGGTGAACTGGAATAAGCAGTGGTCTCCTGGGCCTCTGCTTACCACTTAGTAGGATAACTCTCCTGCCCTGGATTCCCAAGGATTTCAGAGGCAACTCACAAGAACAGATGTGAACTGAATATTTAGGAGCCACAACTGAAACCTGCTGAGCTCTTGGAGCGGGAGGCTCTGAGATTATTGAGCATGCAGATTTTTGTTAAAAGCTCAAATAGGAGCTCCCAGCAGAGCTGGAGAATCCAAAAGCCCCAACTCCAGGAAATTTCCACCAAGCTCTAGGGTATATTCTGTTCTGAGAGACACTGAGCAGTTTGAGGGTGAGTGAGTGTCCCTATGCCCCCAGCTAAGGGATGGATGGCAGGAGGTGTCCCAAAGCAAATGGTCTGCCCCAGATGCCACACCCAGCTGGATCTCCCTGCCCCAGTGAGGTGTCCCAGTCCAGCAGTTCGTTTCCTCCTGTTTCCAGGGAGGGAAACAGGCTTCTTAAGAGGGTGGGCATGCTCTCAGAGGGGTGGGGGATCTCAGGGGAGGAAGTGAGGGTTCCAGAGAGACGATGGGAGCTTCAGAGAAACAGAATGAGACCTTCAGAGCAGGGCAGGGACTTCAGAGAACGGGGGGATGTAGAGAATGGGGACATCAGGCAGGGAAAGGAGACCTCAGAAATGGAGATTTGAGCTGCAGAGAGTGGGTATGGGCTTAGAGAGAGGCTTAGAGAATGGAGGCTTCAAAGTGGGGTTCGGACTTCAGTGAGGGGATGTGGGCTCAACAAAGTGGGTGGAAGCTCATTGATGGGGGGCCAGTGGTCAAGTGAGAGGGTTGACGGGACCGGGCTGGAATCTGGGCTGAGCCTGGGGTTTGTTTGGTTCCAGGCTGGGAGTGCAGGCCAAGGGCGGATCTGGGGAGCTGCCTTGTTCCTCTCAGGGGTTCTGGGTCTATATGGAGCACCTGAGCCAGAGGTTTGTTCTCGTGGGCCTTCTCATGCTCGAAGAATCGGTCCAGCCCGTGGGCCTTGACGATGCGCTCCGACTCATCCGAGAAGAGCACAGCGTCCCCGTCGAAGGCCACGCGCAGCTGACTCTGGGACACAACCACGTCCCTGCTGGGGCTGAAGATGGTGGCAGCTGCGATCCCTAGGCAGAGAGAGGCAAGCATTATCTGCCTTCAGGCTGGGCAGTAGGGCCAGAGCGGGCTAACTTAGGCTGTCCTTGCCCCACCTGCCTCATGCAGGACTCAGGGCAAGGCTGATAAAAACTAATATTTAAAACATGTAAAAACTGGTAGTGCATGGATCCTGGCCACGAAGAGGGCAGCAGCAGTGGCTCTGAAGCAGATCTCTAGGGCCCTTGCCTTGCCAGGTTACCCTGTTGGTTATTGCTTTGTGGAAAAGTCTGGGAGGAGTCCCGGGGGGGAGGAGGGCACTCAGGACTCAGGGCAGGAACTATTTACCAACCAGTGTGAAGGAATTTCAATACTTAGACCCCTAGTAAGATCATGCTGCTGTGGACCAGCCAAACATGAGTCCCACTGGCCACTGCCTTCCTGCCAGGGGTGCTTTACAACCCCTGCTGTAGACCTACATTGGGGCTGGAAGGAGCCCCAACTCTGGCTTGGCCTCAGTCACTCCCTCACCATTGGTTCTAGCAAGTCACTCACCTTCTCTGCACCACTGTAAAATTAAGGGCCTCTCACCTCTGGGGCTGAAACCATAGGCTGCAATCGGGTGAGGTGAGTACAGGCACCGTCAGTCTACAGCCACAATGACACCCAGGTATGCCCTACTGGCAGCTGTTCAGGGTTCCAAAAAACAACCTAGGTGGCCCTGGGAGACAGCACAAGTGATGGCTAGTTGTGTGCACAAACTCTCTGCAACCCCGGGCTCCTCCAGGGATCCAAGGATGCCTCTCAGGGGTTCAGGCTCCAGGCTAGAGCTGCACTAGATGGCAGAAAGCCAGTGCTGGAGGCTGGAGACCTGGGCTGCTAGCTGAGCCCATTCCCTAGTCTCCATCTCTTCAAAGACCACTTCAGCCCAACTCTTTGAGAACTGAGGATCACAGAGGCTGGGCTTAGGTGAGCTTTGGGAGGAGTGAGCAGCGCTACCCGCACACAACTTCACTAGCCTGAGGATGCTACAAGCAGGGCCAGTGCCAGGCATCAAGCCAAGCACCTTCTCAGCTCTGCCAGCACTGGAACCAAGATGATCCAGAACCACCCCTACCCTCAGCAGGGCCTCCCCGTGGACCATTATCTTGCTCCTTAGCCTGAGGTCAAGTTACGAACACACAGAGGCACACCTACATGCCAGTGCCAAGGCCCCAACCAGAGGGTGTGACATCTGTCTAGGAAAATGGCTCCTGGTTCCTGGTTAAAGAAAGCCTCTAGGAGCTCCAAAGCAGCTCAGGGGAGTGAGTTATCAGGGGAGAGAGACCAGGCTTCCAGGCAGCAGGCAACATGAAAGAGGAAGAGAAAAGTGAATATATTGTTGGTTGATAAAGAAACTTGCCACTAGTGTTCAGCTTAACGAGCCCTCTCAGGCAGCTGGCCAGTCCTTTCTCCTGTATGGGCCTGTTTTCTCCCACCTGCAATAGGATACGCACCTCGTTGGGAGGACTGAGAATATGGATACCACCCAAAACTGCCCCTGGAAAGACACACATACTATCCTGGCTAACATGGTAGAACCCCGTCTCTACTAAAAACACAAAAAATTAGCCGGACATGGTGGCGGGCGCCTATAGTCCCAGCTACTCGGAGGCTGAAGGGGGAGAATGGCGTGAACCCAGGAGGCAGAGCTTGCAGTGAGCCGAGATCACGCCACTGCACTCCAGCCTGGGAGACAGAGTGAGATTCCGTCTCAAAAATAAAAAAATAAAAATAAAAAAATAAAAAATATAAAGAAGACACACATAGAGGGACATTCTCTTTGTCAGTACTTGCATCCGGGTCTCCTAAACTCCCCTAAGCACTGGCCAGCCCAGCTGCTGGAGATGATGGCCATTCCCCAGACCCTACCATTCAGGCTGGACTAGATACGAATCCTCCTCCCCATTGGCCCAGGACAGGGCAGAGGCTGCCTTTGGTTTTACAGGAATCAGAACTCCTTCTGACTTGGAGAAATCATGGAAGAAAGTAGGTGTCTGGGCTGTAGAGAGTGTTTCCATGGAAACAGAAAGCTGGGTGATGCTGGGTAGTAAAAGCATCCATGACACAGTAGGGCCAGAAGTAGGAAGATGGAATGGGTAGGGCCTTGCTTTCAGAACTTATAGGACAGATTATAAGAATTAAGGAAAGTATTGCGTAGCCTTGCCTTCTAGTTACCATGGCAACTCCCAGCACCTGCTCAGAACTTTAGGACCAGGCCTTCCACCTCAGGGACCCCTTTGCTGCACTCCCCATATTCTCCCTCCTCACTTGGACTTACCTTCATCAATGGCTTCTCGCACTTTTTCCGCATCGGCTGACAAGTAGAGGTTGGTGTGATAGGCCTTGAGATAGCAGATGGGGCTGTTCCCACCT